>NC_137163.1:11024900-11624900 GCF_951394435.1 Stenella coeruleoalba
TCAATTTTCACAGCAACCCAGTGAGGCAGATATTCTCCTTCATTCTATTTTGCAGGTGAGGAAGCTGAGCTCCCCTGTAACCGAGACCGCAAATATGATGCACCCAGAGCAGAGAATTCATTTCTGATTTTACTCAGAATCATACCAACAAAACTCTTGGGTTCAGGGCATTGTCCCAGGCTCTATCCTGCTCTTGTTTTAGCCAAGATCCCCTTCTCTCCAACCTATGTCCTTTGAATTTTGATTGGCTTTTCTAGTCTTCCTAAGTTTTGTTTGAGCTTTTCCCTAACATGCTGCTTCTATGGTGGTTCTCTCAATTTGAAATAATATGTCCAATATGAAAATGACACTCAATCCCCTGGTCATGTTCAGGGTCAGAGAAATTGCATCTGGTCTAGACTTAGTAACCTGGGCTCCCAGTTTTCTAAAAGGTGATATTGGGCATAGACACAAAATCACATAATAGGGAATCTATGTATGTTAGTTTTCTTTCTTACTTGATCAAAATTATGCAACAATATGGCAGAGCAATTTTTGGGACCTGCTCCATGTGAATCTAGATTATATGCTTATTTAGCAATACCATGCTTCCCTTCTTACATAACAAGGAATAAAAAGATGTGCAAGATATAGCTCCCATCCTTAAAGCATGACAACTGATTTGGTGAGGGAGGTGGGGAGAGAGCCATATCCACGCCAAAAATCAATGCATGATATAATTCAGTATACACTGAATGCTCAATTAGAATGCAGGTTCTTAGAATAATTGCAGTCAGAAAAACCAGATGTCACAGAAAGTTGACTAGATCAGAAAAAAGCTTCCTGGAGGGGCTCAGAGGTTTGAACTGGGCTCTGAAGAATGATGTCCTAGGTTGCAAATGGGAAATTGGATAATTTGGTCAATTCTTTTCTCTTCTCTCTACTTCCATCTCCACAGTTTTACATTATTTTTAAGTCCTTTTGTCCACACTTACAGTTTGTCCTGAGACGTAATCTCACAAACCCCACCTAGATATATTGCTTCCAGCAATCGTTTTTTATCTAAATAATATGGAAATGGTCATTCTTCCTGGACCATAGAAGGGGATTATAACCAAGAGAAACTTGCTGTTCTTGGCTTTTTCCCCACTTCTGAATACATCATATATGACTGTGTTCTTCAAGCTTCTACCGCACTCAATCATCCATAGCCTTGAATCGCTGCAAACACATCTCTGTCAGAGTCAGCCCAGTGGTCTTGGAGTCGATGTTACCACAAAACTAATCCTGTGGGTACTTTCCGACGTCCCTTTTGGGTTGTACAAGTAATGAATCATCTTTGAAACTTCTGGGATCTGCTTTCTTCTCCTCCAAGGCTCCTTGCGGACTTTTTTTTCCATTTGCCAAGAACTCCAATAACTTAGGAAATTCAGCAATGCACCCATTCACTCCAAGGAAAAGGTTTTCCTAACTATTTCCCTGTGAAGTAGTACTTTTCTTCCTTCTTCCTTCTCTTGGCATGTATTTCTGCAATCCAGAAAACACCTATACAGAGGGATTATTGGAAGCAATGAAGTGCCTCGGGTGAGTTACGACACATTTTCAGTCCTCCATTTGTTCTGCAAAGTTACACAGAGTTGGACTAGATAAGTGGTATAGCACAATAGTTAAAAGCCCAACCAGAGTTAGCCTTGATTTAAATCCCTGTCTGATATCTGATCTTGACATAAAGATCCTGACCTGTCTAAATTTACATCTCTTGACTTGTAAAATGGAAAAAATAACAGTTGCAAGGATTAAATAAGAAACTGCATGTCAAATGCTCAGCACAGTGCCTTGCCCATTGAACATACTCTCTAAGTGTTAACTATTATTATTCTGATTCATGGGTTCATCAAGTATTTATTAAGGACTCTTCCCTTGCCTCTATGCCAGCCACTAAATATAAAGGGGTGAGTAAGACTATCATAGTCCCTACTTGCTGGATAATTACAGTTCCTTTAGTTGGTTAATGACACAGACAAGCCAAAATGTTCCTCTACGTCTGACCAGTTCTACCTCCCACACATCTCTCGTGTCCCTCTCTCCCTCTCCGTGTCCCACTGTTGCTGCCCATTTGGGGAAGGCAAGAGGAAGGGGAGGTAATTGGTATATTTATTAGACACTTATTATGGCCCAGGGCTCATGGGAAACCTTTTCAGAAAAATAAATGCAGCGTGCTGTGACTGAAGGCAGGAATGCAACCAGAGGCATGCTTGCCCACTCGTGTTGGTGTATAAATGAACCTCTCCAGAGGGTGAGCAGCAGGCCAGTGTTTCCACAGTAAACTTATCCTGTGGCAGCGCTGCATTGCTCAACTGCATAAACTATGACATGTGTGACAGCAGCGTTCTAGTTCCCTGAGAACAGGAAAATAAGAAGGGAATATTTTTACAGTACTACAGAACTCCAGTCTTGATTCAGCAGGAGTTCTATAGACATAGGAATACCAAGAGTAATACTACTTATATTTCTAAAATAAGAGTGAAGTAGTCTTACCTTTGTGAAACATAGTTGATGTTACCAACAATCCCACATGATGGACAGATCATGTATTATTATCTCTATCTTACAGATGAAAAACTAGCCCTGAGAAGCAAAAGAAGTTTTGCAGAGACACACTTGTAGAACGTAAGAGTGAGAAACTTTCTCCACCAGATTATACCCTCACTGACAGCAGGGTCTATGATCTTTCAGAGCAATACTTTGAAGAGTTTAGCATTAAAATCTGGAGTTTAGCACAACCCAGTTGAAAGTTTCAAATCCCGATCCTGCCGCTCACTTGCTGGGTGACTGGAGAAATCACATGAACTCCCAGAGACGGATTCCTCATCTACTGAATAGGGATTAAAATTACTACCTGGCAGCACTCTTGCGAGGATTAAACGGGATCATATACATAAAGAGCTTCGTCCAGCGTGTGTAGAAAGTGCTCATTAAACAGTTGTCATAATTGGTTTCTTTTCCTCACCTCCCTCCTCCTCTTCTTTCTTGTTTTCCTTCCCTCTTCTCTTCCTTCTCACTATTGTTACTGTTGTTTTTGTCATTATATTACTACTGTGAATGCCATATAGCAGCCTTGTTGAATAGCTATGGGGTTTGAAATTCTAGTTCCAGCTCTACCACTTCTTAGCCTTCTTGATTTTGCTGAACTAGGAGTCAGAGGATATATATTTCTGGGCTGAGTCTAATCACAATATCATCTTGCAACGGCAGGGATGCTATACTAGACTGAGACAAATAGCCCATTTTTTTTCTCATCCATTAATTACTTTTGAATGCAACCAGCCAGCCTCTAATTCATATATCTCTAAATCTGTATTAGATGAATAGGACTCCCTTTTAGTCATGATTAACGTGAGGAGCTTGCTGTCCAGTTGGTTGATTTAGTTGGGAATCTTGCCTATAAGTCACATCCTCCCTCCTATTCAAACAAGAAATCATGGTCATTTGTTTATCCAAACCACTGTTTCATTTCCAGTATTATAGGCCAAAGCAAACAGACTCTCCAACATCAAATAGTCTCATGAACTCAACTGGTATTCCTCCCTTGGAGGCATATAGCAGCAACACCTCAGGACCATGTAATTGGATCATGGGGTAACTGTGGCAGCCAGGAAATGTCTGTGATGCCTGGGTGTTTTCCCAAGCAGCCCATTATCATCTTCTGCCAGCTGCCATATTATAGCAGAAAGGATGAGAACTTGAGATGTGGGTGGATCTGTATTAGAATCTTATCTGTTTGATGGACAGAGAGTTTTCCTTACGTTTTGGTTTCTTCACCTTTAAAACAGGTTGGCAATACCTGAGTTGTTAGTTCTGAGAGTTAGAAATGCTTTCTACAGAGCGTCTGACGCGATATTTGCCACATGACACTTGCTCAAAGAAAATCATACTTTCTATTATCGTTAGCAAAACAATTTGTTTTTCACAGAGGTACGAAGGTGACGCTTTTCTTCCAACCAGGTGTGGATAGTTCCAGCACCAGAATGTGAGTTGTGGGCTGCCACCCTCTGCCAGACTCTAAGGCTCAGCATCACCTTCACTTCTCAGTCCTTGACGCAGCGTCTCTGCTCTCTCCTGCCCTGGAGAGCCCACTCTGCTGTTGATCGCATCAGAGGGTCTGCAGGGGTTCCCATCCGAGCAGATTGTCTGGCGTTGGCCTCTTTACCTCTCAGTACCCAATTAACCGTCTTGCAAAGTGTGAAGGGACACATTCCCGCTCTCTGTTCATAGTATATGTGTTACCCAGGTATTATTGCATTTAGCAGCATACCTTGTGTATTGGGGTTCTCCAGAGAAACAGAACCAAGAGATTAAATAAATACATAAATCAATTTATGTATTTGTTCATTTATTTATTTATGATGAAAAATTGGCTCCCAAGATTATGGAGACTGAGAATTTCAAAAATGTGTCATCGGCAAGTGGGAGGCCCAGAAACACCAGTGGTGTAATTCAGCCCAGGTTTAAAGGGGTGAGAACAAAGGAAGCCAATGTTGTAAATCCCAGTCTGAGGGCAGGAGAAAATGAGATGAGATATTTCAGCCCAAGTGTGTTACAGAAAAGGTGGCAAATTTCTCCTTCTTCAGTCTTCTGTTTTATTCAGGCTTTCGATAGATTGGATGATGCCGGCTCTCAGCAGGGAGGGCCATTTACTGAGTCCACTGATTCCAGTGCTAATCTCACCTGGAAACACCCCCAGAAATAATAATTTAATCCGGGTACATGACCCAGTCAAATCGACACATAAAATGAACTATCTCACCCTGCTCCTTAACCAGTATTTACAAACACCACTAGAGTAGCTGGGGTGATTCATATTCAAGGGCGAGCTCTTATGCTCTTCCCTATATCACACCTCCCCTTTGCTCCTCCACAATCCTCAGGCCTTGTTGATTTATCAGTAAAGATCTATCCGTCTCCTTCTCTTTTCTGATCTGCCTTCCTCACCCTTTTAGTCATGATGTTGAGGTAGGCAGACACATTGGTAATGGTTGGAACCCCCAAAGATAAAAGTAGCTCAAGTCGTTATTCCTCACTCCCTACCTCTCAAGGCTCTTCAGATCACATGCAAATCAGTGGATGCTGATGGACACATCAAGGGAGCAGAATGTGTCACCCAGACTCACTGGTCAGCTCAGAATTTGGGTTCTGACCCAGTCAGGACCACTGCTATATGAACTTTTAAGGTCACAGAGTTTCTGAGTGCAGAAGAGGACTTCCAGGACTCCTGTCTTCTGACCCCTTGACCAATGACACGTCACAGTCTTAATTAGAGGCTGAATTGCAGCAGCAATGAGTACTGAGTTATAAAGCTTTTACTACATGCTAGATGCTGTGGCCAGTACTTCAGAAGCTTGAGCTCATGAAGTAAGCTCTATGAAGTATGCGTAATTAAAATCCCCTCTTAGATGATAAAATGTCCAAGGAGGTTAAGAAACACGCCTCAAATCACCCACCTACGATGAAGAAAAATTAGGGGTTGGTCTCTTGCCAAATTCAAAGAAATCTCTATACTGACTCTGAATATAAAGAACTTAGTATAGTGTTTGACACACAATAAGCTTTTGATAAATGATTACTAGCTCATGTAAGGCTAGTCATACCTAAGAACCCCTTGAGGAAAAGTGGCCTGTCTTTTTCTGCTTTTCCCCCTCATCATTGTCTCATATATGTCACAAGGTCCACTGCAAATACCTGCCCAGCTGATTTGATTTTGATGATCTCCAGCTCCGAGATGGACACAAAGTACAAATTTAGTGTTACCTTTGGGTATTAAGCAGTCAGTTCTGGAGTGGAGGGCAGCCATGATGTATTTTTAATATGTTAATGAATAAAAAGCAAGAGAAAAGCTTTGCTCAGATTTGCTAGATCCAAACCCATTAGACTTCATGGCATTCAGAGTTCAGGAGCAATAAATGAGGAAATAAAATTAAAACTAAAATAAAAATAAATAAAATAATAATTAGTGATTGAATATTTCCATAGCCTGAGACAGTTAATTTAGTGAACTTCACCAGCCATGACGTAAGCCTTGCTCATGAAGATTGAATAAATATGTTAGTACATTGTATTCCACATCGCTTTGCTGAGTTTGCACACGAGGTCATAAAAGAAAATAAGATCAAAAGTGACAACTAGGCAATCTAAGTAAAGTTCAATGCGTTTGTTTGCCCTGTCAGCGAACCTTCTTTCATAGGAGATATCGAGTCTTTCCCTAGCTCCGAATGCTACAAGTCTTATTCTTGGCCTTTGCTCTATATGCCAAATATAATTAACATGAGTAAGTGAATCAGCTTAGAGAGAGGGTCAACTTGGCAGGTATTAGATTAGCTGGACCCTACATCTTCCATCTTCCATGAATTATTTATATTGTTTGATCCCAGTTTTGAAAGAGAAAAATCTGAACGTCTTTTTTTTTAAACTTTTATTAGGATAATCCAATAACTTAATTCTCAACAAAGCAACTATTTCTGGGTGTTTTCAAATGACACTTCTCTTTTGTGTTGGAAAGAAACTTCTGTGTAGGATGATCAAATGAAGCAAATATGTACTCAGATTTAGACCAGAGTAATCAGAACCATCCCTAGTGTAACACTGAGTCATCACCATTGGGGAACAGCAAAATGAGCATAAGCTTTGGAATCATCATAGACCTAGGATTTAATCCTGGCCTTGCCCCTAACTCACTGTGTGATCTTGAGACTCTCGCATCAGAGTCTTAGTTTCTGTTTAGGTCAAATAGGATAAATGATAATCACCTTGCAACTGCTGTGAGAATTAGATGAGATAATGCCCACATTGTAGGTGCTCAATAAATGTTACTAGTCATTATGACTAGTTTTGCTATGACTGTTCACTGCCCCGCAGACCCTCATGTCTACAGAGGGTGATGCTGTGTTCTGTACTGCATGCTGGGAAAAATTAATGGAGCCGAGTCAGAGCCAGACCCACAGGAACATATGCATTAAATATAGTCATCTTGGCATACAGATCCCTGTCTGATCTGCTTCTCTTTCCACTCTCTTTTCTCTCCACATCACATACTTCCTTGGAAGTAGTCCATTCCAACAAACTTAGAGATCTCAGGATTCCCCAAGTTTTCTCTGCCTGTCATACCCTTCACTGTGCCTAGAACCTGCTCTGCTCCTCAATTTCCTGAACAACTTTCCTTTGCCTTTCAAGACTCCTTTAAAGAATCATCTGTTCCCGAAAATTTCTGACATTTCATTTCTTTTTCTGGAATGAATTGGGAGCCACTCCTCCACACTTTTCCTCTGCCCTCCCATACTGCAGCATATACCTCTACAGTATCTTCATCAGTGGCTGCCATCATTATTGACTTACTTATCTATGGCAAGAGCAAACTGTCAGCTCCCAAGGACAGAAAGCATGTCTTTTTATTTTGGTGTTCTTAGCACTCAATATCAGGCCTGACACCATTAGGAACAAAATAAATGTTGAATGACTGACAGAATAGATGAATCTTCCTGAAATAACACTTTTTATTATCCCTCATATACAAATGTGACCTCTAAGGATAGATACATAGAATAAAAATTATTTTAAAACGTACAGCTGTCTAAAAATTTCATGACTGGGTCTATTTATTTATCGACAATGATTTTACTCACCTCTTCATGGTATAAACAAAAAGAATTAATTTATTTTTAAAATTAAAACAAATGAAAGCAATGAATTTTCTGTGAGACAATTTTCTATTGCTTAAAAGAAAAAGTGTCTAAGCATACATATTAATTTACACAATCTTCCATTCACTCAGTCAACAGAATTATGGGTAACTAGTACTGTACCTGGAATTGGGCTAGGTGATGAAACATAGTGTTATTCAAGAGAAAGAAATACAATCCTTATGTTCCCCAGTCCTACGATCTCAGGGGGTCAGATAAGAAAAATTAATTACCAAATATAGCTATATCTAAATTGGTGCAGCCACTGTGGAAAACAGTATGGAGGTTCCTAAAAAAACTAAAAATAGATTTACCATATGGTCCAGCAATCCCACTCCTAGGCATATATCGACAAAAGACGAAAACTCTAATTTGAAAAGATACATGCACCCTGACGTTCATAGCAGCACTATTTACAATAGTCAAGACATGGAAGCAACCTAAGTGTCCATCAACAGATTATTGGTTTAGAAAGATGTGATATATATATATATACATATATATACGCATATATATACACGCACACACAGTGGAATATTACTCAGCCATAAAAAAAGAATGGAGTATTGCCATTTACAGCAACATGGATGAATCTAGGGGTTATCATACTAAGTGAAGTAAGTCAAAGACAAATATTATATGATATCACTTATACAAGGAATCTAAAATATAATACAAATGTACTTATTTACAAAACAGAAACAGACTCACAGACATAGAAAACAAACTTACTGTTACCAAAGGGGAAATAGGGGAAAAGGATAAATTAGGAGTTTGGGATTAACAGATACATACTACTATATATAAATAGATAAACAACAAGGACCTACTGTATAGCATAAGAAACTATATTTGGTATCTTGTAACAACCTATAATGGAAAAGAATCTGAAAAATGATATATATGTATATGTGTATAACTGAATCACCTTGTACATCTGAAACTAACACAACATTGTAAATTAACTGTACTTCAATTAGGAAAAAAAACCAAATACAACTATTGTGTAAAAATCAAACTGAGGTAAATACATTGAGGGAAAATAGGAGATTCTGAACTGAAGCTCTGTGCTGCTCAAAGAGGGTCATGAGACTTCCCTGGAGTATTAACAGTTCACAGAAGTGTTGAATATTGAGAGGGATCCAGGCAGGTGAATGAGGGAGGGGTGTCAATGCGAGGCGGCAAGAGTTACTGCTGTACAGTGGGAAGCAGCCTTAGAGAGATCAAGGTGGCTTTCCAAACACTACCTCTACTGAAATCCAAATCCAAAGGAAACAAAACCAATTGGCTTCTTTCAAAATGGCTTCCTGATTTCCATTAGTTTCCTTGCCTGCTTTTCATTAGATGAATACCTATATTCTATCAGATGTAATCAAATTTATTTGAAGACCTGGGCACCTATAGAAAACTCTGCATTTAGTAAGGTCTGATCAAATAGAGAAAGTGCCTTTCTGCTACAGTATACTATACTTTGTCCTGTTTATGCTAAACAGGACAAGAGGAATTCCTATAATGTAACCAAGAGATGTGGTGTGTTGTCTTCTCTTTGGTTAATCAGTGAAGGCAGTCACATGTGTATGTTGGGCAGTATTCAGAGAAAGCAGTAACCAGGGAGCTGGCTGTACATTCAGCAGAGAGGAGGTTGCTGAAAGAGCCAAGTAATGAAAAGAGCATTGGATTTCTAGTTACACCAAAATTCTAGCCTCTGTTTCAACAGTGGTCAGGAAACAACTTCTCCTCCTTGATCCTCTCTGCCCTCCAAAAAGATGGAGTTTGATGACATGTTTTCTCTGATTCCCTTCTCATTCTAAATAACTCAGGCTATCCCTCAACACTGGCAGGAAGTAGGGCTGGCTCTTCACAGGGAGAACTGCATTCAGTCATCTTAGGCCCTTATAGACCAATTGCAGCCTCTGAAAAAATACAGCAAATTAAAATTCCTCAGCATTGAATTTACACTTACAGTAGGTTCTTTGGGGCTGCTCTTCCTAATGGGGAACAAATCACATTCCAGGTACTTGTTTGAAATTATGCTTTAAAGAGATGAATTGCTGTGACATTTGATAGGATGGTATTGTTTAAAACATTCTAGGGCTAATCTGTGGCTAATGAACAGGACTCCTGCAAGTGTGATATAAACAGTACGGAAAAAATCAGTGTTCTCTCTGCGTTAATTGAGTGTCAAGTTTGCATTAGTTTTATGATAGCAACACTACTCTATTGAAGCATATGGAACTTGGACTCCTCCAAAACCCGCAATGGAGAGATCTCACTGTAGGACTTGACAGATGACCCTACTCCATGCTTCCTTGTTATATCTGGCCCATGTGTTTGAGGGTGTTGAAATCTTAGTGTTTCTCATTATTTCATCCAATGTCTAATGACATCTTCTAGCATTCTGCCATATACACATTAAGCATGTCCAGTTGTTTTGTTTTGTTTTGTTTTGTTTTTGCGGTACACGGGCCTCTCACTGTTGTGGCCTCTCCCGTTGTGGAGCACAAGCTCCAGACCCGCAGGCTCAGTGGCCATGGCTCACGGGCCCAGCCGCTCCGCGGCATGCGGGATCCTCCTGGACTGGGGCACGAACCCGTGTCCCCTGCATTGGCAGGTGGACTCTCAACCACTGCGCCACCAAGGAAGCCCAGCATGTCCAGTTTTGTTCATGTTTCCAAACTAGCAATGCATATCCTTTACCTATGGCATGCATATGAGTTAACCTCTGATAGGCAGCCCCCTCTAAATTTACCTAAGTTAGCTAAGGCCAGTTTCTGCTGGCTGCCACCCAAAGAAACCAGTCTTATAGCTCTACTGCATTGATTCTCCCTAGCTCTTCCCAGTTGGACATCTTCATTCCCTGCCTCTGGAATTTACCAACATAGTGCTTGTCCCTTAATACAGAATTGAATTGAGTTGGGTTTTGACCAGGGTGGGCTGGCTTCCAGCTAATACACAGTAGCTGTGAAACGTTGCTAACTCAGATCATCAAAACATTTGGGGGCCTGGAGAAGATCTCTTTTAGAATTTGTGAACAAAAGAATGATTGCAAGAGGAAAATTCTGCAATAGAAAAACTTGTTTTCAAATATCCTCTGTGTGCCCACTAGCAAGTTACTCAAGCTCAATAAGCCTCAGTTTCTTCAGTTAAAAAGAAATTCATAATATTGATGCGAAGCATTGTTGAAGGATTAGAGTAAATGCTTCTCTTTTCAACCATTTCTCCTTTCTTCTGTTCTCTTCTCCCATCTCTTTTCCATATTCCTTTTCGCTTACTCAGGCTTCTCTTTTTATGCTTGTCTTGTCCTTTTGTTTTTGTGTTATTGTTTTCATTCTCTCTCTTCATTATTTTTACTAAGAACAATATCTTCCACCCCTTTAATGGTTATGATGGGTTGTCTCTTCCTGCCCAGCATGATTTCCCCCCAACCATTTTTTTTTCTTGTTAAAAACACTATGTGTAGATTGGAGGATTACCTTATGCCATATTTTTATGGAGAGACTTTCAATTCAATTGCCCTGACTTCTTCCAGAAAAATGGTGAGTTCGGGGTCCAAGTAGGCCAGTTAAATACTTTCTTCCTTTTCTAATTTTTATTTTTAACATCTTTATTGGAGTATAATTGCTTTACAATGGCGTGTTAGTTTCTGCTGTATAACAAAGTGAATCAGCTATACGTATACATATATCTCCATATCCCCTCCCTCTTGCTTCTCCCTCCCACCCTCCCTATCCCACCCCTCTAGGTGGTCACAAAGCACCGAGCTGATCTCCCTGTGCGATGCGGCTGCTTCCCACTAGCTTAAGTGGAATGGCATAAGCACGGATCCCCCACTGTATATTCATCTCATCAATGCATCCTGAAGAGACCATCCATTAGCTCCTTCCCACTAGATTCCTAGACTGATCCTGGTGCTCTCCCCTTTTGATTCTGCAATTTGATTTTTTTTTTTTAATTTCAGCAAGCTACCCCATCTTCTCAACAAAGCTCCCTTTCTGCTTAAGTTAACTAGAGTATGTTTATATAGCTCACTTCTGAAAAGTCCTTAATGATTCACCCCTTTCTTTTTCCCTAGAAGAGCCTCTCCTACCTCAACTGCAGCTGCTCAACCCAAATGTGTAATAGAAAATACACATGCAGAGGCATGCTTCACGGAACAAAAGTGGATGTCAAACTGTGTTTGAAAACCCTCAGTTACGGATCCAACATAGCCTGCACGCCTCTCTTCCAGTCCACGAAAGTGGGCTCTAGTTGCTAGAGTAATAGAGACAGAATATTTCAGTATCATCCAAAGACCTAGGAAGAATCTATACAATGTTAAGTGCTCTTCTCAGATGTTAGGCAACAGAGGTGGGGTGTGGAAGTCCCCTGGCTCACAGGATGTGGAAGTCTCTTCCTTGACTTTCCTATTATCCAAATTCATTTATCACAGAGGTACATTTGATCATGTTTAGGGTCCCTTGAGATGCCTTCTCCCAGAGGTATTACTTACCACTTTCACCTTCTACTGAAGCTCGATTCTGTGAACACTGTTCTTTCACTTCGTATGTACACACACACACACACACACACACACACACACACACTCTCACACCCCTAAAATTAATTTTTCTTCTAACCCAAGAAAAATCCCAAGGATTCTGGCATAATGGAAATCCTCACTGAAATTTGAACCCATGTAGGTCCACCCACATCTCCCTTTGGGCATAAGCATGGACTCCATTGAACTTTGGCTTCTGCTTGCAAGCGTGGCTATCTCAGCGCAAGGCAGCACATATTTCAGTTACCCTTATTTTTAATTTCATTAAGTTATATTATATACCTATATACGTATAGTGATCTGTAGAGGAGAATTTAAAAGGATTGTATACCTAAAGAACAGATTGGGTTGGGAAACTTTCCTCTACAAAATCAAGAGCTCTTTTAGTCTCTGTTGGTTTATTCCCCCACCAATTTAAGAGGAATAACATTTTCCAGTGCAAAATACTGAAACAGTACATTTTTTTTTGGTGACAAGCACGTAAAGAACTTATGCTAGCCTATTGCACATAAGCAATAATGTAACTGCTCTCTAGCCTCATTTCCCGAAATAGTCTAGAAAAATTGAAAGATACATATATCGTGGTAATGGTATTATCATCACATCAGGATCTTATTTATCTGAGTGGACTGTTAATAGCTTCATGCTTAGGACTCAAGTCAAGGGAATTTGCCTAGAAAAGACCCAGGGCTTTAAATATTCCCTCTGAAACGTGGGCAGCTGAAGCAGATTGCAATAGTCATTTGTCTGCTTATTAGTTTAGAGCATTTGTTGCACTGTAATTGCAGGGAGAAAAAGCTTGCAATCCATGTGGCTCATTCCAACAGTCATTGGAGGGTCTATTTCTCTCCAGGGAACAAATCACTGTGTTTTTTTTTTCCTCCTGGAGAAGCTTACAGTGCGATGGGCTATAACCCCTAATAGATACGATACATCTTCTCTGAAGAACTTACAAAAGAAATCAATGGTTTGTTTTATACCCATTGTCTCCCCAAATTCCCTCATACATTTGCTTCCCCTGGCTTGGGTAACTTAAGAGCAATCACACTTCATAATAAAATGTTGGCTCATAAACATGGACTTGGGCTAGAAACTTTGGTGGGGCTCATTTATTTATAGCATTAATTGTGATCCTAGCACAAAATAGGCTGAAAGAACATCCAAAAAAAAGAAGTAAAGAGAAACAATAAAATTGATAAAGCACACATCCACACAGCACTGCTCTGTAAAAGATATAATGGAATCACTGAATCTGATCCCAGGGAGTGTGGTGTAGACAAATGAGATTTAGTCTCGGTGTAATGAACTTTGTAACAATCAAAAGTACCCAGTGGGGGGGGGAAAAAGTACCCAGTGATGGAAAGGGATGCTTTACAGTATTCTGAGTAAGTTCTTTCTCAAAAGAAAACGCATAGCAGAAGACAAATATTCCTGAACTTGAAGTCAGAAGGAACCAATCTATTACATTTAGTAGCCAGGTAGATTTGAACAAATTTCTTAGCCTCTTTGTCCCTGTTTTCTGTTCTACAAAATGAAGATAATACCTAACAACAGGATTTTAAAGATTGAATAAACTTGTGTGTGGTAAATGGCTAATATAATGCCTCAAACATGTTTGATATTCAGAAGGTTAATTTCATGTTTTTCATCAAGACCAAATGCTTAATTATTGCTCAGGATGTGGCCCACTGATGCTTCATATCCATTTCCACCATCTCCTGGTGTATCACCTGTACTGCTGAGCACAAAAGGCTAGAAACCACCTTTTCCAGAAGCTCTTGGAGCTTAGAATCAGGATGTAAGTTACGTCCCACTTATTCAGTGCACGCATGCAACTTTTGGAAGGCAAAATCGCAGCCAAGGGCATCTTCCTGCAGCTTTGGAAATCTTCCCTCTGACAAGCAAAGTTGTGAAGGAATCAGTGTCCCTTTTCTAGCTTCACAGTATTGGGAAGCATCTGTGGTGGGGAAGGATTCTGAGCTCCAGTGTCCACATGCTGGTAGCTGCTTCCTGATTCTGGCTTCCTGGTCATTGAATCAGAGCATGGCAATTTGTCCTTGAACTCAGCTGCAGTGGGCTCCTATTGCCCCTTCTTCCTCACTTTAGAGGAATATCTATCCTAGCAGGTTGGTTCTTCACTGTTCAGCATGTTCCTCAGATCCCTCCAAAAAATTTACAAGCAATTATATTTTTTCAAATCTCTTTCTTCTTTTGTTTTTTGTTTTCACACACACATACTGTATTATATTTTTACAAGAGATAAATAAACTGACACCAAGCATTGTAAATGGATGACCACAACAAAAGCAACAATGACTGTAATTACCAAACACGAAACACACTCACACTATGTCATGATATTGACATTCAATCCAGGAATCCTCCACTGTAACAGCTTCTTTACTCTGCAGTGAAAATTGCAAATCTCTTTCTTCTTGAAAATACTTATGGTGGTTTATATTCGTTGCCCCAAACTCTGATAAAGGTATATAACATGTGCCCTAATAGTGCACAGTTCCAAGAAGAATAACATCATCTACAATTAAAAATTAAGGAGAATTTTCCAATAAAATTAACAAAAATTAAAAAATAAAATTTGGATTAGAAATTCAAAAATAAGGAGAATTTAAGAATAGGACATAGCCTTGTAAAGACTTGCAAATTTCATATCTTTTCGTGAAGAGAATATTTTGAATTAATTGCAAGCTTGTAATTATTTGACTTTATAGAGAAGCTTAGTCTTACCAAGGTAAACTTACAAAGCATGTTTTAAGATGGTTATTTACTTTACAAAAATCATTTCTTTTAAAAAATATTCACATGATAAATAAGATTTGAGGAGTAGTCAAAGAAAATAGAGAAGTTTATCTTGGAGCAAAAATTAAAGAGAGACATAATAGTGTCCATTGTATAGAGAAAAAAGTTGTGTAACTTCTGAATAGAGAACCACGACTACTGGGTGGGGATCACAAAGAGATTGATTTGTTTCAATGTGAGAAATTTTTTTCTAATATTCTACAATGAAAAGGCTGCCTTCAAAGGGGATAAACATATTTAGGTAAGGATAAGGAACAGAGAGCTGTTTCCCAAGGATAAATTACAAAAGTTCCTTAAGAAAGGAGCTAACAGCGCTTTGTGACCACCTAGAGGGGTGGGATAGGGAGGGTGGGAGGGAGAGGCAAGAGGGAGGAGATGTGGGGATATATGTATATGTATAGCTGATTCACTTTGTTATACAGCAGCAACTAACACACCATTGTAAAGCAATTATACTCCAATAAGGATGTTAAAAAAGTAAATTAAAAATTTAAAAAAATTAAAAAGAAAGGAGCTAAATTAGGGGAAACTTGTGGTCTCTTCTAAATTTTGATATCCTGTGATTCTATGATCATTTATATTGTGACTTCACAGTTTTACATTTAAAAGCGATGTGTGAAAATGATTTAAGCTCAACTTTTCAGAAATATAACAATTACATAAATTGAGGCATAGATTAGATTGACATTAGTGCAATTAACACACATTGTTTTTGTAATATACCTTTAAGTGTGTGTATGTATGTATGTGTGTGTGTTTGTGTGTATATATATATATATATATATATATATACACACAAACACACACACATACATACATACATATAGATATAGACAGGCATACACCCACAATGAACACAAATGTGATATGCCAGTTTATTAGTCATTTATCTGATCAGTAACTTATCTATTTATTTCTCTTTTCATCATTTAAGATGAGTGTCTGGAAGACCTGATATACATATAGTTTCTTTTGTTCATTATCTACTGAAATAAAGGAACAGAGCAAATTGGGCAAATGGGTCACACCAGTGATATATTCCGCCTAGATGTAAGTTAGAACACCTGTCAAAAGGTGATTCTAAATCAGTTTCTTCTTCTGAACTCCAAAGCTTTTTCTTAATCCTATTACCCTCTAACTTAATGCTTATATACTTCACTGGTGTGTTAGAAACAGAACAAGAAAATCACAATGTATTTTGACCATAGGAAGAAAGTGTATGGCCTCCAACTTTTTTTCAATTACTCTTTTACTTAGCAAGGTAACCCTGGAATTAATAGTATCTTAGCAGTTCACTTTGTGTATAAAGAAAGTATTTAAAAATATAATTTTCAATTGGATAAATTCTAACTTTCTGACTTGCAAGTAGATCATTCAAGAAACAGTTATTTTGTCTGGATGTGCTGTCTCCATCCAGTACAGGGAGTGGTAAGTACCAATCACTTTTTGGTGGCATAAATAATGTTTAGAAACTTCCTTGAGTTCTGAGAGTCTCTGAGAAACTTCGGACCTTTTATTCCCTGTAACTACATTTCGTCATATTTGCTTTGGGGTTTATCTGTTAATAAAGTCTCTTGATCTGCTTAACTGCCTCTTCAAGGAAAGCATATCGATAATACTGTGTAATGATATAGTTTTAAAATTTAGAATGACGTAAAAGGAAATTTTAATCTTCTACTAAGTTTGGCCTCAAAATGTTCTGGCCATAATAGTAATGTTTTCAAATTTATCATTCCTATGAAGGCTTCACATTTCACAATGCTAACTTTGCAGCCAAGGAGTATTAATCAACCTTGTCAATAACTAGAAGATACATTCCAATCTTAACACTTTGTTCATAACTCTTGCCCATGACTGCATAGGTTAACATTTCCAAACTGAGAATGCCAAACGACGATGTGACTTTCCTAAAATCATATACCAAGCCTTTGTTTAAAAATATCTTATGTTTCACATGCATAATATAGTTTGAAGATCTCTTGGTCTATGAGAAGTTGATTGTATAAGTCAGTTTTGCCGCTTAACAACAAATCTCAGCTTAAAACAAAAGCAGTTTGTTTGTTTTCTAAATCAGATTACTTGTCAGTAACTGTTCCAACTCGGCTTGCCTATGCTGCAAGTGTCTTCTCCCTTTGGGGTTGTGATTGAGGGACCAGCCCATCTCTGGTACATGCCACGCTAGCAGCAGAAGGCATAAAGTTAAACAAAGCCGCACAGTCATAGTTAAAACTTGAATGTGGCATGTACAGAAGCCACTAATATTCTAACTGCCAAAGCAAATCAGATAAGCTCAGTATCAGTGGGGCAAAAAGTGTCTTCCGTCCACAAGGGAAGGGGAGTAAATATTTATAAATGTTAATCCAGCATGTAGACCAAATGATAATTCTGCTTACCTGCCTGTGTAAATGCCCCATATAATCGTATAAATCTTCTGAGATCTATTATCTAGCTCCACTAATTGTATCTGATCAAAAATCTCCCTTCTGCCAGGCATGTATCTTATCAGGTAGTCTGATAAGATGGCAGCATAGAACATGGAAAGAAGATAAGTTTTCAAAAGTCTGACCAGAGACGTGAGCTGAAGCCCCAGCTTGACACAAATCTAACTGTTTGCGTTTAAGTTAATTCACTTCCTTAGACTTTGGCTTCCTAGTGTGTAAAATTGTGCTAATACTAATAAATGCCTATCGCAAAAGTTGCAGTGCAGTTTCCTGGGGTGCAGCATAGGAGAATAAGCACATGTGTAACCTGCAAAGCACTCTACAGGTGCAGCTACTGATAAGAGAGTTTTGATAAGGGGTAAGAATAAGGAAATAAGAGGGCTTCCCTGGTGGCGCAGTGGTTGAGAGTCCGCCTGCCAGTGCAGGGGACACGGGTTCGTGCCCCGGTCCGAGAAGATCCCACATGCCGCGGAGCAGCTGGGCCCGTGAGCCATGGCCGCTGAGCCTGCGCGTCCAGAGCCTGTGCTCCGCAACGGGAGAGGCCACGACAGTGAGAGGCCCGCGTACCGCCAAAAAAAAAAAAAAAAAAAAAAGAATAAGGAAATAAGAGAGTCATGACTAGACCTTGGTGATATGAATGGAGTTCGGAAAAGCATGTGGACGAGGAAGGAAAACACAACGCAGGACAGGAGAATGGAAGTTACAAGTACATGCTGATGTGAATCACATCCACTTCTTTGACTCTATGCACAGTAGAAATAGAAAATGAATGCTATCACACTTCAGTTATTAAAAGCTCGCAAGAGATTCCTTGGCTTTCTCTTCCTTTTCACCTGAAAAATACAAATGACATGGAAGACAGGAGATAATCATGTGTATATTGTGGGTCCATCACATAATAGCTGCAACCTTCACTTTTCTTATCTGCTAAATGGGGATAATCAAATGTGTCTAATGGATTTTTCTGAGATAATTTTCATGAAAGTGCTTTAAAGACCATGAATATTACATACAGGAAATGATTCAGTTATCTGTAAAGCAAGAGACTTGGGGGGGTCATTAAGAACCTTTCCACTCAGAAGTTTTATAATTCTGGTATTATTATTGGCTTAGACCTGGAAAAGATGTTAGAGACCAAATAGTTCACATCCTTCATTTCACAGGAGAGCAAAATATTCTTAGTTCCATGATCTCAGTCCGCTTCTTTTATTGAGGTATAATTGACGTAATATTATATTAGTTTTATATATACAACATAATGATTTGATATTTGTATATGTTGTAAAATGATTGTCACAATAAATCTAGTTTACATCCTCCATCACCATACATAGTTACAAAAAAAAGTGGGGTTTTTTGGTGGTTGCCAGAGATAAGGGTTAAGGGGTGGGCAAAACAGGTGAAGGAGGTCAAAAGGTACAATCTTCTGGTTATAAAATAAGTGAGTCATGGGAATTTAATGTACAGCATGATGACTGTAGTTAATAATTCTGTACTGTGTACTTGGAAGGTGTTGCAAGAATGGACGATCTCTGTTCTTCAACTGCAGAGCAAGTATATTCATAATTCTTGCACCAAGTTTTTCGTTTTAGTTTCAGTGTCAGTATATATGAAAAATATTTTTGTTGTAATGTTGAGATTGCTTGCTTTATTCTGAGTTACTACTGTAACTTACTAGAGTTCCCTTTAGCCTTCAATTCAAATCAGTGAATGTACATGAACTCCTGCCACGTACTGTGCTACAGACCAATACTTCTCAAGTCAACTGCATATTGGAGTCACCTAAGGAACTCCAAAATACTGATTCCTGGGCTTTCCCCTAGATATTCTGATTTATTGGGTCTCAGGCATAGTTTTTGTTTATCTGTATGTTGTTTTATGCTCTTCTGGTGATTTTATTGTAAAGCCAGGCATGTAAACAATTTCTCTAGAGCCATCAAACTGAAGGCAAGATTCCTATGTTTAAGAAACTCAAAAAAAAAACGTTTGGTCAGACAGATGTGGAAAAATGACTTGCTGATGCTCTGTCATAGAATTATGTTCAAGACGGACCTGATCTGGGAGCTCAGAGAACCTCCTAAAGAAAGTAGAGCTTGAACTCATCTCCAACAAGAGTAAGGATTTCCTACCTGCTCAATCAAAAGAAGAGCCTTTGGGAAAGGGAAAAAATGGTCAAAGACACAACAGTTGAAGTCATCAAATGTATTTGAAGAATATCAGTAATAAGATGTTCACATGTAGAGTCTGAGGTGGGGAGTACGGCGGAGGGGAAGTTGAAGGAAGAGTCAAGAATCAAATCAGGAAGGGGTTAACTCCAGTTTGGATTTTATCCACTGAAAATAAACTGAAAGACTTTCTAGGCAACTGAATCATTTCTTCTTAGATGCCTCCTCCAACAAAGCCCACCTATCTCTCCTTGAAACGTCATGCTACTTTCTCTTGATCTGCTTTGGATTTCCCTAATCTGGTTTTTTATATTCATGCTCATCATACAAAAATCCTGGAGGAACTCTGAAAGTGTACCTCATTTGAAAAATGCACTATCCCCCAAATATTCTGTTTATGCAAATGTATTGGTCTTGAATCTCATGGACCTTACCCTATTTCCATGATTCTAAGATGTAGCTAATTATAAGAAACCACGTTGATTTAATAAAAACTATTTGTTGATAAAAAAAAGAAGGAAATGACCACTGTTGCCACATTAAACATATTCCTCATTTGTAAGAGGCAGCCTAATTGTCAGACACATAAAAATTGGGGGAAATTTTGCATGTTTGAATCAGATAAAGAGAACAGCTGTTGTTTCTTAAAGGCTCATAATGTGCTCTAATAATAAAAGCAAAGAAAATTCTGATCATTTACTGTAGCAACTCATGAGTTTGTTTTCTTTTTCTTTTTTTTCTGAGTTTGTGTTTATGTTCCCTCCAAAACAGATCTGAAAGTCACAAATGGTGTCCAGAGGAAAGGGATAAAAGTGACACATTCTTTTGGATAAAATGTTCTTATCTAAATGATCAATGAGTCAACTAAGAAACCTAATGTTTATTGACTGCTTCCAGCATGTAAGGCAGTGTGCAAATTATTAAGAGATGAGGAAAAGTCATTCTTACATTGACTCATTCATTCATACCACTTACTTTGAGTACTTACTATGCACCTGGCACCATGCTAGCGTCTGGGAGTACAAAGATAAACAGAACATCATCCTTATCTGGAAGTGCTGATAGCAACATGGTTAAATAGAAAGACATATATGTTATTCTAAATTTTCTAAATCTTTTTAGAAAGTAAAAGAATAGGCAAAATTAATTTTTATAATGTATTATATTTAAATTAATGTCCAAAAGTATGATCATTTTCACATGCCATCAATATAAAAATATTAGTGAGGTAGTTTGCATTTTTTTCCTTACTCAGTCTGTGAAATCCAGTTATATTTCATATTTAGAGTACAAATTCAGAAGTTAAATTATTGATAAAATGAATGTTTTCTTACCAAAATAGTAAAGTTGTATTTAATGGAAACATTTTTATAGTGCTTTAATTTTTTAAATGTAAGTCAATCAAGAAATTCTAATAAAATTAAAATTCAGTTCTTCAGACCTACAAGCCATATTGCATGCAGCTAGTGGCTACTCTTGTTCAGAATCTGCTAGAGACTAACTAAAAGAGGAAGAGTGATTGCAGTAATGTGATAAGACAGAAGGCATGTAAGGAGCACAGATGAAGGTGAACTTAATGTTCCTTGGTGAGCTTGAAGAATCGCTTCAAGCTGTAGGAAAAGCAAGCGTACAAGAACAGAGAAAGGAATTCATGGAGAAGACACAAATGTAAGAAAGAAAAATGGTAGATGGAGAGTTTCCACTCTCTAGATTTACCATCAAAGTGGCAAGACTAAGAGACAATGAGTTAAATGTTGAACAGTTAAATGTTGAACCTTGTATACTTACATATACAATGCAAGTATGAGCTTGAGAGAGCATCAAAGGTATTACAGAACACCTACATGCATACCGCAGTTCTGCAACTTACTCTCTGCCTAAAGCTGACAGCATCTAGGCATTTTCTCATCCATAAAAATGGGAATCATAGTATCTACCATAAAGGACTATTGTGAGCAATAAATAACATGCATTAAAATGCCCAAGGCGTGTTTGTGAAATCAGAACGCAAATGGGAAAGACCATGAATAACTAAGTACCATACTCAATGTACAGGCAATCTTTTCCCTTGAGACTTAGAGGTGCGGTAAGACTTCAGGCTGCAGTGGTAAAGGGAACTCCTTGGCAGAGTCAGCGGCATCTGAGCGTCATGTTACAGGTGGAATCCACACACTGGGGGAAAAGACTGCATTCCAGGTGTTGCTCTCATAGTAACTGAGTAGTACCGTGGGGGGAGCATGGAGAGCAAACGAGATTAGTGCAAATCCCTGCCAAAGAAGGAGACATGGGGGAGAGAGGGAAAGAAAGTAAAGGATAAGTAAGAGCCAGGTACAGAAGTTTAACTTTGAGAAAGACCAAAAAATATGAGGAAAGAGAAAGAAAAAAAAAATGAGAGGGGGGCTTCCCTGGTGGCGCAGTGGTTGAGAGTCCCCCTGCCTATTCAGGGGACGCGGGTTCGTGCCCTGGTCCGGGAAGATCCCACATGCCGCGGAGCGGCTGGGCCCGTGAGCCATGGCCGCTGAGCCTGCGCGTCCGGAGCCTGTGCTCTGCAACGGGAGAGGCCACAGCAGTGAGAGGCCCGCGTACTGAAAAAAAAAAAGAGAGGGAATGCCCTAGTACAATTTTTACTGTGGCCTCTAGACCCCAAGTAAATTGCCCTGTTCTGCCTTTCTGGTTTCTATTGATGCCAAGTCCTCCTAACTCACGTGTTGCTGGTTATCCTTGGATGATGTGTGTATTCACTTCTGCCTCAAAGACATACACTTGCCCTTCCCTTCGACTGCAGTGCTTTTCCCTTGCTTTTCCTGCCTGTAGTTCCTTCTCATCTTGGAGGTCTCAACTCAAATGTCTCCACGTCTGATCTGCCCGTCTAGACCACTCCCAACCACACACCGAATTACTCCTACCACCTTAACTTCTGCTGCCTGCAGAGACCTGATCCTCACACGGATACCTTCTCTTATTGTCGCTCATCTGTCACTGCGCCCCTTCTAGAATGTAAGCTCCATGAAGGCAGTGATTTCATGTCTTTGCTTATGACCATATCCCTAGGACCTAGCAGGTGCTCAAGGAATATTTGCTGAATGAATGACTAAATAAATAATACACTATCCATAGCATATAACTTTTCACCAACACGGACACATTCATAACTCAGGCAGCTAGAGGCCAATGAAATGAATGTCAAAAATGCTATGCCTGTTATAGTGATTACTGGGACCCTCTATTTACGCCTTTCGGAATTCCTTCTCTCCTCTCAGGATCAGCATTTTATGCCCCTCCCTTCCTTTGGGATTAAAGCCTAATGTTATTTTTTGGTGTCATACTCACCCTATGGCTCCAGGCTATTTTGGATACAGAGCCTCAAATATTCTAGTTCTGGAATCTGGAGAACTAACTTGTGACTCATAGAGAGGGTGAGAGAGAGAGAGAGAGAGAGAGAGAGAGAGAGGGAGAGAGGGGCAAAATGAAAATGGGAGGGAGAAAATAGCGACCTAGAATATACAAGAAAATGTAATGAATAACTGTAACATCTGCAAGGAAATAAAGCTTTATGAAAACATAGGTTCAGGTGTTTAAGGGAATAAATCCTAAATAAAGCAAAGAATGCAGATGTTGCTTGAAAATCTTGGCAGAGGGGCTATGTAGGTCAGGGAAAAAACTTGCAAGAAATTTGTAAACACTTCTTAAAAGTGAAGTAGATGTTTCAAAAGGACATGGAACTTCTTTAGCTCTGCTCTCATTCTGACAAAGTTTCTCCTTTTTGATCAATCATGGTTTTTCCTAGGCTTTCATTTCAATACACAGAAACAGGCCATGTATCTGGGCCAGCAAAATGGGTAACCATCCCCGATGATTTCCTCAGTCCTCACACTTGGCAAAATCTCTGTAATGGTATCAGCTACATCAAGAATAGGGCTACTTCTCAACTTAAGGAGAGAGGGAAGAAATGATTGAATCCGGAGGATTCATTTTATAGATAAGATGTCTGAGGTTCAGAGAAATGGACACATAATCAGTCTTATAATTCCTAATTGCCTTAACCTCTGAGATGATGGTCTTTTCAAATTAATTTCAAGATGATTTCTTGCTCCCCAAAAAGTGTTTTTCATAATCTACTACTCTGTACCTGAAATTATATCAGTAGTTCAGTGTAATTGAATTTGATGTTACATGCCCACCTGTTAGTATGAGGAAATGTTTCCAGGCAGAGGAATACATCCATGTTCACTCTTCTGGTGCAGAGATTGGGGGATCCTGAGAGAACAGGGCAATGGACTAATAAATGTTGATGGGTCAAGGAAACATCTAGGTTAATCAGCACTCACCAGTGTTAATCATAGCTCACATTTACCGAGCACTTTGAATGTGTCAGGAACAGTCCTAAGTGCTCATTTAACCCTTCCAAAAACCCAGTCTGGTAGGTATTATTATTACAATGATTATTATTGTCTGCAAATACAGTTGAGAATACCGAGGTGCAGAAAGGTTAAATAACTGGCTTAAGGGACACATTTAGAAAGAAACAACAAGGATTCAAACTAAAGCAGTCCTCAAATGGAGAGAATCCATCCACTATACTCACCTTCTTCTCCAGAAGGACACACATATTGAACCATTGTACCAGGAGGGAACATGGAGTTTTGGGAGAATGGAATCCTAGAATCTGATTCAAAGGCTCCCATAATCAAATGCTCCTAGGATCAGGGTCTCCTGATTAGAGGATACACTGACCTGAAAGTTGCCATTCGTTGCCAGCATTTGCAACAATATTTGTACTAAATGGCTGTCCAATCTCACTAGCTCTTAAAGATATCCAGTGTTAAGGAACTCACTATTTAATTTTTCATCTTTGTGCCCTTTGACCAAATATAACAGATTTTTGTATAATGAACTAAAATGTCCCTAAATCTTCTATCCGTTGGTCCCAATTTTGTTTCTTAGGGACACAGAGACTAAGGTTAATGCAACTTGTGGTTGGACCCTTCATCTGAAAATTAGCGACCTTCCTATCCAAGATTAACATTCTTATATCCTTAAGTATTTCTTTTATAAAATGAATCTCTCCCCAGTGCCAAGAGGTTTGGTAGGTGAAAACATTCTGAGAAAAAGATGTTGGGACTCAAAAATATACAAAAAAAAAAAAAAGAATATGCTCTCTAAATCTGATTGCCCAGTTTGACTCAAAGATAGAAACTATGTCTTATTTGTATTTGCATTAGGCAGTGTATTAATTAGGGTAAAATTTTTCTTGTTCACATAACAGTCCAAGTAGACTGTTCCTGGTTGGCACAAATTTTTCCTCCATGCAGTGATTTGGGGACCCGGGCTCCTTCTGCCTTGTGATCTACTATCCCATAGCACTGATTTTGATTGGCATTCAGACTATGAAAAAAAGTCTTGGAGGAAGCATACCTCTTCTTTAAAGCCTGATGCTAGGTACACATCATTTCCATTTACAATCTACCAGAGAGAAGATACATACGGCTAGATTCAGTTGAAAAAAATGCTTACAAGTGTGTGGGAAAGGATTTTGGTGAACAGTTAGCAATCTGCCACAGCAGTACATGCAACGTTAAGAAATCAGACCTTGGGGAGGGGGAAGGGTAAGCTGTGACAAAGCGAGAGAGAGGCATGGACATATATACACTACCAAACGTAAGGTAGATAGCTAGTGGGAAGCAGCCGCATAGCACAGGGAGATCAGCTCGGTGCTTTGTGACCGAGGGTGGGAGGGAGGGAGACGCAAGAGGGAAGAGATATGGGAACATATGTATATGTATAACTGATTCACTTTGTTATAAAGCAGAAACTAACACACCATTGTAAAGCAATTATACTCCAATAAAGATGTAAAAAAAAAAAAGAAATCAGACCTAGATTCGCATCTTAGTCTCCCACTTTTTTAGGCATATGCAAATGGCCAGCGCTAACAGGTCTAATCCTTTGTCTCCTTTGTCACTGATAGTATGTATCTTCAGGGCTGTTGTAAGGATTAAATGTGACAGCACTTTTAATGTTCTTAGCCTTGTCTAGCAAGTAGAAAGTGCTAAGTAAATATCGATCATTATTATCATCTATTCTCATCCTACTACTGCCAGATCCCAGCTTGAATCCCAACAGATAATGGACCTTAATAAATGTGTATGAGCTGCACTGAGCTGAACTTCACAGTCGTTCCCAAGGTCAGCCATACCCTTATGAGGAAGTACAAGGGGAGCAAGTCTGGTCCTTTTTCGCTCTGATGCTAACATGCTTCCAGTCTGCTCTCTTTGTGTTCCCACACCTCTATGCTCCGTTCATCTGTGAGGCTGACTTCTACCTTCTCCAGGGACACACTTTCACTAATTGAAGACTGGAAACAAAAATCAAAAGTTGAATTGAAGAAGTCAGCCAGTTTAATAGGTACCACTGGTCTCATTTCTCCAGCCCCCGGTGACTGGTGGTAGCTGCAACCCTGGCACAAGCATAAGCCTGGCTGTTCTCCTGCTGAGCGGGGTGGCTCACAGGGAAACCTACAGCGTTTTTCAGTGGCTCTTCTGTTTCTGTTTTATACACAGAAGTCCTATGAGAATCCACCAGTCATCTGAGCCAGAGGTCCCATAAGCTACCCTGCTTCAAAAGGCAGTGCTGAGTCCAATTAGCCCAACTCAAAATGCTACGTGGACTATTTGCTTTTCTCAAACAGGACCATCAAATAATCATTCTTTGCAGTATAAGCAAGAGGTCAGCGTGCACAGTGCTCCCTGGGGTAGTGATGACACAGGCTGGATTATTCCTTACAATCTCTTCCTCCAACTAATACCCTCTCTGTGGGTTCCATCTCAATCGCTATTCTTGCTAATTGTTCAAACAGTGAATTGGTGGCTAAGTTTTCAGGTGAAATGTGAATGGGTTAGATAAAGTATGTGTTTCTTCATATTCAGAGACTCCGGGGCATTTGGACATGCTAGAGCCGGGTGGTAGAGTGGTCATATCATGTCTCTGAATGCCAGAATGGAGAATGCCATTGAGGCTTCTCTAGTTTCAGTTCCTTAGATAACCCTCATTTCAATGTCTGCTCAGAGTTTTCTCTGTGGCTCAATCCCTCTTTCCTTTAGTGCCGAAAAATTAATTTCCCTTGGAAAACTCATTAGAACTAATTAGTTAGTGCTGGAAGACACAGCTAAGTTATCTCACAGCTGAACTGTCTTTCTCCCCAAAGGTTACCAGGGTAAGGGCATCCGAATTGCCCTTGGTATTCTTCTAGCACATAACAGCCCTTTAAGCTGAGCACTTCCTCTTCCATATGGTTTCTTTTCCACCTCTACTTTCCTTTCCTTTTATCCTCTTCTTAGTGAGAACGGGAAAGATATGGATAACAGCAGCCTGTTACTATCTTCCTTGTGTTACTTCCCGTCCAGTCTGTTTATATGAGTTTTCTCATTTTTCCACTTGTAAGAAAGGAAGAGATAAGAGTTGGAATGAAACCCAGAACAAACAATTTGGAACAACTCTCAAAACCAAGACACCAGCTGGAGATGTAAAGGCTGCAACTGCCCATTAAAACATCTATCTTAGGGCTTCCCTGGTGGCGCAGTGGTTGAGAGTCCGCCTGCCGATGCAGGGGACACGGGTTCATGCCCCGGTCCGGGAAGATCCCACATGCCGCGGAGTGGCTGGACCCATGAGCCACGGCTGCTGAGCCTGAGCGTCCGGAGCCTGTGCTCCGCAACGGGAGAGGCCACACCAGTGAGACGCCCACATACCGTAAAAAAAAAACCCCATCTATCTTAGCTTCAGCTTTTCTGTGCCTTGAAACCTATATTCCTATTAGAGAGAGATGGATGAAGGGCTCAGTGCTGGAAACTCACCTGGGGCCAGATCTTCCATTTAAATGTCTGTGATGTATGTTGTAGGTCACTTGCAAGGGAGCCATGTTCAGAGGGCCATTGTGTGTTCAAAAGAGCAAAATCCTCTCGAGTTTAAGTCCTGACTGTCCATTTGTGAACCGTTGCTCTTGGGACAAATCACCAGCCTCCTAAGGTTCCATGTTTAGCTATAAAATGTGGCTCATAATAGTTACTTCCCAGGCTGCTTGCGCAGTGGAATGCGTTAGTATGTGGAAAGGGCCTTGTATACTGTAAAAGAGGGCTATAAGTAGCACATGTACGTTCAAGGAACACAGTAGGAAAAGCAGCCTCAGATCAGAAACACCAAGTATGAAGGGAGGACAGAGAAGGGCCGAGGGAGTGGACAACTTTGGTCCAAAGAAGCCACCCTCCCCTTCTCAAGCTACAGACTCCAGGTCTTTGACTTTGGGTCCCCAGACCAAACCACCTCTCTGGCTGTTACAGAGGTGAGTCACTGGGTGGAGTGAGCTCACTAACAAGACTAAAGAGAAATGAGAGAATAAAGGAGGGGGTGAATTCTTTCACCATCTTTTAAAAATATTTATTTTATACATAGTGCCTGGAGTCGAAAGCTACCTTGGTCAGAGGTCTGCTACAGTGCATCAAAGGGAGGGAGCCACTACCACATTTGTAAGAAGCATAGTACTCGCCTAAAAACACATACGGTAGGATGGTCATAAAAGGTTCAATGAATAAAGAAGACACATCAGTATATGCAAAAGTGAGATGCCAGGGGCAAGAAACACGTTTCCCATCCATTGATGTGAGGAATACAGGCTGTGATTGATAACTGATTTTGCCTATTTGGGCCTTTCCATTTTGTTTGCCTATATTTTTATTTTTTAATTACTAATTTATTGGTTTTATCTTTCAGTCTTATGCATTGCTATTAGAACACGACCTCCTTGACATTCAGTCTCCTGAATTTCATAAAACGGGCATCACTCCTACTTCACAGTAGGAGAAAAAGAACAAATGTGACTCACCTGGCTCGGTCCACAGGATGGTCCTGATAAATGGCCTATCTCCCAATTCTCCTGCAAATAGTCTTGGATGTAAAGGATTTTGTAAGCCAGAACCTACAGTTAGACAGCTATGGCATCTAAGGATGATCTAAACATTTCAACCTGTGGGATGGGGAAGCTAAAATAAATCTAATATCATGAGAACTTGACCTAAAGCCGAGAAATCGCAATTTTAAAAGTAACTTGGCAGACTCTAACTCAGGGATCAAACTGGAAAAAAAATATGAACAGCATACTGGCTGCGGGATCTAATGTGATCCCTTTGAAATAACTAGAAATATTTTGATGCTTGGGGGAGAAAGAAGAATCAGCACAGATCGAACGTTTGCTGGGTACCAGGGACTCTGCTACATGTTTTCTACATATATGTCATTTAAGCCTCATGATAACCTCATGAGGTAGTCAAGGATATGCCCATTTTGCTGATGATAAATTCAAGACTCAGAAAGGTAATCAATTTTTGCAAAATCACACAGCTAGCAAATTATAGGACTAAGATATAAGCGCATATATATTGCCAATTTTTTAAATGAATGTATAGTAGGGGCTTTATGTGACAAAAGATTGGGTGGTAAGTACTTAGCAGTTAATAAAATAAACATAAGCCTGTCATCTGGAACCTCAGATACAGCAAAAAATGATATGAAAATATACAATATATGTACCTACTAAAGGCCGTGGAATTGTGCACTTCAAAATATACCAAATTGATAATAGTATTTATCTCAGTGGTGTTCCAAAGCAGGATATTTGGAAGAGGAGAGCATGAATAACTTTATTTATATATTTGTTTTACTTTATTTTAAATTTCCAACTTTTAATTTTAAAATAATTTCAGAGTTAGAGAAACGTTGCAAAGTTCCCATATACTTTTCACTCAGGTTCCCTAAATGTAAATTAATATATATAACCATGGTAAAATTATCAAAACTAGGAAGTTAATGCTGATACAATGGCATTATCTCATCTACAGACCTTATGCAGATTTTATCGATTGTCTCATTAAAGTCCTGCTCCTTGTCTAGGAGCTGGTGCAGATTCCATATGGCATTTGGATGTCATGTTTGTCATGTCATTGTGGCATGTCTCTCCATCATTCTCATGACTTGACACTTTTGAAGAATCTTGGCTAGTTATTTTGTAGACTATCCCTCAATTTAAGTTTGTATTTTTTTTCTCCCTATGATGAAACTCAGGTATGCATTTTTGGTAAAAAACATACCACCAGCAAAGCAATATCATGCCCTTCTCAGAGCATCTTATCAGGAGGTACACAGTGTTGATGTCTGATTACTACAGGTGACTTAATAATCCTTGCATAAAGTTATATCTGCCAGATTTCTCTCCTATAAAGTTACAATTTCCCCCTTTGTACTCAATGACGACTTTGTTGGGAGATATTATGAGATGATGTAAATAACCTGTTTCTCATAATACTTTCACCCATTAATTTTATTATCTATCAACAGTTCTTCCCTGCAACAGTTATCACTATGGTGTTCCCCAAAGGGTGATTTTCTATTTCTATTTTTCCTTCTACATTTATTAATTAAAGCTCTACTGTAAGGTAGAGTTTTTCCTTCTCTCCCATTTATTTCTTCATTCTTTTAAAATTTTTATACCAGTCTAACTTATGGATATTTATTTTAGTTTTTGAGAATTATAATCCATTACTATCATTATTTATTTTCTTGCACATATTGAACCAGATTGAGCTATTAGGAACTCCTTCAAATTGGCTCCTAGATTCTTTAGGAATAACACCATGATTTTTTTTTTTTTTTTTTTTTTTTTGCGGTACGCGGGCCTCTCACTGTTGTGGCCTCTCCCGTTGTGGAGCACAGGCTCCGGACACGCAGGCCCAGCGGCCATGGCTCACGCGCCCAGCCGCTCCGCGGCATGTGGGATCTTCCCGGACCGGGGCACGAACCCGTGTCCCTTGCATCGGCAGGCGGACTCTCAACCACTGCGCTACCAGGGAAGCCCAACACCATGATTTTTTAGGCATGTTCTTATGCTGGTATCATAAGACAATGATATACTGGTAAGCTGGTTCTCAAAAAAAAGGAAAAACTAGGAAAACAAAAAAGAAAAATGAAAGCCATATTTATTTTTGTTGTTGTTGTTTTTTGTTTCCTGATTTCCATGATGTGCAGATTCTCACCATGTCCAATTTTAAGCTACCCATAATTTGTTTAGAAACCAATACCTGGGTGCTAGGTGTGCTAATTGTTGCTGAGGTGTCATTTACATCTAGGCTTATTCAGAGATGAGAATTAGAAAGCGTTTATGTATTTATCCCCATCTGTATACACATTTATATCTAGCTATCTATCCATCTACATTAAAAATTATGAGATCATATTGATACTTTTGAATCCAGTTCATCAACACTTGACATATTCTTGCCGTCTCCATATGTGTAAATCCTTTCTCTGACGGTGAGGAACCTGAGTCTTATTATCCACAATATATCTGCTTATTTGCTTAATCTTAGTATACAATAACGTTTCAGTATTATGAATCTATAGCTCTGTAAAAATAAATTTACTATTATTAATATATATGCTAACATCCTAATAAACCCTATTATATAATAACAGTAATAGTACTATTATAATGCAAGTTAGCAATAGTTTGTGGGGTTCTTTTTGTCTTTAGCCTTACAGTGTACAGACAAAATACTATTTCTTAAGATTACTTAGGTTAGTTTTTCTCTTTCCCACCTTCATCAGTGTGGTTATGCTGTTCCTTTATAATACAGTTAGGTTTATTCGTTACTATTTACATTCCACTGGATTTTCCTCACATCTTGATTTTAATTATTTACACATATTTTTGAGTATTTGAAACATTATTATTGTTCTAAGAGTTAAAACCATACAAAAAAGTATTTTCAGGGAATATGCCTCTCATCCTTTCTCCCTTGTTTCTGTCCATCCTCTCTTTCTACCCTATTTCCACTGACCCATGTGGGTAACCAATCTTATTGGTTTCTGGTTTATCCTTCCTGTACTTCTTTTGCACAAATGAACAGATACATGTTCATTTTCTTATATCACCTTCTTTCTTACAAAAAAAGGGTAGCGTAGTATAGATAATATTTTGCACTTTGCTTTTTTCACTTAACAGTGTATCCTAGAAATCACTCTATATGTGTATATAGAGATCTTCCTCATTCTTTTTACAACTGTATAGAACTCCATTGTGTGGATGTACCAAAGTTTATGCAATCACTCTCCTAGATATTGGGCATTTATATTGTTCCTAATATTTTGCAGTTATAAGAATGCTCCAATCAAAGCTCTTTGCATATGCATTTTTCTCCAGGAAGTTCATTTTTATGGTAAGTTTCTAACTGCAGGTTTGATGGGTCAAAAAGTAAGTATATATATAATTTTGTTAGTGTTTGCCAAATTTCTTTCCAAAATATTTGAATCAGTTTGCATTTGCACCTGCAATGTATGAGAGTATCTATTTCCCAGAAGCCTTGAAAATGAAATATGGTGTTATGTTTTTTAACTTTTGCCAATCTGATAGGTGAAAATTGTATCTTAGTATTTGCTTTGAGTCAAATTGAACATTTTTTCATGTACTGAAGGAATATTTTTATATATTGTCTATGATTTGTCTATTCATGCTTCTTCCCTCATTTTTCTATCAAGTTTTTGGTTCTTTGCCCCTCAATGTTTTAGTCTTTTATAAACTAAGCATATCAGCTTCCTGTTTGTGGTGTATAAGCAGAAAGGTTTTCCATGCTCCAAAGTTAAGGAGGAATTTATGAATGACTTACACTTTATCTCTTAGTGTTTTTAAAATCCCATGTGTTTTACAACAAGCCATGATCAAATCTCTGGAGAAGTACAGCAGGTGATTGTGTCATACCCAAGGATAAGCTCTGCAGACTCGCCTTGGAGGGTGAGAACCCAGGCACACCATCTATGAGATCGTCACCTCCACAATGCAGTCTTTTATAGAAGGACTGCTAACCCCACCACCTTGCATTTACCCTGGCCTCACTTCAATCTCTTCTCAATGGAACAGTGAGAGCAACAACTAAGTCAGGTCATGCCACCTCTTCCTCAAATTGCTGCAGCCACAGTGGTCTTGCTTTCCTTGACTTCACCAAGTTGCTTCTGCCTCAGGATCCTCGCATTGCATTCCCTCTGCATGGCAAGCTCTATCCCCCAGATGTCATTTTAGCTTACTCTCTCCCTTGCCTCTACTGTCTCTTATATAATGCCTGGTCTTCCGTGACCGTGACCACTCTGTTAAATCAACCCCTTCTTACCTCCTGTTAAAAAAAAATAAGAGGAAACCTCCACTACATACAATCAGAGACCAGAAGGGGGAGCTCTCATACCCAGCGACGATAGCAGAGTCCGACAGGAAGAAGAAAGACTCCTCTTCTTTCCTGGCAAGGACTCAGCCAATCAACAGCCATGGAGTCTGCGTTTATGATAGCCCTCCCAACTTCCTTTTACTATCTGCAAGAGAGGTCTCCTTCCCTTGCCATCAGGGGACTTGCATGTTGTTCACCATAGTTGCAGATCCTGAATTGCAATTCTCTGTTGATCCCGAATAAACCCGACAGTCTATTTGTTTCAGGTCAACATTCCATGCTGTCCACTCTGTTTCCCTGTTTTATTTCACTTTTCATCATCTGACACAGTTTTTATTTTACTTGTTTCCTTGCCTATTGTCCATCTTCTTCTAGCACAGCTGAGGCTTCATGAGGACAGGATTTATTTAATTTTTTTCACTGTGTCAGCCCCTGAGCCTACCTATGTCAATGCACTGAGCATAGTAGTCATTCAAGAAGCACTTGCCGAAAAAAATGAATGAATGAATGAGTATATTGGTTTTGTCTGGCTGCGTTCTCAATACTGTAAGAATTTTCTAGAGCAAAAAAACGTATTTTTGAAGACTTGGTGATAACGTCTATTGTGATTCAGAATCAAAGAACGTGTGGCTGAAAGAAGCCTTGGGGATCAAGTTGGTTGTTGTCGCCTGATTCAAAAGGAGGAACTGGAGCCCACAGAGGGGAAAAGACTTGCCCACCAGGCCACAGCCAACCCCGATTCCGGGTATTGGGTCCAGTGCCTCTCATTCACAAAGCTGGGAATCCCCATTTACATCTCTGTCTGCATAGGGACTTAGGAGGTAGAGGGTGCTGATGGTGTGGAGAAGAATTTTCAATTAATTTCATTGAAGTAGAAAACTGGCTTGGTCAGAAGATGTACCTAAAGCATATTTTTAAACTCATTTTCACAATGCTGGTTTTGATCAAACCAGGATGAAGAATTATCCCTTTCTACTTCACTTAGGAGGCTTATTCATTATTTCCTGTCTGACAGGGATGTTCAGACACTATTGTTTTTCAAATACCCCCAAAAAACCCATAGAGATTACTTTACTGTAATGCAGAGAAAGAGGAAATTCCACACATTTTTTTGCCACCATTCATGGCAGGAGAGGGGCTGTATCTTAGATTTTCTGATTTTTTTTACCAATTTTCAACATTATCTGTCTAAAAAAAAAACAGATCATTGCTTTAATTTCCAAAATTCTATTCCAAATCAAGGATTTACCGGAATTAATTAATTTTAGTTAATTAATTCAGATAAATCAAGTCTTTATCTGAAGAATTGGCTCTACAACAGGTTGAACTAACAGGGTTATGGAATTTATACATCAATTCAACAAATGTTTTGTTTTCACTTCTTAGCTTTGGACAAGTAACTTAGTTGGTCGAAGTCTGAGTTGTCACATTTGTAAAATACATAATTTGTAAAATAATAATACATCACAGGAGTTGTCAGGGGAATTAAGTGTTGTCAAATTCTTAGCATAGTGCCTGGCATGTAATAGGGACCCCCTACATGGAAGCTATTATTATAATCCTTATGCTTCTTCTTGTTATTATTTTGCTATTATTCTTAGTAGAAGTCGTATTAAAGGACAGGTGCTGGCCTTCCAGACTTATTTAAAGTTGGATCAGTCCTTTATACTCCCAATGATCAGTCACTGAATCTGGGTTGTCTTGAGAAGGGGTATGACTTTGGGTGAGGTAGCTTTCTAGAACTCAGACAATCCCTGGAAGGACTTATAGCTGGGGTTGCAAGTTCTCATTAAAGGGAGAGGTGCGTGGTCCATCACCGTGTGTCCTGCAGGAGGCACGTATCACATTATTCCCCACCCTATGCTTATGCATATGCATAATACCTCCTTAGAAAACTCATAGCAGTATTGCACATCTCTTTCTATATATGCATTCTTCATCAGATTGAGTCTATAGCTTTCTCCTTATAATTCCCCAGCATTCATCGTCACACATGCTTAATTCCTTATTCACATTTCATCTCATCAGTGATTTGAAGGCAGTTGCTATGCTACCTTCAAATATCCAAACCTTTTCTTTTCCTGGTGCACTATCCTTGGCTCCATGAAAGTTTCTTGAGATGACAATAATTTCTGAGTCATCCTTTATCTTACTCGCTCTCCTCTAGTTATATTTTGATTTACAGAAGTCCTTCATACAAATAATACCTAGAACTACACTACCTGTGAAAATATAGTTACAAGGTCACTTGGAACACATTTTAGGAGCTAAACAAATATCTTGGCATTCATTTGAGCTATGTATATGGAGAAGAGTAACAAAGGAAAAGAAAGAAGGGGGATACATATGAATATATCAAATGAAAATATTCAAAATGCATAATTTTAAGATTAAAGAATATCTGGTTTGGCAGAATAAAAGACAAAGCAAGAAGGAGGTCTTTGTTGGCTGTCTACTCTCCTATCCAAAAGAGTTCTTTAAAGCTAAACAATCTGATTTTTATTACTCAGTTTGTTCCACAAGAAGTGGGCCTCCACTATTCTCACCTTCTTCCATATCCTCTGAACAGCTTGCTCTGCCTGTATTGCCTTCCACCTCACATCAACCCGCTCACTTTGAACCTTTGAACTCTGTCTGCTTATGATCTCACCTCACCCTTTGGACAAGCGAATTGGCACCAATTTACTTTCTTCACTGGTAATTTAAATCTTTCCTCTGGCTACACTTAAAAGACAATAAGTTCCAGGAAGGCAGGGACTACTCTGTTTTGCTCACCACTTTATTTCTGGTACCTAGAATGGTTCTTGGCATCGAGGAGATGCTCAATGAGTTTTGGCCAATCGGGTGGTACCTCACGTCGCTGCTGACAAACACCTGCCTCTTCTGGCCTGTACTTGGGACACTGTCTCAGAGGATCCTATGAACATGTCACTTACCAAGCCCATATCATATGAGATTCAGGCCAAAACAGTGAGACACCTACTGTCTCTTCAGAGGAATCCCCATCTTCCAGAATTCTCAGTCCTGGAGAACAAGCGGTTAACCCTGGGGAACGCAGAAAGGAGAAGACAATAGAGGAATGGTCTACATCCAGTGGCATCTGCTTCTCAAAATGAAACATTTGGAAGTTTTCTGAGTGCTTGTGAGGGGGCTTTAAAATGCAACATGTGAAGTGAGGTTATTTAAATTCGGATCTAACTGTGTGGCCTATCTTCATGCCTGCATTAAAATTATTCAGACTTTGTCCATCCACCCCCGTCAGTCTGTTTAGATTAGCCGAGGGCTCCACTTGTGTGGTTCGTTTTAATTTTGTCTGACACAGTGTTCCCATCCCATCCTCCCTCAAGTAGGTCTGGGGGAAAAAATGTACTTAACTGAGAAGTCACAATCTCTGCTTTTTTGTGCTTCCAAGGAAACTTAACAGGAAATGGATTTGCTTTGCCATATTTAGGATAGCTTGGGGGACAGATTCACACAGAATTTTCCTCAAGTTGCATTTTACACAGAAAACTCAATGACAGATGCAAAGAAAGAAGTGATCTCACAGTCCAATCCCAGGATGCTTAGAGAGTATGATTAAAGCTTTCTGTTTGATAGCTGAAGGAATTGATTCCTGGTGAGGGAAGAGTTTATTCAAAACCACACGATGATGGTTTAAGAACCAGGACTGGAATCCAGGTCTCTTGCCACTATTAAGCATGAGATAGAAGTTAAGCTAAAACATACCTGATGAAGCCCTATAATTGTATGCTTTCATTTTTTAACTCCACTGTCCCAATTCCCAATGCAGTGACCAAAAACAGTATTTCTCAGGTTTTGTCACCTGGATCCTAGGGTGTATTGAGGGTGGTTTCAGATAACAATGTCAAGATTGCGGGCTAGAAGAGTCATCACTGAGGAAGTTCTAGAGGTTCTATAAAACTAAGACTAGAAAAGGTAAGATCAATTAGTCTAGATTTGTAAGACCCTCGTAGGATGCTATTCTCTATAGCCTAGAGATTTTCTTCTGTTCTCCCTCTTTAACAGAAGAGTGAGGATACCTGGCACAACAGAGAAATAGTGAACACCAACTTGTGCCTTACATTGCTTCCACTCTAGAGAAACAAACTCTGCAGCCCAGTGGTGAGTGACAGAAGCTTCTACATGAACGGAGCTTTATCCAGGACCTTTGTCCAGGATAAGACATGTGCCTCAGTCATGCTGTGGGGAAACAGCTTTAAAGTAGATCAGAAGACAGGCAGGGACGTACATTAGCTTCCTACAACTTTGGGAGGCAGTAGGATGAAAGGAAGAAAGGCAAAGAAAAAGGACAGGTGAGAATATTAGTTTGAAAGAGTGTTCTGGAATATTTCAGGGTCTGCCTTGACTTTCTACCAATGGTCCACTGATAGACCACACATGAAGGCTTTGGTCCATCTCAGTCCCAGAGGCAATTCTATGATGGAGGGAACATCAATCCCACTGCAATGGGAGGAGTGGAAATGTTGAAAATTAAATGGGACTTCTAAGCAGAAGGAAAATCCAAATACCAAGGATGACTCAGCACAGGTCAGTATAGCTTCTGTGCTATACAATGGGACCTTGGTAGTCCCCCCTTATCCTCCAAGTTATGCTGAATTATTCTGATTAAATAACAATATCTGTATTAACCACCACTTCAGTGTATTTGAGCACCCTTTGACACACTAGGAAATGTGAATGTATTAGGCTTTCTACGTGCATTATATTTGATCCCAACCACAATCTTGAAATGCAAATATTATGAATGGATATTCTGTAGAAAAGGACAATGGAGATTCGAAAAGGTAAAGTAATTAGCCCTGGGTCACATGGCTGAGTAGCTGTAAGAGAATGGTGGTTAAGAGCATGGCCCGCTATATTTAAAATAAAATGCCTTTCCGGGCTTCCCTGGTGGTGCAGTGGTTGAGTGTCTGCCTGCCGATGCAGCAGACATGGGTTCGTGCCCCGGTCTGGGAAGATCTCACATGCCACGGAGCGGCTGGGCCTGTGAGCCATGGCCACTGAGCCTGCGTGTCTGGAGCCTGTGCTCCACAACAGTGAGAGGCCCGCGTACCACAAAAAAAAAAAAAAAAAAAAAAAAGCCTTCCCATGTAAAAAATATTTTTTAATTTTAAAAATAAATAAAAGTAAAAAAAAAGAAAAAAAGAAAAAGATCATGGACTGTAGAGAAAGAATACCCGAGTTCAAGTTTTACCTTTGCTCCTTGTTAGCTGGCGAGGTGGGGCAGGCATCCTCTAAGATGTTCCCAATTGATCCCACTTCCTGGTAGTCATAGATTTGTGTAATCCCCTTCCCTTAACTTGCTTCTAAGCAGTAGAATATGGCAACACTGTACAGTTATCATTTTGGTTATTAGGTTACAAAATATTGTGATATCCATCTTCTTAGCAAACTTTCTCTGTTGCTGGCTTTGATGAAGCAAGTTGCCATGTGGGAGAAATAAGGCTGACCTCTAGCCAACAGCTTGTGTTGTACAGTGGGGAACTGAATTCTGCCAATAGTTATGTGAATAACCCAGTCAGTATCCCAGTCAAGTATTCAGATGAGATCCCATTCATAGAGGACACCTTGATTGCTGCCTTATGGGAAACTGTGAAGCAGAAAACCCAGGTACGTCATGTCCTGATTCCTGACCCAAGAAAATGTGAGATAATAAACATGTATCATTTTCAGTCTCTAAATCTGGAGATAATTCGTTATACAACGCTAGATACAGGGAGCATGGACAAGTTATGTAATCTCCCTTTGCCTCAGTTTCTTATCTTTAAATAGAGATAAATAATCATGACTATTTCAGTGGGCTCCTGGGAGGATTCTGTGAGGTTATATGCATAACCTCATGACATTTGGGAAATGCCTAAGTGTTAAAATCACAAAGCTGAAAGCCAACCCTGAGTCTGGCTGCCACTCCAGATCTTCTTCTACAGCAGCTCTCTTGCACCTTGCCAATCCATTTTGAGAATCTTCTCTTTAATATCTACTTCACAACTCATTTATGGTTTTATGTATCGTCTCTTACCACATCCCTGAATTTGCCTTTTTCCTGACTCAGTGTTATCTAATTTCCTAAATCCACTCTTAACTTTGAACCATATAAGGTGCTGGCTTCTTTACTTTATGGCTCAGCATCCTTTCTCGGGCCTCTGTTTTCCTAGACTTCTGGCTTCCTGTGCCCAGGTTAATTCATGCTCAGTTTCACTGGGCCGCATTCCTGACTTGGAACTATATGAGATGTATATGTGGATCCCAGAAAGAACAATGACCAAAGAAGGTAAGATGTGTCCTCTTGTTCCATGTCTTCTTTAAGTAAGTTAACTCACTATTTTCTGCATCTTAGTTTATCATATATGACATGGAAATGATAATATCTATTTTACAGAGAGCATAGCATTAAATGAAAAAAGGAAAATAGAGTGACTGGTGTGATGAACGCTCATCTTTTCCGTCCTTTCCTCGATTCTGACATTCCATGGTTCTGGCTGTAAATGCTTCAAGCAGAGGCCATGAAAGCACCAGAATATCACTCTCTTTTGGTCATGAACTCTTTCTCTATTCTGCTCTGATTCTTTCCCCCTGGAAGTGCTATTTCTATTTGGGGAAAGAAATGAGCCAGTTTCAGAGAGATCAGACCTGCCAGTTTCCTGGATGTAGATGGTGCTTCTGGGGTAAAAAGACAACCTGTCTTAGATTTTGCTCTGCCCTTCTTCATGTCCCACCTCCATGCCTCAATCACAGGAACGCTGCCCTTCCCTCCTAGCTTCACTCCCGATACCTGTTTGTTAAGACTTCAAGACTACAGACATATATACCTACCAAGTGTCCCAGATTTTCCAGTTTGATCAACCCTGTTATCATACAATTTTTTTTCACTTGCTCCCCCTAGGCAGTTCAAGCCTTTGTTGTGTCATGCACAAAATGAGGTTAGAATCCCTATTTTGCAGCATAATGATAATGTACATAAAATGCCTAGTACATGGGCCCTTAATGTAGGGATTATTATTACCTTAAATAAAGGTCATGGAAAACCAAATTGTTTATCTTTGTAAAGCTTTTAATATGCACATATTGATGAATTAAAAGAAATCTTTTGTCATATTATTTATTCCTATGAAACCAGATATTCTTTGGGATATCAATAATACTGTGAGAATAATTGTTGTCAATGTAGTGTGGACTGAAAGAAAGGATATGCGCTTGGGACCGATCTGGGCTTTAATCTCAGCTCATCCATGGAATAGTATCTTGCTACAAGGTCAGCTGTGTGACCTTGGCAAGCTTCTTGCACACTTAGTTTCCTCATCTGTACAGCTGTGATAACAGAACCTATCTTGCAGGCATTTTGTACACATGAGCCATCTGTCATTTACTAGGCACTCAGTGTGTTAGCTCCCTTTCCTTCACAACTGGTCTTCCCAAGGTAATCCATTTTTCCTAATCGAAGACAGTCCTTGCTTTATTTCACCTGGTGAGGGATTTTGCAATGTTAAATGTCCCTCCCTGAAAGCTGCTTCAGATTAGGCATGGCTTAAAATACGGGTGACCCATCCTCCTTACCACCCCACTTCCTCCATAACTCCACACTCCCTTCTCATCCAGAAAAATCTTCCTTCAAAATTCAAAAGGCCAAGGAGTCTTCCGAGGGAAGTTAAATCCCTTTATACTTTGTCAGAGAACTTTCCACAAAGAGGAAATTCTACAAATACTCAGATGACATCACCAAGAAAAGGCCCTTGTTTCCCCAGGGCCCAGCCTCCCTGGAAGATGACAAGGGTTAGGGACAGAGAAAACCCGGGCCACTTGTCGGATTTGGCAAGCGGCAGCCAACAGCTGGTCAGGCCGGTTAATTAGCCCTGCACTCTGCTCCTGTCCAGCCTTTATTGGCAAAGGCAGAGGCAAGTGGCTCTGGCCTGCTTTTCTCTTTCTATTAACAAAGCCCGGTGCCATAGGGTTACCTTGGCCCGGGGCCAGGCCTGCTCGCCTTTTGCTGCCTCTGTGTTACCATGACGATGGCGATGCGCCTTTTGCCAAGGCAGCAGCTGGTGGATGGGTAGCGATTACCTGCCAAGCAGATTTACTAGCTCCAAAGTACAGACCTTTCTCTGATAGGTAAAAGAAGAGGAAAGTTCGAGACTCAGACAAGGAGAGAGGGATCTCTGTATCTTTTGACCTGTTCCCCCTATTTTAATTGTCCAACAAAAGATGATTATTCTCCTTCATTTGCCCAGATGCCCATCCGCTAAGCACATAGGCCCATCTTGTCTCATCTTTTTCTTGCATCATCTTATTCTGAGGAGAGGCAATAAACAATTTAGTCTTTGTCTTTGCTGCAAGAAACATGCTACCCGCCCCCACCATTCTGCAGCAGGAGCAGTGCTTTCCACACCACAGTGCAGGGCTTTGGGGAGGGAAGGAGTTCCGGCAGTGGGAAGAATTTCCGGAAAGGAAAAAAGGCAGTGTGCTCACTTTGAGAGAATCATGAAAACTTAGTGGAAAAACCTACGATGATTATGGTTTTCACCTAGGAGGAGATTCCTAGGGAATTCTGGATCCCTGAATTTTAGGATAAATTTTTTTACTTTCTTAAATTTCATTTAGAAAGCATTTATTAAACACCAACTGTATGTAAACTTTTTAAAAAATTTCAATTGTCCTATTTTATTTTATTTATTTATGTAATTTTTAACATCTTTATTGGAGTATAATTGCTTTACAGTGGTGTGTTAGTTTCTGCTGTATAACAAAGTGAATCAGCTATACATATACATATATCCCTGTATCTCCTCCGTCTTGTGTCTCCCTCCTTCCCACCCTCCCTATCCCACCCCTCTAGGTGGTCACAAAGCACCGAGCTGATCTCCCTGTGCTATGCAGCTGCTTCCCACTAGCTATCTATTTTACATTCGGTAGTGTATATACGTCCATGCCACTCTCTCACTTCGTCCCAGCTTACCCTTCCCCCTCCCTGTGTCCTCAAGTCCATTCTCTAGTAGGTCTGCGTCTTTATTCCTGTCTTGCCCCTAGGTTCTTCATGACCATTTTTTTTTTTTTTAGATTCCATATATATGTGTTAGCATACGGTATTTGTTTTTCTCTTTCTGACTTACTTCACTCTGTATGACAGACTCTAGGTCCATCCACCTCACTACAAACAACTCAATTTCGTTTCTTTTTATGGCTGAGTAATATTCCATTGTATATATGTGCCACATCTTCTTTATCCATTCATCTGTCGATGGACACTTTGGTTGCTTCCATGTCCTGGCTATTGTAAATACAGCTGCAATGAACGTTGTGGTACATGACTCTTTTTGAATTATTAGTTTTTGGTTTTTTTAGGTAGGGAGTTTGGTATTGACATGTACACACTGCTATACTTAAAATGGATAACCAACAAGGACCTACTGTATAGCACCTGGAACTCTGCTCAGTATTCTGTAACAGACTAAATGGGAAAAGAACTTGAAAAAGAATAGATACATGTATATGCATAACTGAATCACTTTGCTGTACGCCTGAAACTATCACAACATTGTCAATTGACCATACTCCAATATAAAATAAAAAGTTTAAAAAAAACTTAAAGTTTTTACTGAATTTCAAGCATTGATCTCCTACTACTTCCATATATAACCAATACTGCGACCATTCAGAATGGGTAAGATTTCAAAAGGCAGACAGAGGGAGGTGAGCAGGGCACTCCAGGTGGAGAAGGAGGGTTTACTCAAGGACAGTGTCAGGACTGAGGTGGGGAGTACTTTGTATAGCTTGAGTGGGAGCTGTACATGGGAGAAAGGAGAGCAGAAGCAAAACGTCAGGGGAAGCAAGCTGGGGTTTTCTATGTATTAGAGAAATGGGCACTGAGGAATGTTCAAGCTGTTGTAAGTGGTAGAGATCTATTAAATGTTCTTAAGCCAGAGTAAAACACCTAGTTATGCTTTAGGAATGAAACTCATTGCCCTGCAGAATGGATTGGCGTGGAGAAAGAGACCAATGGGGTAAATTCAAGACCTGTATCAGCAATGATTCGATATTACCATCATAACAGCTAATAAAGAGGGAGGGCCTCACAGGGGCCAGGTTCTGCCGTAACCACTCCATGCATATCCTTGTGTAGTACACGCATCTGCCTCAGCCACCATCACAGCATCTCCACCGTCAAGTCCCACTTTACGGACGAAAAAGACTCAACTCTGGGATGTTTCTGTGTTTGCACAGCTGGCGGAATTGGCAAAGCATTGTTTTGTAGTTTTAATTCAAAGCAGTCTGATTCCAGTCTTTGGGTCCTAACCATTTTACCACACTGCCTCCCAAATTCCATTCAAAGGGAGGCGAGATACATTTCTGGGCCACCGAATGCTTATAATCTTAGACAGGGGGTTGGTGAGCAAACTCTTTCTGTAAAGGGCCAGATGGTAAATATTTTAAGCTCTGTGGGCCATGCAGTCTGTGTCACAGAGACTCAGCCATGGCAATGCGTCAACCAATGAGGGTAGCTGTGTTCCAATAAAACTTTATTTACAAAAAAATAGAAGGCCAGATTTGGCCTATGAGCTATAGTCTGCCAACCCCTGATCGAAGGTAAAAAAGTACAGGAATGTCTCCTTTGGGTATAAAAATGGAAGAGCTAAGGTGATAAATTACTGAATTTGATTTGGAGGGAACCTCTAGCTTACGAGACAGAAATTTAGACCAGGAAGAACCTTAGAATTCCCTGAGTTCAAGGACTCAGGTCTTGGAGAGATGACCTGAGGACCAGCAATATTCAGGAAGGACTGAGGGTGATGGGACTGCAAGGCTAATGTCGACATCTCTCAGAGAAAGCGTGTGAACTTCGAAAAGGTCTGCTTTCCCAGCAAAGTTAACAGAGTTAAAGCTTAATAAGTGTTCTTGGTCAGAGTTATGTAAAAGTTGGGATGAAAACACTTGGTGACAAACTTCCACAGATATATGAATGACCTTCAGAAAAACTGTAAATCTCCTGGGATTATTTGCAGAATCATTTGTAAGTGCATGTGTACGTGATGGCTCCCTCATCTCAGCCCCACCTGGAGAGAAATAGCATAACAAAATCAGTAGGGAAAGACACCGGTGTTGGACTCAGATAGACCTGGGAGCAAATAGGGTTCCTCCAGTTATTAGCTCTGTTACACACAACATGCTGCTAACCGTCTCTTAGTTTGCCTATCTATAAAATGGGACAAAAATAATACCACCATATGGTGGGCCGTTATTCTGAGAACTGAATGAGCTGGTAAATATAAATCATTGTGCTCAGAGCTCCCTATGTGTGATAAGAGTGAAGGCCAAGTCTAGCCCTCTCCTGGAGTATAGTTGAGGTATTGAGCTCATGGCCTCTGGAGACAGGCACTTCTATCTCATTTCCTTCATTTGCAAATGTAAATGACAAAGTGCACCTCGTTGAGCTATTGTGAGGATAAAATGAGATGATGTTGATGAAGAGTTTCAAGGCTGCTGGACACATAGTAGGTATTCTTTAAGTTTTAAATTTATATAGATGGGTAAACTGAGGCCCAAAAAATTAAGTGACTTGTCCGAAGTCACAGTGCTTCTGGGAGATCTTCCAGTCTTGGAAGTGGAGGATGGTAGAAAGTTTAATTCTAAAATCTTGCCCTTGTCTCCACATCAAATTAAAAAAGGAAATGTCTTATTAACGATACACATTTCTGTAATGCTGACCAGACAGCAACAATATTCTACGTGTTTTCCATTGACATTCCATTCATCCTCTCAACAGCCCTGTAAGGTAAGTACGCATTATGATCCCCATTTTCATCTGAGGAAATAAGGCACAAAGGGGTTAAATTAGGGTGACATGGTAGTCAATGGCAGAGTGGGGATTTGAATGTAAGTATTTTGCTGCACTGCCTTTCGAATAACCTTATTAAGTTCAGACAGAGGAACAGTAGAGGACAGTGAGGAACAGGTAATGTGAATGAGGACAGCACCCCAAATTCCTAATCAAAAGGCCTTGGAGGATGACATGTTTTTGATTCAGTAAGGTTGTCAAATCATCCAGCATTTGTTATATATATGTATAACTGAGTCACTTTGCTGTACACCTGAAACTAACACAGCTTTGTAAATCAACTATACTCCAATAAAAATTAAAAAAAACTAAAAAAGAAGTAAAAGCAAAAATAAGCAATAAAACGTCATTCAGTGATTGTTTAATATCTATCTCCTCTGTGAAGGTTTAACTACACCCGTCTTCATGCCCAGTGAATTGCTCTCCCCCTGTTTTGGTCCCCATCACTCCCTTGTCCAGACATCTGCTGCAGCGTCCACAGCACATTGTTAAGTGTGTTGGATTCCCTTCTCCCTATCTTATTTCTAAGTCCTTAATAGTGGGGTCTCTGTCTTATCTGTCTTTGTATTTTCTGGACCCAGCACAGTCCCTGGCACAGTAAAAGCACCGTTTTTACTGATCGGATAAACAAATCCACTAAGAAATGAATGAGAGCCCGTTAGGGAGAGGAAGGAGATGGGTTCACGGGCCATGATAAGACTCCAGGAAAATCCCAGATTGTGTTGTAATGAACTCCTCAGAAGCCTAATGAAGCTACTGCGTGACTCTCGCCTCAGCTGGATGTCGAAATGAAAGGCAACATGAGCCCGTGTTCTGCTAAGAATAACACCTACGAGATAGCAGTGTTTGAAATAAGCCTGTCTCTGGAAAGGTTCCTGAGCCTTGTAATTTTACTTTTATAGTCATGGCCCCAGCATGTTTGACTTTTCAAATCCCCTCACTAAGATCCAAGGGTCTGTTTATAAAAGCTGTATCTGAAGCTCTTTCCTCTGTGAGGTACAGGTGGGGTTTGTACTCCTCTGTACAGATTGGTCCCCTGGAGTGACATTACATTCTGCTCCTCGTAGGGCTTCTCTGTTTGGGGAACTGAGAAGAGAAAGCGAACAGCTTAATACAAAGTTGGTCATAAATGTGTCCTGGGGGTCTTCCCTGGTGGCGCAGTGGTTGAGAGTCCGCCTGCCGATGCAGGGGACAAGGGTTCGTGCCCCGGTCCGGGAAGATCCCACATGCGGCGGAGCGGCTAGGCCCGTGAGCCATGGCCGCTGAGCCTGCGCGTCCGGAGCCTGTGCTCCGCAACGGGAGAGGCCACAACAGTGAGAGGCCCGCGTACTGCAAAAAAAAAAAAAAAAAAAAAAAAAAGTCTCCTGGGAACTAAAGCCCTCTAACAATAAAAATAACAATAACAACAGTAATAATAACAGCCTAAAGCAGCTGTGATCCAAGAGGGGAGAGCAAATAGAGACTCAGGAGAGGAAACCAGGTTAGTACCAGAGGAGCAATTGGACCTTTTAAATGCCATGTTCTAGGCAGTAGACAGGAGCCAGGGACATTGGAAACAGGATTGGAAAACAAAGCAATAGGTTGTAACACAAAGAAAAAGGACTCAGGACCTATTTTAGGGTGCAAGAAAGGCTACCAGGAGGTCGAGTTTATTGGATTCCAACGTGGTCTGGTTAAGCTATTTAGGACCACACCGGAGCCCTGTCACTACAAAAAAACATTATGGTGGCTTTATAATGTGTTAAGAGGCTAAACTAAGTTTCCCAGAATTTTTTCCAGAGAGTTTCGAGTTAGTGTGGACCCAACAGAGATTCTCATGCAAGATTTGAAGGGTGACAGCACCATACGGTAGGTTGCACAGGATAGCCCTTATCTGCTGGCTCACTTTGTCGTCATGAAGCAATAGTTGGGCTAACAACTGCTCCAGCCTCCCCCGATTCCTTCCTAAGCTTATCCACCTTCTGGGCCAGGTGTGTGTATTTTGCTCTGTGAGGCAAGGTGCGAGCCACTTTCTACGAGACACCCACACCATCAAGGTCAGAGGCAGTGAGAATTGACATGGATTTCAGCACATCTTTCTTGGGTTCCAACTTGTGTTTGGGGTTCTGGCTTGCCCTTGCCCTTAATTTTTCCTCACCAATGCCTGCCTTGTGGCCTTCGAGGTCTGGCATTAAATGCAAAGACAATCAATAGCCTTACAGAAATTATTTCCCCAGTGGCATGATTGGGCAAGGTCAAATCCCTGTAACAAATTCCTTATTATATACGTATTTACAATACATAGTGGTTCTGCTTCTCTGTTTGAACACTGACTAGTATACACATTGGCAGCAGAGTGGAAAGAGCATGAGCTTTGAACCAGAGAGATAGACCTGAGTTCAAATCCCACTCTCGCTACTTGTTTTTAACCTTCCATGTAGATTCTTATTTTGATGAGCCTCAGGTTTCTTATCTGGTACCTGAGGATAATGCTTACCTCATAGGGTTATTGCGAGAATTAAGAGAAATAAATATGGATAGCACTAGCTTATAGTAGGTGGTCAGTTATGATGGGGAAGAAATGCTTTGTTCTTTCTTGACTTCAGGTAACTTTACTTCTCTCATGTCCATACACAGCAGCTTCATTAGAGCAATGGTACTTGATATGTGCTCCATGGTCAATTGGTCATATGTGGTCCCAGCTACCCACTTCCAGAAAGTGATGGAGTTGGGGTCGGTTTGACTCAGGCCCTGCTTGCTTCCTCCCAAGTGAGTCACTGCAGGCGATTTCCTCCTCACTGCAGGGGGATAAAAGCCCCACCCAGAATGAGCTGAGCACATGTGGCACTGTTCCTAATCCTCAAACATTTCCATATGGCCCACTGGCTGCCGATTCCCCAGCTCTGACTGTTCCGCCTCTTCTGGCCTCTCTTGGTTGTGGCAGTGATGATGGCCAGAGTTACTGAAAAAGAGAATGAAGTCTTTGCCAGCCAGAGTTATGAGTCTCTGATGAGCCCCTAGCTGAGCTCATCAATGGCCTCTCAGCATTCGGACGGCCTTGGGGATCAGCCCCCTGACACCAGGATGTATTTTGGGACAGAGACAACTTCCTTTAGCTTCATGATAGGTGTTGTCAGAGCTAGATTCCTGATGACAAGTCCATTGGTCAAAAATCTCCTGTGTATTTATTTATTAAGACAGAGGGTATAGAGAACTAATTTGGGGAATTGCAAGTATCCCGCAAGTTTAGTGGGTTATTTCATAGCTGGCACAATTGAAAATAATAGAAAGAGCATTGGGTTGAAAATGAGACGGTAGAGATTTCAGTCCTCATCTGTTACGCATTGGGGAGGGAGTGTGGAAAGCCATTCACTTCCTCTAGGCCTCAGTTTTCTTCTCTGTAACTCCATCTCTAAGGTCTATCCTGAACTCTGAGTGTGAACATTTCAGCATGAATTAGTAGAAAAAGAAGTAGACTATTCAACAATAAATACTTTCGAATATTTATTGCATGCCAGGCAACTTGCAAGATCCTATAGAATAAATGAAAAGGACATAATTTCTATCTTCACAGGGTAGATAAGAATTAAACACTTAAAGAATTACTATGCAACATCAAGGCAATAGAAAAGGTATCAAAAGCAGAACATGATTAGTTGCCATGCGATTTGTACGGAAAATGTGGGCTGAAGAAGATCAAAGAAACTGAAAGAAAAAGAAGGGAAGTGAATCAGGTTTATGGGTTTTAAAAGTTTGTTTGTCCTGATGAATGTAAGATTTAGACAGGTAAAGAAAAACAAAGGACCAGGAAGGAAACTAGATTCTCTTCCTCAAACTAGACAATTGGTCATGGACAAGGCCCTAGACATCCCAGAGCCTCAGTTTTCCCATCTGCCATATGGGGATGGGAATTTGAGTTGAAATGATCTGATTCTTTATTAGTTTAGTAATTCAAGCCAGATTACCTATCTTCATTTGGTTTTAGTTTATGATATGCACAATGTATCTATACAACACTGTTTCGGGTACTACGGCTGAAATAGTTCCTTGACTACAAATCACACCTTCCCAACATAACTGTTAACCATTTTTAGGGAAGATTCTATGGCTGATGCTTATCTTGGTTCTTCTTATTCTGTCTGCAAAGTGTCTATGGATCCACGGCCAGTGTTTAACAAAGTCAGTTGGCTGATAGGTTTGTACCATGTTGTTCAAAGCAATAGGGAGCATCACCCAATTAGACGCTTGGACTAATTCCCACACCCCCTGAAAGAGTGCAACACTGAAAATTTACGCAAGGAGAGACAAACATGTGAAAATTTTCAGCAAACTCTCTTTTCACACAAAGCCAAGCACTTGGTGTCCTTTTTTTTTTTGCAAGTTTGCAAAATAACAAAAAGATTTCTCAGGCTGTTGGGAACAGATTGTCCCTTTGGCCCAAGTAGAAGGGGGGGTGAGACGCTGACTGCTGGGTAAGAAACATGTCTGAAGTACACAGACATGATATTTTCATTTCAACTTCAGTGGTCTGACTAGGATGACTGAGGCTTTTTATAGAATTATTGTTTTGGCCTTGTAAATTGGCAAATCTGTTTTCAATCAAGTGGGATCATTGTCTCTGGCAGTGCGATATTTCAAAAGAAAAAATTGGTACAGTCGATGTGGGCATCTTAGCATCCTTCTCTCCATGGAGACTTAGTAAGTTGCTTTCTTGGGCAAGGGGTGTGACTCATCCAAAGGTAACAGACATATATCTTGTAATCTGTCAAGGAAACTGACTTTTGATATTTTAGAATACAGAAAAGAGCAGCAGATTTTGTTCATGTCCTGGCTACTTGACATAAGCAACACTATGTAATATTAAATAAGTAGCATAATCTAACATTAGTAACATTATCAGGATTACCAAAGCTGTCCTTTACTTTGGAAAACAGTTGTGGTCTAAAAAGAACTTCCAGATTTGTTTTCCTAATGACTGTGTGTTTTGTTTGTTTATTTGTTTGTTTCTGTTTCTTACTTCACCTAATGCTGCCTGGTAGCATTTTTCAGGTCTGGCTTCCCAACTGGATGCCCGCTGAGGGTCGGGGTAGGTCTTGTACATGTTGATTTCTCACCCTGTGTCTGCTGCTTATTTTGCAAACAATAACTATGTTTTAAGAAGTTTTTTCCAGTGATTTTGACTCTCCCCAAAACGTCGTGTGTTAGGTAAGGCAAGAAATATTGTCACTTAATTAGCTGGGGCCAAAAGGGGTAACAGGCTTTGTCTGAGGGCCAGCCGCACCCCACCACTGTCTCCTCCGTTCCAGGTTGACAAGTCTTGAATGCATTTATTCACCTAAAGTCCTCCTCTTCACCTGGGTATTTCCAGATCATCCTGACATTCTATTCAAGGAACTTCTGCTCTAAAATAGCATATGAGGTCTTGACATATTTTCCTCTGTCTTCTCCTGAAATCATTCTGATACATAATGAGACAAAAACTCAAAGGCTTCCAACACTGAAAACCATGACTCTCAAACTCTTGCAAGAATTTGAAAATAAATTTCACTTGCTATAATACTTCAGCAGCTAAGAATCCCAACTTGTGGCTGTCACAGTAATTGCTACATGAAGTGGAATAGATCCACTAGTTAAAAGAAGATAGGAAAATCTTAGCTGCCACCCTCTTATACATATAGCTATTTCTTTGGCAAGGACCCTGGGTTCTGGTTGACCAGAAAATCATGTCATTATTTCTCTGATGAACAGGATCATCTTATCAAAAAGGCAAGATATTGTGTCTTATTTAAGAATTATTTCCCCAAAATAAAATACACACACACACACACACACAAACACACATGTTTTATATACAAATTTTTTTCAAGTTGCTTTGAAGTTTTTTCTCTATCGTTTGGGTCTTCAATGTCCAAATCGCCTGGAATATATTGTTAATATGGCATGAGTTTGAGATTTATTTTTTCAGATAGGGAATGCTCACTGTTCACACTCTATTTTTGAAAAGCCCATTTTTCCCATTAGTTTGTAATGTTCAACAAATTTGAACATTTTCAAATGTTCAACAATTTCCTTATATGCCAGGGTCTGTCTCTGCCTGCTTAGTTCTGTTGATCAATCCTACACTGTGTTAATTAGTGTGGCTTAAAAATAAGTCCTCATGTCTGCTAGGGTAAGTATAACATCTTTGCTCTTTGGCAGAATTTTCTTAGCTCTACTTGAACAACTATTCTTCCTTATGAATTTTAAGTAACATTTTGTCAAGATCTGTGAAAAAAAAAAAAACTCTACTGAAAAATTGATTGGAATGTCATTGAATATGTAGACTTATTTAAGACAAACCCACACATCGTTACCTGGTCCTCAACCCAATAAAAGTGTACTTTCCCTAATCTGACCCATTTCACACTGTCCCTGATTCCCCAAACCTTTCCATAACATACTCAAGAACCCACAGTCTGTCATTAGCAATTCCTCTATAACCTAAACCTGAGGATATTGCTTCCCATGAAGCTTTAACAATCAGAGTCAGTCTTGCCTCCCACGTAATTTGTGGGTCTGTAGGGGGGATGGATGTCCTCCTTGCTCTGTATTGGCACTTCCCGACTATTTGTCCTGTTTTCTGTCTAAAGCATCTCATCGTTTGAAAAAGACACAATTGGGCTACATCATCTGTTACTTTGTATGTTGAATACAGAACTCCTGGGTACTTCTCTTTTACTCACGAAATATTTTAGCAAATGCCTCATGAATTTTCTTTCCATGACTACTGTTGTCATCCTTGTTTGGTGATTTTTGTATTCATGTAAGTGGATCTATCCAATAGCCCAACTTCTTTTCAACATCTCATTCTCCTCACACCTCAACTTATCCAACTACATGGTCATAGCTTAGACCTGACCATTACTAATAATTGCCTTCTCCCTCCACCCCAAAATATCAGCTTCAAACCTCTCCTTTTCTGACCAACACCTCCTATCTTTTCAGCTCTTCATCTCTTTCTGGTGCCCCCTTTCTCAAAATGCTTTCACCTCACTGAGAACTCTAATGCAGAATGATTCTACGTTAGGAAGGATCTACCTACGCTTCTTTTTCTGTCATCAATCCCCTCCTGGTCTCATGTCCCTCCATATACCATTTATATTTCATGCTCTATTATTATAATCACATGCTTGCCTCTCTCTCTTTCCAGGTACTTAGATTATTTTCTTATCACTACCATAACAAATTACCACAAATTTACTGCCTTAAAAGAATACAAATTCCTTATCTTCCAATTCTGTCCATTGGACATAAAACGAAAATGGGTCTCACAGGCTAAAACCAAGGTGTCATCAGGGCTGTGTTTCTTTTTGGAGGTTCTATGGGAGAATTGGTTTCTTACTTTTTCCAGCTTCTAGAGTCCACCTGCATTCCTGTACTTAGGGCACCTTTCCATCCTGAGTCACCCTTGGTTCTCAGCACATTCATGACTGGTTTCCTCTCAGGCAGTCACCTCCCCTACGACCATCATCCTTTATTTTTATTTTTTATTTTTGGCCATGCTGCAAGGCATGCAGGATCTTAGTTCCCTGACTAGGGATTGAACCTGTGCCCCCTGAGTAGAAGCATGGATTCTTAACCACTGGACCGCCAGGGAAGCCCTGACCACCATTCTTGTATCCAGTGTTGCTTGTGGTACTTTCACTGCACCATGTTCTCATTATACTCTGAACCTTTACTTGTCACTTCCTTTGGGATCATCTGTCTTCCCTTCGTTAGCTGACTCCCATTCATCCTTTGACTCTGCTCAGACTCCTCCAAACTTCCCAGTGTTCTGCTCACAGCTTTTAAAAGACCTTCTCCTCTGGGCCCCTCAGAGTTCCACCCTTACTTCCACCATCACATTGGTCAATAATAATATCAACAATGCTGGTAAGAACAGTAGTCTACGGAGTAGCTTCCTTTTTGAACTATTTTTCTATGCTATGGAGAGCTTTCTGCTTTCTTGAAGAACGAATGGAAAGAATCGTAGAACCAGGGCAGGCTTTTTATACTACTGAAAAAGATGTTTAGGCGGAAGGATGAGAATTCTACATGAAGAACATGGGATTGGCAGAGTGCAAAGAGCAGAGGTGACAGACAGCATTGGAATCAGGCAGAATTGTAAGGTAGTGGTTCTCAACTGGGGGCAAGTTTGCTGCTAAGGGACATTTGACAGACTCTAGAGCATTTTTGGTGTCACAATTTAGGGAAGGAGGTGCTACTGGCAGCCAGTGGGTAGAAGTCAGGGATGCTGTTAGATATCCTGTGGGCAGCCCTAACGGCAAAGAATATTTTGAATCAAAATGTCAATGGTGTTGAGGCTGAGACACTCCTCTGATAAAGAAAACTCAGGTGAAAGTCTGGCTCCAACATGTAAGAGCCATGTGACAATTTGGACTTTTTCCCCTGCCTTCCTGTGCTTCAGTTTCCTCAAGTGCAAAATGAAGATAATAATAATATTTACCTCATGGAATTTTCAGCAGGATTAATAAAATAATTTGTGAAAAGCTTTTGCCATGTTGTCTCACACATAGTAAATATGTAAAAAAGTTGGGGTATGGCCACTAGAATTTTAAATCTGGATTTAGAGATAATCTAATCCCATCCTCCACCCCATGAAGAAAGTTTCTTCACCTACAGCAATCCTGACATATAGTTATTCCCTTTGTTCTCTGATTCCCATGAAAGCCAAACACCATTGTTAGACAGTTTTAATTGTTAGATATTGCTCTTCTATATTGTGTCTAAGCAACCTACCCCAAATTTGAATTCACTTATTTTGGGAGTTTTGTCAGGAACAAAACACCACAAGCCTCATTCCTGTTTCATATGGCAGTACTTCAAATGCCAGCAAGCTCTATGACCTGAACAAAGAGAGTAAAGTTACTGGACAGCATCTCGAATATAAGGATATAAATACTCACCTTAGAGGTTTAGGATGGTAATATCATGAGATAATGGAGATTGCAGGATACAGTATAATTCTTTACAATTTGAAGGCTTAAAAGTGTTTCTTACATTCCCCCCTTTTCAAATCCAAACTTAACGCTCACTATTAGATAGGGAAAGGTAGGTTTCTAAGAATGATTGAAGTATACATCCCATGCAGGCTATTTCTCTATTTTTAAAAGAGGTGCCACTAAATAAAAACATGTTCATAAAATCTGGTTAATTCAACTCTCCACCATTTGCAATTCCAAAACGACCTCCCCCTATTCCTTTTCTTTCCTGTCTCAGAGAATAGCTTTCCATTCATCTCATCTATCCCATCCATCTTGTGCCCAAACCAAACGTCCCATTTCCAGTCTTGACTCCTCTCTTTTCTTCATCCTTCACAGATGGGTGCCCCCCTCTTCATTCCAGCTCCTCACTGTATCTTGAATCCAGCTATTCATTTTTATCCAGAATGCCACTTCCTCCATGCAGGCTGTCATCATCTACCTCCTGGTTTATCACAGAAGTAACCAATCAGTCTCCTTACTTGTGTCCTTTTCAATCCTTCTTTGATAAGGACTTGTAATCATTTATTAGTTATGTCTATACGTAATGCAAAGGCTTTACATCACTTCTTTATTATTAAGAAAATGTTTGCCTTGCAGCCCTGGCAGTGAATTCTAACCAGTCAAGGACCCTCTGCTACTTGGATTCATAGAAAAGTAGCTAAACATCGGCATCCCCAAAGATGAATTTTAAGTGTCGGGGCCCTCGGAATAATTTCTTTCACTGTTCGTGACCAAATTTCTTCCTGATCCAATATAGTTTTGGGGGACCCATCTCATCAGGGATATCGTCTGTGTGTGTGAATGTGTTCCTATAATGTGTTTTTATCTGCCATGTATTGAGGGATATTCATCTTTTTCAATTTTACTTCCTTAAGTACAAACATTCAGACCCAATACGTCCTGCCCACACCATCCGTGATGAAATAAGGCCTTGATGGTCTTGGCTAGTGCAGAGAAAATGAGAATGGAAGTGTCATTAGTCATTTTGTTGCATTTTGTTTTAACCCGTCCACCAGATTTGATTTCATTTTTTAACTCCGTGAATGCTTTTCCACCAACTACAAGAATCCAAATCACAAGATCAAAGAATTTTAGACCCCAAAGACCATAAGACTTAAATGTGTTTCAGAAGAATGTCTAAATGGTGACATAATCACGTTCTAGCCAGAGATACCATTTCTTAATCATTTTGAACAACTGTGCCAACCTATTTGCTAAGAGTAAATAAAAACAAAATGTGCCATCTGCATCTTGGCTTTAAATTATACAGTTACAAGACAGACAGAGTTGGTCTGTTCTTTTCAGAAAAATTCCCCTCTTTTGCATCATCATATTACTTGGTTCATATACAGTCTGCTTTCAATTTGTTGAAGTTTTAGGCTCTTAATAGGCATGGACCTAATTTCTATAGTATGGTTTGTTCATATTCAGTAAATTTCTTTATATATTGGCTTGCTTCCCCTGATGTAAGAACTGAGGCACCAAAAAGTGTGTCTCTAAAATCACAAAGTAAATAGTATCTATTCCATAGTGCACATTTGAGAAAGCTCTCAGTTTAGACTTCTACTGATCATGGCATATCTATGCCAAGAGTCTTGACAAAACTGAATGGAAGACATGTCTCCTAATTTTGTTTTTCTGAGAGACCTCCATTAGAAATGCATTCTAATATTTAATATTCTTTTCAAAAATCATCCTTGTCTATAACTAAAATGCTACAAGAATATATGCCTAGAATCTCTTTTTAGAGACTTCTCTACACGTCAACAAAAACTAGCTATAAATGTCAGGAAATCACATATCTTTCTGCTAGTTAGGTATCCGTAGCCCTTTATAACACATATTCTCACCGTGTCCTCTTTTTTCTTTAAATATTTCTTGGGTTAATTTTTCATTTTTGAATATTCCACCATCTGCCTGTTGCCTGAGTTTCCTTTCCACTCTCTGAAGTCTTGCACCCTAAAAAAATAAGTATGCCTTAAAAAAAAAAGTCTGTATGGCTAATCACTGTAGAAAAACAGCCAGAGGTATAGAAATTTGCAGTCATCGAATATTCACCAAGTTTTGACAGTGTCAGTGGTACAATATGATTAACCAGTTACATCGGCATAAAACAAGGCAGGATTTAAAATCATATCTCAGTTTATTTACTTTAGAGATGTCACTTTTCTGAAACCCAATTGTTCTAAAAAGAAAAGGTAGTACTCTCCAACTTGTAAATTGTTATAAAGACTGGAGGTAATTCATACACTCAACAAATGTTTATTGAACATTTTAAGTGTCTTGCTTGTGCTAGGCTCTGAGTATACAATAGAGGACAGGTCTATTGTATAGGTCAGATAGGGCTCTGGACTGAAGTTCACATTTGATTGGGAGATGGGCACAGAAATAAATAAGCATACAGCAAATACAATAATAGCAGATAATTATGAATGGCCTAAATTTAAAATATCATGTTATATGAACTAAGACACAGGGCACTTTGAAAATTTTTTCTTATAGCTTTTGAAATTATTTGTTGAAAAATATTTTAGAGGTATAAATGCCTTGACCTTATTTATATATCTAGTAAATTACCTTAATCCATTGGGGATTTCTTCTGAATGACATATCAATCACACAGTGTATAAAATAAGGCGATCCCTAGATCTGGGAGAGAGAATGTCCTCTTCTGCTCTTGGGTTCTAAAAAAAGAAGTCAAGAGAATGGCTAGTTTTAGTTACAGCTAGTGGTTGACTTGTCTAAGTGGCTAGCCTGAGGGCAGGGCTCCACGGAAATATGTTTGAAGAAACTAAACACCGTGAGCATGTATTGTACATATATAATCCTTTGCTCTTATAGAAAGGGGACTGAAGCAAACATTCGTGGCAGGAAATGTCCATATATTTTATACGTCACCAGTATGAGGACTCATTGCTGTTCATAGAAATAAAATTTCATAGAATTATTATTTTTATTTTGTGTTGTAAATTTCTCGTTGGATATTTGGAAGATTAACCTTCTCAAGTACTCACTGGCTTCCTCAACGTACAATGGTTAATTCAGTATAATGTTCCAGAGGCTTTGAGAGGCTGGAGATATGGTTAAGAAAAGGTTTATTCCCGCCCTCAGGATCTCAGAATATAGGGAGAAGGCAGATGCTGAATGAAGCATTGCAATGTCATAGTCAGTTCTCTAGTGGCAACCAAATACTAGAGTCTCGAAAATTCAGTGCATCAAATCTCCAGGATATGGTGCATTGACATTTGTTTTCTTTTCCGGGATAGAAAAAAAAAAAAAAAAAAAGAAAGAAAGAAAAAAGTAAGTCATCGTATCCAGACTGCACATAGCTGAACTTCTGATATCACTATTATGTTTTGACTAACCCATAAGCTCAATGTAATTTCTCTAATCCTTGCAGTGGTTGCATCTTCTCTCTGTCTGCCTATGTCTATAGCTAAGTCTACTCTTATTTTTCAAATCTGATATTGTGCCTGAAGGAATTCTCAGTAAAGACTTTTTACTTGCAACCTTTCTGCCAAAGCTGGGGAGCAATCATCAGACTGAGCCACTCTAAGGTATAATGAGTGTTGTTGGCAAGTATGGTGTGGTTGTCTAACTACCGTGTACCATTTTTTTGAAGGGGCCTTTACAGTAAGGAGCCCAGGGTTTAAACAGCAGCTCTGGGTTCCTTACTATCAAAGTCTCCTAAATGTCCATCTCCTACCCTCACCTCTTTCCAGAATTCTAGCCTCATGTATCCAGCAGCCCATTCCACATCTCTACCTGTTTATTTAATACACATATAGATGATAACACGGTCAAAACAAAACTCTCGATTCTCTGCCCTGCAGAACTATTCTTCCCTCAGACTTTCACCACTCAGAGAATGGTACCATCATCCATTCGGTATTTGAACCCAAGGTCTAAAATAATGCCCTGTTCTTCTCTTTCCTTCTTCTCTGCATATTGTCCATCAGCAAGTGCCCAGATGGACTCTCTCCTTCCACATTTGCCCACTATAGTTCTCCACAAAGATGCTTCAACCATCTTTTTAAAACATAACTAAGATTAATGCTCCTCCTTACATTGCAATCCAATTCTTCCAAACTTTCCCTAAACTGGTTCACATCTAAGTAATTATCTATTGGTTGACTAAAAGCCCAAGGTGTAGTGAAGAGGATATGCTCTGTAATCAGAGATCACTTCTAATTTGATCTTAGGCTTTTCTACACAACAGCTGTGTGAATTTAGACAAACTACCTAAATTTTAAAGCCTAATGTCTCAATCTGAGAAATAAAATTAAAAATAGTACCTTTCTTCATTCATTCTAAAAACATCTATTGAATTACTAAGAGTGTCAGGTACTGTAATGAGCATTGGTATAAAAACTAAATAAAATAGATATAAGGCTGTCCTTACATTGCTTAAAGTTTACAATTGAACATAGTAAGTCAAATGCGGAACAAGTACTTAACAAGCAATCGGTGCTGCTACGGCCTGAGTGTTTGTGTCCTCCCAGATTCATATGCTGAAATCCTAATGCTTGGTGTAATAGTATTAGGGGTGGGGCCTTTGAGAGGTGCTTAGGTCAAGAGAGTGGAGTCCCCATGATGGGATTGGTATTCTTATAAAAGAGACCAAAGAGAATTCCCTTAGCCCTCCTTCAATGTAAGGATACAACTTAGAAGTCTGCAACCCCAAAGAGGGCCCTCACTTGACCATACTGGGCATCCTGATCTCAGATTTTCAGCCTCCAGAATTGCAAGAAATAAATTTCTGTTTATAATCCACCCAGTCTATGGTATTTTGTTATAGCAACATGAACAGACTAAGACAGGTGCTTTGTTCTTTTGCCTTCTGATACTAGGGATCACCTATCTTCTATTTCAACTTCCCTCAGATTATCTCCTGATTCTTAATCCTGAGCTATTTTTACTTTACCATGGTGCCTTATACTGTCATCTACTGGAGCAATATCCAGTTTTAAAACTGAAAACAAAAAGCTGAAATGATTTGTCCTCAAAGGATCACTTGGGTAGTCCTCTTAGTGCAATTTAGAGAAAGGACGTAGTTATAGCCCCCCATGTGAATAAGCCCTCAGCCTTGTACAGCACCGACTAGCTATGGTAAGATGCATGAGGAGATGAACATGTTCCTTGAAGGTTATAAATAGGTGTGTGTGCTGTTTGTAGCAAAATACAAGAATTGGGTTTTCATTACAGCAACATTCCATAAGCAGCCAGATGACACATATAACCACAAAAAAAGAATGCATTTCAATAACTGGAGTAGATGGAGACCCTAAAAACCACAGCTGCAACTAGTGCTGGCTGGAAACCAGCTCAGACTGATTCCGTCTTTGCTCATGAGCGCCCGGAGACACCACCCTTTGGTGAGCAAGGTGTCGCTGCCACAACTTGGGAGGCCAAAGGCTGGTGGAAATCCCTTGAGGCACAGAACAAATTTCTTTTCATATTTATCCCCAGGAACTCATGCCCTTATGCCTCCAAAAGAGCCACAATTCAGTTCACAGCAGAGAAGAGTCAAAAGGACAGGTTTCCCATCATAAACTGAGCCAATCAGAAGGGAAACTGCCTCTTCTCGGAGCCTGTGAATCTAGTTCTGAAACGATTTGATTTTTACTTGCGCTGAACAACAAGCACAACCATGATGAAAATGCAGGTGATCTGGGAACAGTTCTGACCCCATGCCTATGCACCAATGGGTAAGAGTCATTTCCTTTCTTCCAGCTTTCATTTCCTCACCCATTAAATAGAAGTTGAGCAGGAAGCTATACAGAAGGCCCTTTCTGGTGTTCAAAAGAGGATGGAGCTCTGAAACGGCCCAGGCCCAAGCCTCTTTCCTATCTGTGATTCAGATCACTGACATCAGCCTTTTGGGCCATTTTATCATACTCTGAGCTTCCTTTCAGGAAGTTGCTTTGCATTAAGTAGGCTCTTGCTGTTCTTTTGTCCCACTCTACTAGTCAGATTTCACCTTATTAACTACCTGCATTTTCTCCTCTTTGAGCCTTGGGGCTCTTCTTTGTACAGTAGCTTAATTTGCTGCCTTAGCAACTTGCATTTGTATTTCCAGTGGATCTCTCTACGCAGCCTCTGCTTCAGAACAAGAGAAGTACCTTCTTGGGAGAAAGGTAGATTGTATCGTTATAAGAAGCTCATTATACATTTCTTTTTCTTAATTTAAGCATCAACAAACTCAAGATAAATGGAAGTTAATGGATATTAAAGATTAATGGACCCATCCAGTCATTTGTTCCATACACAATTATTAAGTATATTCCATGTACCAAGCACTGTGCTAAGGGTATTACATATACCTTATATAATCAATCAAATTAAAAATATTAATTGAATACCTACTCAGAATCTGGAAACTTACATCCTGCATTTCTGTTAAATTTTCCCGAATTTTTTCTTTCATAATATCTTTCCTATTTAAAAAAAATAAAATAAATGTTATCAAGATATAATATACATTTTGGGGCTACAATTCAGTGAGCTTTGACCAATATAATCACTCCAGTCAAGATATAGAACCTATACATCCTCCCTAGACAGACCCTCATGCTCTTTGCAATCAACTCCCTTCTATTCCTGGCCCTAGGCAAGTCCTGATCTGTCATCATAGATGAGTTTTGCCTGTTTTAGAATGTCATATAAATGGAATCATGCAGCATGTTCTCTTGTGTGTCTGGTTTCTTTCATTCAGCATAATGCTCTCGAGATTTATCCATGTCGTTTGCATGTATTATTCCTTGTCCCCTTTTATTGTTAAACAGTATTCATTGTAAGGATATACCACAGTTAGTTTATTCATTCCTATGTTGATGAACACCTGAGTCGTTTCTAGTTTGGGCTATAATGGATAAAGCTGCCATAAACATTCATGGACAAGCCTTTGTAGGAATATGTTTGATCCTTGAACAACACAGGTTTAAATTCCACGGGTCCACTTATACATGGATTGTTTTCAGTTAATACTACAGTACTGCATGGTCCACAGTTGGTTGAATCGATGGATGCAGAACCACAGACATGGAATGTCAGGGATAGGACTTGAGCATCAGTGGACTTTGGTTACTGTGGCAGGTCCTAGAACCAATACCCCGCAGATACCAAGGGACTAGGGTACATGCTTTCATTTCTTTCGAATAAATACCTAGAAATGGAGTATCTAGGTCATATTTAAGTGCATGTTTTACTTTATAAAAAGCTGTCAAACTGAAAGAGTGGTACCATTTTACACTTCCAGAGTTCTAGCTGCTTCACATCTTCACCAATACTTAGTATTATCAGTCTCTTAATTCCAGCCTTTTTAAGTGGATGTTTAGTGGTATCTCATTGTGATTTGAACTAGCATTTCCCTGATGACTAGCAATGTGAGTATTCTTGGATATTCTTATTGATGTTTTCTATATCTTCATATATTAACTGTTTGTTGAAATACCTTGGGTTGTTAGATTTTTATTATTGAGTTGTAAGAGTTATTAAATATTCTTGATACAAGTCTTTCATCAGATATAGGCACTGGGGAAATCTTCTCACAGGCAGTGATTTATTTTTTCAATTCTTTAATGGTAAATCTTCTCACAGGCAGTGATTTATTTTTTCAATTCCTTAATGGTTTCTTTCAAATAGTAGATTTTGGGGCTTCCCTGGTGGCGCAGTGGTTGAGAGTCCGCCTGCCGATGCAGGGGACACGGGTTCGTGCCCCAGTCCGGGAAGATCCTACATGTCGCGGAGCGGCTGGGCCTGTGAGCCATGGCCGCTGAGCCTGCACGTCCAGAGCCTGTGCTCCGCAACGGGAGAGGCCACAACAGTGAGAGGCCCACGTACTGCAAAAACAAAAAACAAAAACAAATAGTAGATTTTGTAATTTTAATTAAGTCTTATTTATTACTTATTTTTCATTTGTGGTTAGTTAGTTTCGGGTCAGGCCTAAGAAACTTTTGCCTATTCCAAGGTTGTGAATATTTTCTCCTATCTTTTATTCTATACAATTTTATAATTTTTGTTTTTACTTGTAAGCCTGTAACCCAATTTGAGTTAAATTCTATGTATAATATGAGGTACAAGTCAAATATTATTTTTTTCTCTATAGATATCCAGTGTTTCTACTACAACTTGTTGAAAAGATATGTATTTCCCATATTGAATTATCTGGGTGCAGTTTTGTAAAATGAATTGACCATATATGCAAGGGTCTATTTCTGTATTCTCTATTTTGTTCTATTGATTTATATATCTATCCTTATACTAATACCATACTGTTCTTGATTACTGTATCTTTAGAGTGAGTAAAACAGGTAAGTCTTCTGACATTGCTCCTTTTCAAAATTGCTTGAGATATTTTAGGTCTTCTGATTTTCAGTATTAATTTTAAAATAAAGTTGTCAAGTCTTATTTAAAAATACCCTGCCGAGATTTTGATTGGAGTTACCTTGACTTTCTATGTCAACCTGAAAAGAAATGTGATCTTGACAATATTAAGTATTCCAATTCATGAGCATGGTATAGCTCTCCATTTATTTATGTCTTCTTTTTTTTGTTCTCCCAACACTGTTTCGTAGTTTTTAGTATATAGGTATTGCATATATTTTGTAAAACTTATCCCTAAATCTCTCATGTTTTTGGTGGTATTATAAATATATATTTTTTAAAATTTCCCAATTATTTGTTACTAGTATATAAGTACACAATTGAATTTTTTTTGTATTGACCTTTTGTTCTTATAAACTTACTAAACTCAGTTATCAGTTCATAAAGCTTTTTGTAGAGTCCTTGGAAATTTTTATGTACATGTAATATTGTCTGTGAAGAATAGTTTTTTTTTTTTTCTTTTCAATCTATATGCATTTTGTTTCTTTGACATGCGTTACTACAATAACTAGGATCTTCTGTTTGTTGCAGAATAGATGTGATGGAAGTGGACATCCTTCTTTTATTCCTATTCTTCCAGAGAATGCATTCAGTCATAAAACATAAGATATGATGTTAGACATAGCATTTTTTTGTAGATGTAGTTTGCTTAACATTTGTTCATGAATGCTTGTTTTTTATTTCTTGAGATAATCATGTGGTTTTTCTCATTTATTCTGTTAATATGCTGAATTATATTGACTGATTTTTAAATGTCCTATTAACTTTGCATTTTTGTTTGTTCACATATAAGAGTGAAGCATCAGATATTAAAAGCTACCTGAAACCTACCATGCATGGGTAAGCCTTGTCAACTGATGGACTTCTTTATAGAGAGGTCTAGATTGTTCATTGTGTTTAGGGATTCCCACATATCAGTATTTATATATCTTTTCTCTTTGGCTGGTCGGATACCCCATAAAAAATTCACCAACTCTTCCTTGAAGGTTAAGGCCTATTTACCACTGATTTATTGCTTCATGAAGGAAGAGAATATCATTACAGGATTTCTGTGTAATCTCTGTTTTCTGTTTGGTTCTCTAACACCAACTTTGTCTTCTGTCCTTCTGGTTCAACCTCTCCAGAGAATAAACCTCCATTCTTCTGTGAGGTAGGAGGGGGATGAGGCCTATTGTTTCAGAGAGGAGGTATCTAAAGGTATGGCTTCTTCTTATACAGTCTTTAGGCAATCATTCTGAGACCACTTTCAGAAGTATTTGATCTTTTGAACTTCTGAAACTTTCTGGAGTTTCATGGTGCAAAATAGCTTGCTTTCAAGATCCCTGTATTTCTAACTTGGGTTTCAGAATTGCAAAGTATTGTTGCTAATTTTCTTGTTTCTCTTCTTTTAGTTTTTGTGAATTTATGTCTTTTAAAAATCCTTTACTGTCTTTTAAAATGTAGTTTGGAGATGCAGCAGAGATGTCCAATCATTTAGAAAGTCCTGGCATTGTTTGTTTAAAAATATTTGATGAGGAAACTGAGACATATTAAGACTAGAGAAATAAGCAGACATTACCACAGGGCCTTGTAGGCCATATAAACGTGTTCACCTTCTTCCTGAAGGCAGTGGAGAGCAATGAGGGATTTTAAGTAGGATACCAATGTAATGAGAATTAGATTTTTAAATGAATCTTATGTCTAGAATATAAAAAGTTGTTGAGAAGAGTCAAGAATAAACCAGTCAGAGAGACTGGTTCAGAGGTTCTGGCAGCAATTTTAAAAAGAGTTATGGCAGTTTGATCTAGGGCAGAGGCAGTGGATCATGGACTAGCATCTCGACCTCTACCTTCAGACCTCTACCTTTCTCTCAATCTGTCTTCTTTCCTTCCTTCAACAAGACTTAATCCTGCAAAATGTAACTTCAAAAAATCTCTCTGTTGTATACTCTCTTCCTTTCTAGACTAGAATATCATCTAGCTCCCGAGGGGCCTCAAGACACACCATGAATCCTGTACTTGGCTGCCAGAATTATTTTTAGAGAGCACAAGTTTGATTATGTGTCCCTTCTAAAGAAAACTTTTCAACGACTCCCCAAAACTCAGAAGACATAATTTGAGATCCTTAGTCTGACATTCATTTTTATTAGATTTTACAAAAGTACCTATCTATAATGTATTGAACACTTTTAAAAAGAAAAAAATCTGATACTTCACCATAGACAATTTGAAAAACACTGCTTTAGATAATTTTCCCCATGATAGTAAAACTCATGAAGAACCAGGTTCTTAACCAATTGCTCTGGCCCCATAAGTGTCATAAATGCCTGGGAAATAGCAAATTAAAAGTAAGAGAGGAGGGAAAAGAAGGGAACACTAATATCTGTCAAATACTTGCTCTCTCTCTGTCTCTTTTCTGGGAGTTTTTCATATGTAGCAAAGTAAAGAAACTATTTTAACTACTGAAGTTAAAGTTTCCCTTGGGAAGGAAACTCTTCATCTGGGAAAATATCTTGATAGACTATTTTGGATGGGCAAGTTAAGGCCTCAAAACTCTGCAAGGTAAATGAACAGGAAATTGGTGTTGATAGCAGAAATGGAAATAGAAGTCCTAAATAATCTTATAAGAATTTGAAGCCCACAGAGAAGAGTGGCCAAAAAGAAATTCAAAATGGCAGAGCAACATGAAGATGTTTTAAAAATAAATTAAATGTCTGATTGCTAAAGTTATATTGTTTAAATTGTTGTGCTAGAAACTTTTACCTCCCAAAAATTTTTAGAAAAGAGGCACACTAATGCCTAGTATGAATGACTTTGAGAGTATACCAAGGAAAGGGGGTGTGTTTCATATTAAGTTGAAATAAATAGATGATAATAAATAGAGAAAAATGAGATGAAAATAAGTAGAGTTTTATGGAAACCAAAACTCATAACTAAAGATAAGTAGGAGAATGTAAATATACCACCAAGAAGTTACAGAAACCTTGGGTAGGACACAGGATTTCCCAATGGACATAGGATATGTATTTTGTAACAAGTTTTTAAAATCTCTCATTGGACAGTTGCTGCATAACAAATTACTACAAATTTAGGGGCTTAACACAACCCATATTTATTATTTCATTATTTTTGTGGGTTAGAAATAACAGGCATAACTTAGCTAGGTCCTCTGCTTCAAGGCCTCTCATATTTAGAGAGAGATGGGGAAGAAAGTAAGAGAGAGAGGGAGTTTTATTTCAAGGAATTGTCTCATGCAATTGGCAAGTTTAAAATCTGGCAGGCTGCAATTCATGCAAGAGTTGCAGTCTCGAACCAAATTCTGCAGGGCGACAGGCTACAAACTCAAGCAAAGTTTCTATGTCACAGTCTTCAGGAGAATTCTGTCTTCTTTGAAGAACTTCAGTCTTTGCTCAGTTAAGGACTTCAACGGATTGAATAAGGCTCACCCACATTATGTAAGAAATGCTTTATTCACTCTATTTAAATATTAATCATTACTCAAACTCTTCTGATTTAAATGTTAATCACATTTAAAAAATACCTTCCCATCAATATCTAGACTGGTGTGACCAAACAACCTGCCATTATAGCTTAGCCAACTGGACATACAACGTGAGCTATCACAGGCTGTAGTCAAGGTGTTGGATAGGGCTGGATCTTATCTGAAGGCTTGACCAGGGAAGCCTGGATCTTCTTCCACACTCATCAGTTCTTGGCATAATTCAGTTCTTTGCATGCTATTGGATTGGTGGCCTAAGTTCCTTGCTGGCTCTTGGCAAGAGGTTGCTCTTGCTTTTTTGCCACACGGGCCTCTCCATTATGGTAGCTTGCTTCATCAAGGTCATCAAGGAAGAGTCTATTAGTAAGATGGAAATTATAATCTTATGTAACCTTATCAAGGAAGTGATATTCTACCACTTTACTACATTCTACTTTTTGGAAACAAGTTGCTAAACCAGCCCACAACCAAGGGAGAGAATTACACAAGGGCATGAACACCAGCAGGTGGGCATCACGTTAGAGTCTGCCTATCACAGGTAGCTTATCTCAGTTAACATTTGGATGTCATATTTCATTAGAATTGTCATAACCAGTTTACGAGGTAGGCAGTTTTATTCCCATTTCACACATTAAGAAATTAAGTAACTATAACATACCAAGTAAGAGGCAAAGCTGGTAATCAAGCCTGCGTCTATTTGCTACCAAATGTTGCATTTTCCTTACTAGGCTGTAAGGAGTAAAACACATTGGAATTAAGCAACTCTGCGAACAAGCTTCTTTCTGTTTCCATATTTTGCTTGATCTTCTACCCTGCAACCTGTTCTAGTTTTCTTTTTTGTTTCACTAGAGATTTCCTTTAGACTGACATCCATTGCCCTTTCTCAAATGTATGTACTCTGTAGATGCTTAACTTCTCCAGATACAGCTCTGAGACCAGGAGTTATATTTGCCTTGTGGAGTGCAAGGAAACTTTTCTCGGAATTTCTTTCCATTCTTCATATTCCTATTTTCAATTTCCCTGGCTCATTATTTTATGATAATCCTTAGTGCCTCTTCGTGTTCCATGGCTTAGCCTAATTTTCTGCTACCCTGCTCATGTGCCCTTACAACTGGAGCTATTCTGTTTTGCCAGCAGATTTAATGTTACTTCATTCTTCATAGCCAGTCTGTTCCCTTGAGAAGAGAAATAATCCCATGGCCTGATCATCCATTATCAGGACACGGAAACCCTGGATTCTAGTCTAAATTGTGCCCTGGGTTCTAAACTCTGGCTTCAAGATCTGCATTTTATAATTGATTGTCATATCTAAGTACCTTCCTGGCATCCAAGTTTTCTAGGACTGGGGTCCCTAACTTGGGGTTCCTAGGGCCTGGAGTTATGATTCTGAACCCAGTCATTGTAGCTAAGTTCTCTTCTCTACCTCTGCCACACTGCCAGATTGCCGGTCCTCTTCTTATTTCAGCCTGTAGTTAACATCTAAGTATTATTCATCCCAGATAGTAGAGAAGATGAGGAGCCTTATGACATTTCTTCTGGGTTTGTAATGGGTGGGAAATTACAAGAATGAAACTTCTAGTTTAAAGATTTTTTTGACGTGGACCATTTTTAAAGTCTTTATTGAATTTGTTACAATAGTTTCTGTTTTATGTTTTGGTTTTTTGGCCATGCAGCATGTGGGATCTTAGTTTCCCCACCAGGGATCGAACCCACGCCCCCTGTATTAGAAGGTGAAGTCTTACTGGACTGCCAGGGAACTCCTGAAACTTCTAGTTTATATCCTTAGGTTACTTGTTATAAACTTTAAATGCAAAGAAAGAAAATTCCACACCTTCTAGCTAAAGGTGAGGAAGGAATAGGAATTTGGAGGCAGAGGCCTTTCTTTAACCTTCTGCCACTTACTCAAAGTAAGCTGTGACTATTGTTGAGGCAGTGTTCCGCCCCAGACATCTGTGTAACAGACCACCTCTCTCCCTTCCTCAAATTTCTCCTGTTGACCTCCATTGCTTACAGTTCAGAATCCAAACTTCCTAGGCTTGTACTCAAGGGTCACCATGGGCTGGTTACAAGCAATTTTTCCAGTCATAGTTCCATGTCCTGTGCATGATAATCCCTTCCCTCTCCTCATGTATGATAGTCTTCCCTTAATTCTTCACTTATTAATCTTGATCCAAGATCTTTTCATTCCGGTCCATTAACACCACATTCTTAGATAGCATTTCCTGTTCCTTGCAAGAATCTCAATGAAATGCTCTTTTTATCTGAGATCCTCATTACTTTGTTTATAACTACCCAAATGCATATTTCATTCTATCACATGATTTGGCTCATTGTTGACATGCCTTTCTTTCCTTACTCGTCCAGAACAGTTTTAAAGATGTTAAAGCCTGCTTTCTATTCTTCGCTGTATTCCTACTCTCAGATTCTATCATAATGCACTGAGTGAGGCATGGTGATAAAATGAGGTTGAGGACAGGACATAGATTTTGGAATTAGACACACTTAAATTTGGAAATAGGTCCTGCCATTTACTAACTGTGTGATTGGGAAAGTTACTGAGGCCCCAAATCTTGCTTCCCTCATCTATCATATGAGAAGAGCATTGCCTGCATCAAAGTTTGCTGTAAGAACTCACTAATATTAAATATATAGAAAGATTGGCACAATGTAGGGTAAAACAATTAATCTTTCTTCCCCAGACCTCCCATTCCCACAACCCAGAATCCAGACTTCATTCCAACCTCCTCTCCCACCCATGCTTCCTCGTTCTACCCCACCACTAATAAACATTAAATTGGATTGAATCCTGTCACTAGCCCCCTCGAATCAGGAAGCAAATGACTCACAGTGTTTAAATGATCTATTAACTTCTTTCTCTGAAGCCTTTCTGTTTTTTTGGTACCACGCATGCTCCTCGATTTTCTCTTCTCCCAGCCTGGCCTGGTATGAATCCTTCTTTTGTGTGCTCTTTCTGTTGTAAAATTTCATTTTCATCTTCACGTTCTTTGTTTACATGGTGTCCCTCTTCTGTTGAAAGAGAATGGCCTTGTAGAGCTGGCATTTGTTTAATTTTCTGGCTTCTCAAGACCCGTCTTTACGAGTTTCCTAATGTTCCCAAGTGCTGGGGACTTCAACACACAAGCCAGAGCTTTCTGACTAAGTGCTCCAACCTGAAAGGAGAGCTGTTCCAAGGTTATGTCATCTCCTGCAATGGCGCTTCCTCATCCACAGCCAAAGTTTCCATGGAGATGAAACAGAAATGAGTCTGTCTGATCAATTCTGATTTTTATAAATAGGAATCCATTTTAAGTCTATATTTGAGGCTTGAGCTTCTTGTCATAGTTAAGAAGAGGGTGGGAAGTTATCAGGTAAATTTCTAGCACTGAATATCTGCTCAGTTTAGTATAAGAGAGAGACTAGACCCTTGCCCTAAGGTGGCTTAAAATTTAGTTGGTGAATGAAAATTTATTTGGGAAATGAAAAGTAATCCAGAGGATAGAGAGGGTAATTAGTGGATAAGAGTAGGAAGAAGTAGTTTAATTACCATTTATTGACTTATGGCATGAATAAATAAATACATGATTGTTTGTGACCTCCTGCCCTACAAATTCATATGCTGAAAGCCTAATCCCCAATGTGATGGTACGTGGAAGTAGGGCCTTTGGGAAGTTATTAGATCATGAGTAGAGCCATCATGATGGAATTAATGTCCTTATAAGAAGAGACAGGAGAAAGCTTGCTTCCTCTCTCTCCTTCTCCCCTTCTCTTTTTCTCTCTCCCCCTCTCTCCTCACCATGTGAAGACATGGCAAGAAGGAGGCAAATCAGGAAGAAGGTCCACACTGGAACATGACCATGCTGGTATTCTGATCTTGGACCTTTTAGCCTCCAGAACTGTGAGAAATAAATTTCTGTTGTTCAAGCCACCCAGCCTATGGCATTTGTTATAGCAACTCAAACTGACTAAGACAATGATTGAATGAATGAATAAAATTGGTTAAATGAATGAATAAATAAGTCTTGTACTTTACAATTTTGACAAAGTACCTAATTCAAAGCAATTTAAATCACCTTTAAATTATTTGCATTGGAACTCCACATTAATCTCATTAACTCAGCAATTTAAGCAATTTCAACAAAAACCCCTTAAGTAACCACACTGACCAGATAGTACACTGAGTACAAACGAAAAACAAAATGAATAAGGTATTGTCCTTTTTCTAGTACACAAACAAAAATTTCCCCTCACCCTTCTATGAATTGTTGTCAAGATATCCTAAGTATGGTCCATAACCTAGCATTGAATAGGAACCAGTTTTATATCATCAGTTTTAAGTACAATAATGGGTTGAATGCAAATTGTGTTGGGATTCAGGGTGACTTGCTGATTGATCTATAAGCATTACTCAGTGTGTCTATTTCATCAGTTGGAGAGCTTTATCTTTCTCTTCTGGAAGTAGTTTGACATTTTTGGTTCTCTGTTCTTGGTATGTGAAATATTTGTTATGTTCTCAACTGGAACATAAATTTCTTGAGAGCAAGATCTATTTTTAATTTATCTTCTGCAGAGCCTAGCATAGTGTCTGGCATATGGCAGATACTCAATTATATTGGATGAATGAATGAAGGAACAAGTGTAATATAAAATAATGATGTGTATTTGCTCAGTAAGGATTTGGGAACTATTACTATGTGTCACACACAAATCTAAGCAATGGAGACATAAAGGTAGATAAAACTAGTTCCTGATGCTTCAGGAACTCTCAGCCTGGTTGGAACTCCAAATGCAAACCAATAATGATGATTCAGTGTGCTAAGTATCATGGTAATGATAAACATCAGAAGCTTTATGAGCAGTTGGCAGGGCTCAAGAATTCTGAAAAGACTTAGGAAGAAAGGTGAACTTGAAGTAGGACACAAAGAATAAGTTTGCTACATGAAAAAGGAAGATAATTCAACAGAAGGATAAGAATGCAAGCTAGTGGTGAGATAGACCTCATTACAGACAGAAGGAACAGCACATACAAAGGCACAGAGAAATGAGAATGTCCGACATTTAAAACAATTTGAAGTGGCCAGAGTAGGGGTGTGTTATGGAGAGTCATAGGATAAGGGAGTAGCAAGATAGACTAAGATCAGATTATAAAGTTCCGGTCATGCCATTGAACTTCATAACTTGAGCAATAATAAGCCATTGATTTTCTTTAAGGAGAATAGTGAGATAATCAAATTTTTGTCTTAGAAAGACAAGTCTGACTAAGATGGGGAAAGTGAGTGATCCTAAGTATCAAGGAAGGAGGGGAACCTTTATTGAGTGATGACTATATGCCAGGAAATTTATTGGGGGTTTTCACAGATATACTGAGGTTTGCTTCATTTAATCCTTATGAACCAAAAGCAATAAGCATTAGTATGTTCATTAACAGAGGAAAGGTCTAATATTTGAAACTGGGAATGAAAGAATAATTAGAAGTCAAGAAACTACTTAAAATTCTAGGGGAGACCAAAAGTAGGTCAATACCAGAATAGTGGTGTTAGAGAGAGTAGGGTAGGGAGGGCAAAAGGTTAAGTATACAACATATTGGAGAAGTTCAGAAAGCATAATTAATAAAATTGTCATTAACTCAATGTAATAATAAGGAAGAGGAATAGTCAATGGTGAATTCAAAGTCTCTAGAGAGTTTTTTGTTGTTTTCTTGTTTTTTTTTTTTTAAGAAGCAAATTTTATCTTTGCCTTCATTTATTCCATTTACAATGTTCTTAATTTCTTTGTGTAGATTCAGATTTCAGTTTGGTATTTTACATCTTCTTCCTGAAGAACTTCCTTTACCATTTCTTGTAGTGACGATCTAATGGCAATGAATTAGCTGAGCTTTTGTTTGTATGAGAAGTTCATCATTTCCTCCTTCCTCTTTGAAAACTCTTTTCTCTGGGTTTTAGAGTTCTGAATTGACAGGTTTTTTTTTTATTTTTCTTTCAGTACTTTAAAGATATTACTGCATTGTCTTTTGGCTTACATGGTTTCTTTTCATTTCTTCTTTTTTTTTTTTTTTGGCTTATCCTTCCCCCTCCCCATATCCTCAAGTCCATTCTCTAGTAGGTCTGTGTCTTTATTCATGTTTTACCCCTAGGTTCTTCATGACATTATTTTTTTCTTAAATTCCATATATATGTGTTAGCATACGGTATTTATCTCTCTCTTTCTCACATACTTCACTATGTATGACAGACTTTAGGTCTATCCACCTCATTACAAATAGCTCAATTTCGTTTCTTTTTATGGCTGAGTAATATTCCATTGCATATATGTGCCACATCTTCTTTATCTATTCATCCGATGATGGACACTTAGGTTGTTTCCATCTCCAGGCTATTGTAAATAAAGCTGCAATGAACATTTTGGTACATGACTCTTTTTGAATTATGGTTTTCTCATGGTATGTGCCCAGTAGTGGGATTGCTGGGTCATATGGTCGTTCTATTTGTAGTTTTTTAAGGAACCTCCATACTGTTCTCCACAGTGGCTGTATCAATTTACATTCCCACCAACAGTGCAAGAGGGTTCCCTTTTCTCCACACCCTCTCCAGCATTTATTTTTTGTAGATTTTTTGATGATCGCCATTCTGACTGGTGTGAGATGATATCTCATTGTAGTTTTGATTTGCATTTCTCTAATGATTAGTGATGTTGAGCATTCTTTCATGTGTTTGTTGGCTGTCTGTATATCTTCTTTGGAGAAATGTCTATTTAGGTCTTCTGCCCATTTTTGGATTGGGTTGTTTGGTTTTTTGTTATTAAGCTGCATGAGGTGCTTATAAATTTTGGAGATTAATCCTTTGTCAGTGGCTTCATTTGCAAATATTTTCTCCCATTCTGAGGGTTGTCTTTTGGTCTTGTTTATGGTTTCCTTTGCTGTGCAAAAGCTTTGAAGTTTCATTAGGTCCCATTTGTTTATTTTTGTTTTTATTTCCATTGCTCTAGGAGGTGGGTCAAAAAGGATCTTGCTGTGATTTACGTCATAGAGTGTCCTGCCTATGTTTTCCTCTAAGAGTTTGATAGTTTCTGGCCTTACATTTAGGTCTTTAATCCATTTGGAGCTTATTTTTGTGTATGGTGTTAGGGAGTGATCTAATCTCATACTTTTACATGTACCTGTCCAGTTTTCCCAGCACCACTTATTGAAGAGGCTGTCCTTTCTCCACTGTACATTCCTGCCTCCTTTATCAAAGATAAGGTGACCATATGTGCGTGGGTTTATCTCTGGGCTTTCTATCCTGTTCCATTGATCTATATTTCTGTTTTTGTGCCAGAACCATACTGTCTTGATTACTGTAGCTTTGTAGTATAGTCTGAAGTCAGGGAGCCTGATTCCTCCAGCTCCGTTTTTCATTCTGAAGATTGCTTTGGCTATTCGAGGTGTTTTGTGTTTCCATACAAATTGTGAAATTTTTTGTTCTAGTTCTGTGAAAAATGCCAGTGGTAATTTGATAGGGGTTGCATTGAATCTGTAGATTGCTATGGGTAGTAGAGTCATTTTCACAATGTTGATTCTTCCAATCCAAGAACATGGTATATCTCTCCATCTATTTGTATCATCTTTAATTTCTTTCATCAGTGTCTTATAGTTTTCTGCATACAGGTCTTTCGTCTCCTTAGGTATGTTTATTCCTAGATATTTTATTCTTTTTGTTGCAATGGTAAATGGGAGTGTTTTCTTGATTTCACTTTCAGATTTTTCATCATTAGTGTATAGGAATGCCAGAGATTTCTGTGCGTTAATTTTGTATCCTGCTACTTTACCACATTCATTGATTAGCTCTAGTAGTTTTCTGGTAGCATCTTTATGATTCTCTATGTATAGTATCATGTCATCTGCAAATAGTGACAGGTTTACTTCTTCTTTTCCAATTTGGATTCCTTTTATTTCCTTTTCTTCTCTGATTGCTGTGGCTAAAACTTCCAAAACTATGTTGAATAAGAGTGGTGAGAGTGGGCAACCATGTCTTGTTCCTGATCTTAGTGGAAATGCTTTCAGTTTTTCACCATTGAGGATGATGTTGGCTGTGGGCTTGTCATATATGGCCTTTATTATGTTGAGGAAATTTCCCTCTATGCCTACTTTCTGCAGTGTTTTTATAAATGGGTGTTGAATTTTGTCAAAAGCTTTCTTTGCATCTATTGAGATGATCATATGGTTTTTCTCCTTCAATTTGTTAATATGGTTTATCACATTGATAGATTTGCGTATATTGAAGAATCCTTGCATTCCTGGAATAAACCCCACTTGATCATGGTGTATGATCCTTTTAATGTGCTGTTGGATTCCGTTTGCTAGTATTTTGTTGAGGATTTTTGCATCTATGTTCATCAGTGATATTGGCCTGTAGTTTTCTTTCTTTGTGACATCCTTGTCTGGTTTTGGTATCAAGGTGATGGTGGCCTCGTAGAAGGAATTTGGGAGTGTTCCTCCCTCTGCTATATTTTGGAAGAGTTTGAGAAGGATTGGTGTCAGCTCTTCTCTAAATGTTTGATAGAATTCTCCTGTGAAGCCATCTGGTCCTGGGCTTTTGTTTGTTGGAAGATTTTTAATCACAGTTTCAGTTTCAGTGCTTGTGATTGGTCTGTTCATATTTTCTATTTCTTCCTGATTCAGTCTTGGCACGTTGTGCATTTCTAAGAATTTGTCCATTTCTTCCAGATTGTCCATTTTATTGGCATAGAGTTGCTTGTAGTAATCTCTCATGATCTTTTTTATTTCTGCAGTGTCAGTTGTTACTTCTCCTTTTTCATTTCTAATTCTATTGATTTGAGTCTTCTCCCTTTTTTTCTTGATGAGTATGGCTAGTGGTTTATCTATTTTGTTTATCTTCTCAAAGAACCAACTTTTAGTTTTATTGATCTTTGTTATTGTTTCCTTCATTTCTTTTTCATTTATTTCTGATCTGATTTTTATGATTTCTTTCCTTCTGCTAACTTTGGGGTTTTTTGTTCTTCTTTCTCTAATTGCTTGAGGTGCAAGGTTAGGTTGTTTATTTGAGGTGTTTCCTGCTTCTTAAGGTGGGCTTGTATTGCTATAAACTTCCCCCTTAGAACTGCTTTTGCTGCATCCCATAGGTTTTGGGTCGTTTTGTCTCCATTGTCATTTGTTTCTAGGTATTTTTTGATTTCCTCTTTGATTTCTTCAGTGATCACTTCGTTATTAGTGTATTGTTTAGCCTCCATGTGTTTGTATTTTTTACAGACCTTTTCCTGTAATTGATATCTAGTCTCATAGCGTTGTGGTCGGAAAAGATACTTGATATAATTTCAATTTTCTTAAATTTACCAAGGCTTGATTTGTGACCCAAGATATGATCTATCCTGGAGAATGTTCCATGAGCACTAGAGAAAAATATATATTCTGTTGTTTTGGATGGAATGTCTTATAAATATCAATTAAGTCCATCTTGTTTAATGTATCATTTAAAGCTTGTGTTTCCTTATTTATTTTCATTTTGGATGATCTGTCCATTGGTGAAAGTGGGGTGTTAAAGTCCTCTACTATGAATGTGTTACTGTCAATTTCCCCTTTTATGGCTGTTAGTATTTGCCTTATGTATTGAGGTGCTCCTATATTGGGTGCATAAATATTTACATTTGTTATATCTTCTTCTTGGATCGATCCCTTGATCATTATGTAGTGTCCTTCTTTGTCTCTTCTAATAGTCTTTATTTAAAGTCTATTTTGTCTGATATGAGAATTGCTACTCCAGCTTTCTTTTGGTTTCCATTTGCATGAAATATCTTTTTCCATCCCCTTACTTTCAGTCTGTACGTGTCTCTAGGTCTGAAGTGGGTCTCTTGTAGACAGCAAATATATGGGTCTTGTTTTTGTATCCATTCAGCCAATCTGTGTCTTTTGGTGGGAGCATTTAGTCCATTTACATTTAAGTAATTATCGATATGTATGTTCCTATTCCCATTTTCTTAATTGTTTTGGGTTCGTTACTGTAGGTCTTTTCCTTTTCTTGTGTTTCTTGCCTAGAGAAGTTCCTTTAGCAGTTGTTGTAGGGCTGGTTTGGTGGTGCTGAACTCTCTCAGCTTTTGCTTGTCTGTAAAGGTTTTAATTTCTCCATCTAATCTGAATGAGATCCTTGCAGGGTAGAGTAAACCTGGTTGCAGGTTTTTCTCCTTCATCTCTTTAAATATGTCCTGCCAGGCCCTTCTGGCTTGCAGAGTTTCTGCTGAAAGATCAGCTGTTAACCTTATGGGGATTCCCTTGTGTGTTATTTGTTGTTTTTCCCTTGCTGCTTTTAATATGCTTTCTTTGTATTTAATTTTTGACAGTTTGATTAATATGTGTCTTGGCGTATTTCTCCTTGGATTTATCCTTTATGGGACATTCTGTGCTTCCTGGACTTGATGAACTATTTCCTTTCCCATATTAGGGAAGTTTTCAACTATAATCTCTTCAAATATTTTCTCAGCCCCTTTCTTTTTCTCTTCTTCTTCTGGAACCCCTATAATGCGAATGTTGGTATGTTTAATGTTGTCCCAGAGGTCTCTGAGACTGTCTTCAGTTCTTTTCATTCATTTTTATTTATTCTGCTCTGCAGTAGTTATTTCCACTATTTTATCTTCCAGGTCACTTATCCGTTCTTCTGCCTCAGTTATTCTGCTATTGATCCCATCTAGAGTATTTTTCATTTCATTTATTGTGTTGTTCATCATTGTTTGTTTCATCTTTAGTTCTTCTAGGTCCTTGTTAAATGTTTCTTGCATTTTGTCTATTCTATTTCCAAGATTTTGGATCATCTTTACTATCATTATTCTGAATTTTTTTTTAGGTAGACTGCCTATTTCCTCTTCATTTGTGTGGTCTGGTGCATTTTTATCTTGCTCCTTCACCTGCTGTGTGTTTTTCTGTCTTCTCATTTTGCTTATCTTACTGTGTTTGGGGTCTCCTTTTGGCAGGCTGCAGGTTTGTCGGTCCCTTTGTTTTTGCTGTCTGTCCCCAGTGGCTAAGGTTGGTTCAGTGGGTTGTGTAGGATTCCTGGTGGAGGGGACTAGTGTCTGTGTTCTGGTGGATGAGGCTGGATCTTGTCTTTCTGGTGGGCAGGTCCACGTCTGGTGGTGTGTTTTGGGGTGCTGTGGACTTATTATGATTTGGGGCAGCCTCTCTGCTAATGGGTGGGGTTGTGTTCCTGTCTTGCTAGTTGTTTGGCATAGGATGTCCAGCACTGTAGCTTGCTGGTCGTTGAGTGAAGCTGGGTGCTGGTGTTGACATGGAGATACCTGGGAGATTTTCACCATTTGATATTATGTGGAGCTGGGAGGTCTCTTGTGGACCAGTGTCCTGAAGTTGGCTCTCCCACCTCAGAGGCACAGCACTAATTCCTGGCTGCAGCACCAAGAGCCTTTCATCCACATGGCTGAGAAGAAAAGGGAGAAAAAGTAGAAAGAGAGAATTAGTAGAAGTAGAAAGAAAGAAAGAAAGAAAGAAAGAAGGGAGGGAGGGAGGGCGGGAGGGAGGGAGGAAGGAAGGAAGGAAGGAGGGAAGGAAGAAAAAAAAGCAGATAAAGTAAAATAAAATAAAGTAAGATAAAATATAATAAAGTTATCATAATGAAAAAATAATTATTAAGAGAAAAAAACAAAAAAACGGACAGTTAGAACCCTGGGACAAATGGTGAAAGCAAAGCTATACAGACAAAATCTCACACAGAAGCATACACATACACACTAACAAAAAGAGGAAAAGGGGAAAAATTCATAAATCTTGCTCTTAAAGTCCACCTCCTTAATTTGGGATGATTCGTTGTCTATTCATGTATTCCACAGACGCAGGGTACATCAAGTTGATTGTGGAGCTTTAATCCGCTGTTTCTGAGGCTGCTGGGAGAGATTTCCCTTTCTCTTCTTTGTTTGCACAGCTCCCAGGGGCTCAGCTTTGGATTGGGCCCCACCTCTGCGTGTAGGTCTAAGGAGGGCGTCTGTTCTTCGCTCAGACAGGACGGGGTTAAAGGAGCCGCTGATTCGGGGGCTCTGGCTCACTCAGGCCGGGGAGAGGGAGGGGCACGGAGGCGGGGCCTGCGGCGGCAGAGGCCGGCGTGACGTTGCACCGGCGTGACGCTGCGCCGCCGTGACGTTGCACGAGCCTGAGGCGCGCCGTGCGTTCTCCCGGGGAAGTTGTCCCTGGTTCCGGGGAACCTGGCAATGGCGGGCTGCACAGGCTCCCCGGAAGGGGGTGTGGACAGTGACCTGTGCTCGCACACAGGCTTCTTGGTGGCGGCAGCAGCGGCCTTAGCGTCTCAGGCCCGTCTCTGGCGTCCGCGCTTTTAGCCGCGCCTCGGCCCGTCTCTGGAGCTCCTTTAAGCAGCGCTCTTAATCCCCTCTCCTCGCGCACCAGGAAACAAAGAGGTAAGAAAAAGTCTCTTGCCTCTTCGGCAGGTCCAGACATTTCCCCGGACTCCCTCCCGGGCAGCCGTGGCGCACTAACCCCCTGCAGGCTGTGTTCACGCCGCCAACCCCAGCCCTCTCCCTGCGCTCCGACCAAAGCCCGAGCCTCAGCTCCCAGCCCCGCCCGCCCCGGCGGGTGAGCAGACAAGCCTCGGGCTGGTGAGCGCCGGTCGGCCCTGAGCCTCTGTGCGGGAATCTCTCTGGTTTGCCCTCCGCACCCCTTGTTGCTGTGCTCTCCTCCGCGGCTCCGAAGCTTTCCCCCTCCGCCACCCGCAGTCTCCGCCCTCGAAGGGGCTTCCTAGTGTGTGGAAACGTTTCCTCCTTCACAGCTGCCTCCCACTGGTGTAGGTCCTGTCCCTATCCTTTTGTCTCTGCTTATTCTTTTTTCTTTTTCCCTACCCAGGTACGTGGGGGGTTTCTTGCCTTTTGGGAGGTCTGAGGTCTTCTGCCAGCGTTCAGTGGGTGTTCTGTAGGAGTTGTTCCACGTGTAGTTGTATTTCTGATGTATCTGTGGGGAGGAAGGTGATCTCCACTTCGTACTCTTCTGCCATCTTCCCGGAAGTCTGGTCTCTAGAGAGTTGAAAAGCCTGGGTCTTATATGACTATCTTCTTTGAATGGTTTTAATATTTTTCACATTTCTCTTTGTATCATTACCTTGAAATCTGTAGAGGTAGCTAGAAATTTCCTTCAAGATGCAAACCAGAGTTTTAGAGATTTGTGCCTTTAGTGTATCCCTCTGGGAGTCAGCTACAGTGCCAGGAAATATCCCAGGTACCCAGGATTCAAGATGATTTTGTATCTTTCAACTCTACTGTATTGAGAGGATTTCTGTTGTTAAAGTATTCAGAGGATTTTGGAAGCAAACAAACATATAAGTGCAAAGAATTGTATCTAAGGGGAGACGCCACCCAGACGCTTGGCAAGCCTAAATTCACTTGGAAGCAATTAGTGTCCCAAGAAACTGATATCATAGAGGATCAAAGTGTTCACTGGGAAGTGATTTGGGGGATAAAGAGGCCACCAGTGACTTCACAGCAAACCATGCAGTGATTTTGAAACAGTGTGTTTTGCAATGCTATGCACAGCAGAGGAACCACTCCAATTCCAGAAAAATCCTGCTGACATCCAAAAGACCTCTTTCTTATGCTTCCAAGAACTTCTAGTATCACATATTCTCTTTCCTATCTCAAGCTTAATTCTGGTGGTCTACTCCCTATTTTGAGAGTTTCCTTAACAACTATCATGACTGGAAAATTTAGTCATGCACATACCAAACCTTTTGTTTTACAAAGGGATCGAGAGTACAAGAGATGGATTTGAATTGAGGAGATAAAGAAAAAAATTAATACCCTTTCTAGACCCTTCTGCAGTGGTTCTGATCACTTCCTCTGACCAAAGTGATGAAAGAGGAAATAAGAACAGAGGATGTGAGTGACAGGAAATTAGAAGGGGAGGAGAGGGGCAAAGAAACTTCAAAGAGAGCTGTCCTGTCTTGCATATCTAACAAACTGTCCTGTCTTGCATATCTAACAAACAAACTCCCCATTAATGTGTCTTGTAGCAGCCTACTTTTTTGTTTTATAGTTCTTATCAAAGTTTGCAGATACATTTTTATAACTATGGTCACCATTCATGGTCCCTGAAATGCCCAATAATAGCTAAAAATAATGGTGTCCAGCAGAGTACAGTGAGGGATTTCTATGTGTCGCACACGTGTTTGTGTGTGTGTGAGAACGACAATGCTTGCCAAGATGAAAAGATGCCTCAGAATTCTCAAATGGAGGCCCAGAACTTCATCCACGTAGGAGGAGGAGATTTACAGGTTTCAATTATGATACTCAGGAAATTAACCAGACCAATGAGCTAATGAAATGGTAGCTTCTATACATGAGATCTGACTTTCAGAATCACATTCTCTGAGGATTAAAAATTCAGACACCTTAGATTCAGAACACATTATCAAAATCCTTTGCAACAGGTCCCAATCTTCTTTTCCTTTACCATCTCGCACTTCTCTTTGCTCCATCCTCAGAAACACACACACACACGCACACACGCGCGCGCACACACACACACACACACACACACACACACTACCGTACATTTCAGCCATTCTCTTATTCCCACTCTATTAGTTTCCTGTTGCTGCTGTAACTAATCACCACAAGCCTAGCGGCTTAATAAAGCACAAATTGATTATCTTATAGTGATGGAGGTCAGAAGTCCCACACCAGTCTTCTTGTACTACAATCAATAAGTACAGGACTGTGTCCCCTCTTGAGGCTCTAGAGGAAAATGTATACACTTGATTTTTCCAGACTCTAGAGACTGCCTGCCGTTCCTTGGCTTATGACTCAATGTTTCCTTCTTGAAAGCCAAAAACATAGGATTTTCACGTCTCTCTCTGACTCTGACCTTCTTTTGCTTCCTTCCTTCATTAATAAGGACCCTTACAATTACATTGGGCCCATCTAGATGGTATATGATAATCTCCCCATTTTAAGAATTTTATCATAAACACATCTGTAAAGTTCCTTGTGCCACGTAAGGTGACATATTCACAGACATCGGACAGGAGGCCATGGCCATCTTTGGAGGATGGTCTTTATTTTACCTCGCATGCTTGCAAAATGCCAAGCACATTCCCACTTCCATACATTTTCTTAGGCTAATTTCTTTGCCTGGATTCCCTTTTCTCCCTTTTCTACCTGGAGATCACGTACCTTGACTACGACCTCTTCTCTGAATCTTTCACTAATTACCTATCTTTCCCTTGGAAGAATTACTGTTTTATCCGCACGGCAATGCGTTAAATATTGAGTCGATTACAGCAGCCATCACATGGACTTGTTTTTCTGTCACTTGTCTGCCTCCTGCAGAAGGCTGGGGATTTTTCAAGGTCAGGATATATACCTTGCTCATTTCTTGTTTAATTACTAGGGAAGTGCCGTTAGGAAACACTGTTTATCTTATATATGATTGAATTCACTGATTCAGGTTGAATATTTTGGTCATTAACAACAAAGACTTTGTCGTGTCCCTTCTAACTCCGATTCAAGAACTGCTTTCAACCGTGTCCTGAAAAAGCTGTGGCTTAGCTGGTACCATCATAACTGAGTTCAGACATTGGAAGAAATCTCTAGGAACGAAGATTGATTTGTGTGATGTCAATAAAACCAATACCCCAACATTACTGACCCATTTTGATTTATCATGAGCATGAGTTTTCTGGTTAAAAGAGCTGTAAATCAAGAATCAACTCTTTGAATCATCTTCCAAAGAGAACAATGTGCTTTCAGCATAAGAATATACCAGTTTAAACCATAACATACGTTTGTAAAGTAATTTACAGCTTGTAAAGCGCTTTCCTATGCATTATCTCATCTGAAACACCACATTAATTATTTTAAGTAGGTAGAATTTATTATCCCAGTTTACAAAAGAGGAAATTGAGGCTCTGAGAAGTTGTGACTCAGTGATGGACAGATGTGGAAATAAAATCTAGTCCTCACTCAAATGTTAGTTCTTAATATACTTCACTGTAATGAGGTTTAGATTCCTTCACCATTAGATCTGAGGCAGAAAGAGCCAGAAGAACATTTTCTCCTTAAACTCCTTTGCATAATCCTATAGAGGAATTGTTGAAGGATCACTTATGACTCTTACTATAGTCAATGTATCTAATATTCCTCAGTACTATAGTTAACCTGCAATATATATATATATATACACACACACACACACACACACACACACACACACACACACACACATAAATACTATAGCTAACCTGGTTCCTTGTGAACATGTTCTAGATCAGACTTTGAGAACAAAATACATTGCCAAAAGTCCATAAAAAAAAAAAAGAAGAACTGGCTCTCTAAGAAGAGGGGTCATGTCATTTTTTTTTAAACATCTTTATTGGAGTATAATTTCTTTACAATGGTGTGTTAGGTTCTGCTTTTTAACAAGTGAATCAGCTATACATATATCCCCATATCTCCTCCCTCTTGCATCTCGCTACCACCCTCTCTATCCCACCCCTCTAGGTGGGCACAAAACACCGAGCTGACTGGATATAATTAATGTAGAACAGAAGTCCATCCACCTGGAAGTCTGGAAGAAGAGTTTCCCTGCTGAATGTGGCTGGACCATTCCAGAATAACTTCTTTTTAAAACTAAAAGCAAATTCAAAAATATAAAAGATTTATAAGCCACATTTTAAAAATGCTTCAATATTAAAATAGTATATCTAAATGACATTATGAAAATCAGTTGAGTAAGGTGCTCAAAGAATCAGTCCCTCCACTACATCAACCATAAACTTGGGAAAATGGACAGAATCAACTTTCTTTGAACCCTGGATTCTAACTGAAGACTTGCGGTAACTGAGGGAGTGTTTGATGAAGAAAAAAGTTACCAAAGTTTGTTAATAGTGTGGCACTTTTGTTTGTTGCCTATCATTCCACAACATAGCAGTAGTGGTCAGGTGGTCAGGTGATGGTGGCTCACATTCCTGGTGGGGCTCGCTGGAGCTAGTGGAATGAAACTTATTCTTAAAATACTGTGATTGTAAATTTGTGTCTGTTACTGCAGTTCCCACAGGGGTTAGGGGCTAGTGCAGAGGTTGACTTTTGTTTTGCCCCCTTCCCTCAGCTGGAAAAGCTTTCTTGATGGCAGCTGAGGGGTCTGTCAAAAGATTTAAAGACATACACCATCTGTGCCTGCCAGTGGCAAGAGATGGAAGATGAGGCAATCGTCAGACAGATCCAGACGCCTGGGAAGGAGAGGGCTGAGGAGGAAATTTCTTGGTAGAATAAGAAATTCCCTCAGTGATAGAAGGCATTCCCTTCTATCCCTCAGTGATAGAAGGGATTCCCTCAGTGATAGAAGGGCCTCTGTATATACCAAAGAAGATGGAGAACAGTGTGCATGCCCAGGAAAAGACACATGCCCAGGAAAGACTTGAGGGTACTCTAGGTTTATATCTCTGGCAAATCTGTGGGTGCTGCACAAGAAGGAGGTGAAGGCTAAGGCACGGTTATAGGCAGACTAACTTATCACTGAAGGAGTGCTTCAGTTCAGAGTCAAGTTACAAAAACTGGACAGTAGTATTTTTTTTCCTTCATTTTTGATTCCAGGGTTTAAGCGAATCCATGTCAAGTCACTGGGTGACCACTAAGATAAATGAACAGAGACTTCAGTGATCACATACAACAGAATACAGTCTTTGCAAAATAGTTTGGATAAGTCACTAAATAAACAGATAACTATAGCCCATAGCAATCAATAACAGCAAACCCTAAGGAAGAAGAATCTGATTCCAAGATTCACTGTATTATTATATTCAAAATGCCCAGTTTTTAACAAAATATTGGAGCATGCAAGAATCAGGAAAACATGGCCTACTCGTAAGCAAAAAGTAACAGAGACTGTCCCTGAGAAAGCCTAGCAGTTGGATTTACTGGACAAGAAATTAAATCAAATGTCATAAATATGCTCAATGAGCGAAAGGAAACCAACACTGTAGCTTTGTAGTAACTTTGGAATCAAGAAGTATGCGTTCTACAATTTTGTTCTTCTTGTTCAAAATTATTTTGGCTATTTTGGACCCCTCCTGATTTGATCGAATAGGAATTTGAGGATCCAATTTTGAAATTAAAACGTATGTATCTTGAATTGTAATACATAAAATATGAGGTTGGAAACCATTGGGTCAGCTGTGTTTCCCACCATGTGGACCAGAGAATCAGAGGAGGGGAGTTTGCAGAAAAAAAGAAAAGCGAGGCAGAAGAGCAAAGACAAGCAATGAGAAAAAAGAGGGAATCTTTATAACATTCACATTCCTCATTCCAGACGCATCTCTGAGCTTGAATTCCATAATCCCTCTGTATCCTTTTAATACATTGTCTCTTTAACTTAAATTGGTAGGTTTTCTGTCCCTTGAAATGAAATGAATCATAACTGTTACACAGTGAGGAAATGAATACTGCTTTACAGACACAAAAATCTTAATACTTTTGCATATTTTAAAGGCAACAAATAAAGAGACAATTTTCTTTTTCTCTTTCAAGCCATCTATAGGATTTTAGAGTTTCTAAAGTATATTTGAATGCAGTATCTAATTGCATCCTAATACTCCCCTGGAAGTAAATGTTATTATCACCCCTATTTTAAGGATTGGAAGACTGACACCTAGCAAGGTAAAATGGCTTGCCCCAGTTAGCAGCAGAACAGGAGCTAAAATTAATGTATTCCATGAAAAGCAAGCTTTACTGAGCAGCCATTCTGTGAGTGACTTGTCCTGGGAGACAGAGATAGAAAGAGAGAGGATAATCTCCATGCCGCCATCTCTACACGTGGACTTCCTCTCCCATAGCACACAATCTCCTCTCTACTTGGCAGGGACAAGTAGAGTGAGCTGTGCCTCACGGGCCAGTGCTAGTACCTCAGCTTCCTAGAAAGCCTTTCTCAGGGCACTCTGGTTGCTGTGAACTAGTATCAGCTCAGCTGGCTTGGGTACCCGCTGGAATCCAAAGGCTCAGACCCTTTCCATTATCCTTTAGCCTTTTCCCTGTGTCCATTCCCTCCTGACACCAGAGATGTGCACTGATTAAGCAATTTTAAGAAGGCAAATTTCTATGGCTGAGGTAGCTGTGCAGAAACTTTTTGTGCTCTCTAACCAAAATGCTTTGTGTATGTAAAAGGCTACATTTAGAATTGGATTATAAGACTTACTGCACAGTTACCTGGGATCAATGGTGTCAAACCAGAATAAGGCTTCCAGCATATTCTAGTCATGAGCAATAGATTAGGACAAGAGATTCCCTGTTCAGCAACAACAGTCATAATGGGTAAAAAAAAATAGTGCATGGGAAGAATCTATATGCTGCTCACTTTCTTTAGCAGTCTCACAGCAATTCAGGTTGGTATGGGCTCTTCAGTGTCAGGGACCCAGGATCTATTTATCCTGTAGCTTCAACATCCTTAGCACATGGTTTCCAACTCCTGGTTCAAGATGGCTGCTCAAATACAATTACCATGTTTGTGTTCCAGTCAGCAGGAAGGGAGAAGAGGATCTCCCTTTCAGGACATTTCCTAAAAGTTGCATACTCATTTCCTTTTACCAAATATGCAACAAAGCTTAGATATGTAGTTATAACTCATTGCAAAGAGACTGAGAAAGGCAGTCTTTATTCTGAGTAGACCTGTCCCTATCTTAAATTTAAAACTTGCATTAATAAATGACAACAGAGTATTAGAGGGCACATAGCAAACTCTAACACAGTGTGAAAGCTGCAGGTGAAGTCATTATAAGGCTGTGCATGTGTGGCCTTTATGAAAATGCCAAGATGGAAAGTTCTATTTCCTTAGATCAAACATATCGTTTCTCTTCTACAGAAGCATCCTGGTATACCAGCACCCTGGGGAAGATAGAGCAAGTGATGTCTGCAGAGCAATAGAATGTTCAAATGCAGCAATTACAAGTAAGAGCAATACTGTTATAATAATCATGATAATAATGTGTCACATTTCTGAAGCAGAATGCTTCAGATTTCCAATATTTAACTTATCCTAATTGAACCCCAAACTATGTAACAAAGATTTTAGTAATAACTCAGTTTTATAGAGGAGAAAATTGAGAATCAGAGAGGTAACTGCTTGTGTAAAGTTTATTACACAGCAAGTAAATCCTAGTCCAAGGCCTGAGCACTGTGTTCAACCCTGATTCTAATGTTCTTTGAGGAATGCAATACCAACGTATAAGTGTAATTCTAATTTCTATGTATTCCTTCATTCATTCATCAACTCGTGTTTACTGAGCAGCCCAAAGAATACAAATGGAACAGAACTCCTGAGTTCAAAGGCTTTGAGAAGTTAGTAGTGAAAAGTGGCATGTATACATATATATATAAAATTTATATATTTATTTTATATTCATGTATGTCATGACATATACATATATAGCACAATATATTTGTGCTTTTTAAAAGAATATGTAGAAAATTCAGTGCTGGGGTGGAGTATCATTTTCCTCTTCAAGCATTAATTGATGCCAATAGAATTAATAGGCTACCCTGTACCATAGAGACTTTGCCTCCTCCAGTGGGTCTTCCCTTCTCTCTTAAAGCTTCATCGTATCATTTCCTCCATCCCTTGCTGATACATTTCTCTGATGAAAGGTCTTACAACACTCCAGTGAAATAACCATCATTATTCCTATCTTACAGAAAGAAAGAATAAGACCAATATAGATAGATAAGCTTCTCAGGATGGAAGTAGAAACTCTATGTCAAACCAAAATTACCACTCTTTTAGTAAGTTTCTTACCAAAACTACAGGGTCCTAAAAATAAAGATTGTATTTATATATCCATTATTATAACTACCATTTTGTGTGCCTCTAACACAATGCCATGAACGTAGTAAACAGCCCCATTTGCCAGGTCCCAGGTTGAGGGCTCTTTATACATGAGATAATGATAATAATGATAGATAACATTTATTGGCATGCACCAAGCACTTTGTTAAATATCTGATGTCTGCCTCATTTAATCTTTAGGACTATGTCGTGAGGTTGATGATGTTATCCCCTCATAGCATATGAACTTGCTGAGAGCCAACAACGTGCCTGTGTTCACGGAATTCATATAAGTCCTCAGATTGTTGGGTCTTAAAATCTGAGTTATCAATCACTGCCTCCTACCATATGAATTTATATAGTACATTGACTTTAGTTATAAATTAAAACGCGAGGGAGAGAAAAAACACGAAGATTGCAGAGCAAGAATAAGAATAATATTTCCTGAAATACCGAGAAGAAGTACCTGTGTGAGATGAAAAAGTATACATTAAAATACCATGTAAGTATAATAAAATATAATGGACGTCTGTTTACACTTGAGTTATACATGATTTTCATCACTGTCTTTCTTCTAGGTATTACAATGATTTCTGTGCATGTTTTTGATATTTTATTGGACTATAAGCTTTTTAAGGACAGGGACAAAAGTTGTTTTTCATTTTTTAACCCCTTTACATGAGTGAAAGTATATAGAAATTGAAGTAAGAGATGTGAGTTGAAATCTTTGCTCCACTCAATTCTTACGTGACTAGAAAATTTTTCTCATCCGTGAAATGGAGAGGATGAGCCTGAACAAAATCACACGGCTGTGCTGAGAGTTAAACAAAACTCTATGTTACACTATCAACTGAAGGGATATCCAGATGTTCATGATTGACATCTTCATCATCATCGTCATCGCCATCACTTCATTATAATCATCATTAGACCCAACACTTTGTCTCACAAAATGAGGCATTAATATTTGCTGAATGAAGGAATGATGAAACAAATGGATGAGTAAATGAATGAGACAGGATGGACGAGAAAAAAAGCAGGAACCTAGATTTTACACAGCCTTGCAATCTCATTTTTCATAAGTAGTTCAAGACAAAAGATGGGTTACCAGTGCTTAATTTTGAAGTCCTGCTTTGTGTGTAGTTTTCTGATGGTAAAATGTAAATTTGGCTTGAATGGACCGCAAGTAAAGGTCATGGGTAGGATTGGAAAAAACCTTCGTCTTCTAAAATGAAACTGTAAGTACTTTGGCACTGATGAGAGCCATCTTCTTCAATGGCCTTGAATGACCTTCCAACATATGAGAGGAGGGGATCCAATACCCTTGTTAATTAAGTCTATTGTGGATGGACCCCACAGCCAAAGAGTTACCCTAGTTCAGACTCCAGGCATCTGTATGCAGATCAGGTATGCATTTCCAAAAGTGAATTTTTACCACTGAAGTTGAGGATGTTACTTCACAGAAGAAAGAATATCAGCTAATATTAGGAGCATTTAAACCTCATGACATTTCCTGCCCCTTATGGGAAACTTGTGTATATTAACATTTCTTAAAAATCAAGAATCACTTTTGTCCCAAAGTAACATTTCTTTGCTTTTTCTTTCATAACTTCTGATGTTACTGTCACTTATGCTTAAGGATAAAGACATCAGGCTGAAGAAGAAAAAAGCAGATGTGGAAAAAATGTGTAAGATTTAAAAGAGTGCCCTGTTTTACATTTCTGGCTCTGTTGTACAGGGTGGTCTCATGATGAGTGAAAGGAAAGAAAACCCACAAAACCAACCTATTGGATGGGTGGAGGAGAAGAAAGGAAGAATTAAAAAAACACAAAAACAAAAACATCTTTTTGTTTAAAATGGAATCACTTGCTTAAGACAAAAAAAAAAACCTAAATTACAAGTATTGTTAAGGACTTTTATGAATTAGTTTGCATAAATGCAATCACTTTTTGCATGCACCTACAAGTATTTGGATTTATATGTGTGTTTTTATTGGTTTTGCTGAAAAAAAAAAAGTTTTCTAATCACAAGAATGAGCTATCACATACAATAAAGGGACTAAGGATCCCAAACATTAAGCCCGTTGGGTTGGAAATAGAGAAGAAAAAATGAAAAACTCTCCACAGTTTCTCCTCATTTGACCTTTAAACTTGGTTTTATCATTTTGCCTGAAGAACTGTGAATTCTCATAACTCATTTGAGCCCTTTATTCTGGGTAATGAGTGAGTATGAAAATGTCTTCCCATGCTTGCTGTGGGCTGGGAAGATGTCTACACCTCCGGTCATCCACATTTGTGAGAACATGGAATGTAATCATAGAATGACTGGAAGCTGATAGCAGCATTTCAATACTAGTGATAAAAGTATTTAGTCTTATTTTAAAAAAAAATTTATTGAGTATAGTTGATTTACAATGTTGTACTAGTTTCAAGTGTACAGCAAAGTGAATCAGTTATATGTATACATATATCCACTCATTTGTTTTTTTAGATTCTTTTCCCATACAGGCCATTACGGAGTACTGAGTAGAGTTCCCTGTACTACCAGTAGGTTTTATTAGTTATCTATTTTATATATAGTAGCATTTAGTCTTAATACTGGAAAATATCAAAAGATGTCATCTAGTATGTTGGCTACCTGGGAAATTTTAGAGGCCAAGAAAAATCAGGTGAAGTGCTCTCCTATTTTTAAAGACATCTCTCTCTCTCTTTTTTTTTTTTTTTTGTGCGGAACGCGGGCCTCTCACTGTTGTGGCCTCTCCCGTTGCGGAGCACAGGCTCCGGACGCGCAAGCTCAGCGGCCATGGCTCACGGGCCCAGCCGCTCCGCGGCATGTGGGATCTTCCCGGACCGGGGCACAAACCCGTGTCCCCTGCATCGGCAGGCGGACTCCCAACCACTGTGCCACCAGGGAAGCCCGACATCTCTCTTTTTAAGAAGGAGACCAGGTGATTCTGATGCAGGTGGTTGATTAGGAGATGATACTTTGAGAAACATTCCCTTAACCAGGAAGAGAGCAAATATTTCATTAATGAACATTTACTACTTGCCAAACACTGATGGATGCTTTATACATACTGTCATCATTCCTCAAAACAACCTTATGAATAAGTATTATTATCCCATTTTACAGATAATAAATAGAGGCCAAGACTGTGGCCTAATAAGTGGTCTAAAAACTAATAAGTGGAGGGTTAAGGACTCAAGTCCATGTTCTTCTAGCTATTTCTTTCCCTGCACCAAAACTTCTTTCTTTTGCTCACATGTCTAGCAATTGTGAGGATCAGAACATTATTCTTCTTTGGGTACAGAAGTGCAGTGTGCTATTATTTAGCTCATGAATCCATTTTTAGATTGAACAATGTCTGGGCATCAGCATGCAAATCAAGCCCCGCTCAGTAGAAGTATCGAGAAAAATGTCTTGTGGGTCCAACTTGGCTCAGAAATGTCTCTCCCCAACAGCAGCGCGTCTGTCTAATTGTGTTTTTTAAGGATTACTCATCATCAATTATTTTGGCCTGAAAATTGGATATTTCTCACAAAAGAAAATTTGGGGAGGGATTATAATCAGGTTTGTGGATAAGATTTGTTCTTTTTATAACCCAATCCTGTTATTTCTTATGGCTCCATTATCTTTGGAAAGTCGGTATGTTTTGTTCTTCTTTTATATTGGTTTTCCATTCTTTCTTATACCCAGATGCTAAAATTAGATTTAGGGCATCATAATTATGCCATAATTACCATGATCATATTTTCCTGCCATTGAAAATTAGTACCAATTTTGATTTCCCCCAAAACTTCAACAGATGCTCTCTTTCTATAGCATCATAAATCAGTGTCAGTGTGTATATAAATGTACAAGCCATTTTGCTGAACTCATAAGGGGTGTGCTGAACTCACTGTTTCACTGAAGTTAATTGTTTCCAAGAATTATCATTCTTTCTATTGATAATTTTATTCCAGAGAGCTTAATTTTTCTCTAATTACCCTGAAAACTGTTTTGTTTCACTGTCCAGAAAGGAACTTATTATCTCTGCCTGAAAACTTCAGTTTACAAATGAGACATAGAGGACCAGAGAAGGGAAGTGACTTGTTCAAGGTCACTTAGCAAGTCAGGAAGAGAGTCAAGGTTAGATATTTTTATCCCCAAATGCGTTTTATTGTATCACACTGACTTAATCAGACTTAGGTCTTGGGACTTAAGACTGGAATCTTAATTCTGACTAGCCATTCTGCCCTTGTTATTTTTGAGGAATAGAAGATTAGAAAATACAGTGGAAGGAAACTAAAGGTCACCACTTCTGGAAAAGAAGAGTAAAGGGTTTAGTATCCCAGTAAAGTCTGAAAATAAGACGTTGTTTATCTGGGATTAGGAGTACTATTACTCTCTCGCTAGGTGGTAGCTAAGAGCTAAGAGGAATAAAGCTTTGGCAATTCATTTACTCATTCAACAAATAATGACTCTCAACATTCTGTGTGTAGTCTCTGGGGATACAAGATAGAAGACACTTTCCCACACACCATCCCAAGTAAAAGAGTTGTCGTTCCAGTGGTAGTTAGAGATATACAGACCAATAATTATAACATAAGAGTGGTACATTTATGGATCAAAGTTGATTGTGAGTTTTTTTTTTTTTTTTTTTTTTTTTTTTGCGGTATGTGGGCCTCTCACTGCTGCGGCCTCTCCCGTTGCAAGCACAGGCTCCGGACACGCAGGCTCAGCGGCCATGGCTCATGGGCCCAGCCGCTCCGCGGCACATGGGATCCTCCCGGACCGGGCCACGAACCCGCGTCCCCTGCATTGGCTGGCAGACTCTCAACCACTGCGCCACCAGGGAAGCCCAAGATTTATTTATTTATTTTTTAAATTAATTTATTTATTTTTGGCTGTGTTGGGTCTTCACCCCTGTGCGAGGGCTTTCTCTAGCTGCGGCAAGTGGGGGCCACTCCTCATCACGGTGCGTGGGCCTCTCACCGCCGCGGCCTCTCTTGCTGCAGAGCACAGGCTCCAGACGCGCAGGCTCAGCAGTTGTGGCTCACGGGCCCAGTCGCTGCGCGGCACGTGGGATCCTCCCGGACTAGGGCTCGAACCCGTGTCCGCTGCATCGGCAGGCAGACTCCCAACCACTGTGCCACCAGGGAAGCCCCTCCGAGATTTATTTTTAATACTGTACTATCTCTGATTTTATCCCAAGATAACTGTTTCTTTCTCCTGCACGTATAGAACTATTACTTTATTCAATATATTTTAGTTTATATTTTAATTATTTTTCATGCCGTATCACCAATAAAGTACTGCATCAAGCAAGGCTCCTATCTTCAAAAACTTGCAATCTAGTAGAAGAGACAAAATCATTGTTTAGTCATAATTCAAATTAAAGTGTGAATATTCATCTTTAAAACTAAGGTATTAAGTGGTTAGGATAGAGGTAGCATTGATTTTGATCCTTAAAGAATTCAGCAAGTAGAAAATGGGCCAGTTGTTCCAAATAACAGAGACTTTGTGCTTAGAGGTCTGAAGCTTACAGTTTTACAGGATAATTCAGTCAAAAAGGGCAGTGGAGAAAAGTTTAATTTGGAAAAATATGTTGGAGCTAGATTTGGAGAAAAGTTGGACATTTTGAAAGCAATCTGACCACTGATGAGTTGAAGCAAAGCCATTTATTGAAATGGCATGTTTAAGGTCAAAACATTTCTAAGGTGGTCAGAATAGCCTAACCATCAGTTGAAGAGTCTATTGAATTTGTTTCATTTTTCTGACAAGGTCAGCTACTGACCAATGATTACATAGTAACTTCTCACTATGGTCATGAACATGTGTGTGGGGGGGTGGTGGTGGTGGTGGAAAGGACTCATTTAATATCAACCACTGTACACTTTTCCAGGTCATACATGAAAGAGACGCCTATTAGTTAGATGTAAGAAAATAATCCGTAGAATTTCATGGCAGCAGACAGGAGGACATGCAGAGCCATTAGCTACCACTCCATATAGAGATATGATGAGGTCAAGGAGACTTACTATGGTGTCCGAAATTAGATTAAACTCACTTGTGTAATTAACTCACGGTGCATCAACAGTCATTTCCAAATTCTTGTGCAAACTGCTTATCAAAGATAGGGTTGCTGCATCATCTTTCTTTTCCAGTAAGACAATGAACGATACTTCTGGTTTATCTATGTTGCATGTCTTTAAAAATACTGAGTGAGGCATGAAGACAATAATGTTTGCTCAAAATAAATTCCAAATATTAAGCTAACAAAGTTTAGAGGAATCTTAGAGATTATCCAACTGTGTTTACCAACTTAATTAAATTTGTTTAAGCACATTAACTATAAATTGCCCTCTGTTATGTGTCAGGGACTTGTTAGGTGAATTCAGAAGACCTAGTTCTGTCATTTATAAGTTGTGTGATCTTGGGTTAGTCACGTAACCTCTCTGAAGCTCTTTCGCTATCTTTAAACAATGTGAATGAAAGTCTTCTAACCTCATGATGGCATTGTGCGGGTGAACTAGGTAATGTATGTGTGAAAAGAACTTTGAGTAATGGAAGATGCCTTAGACATGTTAGCTCACATTATTATTAAAACATTATAGATGTCCTACCTTAAGAGGTCGAACTTGGGGAAAATGCATGGGATGGTTGAAATCACCCTTTTCTTTTCTTCTTTTTTGAGTTGGCTTTGGCTCATCAGTACTTTTATTTTATCAAGTAAGGACATTTTTATTTTTATTTTTTAAAATTTTTATTGGAATATAGTTGATTTACAGTGTTGTGTTAGTTTCAGGGGTACAGCAAAGTGAATCAGTTATACATATATCCATTCTTTTTTAGATTCTTTTCCCATACAGGTCATTACAGAGTATTGGGTAGAGTTCCCTGTGCTATACAGTAAGGACCCTTTTCTTTTTTATATATAAATTTATTTATTTTATTTTTGGCTGCGTTGGGTCTTTGTTTCTGCTAGTGGGCTTTCTCTAGTTGTGGTACACAGGCTTCTCATTGCGGTGGCTTCTCTTGTTGCAGAGCACAGGCTCTAGGTGCGTGGGCTTCAGTAGTTGTGGCACAAGGGCTCAGTAGTTGTGGCTCTCAGGCTCTAGAGCACAGGCTCAGTAGTTGTGGCACACGGGCTTAGTTGATCCATGGCATGTGGGGTCTCCCCAGACCACGGATCGAACCTGTGTGCCCTGCATTGGCAGGTGGATTCTTAACTACTGTGCCACCAGGGAAGTCCAAGGACCCTTTTCTTTATTCATCTTTACCCACAAGCGAATAAACACAAACAGGCTAGCAACTATACAACCATGTAGTTATGTGAGAGAAACAGTAGGACAGGGAGGGACCAACCTCTCCTTTGTATAATCAGTCCAGAGTTGTTCACTCATTTGAAATAGCATCAAAACGAGAATAATATAAATATTTTAGTAATTATTAGACAGTGGTTTTGAAGAAGGTGATTGATCTTAACAGGAATATTTTTCATTTTATTTTAAATGTGTGACTAGTATGCATCCTAACTCCTTCCCTGGTAGGGCTGGCAGGCTCTGCCGCTGCAGGGAGTGTTCCCTTCTCCTCAACAGAAACTGATCATGGAAGTTGTCCAATCTGCAAGGTAGAAGAAAATATCTGGAGATTGATACTTGATTATTTGAAGGGGAAGACCACTGATATCCTATAAGATGGGGAGAGGAATTAAGTGGAAAATGCAGCAGAGGTACGGGAGAATGGCAGGTTTAGAGAAAAGAGGATTTTTCACCTGGGCAGCTCAAAAACTGTAGGGACTCTCTAGGGATCAACAGATGCCTACATAACACTCTTCTGAAAGAGAGTCAAGAAGGTAGACCAAGGAAACTATGCTCTGTCCCCGTATTTCTCCTAATCTCCATCATCACATACAAACTTCTCACATATACATACACACAAACACACACACACACATACACGAATCATGTATATTTTCTACAACTTTAAAGCAACTGTTTAAGTTCTTTAGAAAAGAATTATTGAAACCATTTCCAAGTTTATGGGTACACTGTTTTTTGAGAAAGGGGAGAAGAAGAGTGGTATCCATAACAAAAAATGTGTATGCCCTCCTCCAAGACGATTGTTGGTTCCCTCATTGTGGATTCCCAGTGAACAAAGGTTTTCAACACCTAGACGAGAGTCCCACTGGGAGAAGATGGGGCCCTCTGACACTCTCTTCTCAGAGAGAAGCAGGAGAGAGACCTTGAGGAAAAAATAAATAGGAAACTTATTACGGGTTAAGGATACATAGTTTCAAAATAAATCTGGATAAATCATTTCATGGAAGACTCACAGTAGGAGAGCAATATTGTCAAAGAGCTCTTACATTTCAGATGCTCTAAAATGTATTATCTCCACTTTTAGGTGCAGAAATTGAGCCTCAGAAACGTTATATCATTCTCGCAGGTCAGATGATGCTGAATAGAAAATCTAAGATTCTAGCACGTGTCCACACAACCTCAAAACTCTGAGATGACACCATGTTGAGAGACTGGTAACTAGTATCACTTATTGCATGCTTAGTATATTCCCAACTCTACATTATATAATTAATTCTCACAATAGATAAATTTAGCGGGGCACTATTATGCCCATTTGACAGACAAGGAAAGAAAAGAGGTCAAGGTGATAATGAAATTCACACAGCTAAGAAGTAGGCTTGGGATTAAAGCTCAAGTGTGCCTAAATCAAAGTTTGTGTCCATTCTACTAAACTGCAATAGCCCAGTATCCCTTTGAGATTCACCTATGAAGAGCAAGCTTACCTTCCAATCAATGTGGCCTTCTGGGGTCCCTACCAGAACAGAGTGACAAGATTCATTACTGCTTCTTCTGGTTACTCAGTGGTACCATAATTCTGTGTGCTTTTTGCTCCCATAGGCTTACACATTGCATTGCTACTGCCTATATCTCTATGTGTCAAACCAGAAGATGCGCTGCAGCTTATCTTGCCATTGTCCATTTCCAGGGACTGGCACAAAGTAGGAACTCAGGAAATTTTATTGAATCCCTATTCTGATGAGAAAGTCTTAACGGGTGAATCCTGAAATGGAGGGCTGAGCTTGTGTCAAAGTTCCTCAGCTAGTTCTAAGGTTTGGGAACTGCTTGAAGGAATTATAAATGCACCAGGAGCCAGAGTATCCAACACTTACTGCAGCTCCCAAACCTCTGATGACTGTCTGTGTCATCACAGCATTTCCTCATTTCCTGCAGAAGAGGTATTTAAAATGCGTTTCTGGACAGATCACGAAGAATGGTCACTCTGGTCTTTTTACAATAGAATTGCTCATCTGTGGCAATGGTTGACCTGGCCAGGACAGTCTGACCCAGAGGCCAAACCATCCATGGTGCTTCCTTTAATAGCCACCCTTTATCCTTCCTTTTCCAAAGGTGGCCAAGGACCACAATCACCAAATAATAATGACAGAGTTTGCTTGTTTATTTTTCCCGTGATCACAGACAAGATGGGGAAAAAATAAAGTAAATGGCTTCACATGTCTCGAACATTTGCTTAGTATCAGACACTATCTGACATATGCATAGGTTGACACATTTCATTCACCAAATACCCTATGTGGTAGTTTATAAACGCTGTACCTGGTATTTATACCTAGTGACTGCTTAACACGTGTTTGTTGGATAAATGAATGAGATGTAGTCTAGCTTGACTTAGTTAGATAAAAAAAAAAAAACACCCCAGAACTTGAAGCAAAAGCTTACTTGGGGGGATGCAATCTCAAGGAAACAGGAGGGAAGCAAAAATGGGTAGGAAAAGAAGGAGAACAAATTCAAGGTGTGTGCCACCAAGCTAGTCAATGCTTTGCCAACAAGCAGTTGATTCCTTGATCTTACAAGATGTTTTCAAATAGGCTAAACAAAATACAGTGTTTCAAAACAGCCTTTCCATACAGTGGGGAAGAAAGAAGAATAAGTATATTCTGGTTCCTTCTGGTTCCTTCCTTCCTGTCCTTTATCTCCTATTGGTCAAAGTGTACCTTGTGGAGCATTAATTGCACTTCTCCGTGGAAACCAGAGCCCCCCAGGATACTTTCGGCCAGTGTACAGACAGGGTGATCTCTTTATAAGGCAGAGCTGTGCGTGGGGCAACTCAGTCTGTAGCAGCAGCAACAGCAACTTGGATCCATGAGTATTGAAAGGGACGTACGCCCTTGCTAGGTTCTCTCCAGTCTGAAAGCAAGACAAGTGTCTTCAGCTAGAGTCAGGGTACATGGGAGGCATCATTTAGGATGGTGTATAAACTGAGTCCAATATATAGTCCTAAATGGCCTCTTTCCTGCTCAGGTTCTGTACTCTTTCTCAGACTCAGACACAGGGTGTCTTATGTTAATCTTCCTTCTTTTCTTTATCATGGACTCCAGACACTTGGCCTGCTTTTCTCTCTTTTCAGCAACTGCTACCATATACTCTACCTTTTAGGAATGTTCTCTGCATGTCTATGCCTTGCAGAGTAATGGGGCCTTGTCTCTTCAGATTGCGCTCCCCCGCAAGCTCACCACTTACCCCAGCTCCTTATTGCTGCTCTCAAAGACAAGCCTTTAGGTGAGGAACAGCCAGCAAGTATCTTCCCCTTCACTGGCTCAGATCATCAGAGACATCATGGAATTCTGAGAAGCACTGTGAGGCCAGGTTCAGTGAAAACTGTTGTGATTGATTTGGAGTTTCCACCATCGGCTTGGAAGGAGAGTAGTGACAGTACCTAGAAAAGGCTTTTATCTAATCATTTAGTGTAAAATCATTATGTTTTGTGTTTTATCTCTGGTCACTTATAGAAAACCAGTTGAAGAAGACAACCTTTTACAAATTAAAAATATTGGGAAATGATAACATTGTAAAGTTCTTAAGGCCATGATTCCTGGTCTATCATCCTTAGTATCTTTAAGGTAATGAGTGGGAGTTCCAGTAGGTTTATATTCCTGTGTTTTGGGGAGAACTTATGGACAGACTTTCCATACCATAATATCATCATTGTCTTCCTCTTAATGACGTATTTATCAAAAATTCTTGCCACAATGAGAACCTACTGTATAACACAGGGAACTCTACTCAGTGCTCTGTGGTGACCTAAATGGGAAGGAAATCCAAAAAAGAGAGAATATATGTATATGTATAGCTGATGCACTTTGCTGTACAGCAGAAACTAACACAACATTGTAAAGCAACTATACTCCAATAAAAATTAATTAAAAACAAAAACTCTTGCCACATTTTCCTCCAAGAAAACTTCCTTATCAGCCATGAATATAAAATCAAATAGAAGAGGTAGGAATCCTTAGACTCAAGTGAGCAATTTGTAACTTAAAGACTTCCATTCTGAGGTATCCCATTACCTTTAGATCCACAAGATTTGGAGCATGTCTTTGGCTGAAATAGATTGGGAACTTAAGGGCACAAATTAATGACAATGAGAAGTAAAAAGATTCTGGATATATTTTGAAGGTAGAGCCCATCGAATTTACTGTTTGATCAAAGTTTATTGAGAGAGAAAAGTCAAGACTTTGACTCTAGCAACTGAAATAATCCCATCACAAAACGCTTAAGATAAGAACATTGTATCCACTGCCCCCAAGGCCATGCTGGATTCATGGCGGAGGAGAACACTGTGAAGATGCAAAGCCTTGGATCCCTAAGTATTGGCTATACACTCAACAAACGGTCCCTCTCCAACATGAAGCCTCTAGTTGTCTTTAATTGGTTAAGAGCATATGAGGGAGAAAACATCTGGGGAAGCAGACATCTTAAGCCAAAATAACTCCATATCAAATAGTTGTGAAAGAGTTACAGAGGCACAAGACCAAAGCTCTCTGTTTCCAAATGAATGTAGATGCTATTTTACACTCACTTCAGAACAGTAAAGTGAGAAGTGTAAGGCTCAAGGGAGAAATGAAAATTGAGTGTCTAAAACTGCTTTCTCTGAAAAAATAGTTTACTACAGAGAATACATGCAGAAAGTTTACCTGCAGACACACTTGTAGCAGAGTGTGGAAGGCAGAATTGAACAAAGGCAGGAATTGATCCATGATGTGGCTGCGTTTGAGACCTCAGCAGGTCCTACAGAGAGCTCTGGAGCTGGGATGACCTATCAGAGCTGTCCCAAATTGCAGCAGGAGACTTTGTATCCCTACCTGAGTCAGTCAGGGCTCCTTGAGAAGGTCGTGGCCTTGAGTAAAGTAAACTCTGTGGCCAAGGACTAGTGTTAGTGAAGGATTCAGCTGCTGGCCATGAAGATGTGGGTGTGTTGGCACTACAGAAGGAATTCAAGATGAACACCAGAGTATCCTCTAGAAAGAAGTTATGTACTGGCAGATTTCCTTCTGAAATAGGGGGATGCATAGTGACAAAATGTAGGTAGGAGATTTCTCCCAAGTGCGTTTACAAGTCATGAATTCCAGCAACCTGTCATCAATTGATTGGCATTGTGGCGAGACCATACCAAGAAGATTTTCCCTTTCATTCACATATCACTAAGCTTCTGCTATGCTTTTTGGCAATGGTAAATATTGTGTTCCAGGAACATAATTTTCCCAGTGATAATTGCTTTAGTGGGCTAGAGATTATTTTGTTTTCCAAATTTGCCGTGTGTGGGCCAGGGAACATCTGTATGTGCTGACACAAAAGGTTTTCTACAATATTTTTATGAATGATAATCTTGTGTGTACTTTCACCTCTTTAGTCTCCTTAAAAGTCAAGCGGGGACTTTCATTTCCTGGAGATGGAATACATGTACTTTTCTGTTTTACTCCTGATAAATGCAATTAAACCCTGGATATTATACGTAAAACAAACATAAAGAAGACTCTGAATGTTGGAGAGAAAAAAGGCTGGGGACCACAGGACCCAAGGAATGAAAAGGTTGTGAGTGCCTTTAGGTGTTTTTGTTTGTTTTGGTTTGTTATTCATCATATATCTCAGCCTTGAAGCCAAATAAGCCACTGAATTAGAAACCCCAATGGATACAGATGAAAAATAAGCCCCAACAGAAGCCTGCTCTCTCTAGTCAGAGGATGAAGAAACAGGCAGCTTAACAGGACAGAAAACTTTTAAACAATAGCCACTCATGCGAGGGAAGGCTAGACACCCACCCTCATGAGGCTGCAGCAAGATACCCCTAACACCGCTGCTGGCGTAGTATCAGAGAAGGCTAATTAAGGAGGCTGGACTCTTATCCATGTTGGCCAATGAGAAGGTCCTTCTTCACCTGCACTGTCAGTAGAGACACGTAGAGATTCTGGACTTCTACCCCGGCCTAGCAATAACAAGATGGCCCTTCCATTCCTCACTAGATTGGTGACAGAAGAGGCCTAGTGAAGGCTCAGGACTTTGACCATCACCCATCAGTAGTAAGGCCATCCACACTCCAGTGTCAGTGGAAACCCTGAGGGGAACCCAGATTCCTACCACATCCCAACAGTAATGAGAAGCTACCCTGGGGGTACCAACAGAGGCCAAGTGGGAAACCTGGACTCCTGCTTCTACCTGGCAGTAATGAAGCAGCATCCCTCCTTCGTGTGCCACAGCAGTGCCATAAGATCTAAATAAACAGAGATATACTATGTTTCTGAATCAGAAGACTCAATATAGAAAAGATGCCAATCCTTCCCAAATTGATATGCATGTTTCATAAAATTCCAGCAAGAGTTTTTACAGATGCAGACAAGATTATTCTGTAATTTGTATGGAAAGGCAAAGGAAACAGAATAGCTAAAATAATCTTGAAAAAACAATAATAAAGTAGAAAAAAATCAGTCAACCTCATCTTACGATTTCTTATATAGTCACAATAATTAAGAATGTGTGTTATTGACAGAAGAGACACATAGACCAATGGAATAGGACAGAGAACTCAGAAATAGACCAACAAAAACATGGTCAACAAAGTTCTGACAAAAACACTAAAACAGGGCTTCCCTGGTGGCGCAGTGGTTGACAGTCCACCTGCTGATGCAGGGGACACGGGTTCGTTCCCCGGTCCGGGAAGATCCCACATGACGCGGAGCGGCTGGGCCCGTGAGCCACGGCTGCTGAGCCTGCGCGTCCGGAGCCTGTGCTCCGCAATGGGAGAGGCCACAACAGTGAGAGACCCGTGTACTGAAAAAAAACAAAACAAACAAACAAAACACTAAAACAATTCAATGGAGGAAAGATAGCCATCTCAATAAGCTGTGCAGGAGTAAATGGACAGCCATAATCAGAAAATGAACCTCTGCCACATTTCATAGAAAACGTAACCCAAAATGATCACAGGCTTAAACATAAAGCATATGACTATATATCTTTTAGAAGAAAACATGAAAGAAAATGTCCAGGTTATAATGTTAGGCAAGGAGTTCTTAGATTTGACATCAAAGCAATATCTATTTTTAAAAATGGATAAATTGAACTTTAGCAATATTTAAAACATCTCTTTTGCAAAAGACCCTGTTAAGAGAATGGAAAGAAAAGCTATAGAGTGGAAGGAAATATTTGCAGACCTTTTAACAAAGGACTAGAATCTGATATAAACTCAACAATAAAAATCCAATTAGAAAATGAACAAAATACATGGTGAGACTCTTCACTGGTATGGACATACGGATGGCAAATAAAAAGATGTTCAACATAATTTGTCATTAGAAAAATGCAGAGTAAAATCACAATGAGATATCTCTATATACACATAGAAATGGCTGAAAAATGAGTAATAACCACACTAAATGCTCGCAAAGATGCAGAGAAACTGAATTACTCATACATTGCTAGTGGGAATGTAAAATGGTACAGACAATGGGAAAACAGTTTGACACTTTCTTAAGAAAATTAAACGTTCAAATCCTATATGACCTAGAAACTGTATTCCTGCGCACTTACCTCAGACAAATGAACACTTATGTCCATAAAACAATCTATACACAATTGTTTATATCGGTTGTATCTATAATAATAAAAACCTGGAAACTTTAAATACCTGTTTTAAACTTTTTTTTATAGGTGTTTGTTATGGGCTGAATTGTGTTCTCCCCAAATTCACGTTGAAGCCTTAACTCCCAAAGCCACTATATTTGGAGGTAAGACCTTTAACACAATAATTAAGGTTAAGTTAGGTCATGAGGGTGGGGCTCTAATATGACTGGTGTCCTCATGAAAAATGGAAGGGATGCTGGGGAGGCATGCACACAGAGAGAAGGTCATACGAGGACACAGAGAGAAGGCAGCCCTCTACAAGCCAAGGAGAGACATCTCAGGAGAAATCAAATATCTCGATCTGAGCTTTCTAGCCTCCAGAACTGTGAGAAATTAATTTCTGTTGCTTAAGCCACTCAATCTGTGGTATTTTGCTATGGCAGCCCAACACAGCATGTTAAGCTTATTTTACATACTGGGGGCCTAAATAACTCCCAACAAACAGCATCTCTCTCTATTATTGGAGTTTTGCATAAATTGAGATATATAACAAATGAGTGGCAGATGGGGTTTTTAAAAAACAAGTTTATTACTGATCAAGGCCAAATTGGAGAATCCTGTCTTGAGAACAAAAGGCAAGTAGATTTGCTAATATAAATGGTATAATCAGGCAAACTCACTTAGCAAGTCCTACCAGCATAGACTGGAGCAGTCTTGCCTGAATGGGAACCTGCTGGGCAGGAGAGAGGACTGGAATATACTTTCTATGGACAGAAAAAGGAAGCGAATGACCTCTCATTCCTGAGCCCACAATGTCTGCTTATTCTTTCTAAATTTTCCATTCATTACATCATTCCACATTAGGAGAGGAGGAAGAAAAGGATAGATTGAGAAAAGTCAAGAGCATGTGTAAGGAAAATGACTCTTGAAAAACCTGGAGAATCCCCTCTTCCTTTCCTCAGTTTTTTGTATTCTTTTTTTTTTTTTTTTTTTTGCGGTATGCGGGCCTCTCACTGTTGTGGCCTCTCCCATTGCGGAGCACAGGCTCCAAACGCGCAGGCTCAGCAGACATGGCTCACGCGCCCAGCCGCTCTGCAGCATGTGGGCTCTTCCCGGACTGGGGCATGAACCCGTGTCCCCTGCATCGGCAGGCAGACTCTCAACCACTTGTGCCACCAGGGAAGCCCAGTTTTTTGTATTCTTAACCCATTAGGACTAACGATGATTCCTTTATTGAAAAAAAGGTGTGGCTATCTTGTGAAGGTCATATGACCAACAGTCCATTGAGATATTCCTTCTGGTCTCATAAGGTCAGTCTACCAATACCAATAACTACTTTACTGGGAATTCTCCAGGGACCAGTGTTGTGTATTAATCAACCCACAGTGCATTATTAAAAAAACCAGGTTCCCTAAGCTCAGGGTTCCTCAGCTACTACACAAGTCCACTGCATGCATAGTATCTACTTGTTCCCCCACAGGTTACACCTATGGAAATTGAGAGATAAGGGGAAAGGGTGCAGATACGTTAACTTTCATGAGCCAGGTGTAATAAAGTCCTTTGCCTCTGCCACAAGCACCTCATGTCTTTTGCCAGAATTCATGAAACTGTGGCAGACAAAATTGTTAGCTTATGAATAAGGTAAAACTCCAGACTTTTAAAAATTCTTGACCTAGACTTGTGCAAATTAGTTTATAATCATAAAAAGTAGAAATCAAGTTCTATGTGTAACAATGGGGGAATGTATGGAAAGTTGTGTAGTACAGCATTTAAACTGAGCGAAGTTGATGTACTGTGTTTACTTGTATAAGACCACTGTTTTTATAGGTCAAAATTAGTTGATTATTGGCAACTGTATGCAGTTTAACCTAATATGCATCAATATAAATAGATATCCAAAACATAAATTTAATTTTAAACTTTGATTTGTTCCCTAAAAAACAAAGTATGCAGATGTTTAAAATGGAACCTTACTCTTTTTTGTTTTGTTTTGTTTTGTTTTTTTGCGGTACGCGGGCCTCTCACCGTTGTGGCCTCTCCCGTTGCGGAGCACAGGCTCCGGACGCACAGGCTCAGCGGCCATGGCTCACGGGCCCAGCCGCTCCGTGGCATGTGGGATCTTCCCAGACCAGGGCACGAACCCGCGTCCCCTGCATTGGCAGGTGGACTCTCAACCACTGCGCCACCAGGGAAGCCCGGAACCTTACTCTTTTTAAATTTTCACTGATGGAGTAAAATTACTCCATTGTGGAAGGAGAGACACTGATTTCAAGATGATAAGTGCCCCTGGAGTGAGTGGCAAGATGATGAAAATAAGGTGAATACCAGTGAGATTTCAACTGTATCTATAAAATTCTGGCTCTAAAACCAATGAAGATCAGAAGTAAATATTTTAATGTGCTAAATAGTTTTGTTTGTATGCCTGTATACTTGAGTGGCTGCCATAAACTTCCTGAAATCCTCTTTATACAGTCAGTATCCATTTTTTCCCAATTAAACCACAATATTAAAGTAAAACGAATGTACACAGGCTCAAGATGGAGACCACAATTTGGAAAGCAGTCCTCCTGACGGGCTTTCCAAATCTCCAGAAGCAGTACCAGACCTCTGTTCTCTCATTTTCCCAGAAGGCCTTTCTTGGTTTACAGGACAGTTTTTTTCTTCTAGAAAACACATTATGAGTCACTCAGAGGAATATGGGCTAAAATTTTTACCATGTGTCATTAAATGTCATATAGTTCATCATCTGCAGGAAATTTTTTTTCTCATAATGAGAAATGCAAAGTCTGGGCTGGTTTCAAGTTAATTTTTTTTTAATATAAAGTGTGTACTGTTACTGCCCTCATTTTGTATGTGAAGAAACAAAGTAGTGGAGTCAAGATTTTGATCCCTAGACCTCTTGGTCCACAGTTGGTCAGCCATTCAGCCGTCAGCCGTATTTATCAGAGTAGCACCAGTAGTTTCCCCTTGAGGAAACTGAAGCCCAGAGAGGCTAAGCAAAAGGTTCAAGTATTGTTTTGCACAGCTATGATGGAAACAAGGTCTGTTTAAGCCCTACATTTTAACACGATGATTTTACTTAGCACACTTTATTTAGTTGTGTGTTTCTCTCTCTCCCTCCTTTCCTTCTCTACCTCTGACTTTCTCTTTTTTATATAATAGAAGATGCTGACAAATAATATTGCTTTCTACAACTTGTAGTCATGTCATTCTACAATCCTGCGTAAAGATTAACCTCTCACTTTAGTTAGATTTGTAAGTCCCACTTCCAGAAGCAGCTTAGGATGCTTTGTGTATCTGGAATGGAGACTGGGTTGGCCTGTCTCTAAAGAGAAAGAGAAAGAGCCATCACAGACCTGGGCTGAAGAACAGGCTATGCTGTGTCAAGCCAACTCTTCCTGCTGACTCCTTCAAAATGTCATCCATTGGTAACTGGCACAGAGTCTAACTCTGATGTTGAAGATTCCCATTAAAGTAGTGTGAGTTTGAGTTTTCCCCAGTTCGAAGTTCTGGTTCTGGCATTGCATTGTACCCACGAGCTGAGTGATTTTCATGAGTTATTAACCCTCCATTTCCTCATCTTTAAAATGGAGGTAGGGAGGATGGGTGATGCATGTTTCACAGCTATCCTGTAAGGATCCAGGATGACTGTGAGTGCCTGGTATATACTAGGAATGTGTCTCAGTTAAGTGCCTAGTTTCAAGTAGATATTCAAGAAATGGTAGATATTTTTATCAGCAGAATCAACATTGCTGACTTTCAAGGCTGAGAGCGCAGCAGATTTAAAATGTGGTGTTTAAAGCATTCTACCTGCACTTGAGCCATTGATATGCTGGGCGTTGATTTTCCACCAACTCAAGAAAATTTTAATCATAAAATGTTTCCATTTGACAAATATTTTCTTTGAGTATCGGCTTTTAGAAAGACACTGCCGAGGATTCATAAAACAACAAATCGGTTAACTCACAAGGCTTATCTCAAAGTACAAACACAGGTGTCTCTGCTTCTGTGTTCCAATTGGCTGAAGACGCTACATTTTGATTTCTTCCCTGAAAGGGATTCATGTGTAAGACGAAATCACAAGATCAAAGATTATACAATTTTATTTCTCCAGGGATTGTCCCTACTGCTTGTTGCCAGGTCTCCCTGAACTCCCTGAGTTCACAGACCTTCTGCCAAGGGCTCTGGCTGGAGAATGATTAGTGTATTTAGACTTCTGATATTTCATAGTGATACCCCAACCCACTGGATTTTTCCATGTATGTCTGCTCTAAATGACCTACTCACATCTGATAAAATGTCTTCACTTTTCGGCTCACCCACAGCTGGGAATGCAGTTCTGCTTTGCTAAGATGAATGAGCCTCTCCTACAGGAGCTTGATGGTGCCTCTTTGTGTGAGAAGCAGGGTAGATGACAGAGACAGTATTTCATTTTCTTTAAGTTCAAGTAATATTTAGGTTTGGGAGAAGCTAACACAGCTAATCATCCCTCTCTCTTTGGGTCACCAATGAATTCTAAAATTTGGAAACTGGGGCTTCCCTGGTGGCGCAGTTGTTGACAGTCCGCCTGCCGATGCAGGGGACACGGGTTCGTGCCCCGGTCCGGGAAGATCCCACATGCCGCGGAGTGGCTGGGCCCGTGAGCCATGGCCGCTGAGCCTGTGCGTCCGGAGCCTGTGCTCCACAACGGGAGAGGCCACAACAGTGAGAGGCCCGTGTACAGAAAAAAAAAAAAAAAATTGGAAACTGACCAACTCAATATGAATTTAAGGGAGCATTAAACCCTGGGAAAGGAAAGATGTGATCTGTCAGTGAAACTTGTGGGATGGAACATGTGAAGCCTTTGTGGCTTCATGATTTGGTTAGTAAGGAGTGGTTTTAACATCAAAAGATGACTTTTAACTCATATTTGGCAAAATGCCTTTACCACAATTGCTAGTGACAGAAGAAGAGCTCAGAACCCATTGCACATTCTTCCCTATATGATGATTCTAGGAAAAGAAAAGATACTTCATTACCTAGGATACTTAATTTAACATATCTAACAAATATTTGACAACCCCTTACTTATGCTAAGTACTAGGGCTACAAATACGAATATTGCAGTGGAGTTCATTCCTCAAGCTATTTCTAAACTAGTGGGGATATGGATATGTAAACCAGTAACTGAAAAATAGAATTAAAAAGGACAATTCATGAAGTTACCAGAACTTCAATTCCTTGTAAGTTAGAATGATGACTAGTGGTAATAATTCTTGCCTCAAGTGGTTTTAAATTAAGAAAACTATAAGTAAAGTGAGTGATACAGGTAAGAGCAGGCAATTAATAAATGAAAATCATCAAGATGATTATTAACATCATTCTTCTTATAGATCCAATAACGTGTGTGCATGTGTGTGTGTGTGTGTGTGTGTGTGTGTGTATGGAGAGGGGGGAAAATAACAAGAGGGGGACAGGGGACGGAGTATTTAACTCTACTTGGGATTATCTTTAAATAAGAGAGGACATAGTAGTGGACAAGAAGAGAAGTTGGCAAAGGGTAATTTCAGGCACATAGCAAATACCCAATAAATGTTATCTATTATTATTATTATTATTATTATTATTATTATTATTATTGTTGTTGTTGTTGGAGGTTGACCTATGATAAGTTTTGAAGGGTGAAATGAGGCCAAGAAGGGAGAAGGAGGGAATTCCCAACAGGGGAATGAATTTGTGCGAAGGATAGAGGCACAACACTTCATTATACCATTATGGAATACGAAATATTTCAATATTGCTAGGGGATAAAATGTGACTGAGATAAGCCTGGAGAGGTAGACAGAACTACATCATAAAGGGTCTTGGATAGTAAGCTAACGAGCTTATACCACATCTCCTGACTATGGGAAGTCGCAAATGGAGTTTAACTATTTTAGGGACGTGATCGAATTTACATTTTAGAATTATTACTTGGGTAGCAATAGAGGAAAATATTAGAGGTAAGAGGCAGAGAAAGCTCAGGGATATATGGTAAAGTTAAAATAACCAAGAACCTAAAATAATCCTACGCAGTACAGCATTTGTTCATTTATTGCAATATTGTTTATAATAGCAAAAAGTATTAGACACAATCCAAATATATATCAGTAGGAATAAATATACGAAAAATTAGTCTAGTATAGTCTAGTAAAATAATTACTAGAATATTGTGCACTAAAATGAATCAGTTAAATCTAAGTGTAATAGCAAGAGTTAACCCCAAATACCGTGAGTTAAAAACAATAAGTTGAAGAATGTTAAGTACAACCTGATGCCATTTATGAACATTTAAGAAATAATATTGTTTATGGACACATATAGATGAAGCAAATGTCCACAATAAAGACTGGAAGGGAAGTCACCAGATTCCTTATGGCTGTTATATCATGGGAGGGAGGAAGGGACATGAGATTGGAGAGGAAAATAAAGAAGACTTCAAATTTATCTTGACTATTCTCTTTATGATAGGTAAAATTTAAAGCAAACACGACAATATACTGGCTTTTGTGATTTTCAGTGTGGGAATACAGATTTTAATTTTTAATAGTTTAAGTGCTTGTAGAAAATATTTTTAAATGAAATATGTGTTTGATTTTGGTGTGTGTGTGTGTGTGCACATGTGCATGGGCAAGGTCCAAAGTCTCCAACTGTTAAGGAGGATTCCTGAATATATTGAGGCTCACTCTCTGTCAACTCCAAAAAGCAGTAAATGGCTGATAGACCAATAACTTGGACTTGGGCCCAAGAGCAGTGTCAGGGGTTAGGGATGCATACTACTAACTGCCAAATCTTTCAAATAGCAATAAGGCTCCTTGTAGTTTTCAAATAAGGAAATCAATGAAGATCAAGTACCGTTATTAATTGAGGAGGAAGAGGAGACTTTTCAAGGGAGGCTAATGATTGGGAGGCTGGCGTGGGCGGGTACGATGGCCCAAAGATCTGGACAGGAGTGAGTCAGTCTTGTGGTTTCAGGGAAATGGGACATCGCCTTTACAACTGCAGGCAAATGATTGTGCCTCACCTCCTACCTTCTTTCACAAATGGCCTTGAAGCCCCGTTTTTTTTTTTTTAATTTCCATTGTTACTTTTTTTTTTTTTAATTTTTGGCTGTGTTGGGTCTTCGTTTCTGTGCGAGGGCTTTCTCTAGTTGCGGCGAGGGGGGCCACTCTTCATCGCGGTGCGCGGGCCTCTCACTATCGCAGCTTCTCTTGCTGTGGCGCACAGGCTCCAGACGCGCAGGCTCAGCAGTTGTGGCTCACGGGCCTAGTTGCTCCGTGGCACGTGGGATCTTCCCAGACCAGGGCCTGAACCTGTGTCCCCTGCATTAGCAGGCAGACTCCCAACCACTGCACCACCAGGGAAGCCCCAAAGCCCCGTTTTTGAGGGAGGAATTGAAAATGCTAGCTTCACAATCATAGTTTTTGCTGTATTAAAAATACAATCAAAGACCCTTATGGAGAGAGATATTATGATAACAAGCTTAGTTTCAAAAATATGAAAAAGAATACCCTCTTAAGAACTTGAATTTTCAGTTCAAATCAAGTCAGCAGAGAACAAACATTTTTTTTCCCTTTGCCAGGTGTGTTTTGGATACTATTCTAGGTACTACAGGAGGTGAAAAATAAAAGGAAACATACTATTGAATTCAAGAGAACTTATGGTCTAACTATTGTGCAGGAAATGTATGCTAAGGGCTATATGATTCATGCAAACCATGCTGTAAGATTCCAAAGTAAGAATATCACACAAGCACTACAAAACAAGTTTAAAAATATGCATGGGATTTGCATTTTTGCTGGGTCTTAAAAAGACAGCAGCATTTCAGCAAGAGGAGGTCAGAGGAAATAATTTTTAGATAGAGGGAATGGCATGGGAAAGCCCAAAGGGAACGGAAAGCCCTATTTGGAAGTACCCAAACAGTGCTCTTCAGCTGCATAATAAGGTCTAAATTAGAAAGTGGGGGAGAGCAGTGATGGAAGACAATGAAAGTTAAGTAGAACCCGTGTTATTTAGGCACTGAATGTCAAGGTGAGAAATATGGGTTTTATACAACACGCAATGGGAAGTAGTTCAGAAAAGAGTATTTGAATGTGATATACTGGGAGCACTCTTTTATTACCCTGGATCCTCTAGAAGCACCATATGCAGCTTGCCCTCTTATGCTCTTAGAATCTATACCATGAGCATGAGACCAAGGTAGTCTGCTGAGTGATGAGGAACACAGACTCAGTCATCCCTATTATTTGCTCCAGGTGACAGGTTGCCAACTGCCAGACTTAGAAGTGAGGTCATCCTAGATCATGGAGACACAAGGTGACCCATCAGCTGACAGTAAACAGTTGATAAAGCCCAGCAGATATTATCAAAGCCAATGCAGAGAGAAAGAACCACACCACTAACCTACAGAATCACAAGCTAAATAAATGGTGGTTGTTTTAGGCTACTAAGTTTTGGTGTGTTTCGTTTCATAGCAATATGAATCTTCCTGGGCACAGTAAATACTTATCCATTCAAGAACTAGTTAGAAAGACAACCTGTTTTAGCATTAAGAGTCATGGATGGTATTTAATAATTGCTGGAAGTCTTACAGATGATAAAATTACATAGATGATAGACAGATTTCCTGGCTCTCTTTTACGTGTTATTTCTGTATTCTAATGCTGCTTCACTAAAGTTCTTGGGAGACAGAACTGTTTTATTCTCTTCCTTTTTAATAATCTAACTCTTCCCTGTGGTCCATAGGGCAAGTCATGCTCTCTAGTCAATACCGATAGGTAAACACTAAATGAATATCAGTGATAAAAGGATAATGTGCAGAAAGGAGTTAGCATAGCAGAACTGGGACTGCTATCCTTAGAAAAACCTGCTTGCAAATTTGACCCTTGACTGGTATATTTGGGGACTTGGATTTGGGGAAGGTTTCCACCATTCCCTAATAAGGAGTTCACTGTGCCTAAACTGTGCAAGCCATATGGCTTATTTTGAACACCTGCTCTTTTTAAAGGGGCCTAGAATTTCAGTATGTTCTAGGCAGAGGGTGCCTCTGTGACTAGACCCTAATAAAAACCCTGGACACTGAGGCTCTAATGAGCTTCCTTGGTAGACAACGTTTCACAAGTATTGTCACAACTCATTGCTTGAGGTTAAACATCCCCTGTGTGATTTGGTACATGCCTCGGTTCCTCAGGACTCACCCATGCACCTTTTCCCTTTGCCAGTTTTGCTCTGTGTCCTTTCAAGTAGTAAATCTTATTCATGGACATGACTATACATTGAGTCCCTTGAGTCATTGTGAATCAATTACTGAACCTGGGGTGGGCTTGTGGACCCCCCCCCAAGATAGATATCTATGATAGAAATTATATAAGACAGAATGGCTTTTCCGCTGCACTCAAATTGCATCTGTTAGAGACTAAGTCATACATAGGCAAAGGCTGGCCCACCCCCAAAAGAATGTGGCCTGTTCAGACATGCCTGCATAAGAGTGCTGCTGAATAGTGGTCAGGAAGGCTGAAAAAAGCAAAAACTAAACCTCTTTAGAATAGTTTCTAATATCAACTTTATATATGTAATTATAATATTAAGTTAAATAGAAGCCTCTCTTTTACTAGAAGTATAGAAGTATTACCTAGTTATTAAAAAGGACTGGGGATGGAGAAATGGACAGAAATTAATCAATGAAGGGGAAAAATGATCCACTGTCCATATCCTCCTGCATATGCATTTTTGTAATTGTGGACTAATAACAGTTAATTTAATCCCATAACAGGATATATAATATTCAGGCAAAACTAAAACTTATTTCTAGTGAGAATGATCAGTATCTCCTGACTAAGGTATAAATGTGTCCATAGAACTAGCAAGTGCTTGCTGTATTAGGTTGAAGAATTTATTCTGAAGGATCATGCTATATCAGCTATACCTTACTGTAAAAACCACCTCAAAATTGTATCACTTAGAACAACATTCATTTGCTAATGATTCTGATGTCCAGCAAATTGGACTGATCTCAGCTGGGTGGTTCTTCTGCTGGTCTTGTCTGAGGTCACTCATGTTCTTGATGACTCAACAAAATCTGGGTGGTCCAAGATGGCAGATGATGCTGGCTGTTGACTAATTGGTCCAGGAGCTGGAATAACTTGTCTCTGCTACACATAGCCTCTTCTCTTCCAAACTGCAAGACCAGGCTTCTTCACTAGGAATACTTCTTCCAGTGATGGTGGAAGTATTCCCAAAGGACAAGAACAAAAACTGCAAACCTCTTGAAACTGAAGTTTGCAAGTTGCACAATGTCACTATGCCACATTCAGTAGGCCAAAGCAATTATAGGGCCAGTCCATATTCCAGGGGACGAGAAACAGATACTACAAATTGATGGAAGAAATAGCAGTCACATTGCAATGGGCATGTGTACCAGGATGTGAGAAATTGTTGAGGCCATCGCAAACTATATACCAAACTTTGACACTGTTTCTCTCCCTCTCTCTCTCCATCTCCCTCTCCTACTCCCTCCACCCCTCTTCCCCCTCTTCCTCTCTTTTTCCCTCTCCCTCTTTCTCTCCCTTTCTTTTACATTTTTTGTTCTTGGTTCGTTGTCCTTCGACAAACTTGACACTGTGTCTCACAATGGTCCATTTAAGACCAGTCAATGCTGAATGTAAAAAATTCTTAAGTCTCGGTTTGCATTGCAAAAAATTCAGTCTTTAAAGTGTACAGATTTTCCACTTTGACAACATAAAGTTTCATCTGTTACTTGTTCTCTACTTTGACTATTTCTTTGTCCATTATTTCCCACATCTGTGCAATGTATGACTGTCTTCCAATGAAGAGGGTAAATTCTGAATTATCTCCCAAATTAATAATTGCCAAAAGCCTGTGCCTCCAAAGTGGGAGAGTTTGTTTTCATACTCGTGACTTTCTGTAAGAAAAAGTGAAACTTCCGGTTAAACATTGCATTATGACCTTAGTCAATATTACTGAATCCATAGAACTGATGTGAGAATTAAAAATGGCAAGCTAGAGCCAAAACCGCAGAGCTACCTCCAAGAACTTTCAATGTAAAGAGAGAGACTGGCACACATATGGTGACAAGTATCACAAGAGAAATACCCAACTTGTCCTGTGAAATACCCAACTGCTCTGTGTATCGTAAGCTCCATTACAGACTAGTCAGTGCTAATTCTAATGTCTTGATGAGAAAGCTCTTAGTTCCAGCCAGGATAGCACCAAATTCAGTCTTCAAATGTAAAGATTTTCTACTGTGCCCCAATAGAGGCGCGCGCACACACACACACACACACACACACACACACACACACACACACACACACACACACACACGTGCCGTAAGAGGGAAATGGAAGGTGAACTAATTACTTTTAGTCGTAGGAAGCAAGAAAATTCTGAGATGCTACATAAATGTCTGTTACCTTTTTCCATCCTATTTCTCTGAATGTGAGTTTCTTTTCCTTATAATAAGAATTTTGGATTATATAATTTGGTGGGTCCCCCTGAATTCCAGTATTTTATGCTTACAGCATAGGCACCGAATGTGGCATCAAAATTTCCAACACTAGTGCGTCCAAACTATTCCTCACACTCTTTCAGAAATAATCCACTGTGCTATCAAAATCGTTGCTGAATTATAATACATCTTATTTATTCCTTAGAAATGACACCACTCCCATCCTTGTGAAGTTTAGAAAGAAGAGCTTTAAACTTACAGTTGAAGTCCGGGTGCACAAGACGAAAAACAAACTGAGTCAAAATGAAAAAGAATTCTGTATTTTCTGAAAATACTAGCAGAAAAAGTGACAGATCAATTTCATAGAAGCTCATTGCTCTGCTATGTAATGCACATGTGTGATTTATAGACCTCCACATAGGAAAGTGAGTCCTCTGACCTGCTCTGTAAAATTCTGTGGAGTTCTTCGTCTGTAATGTTAAACAAATGCTCTACTTTTCCTCCATCACCCAGAAAAGTGTACTTATCTGTCAAGTAACTAAGATTTTTATGTGTTGATACTTCATTGTACTTTTTACATTTTAAATAACTTTCAAACACGCCCTCACATTTGATCATCAGACAAAACCGTGAAGGTTTTTATAAATAAGACAACTGAACCCAGAGAATCCAAGTGAAAAGCCCTAGTTTACAGAGCATGTCAATGACAGATCTAGGGTGAAACCCAGACATCTCACCTTGAAACCATTTTTTTCCTACTACATAATACAGGGGGGAATTTTGAAGAGCTGTGTAGGCCTACCCCTCTTTTAGAGACAGCATCACTCATCTGTTTCATGGCTCTGACATTCAAATAGCATGAAAAGGATTAGGTTTATTTGGTGCCAGCTAGGCCATTTTGCTGCTCATCTTTCCATCTGTTGGACAGCTGGACAAAGGAACAGCTGCCAATCAAGGCTGTTTTGCCTGGCACTATCAGATCTATTGGCACCCAATGCCATATGCCAGCTGGTGCCCACTCTTGTTGAATAGAGCTTGTTTGAGAAGTGTAAGGCTCCAGTTGTTATTAATGCAGTTGTGGACCTCAGTCCCCTTCTTAATGCGAAAAGCTAAGGTCAGAGAGAGAAGGTAAATCAGACTCACCATTGAGAAAGGTTTACGTCTGCTTTTGTGGAACCAGAACCTGAGTTAGTGTCACAGACCAGTGTATGAATTCCATAGTTGCCACTTCTCAACTGTGTCACCTCAGACAAATCACTGTGCCTCACCCAGCTTAAGATTCCTTACTCTGCAATGGAACTTGAGCCTACCTTGCAAACGTGCCCTGAAGTTGAAATGAGTATATGTGAAAGAACCTTGCCCACAGTAGACCCTTAATCAGTATGAACTGATCCAGAAACCACCTCCATCTGCAGCTTGATATAATCTCTAGAAGAGAAGACTCTGGGGTCGCTTGTTATCAATCTTTAGTTATCTGAAGGACTGGAAGGACGAAGGAGGATTAGAATTTTTTTGGTATATTTCTCTAGAAAGAAAAACTAAAAGACCCAAGGTTCAGACGTTTCAGGAAAATAAATTTTAGTTCAAAATTAGAAGCAACTTTCTAGAATTCAGAGCACTTAAGAGATGGGAAAATTGGGAGGGACACGCCCCATCGAACACTCCTGAGAAGAGGTTTAGTCACCACCTTTGAGGATGTTATAGGAGGGAGCCCCTTTCTCCTCTACTCTCTTAGTTTGCCTTTTTTCCCTTCCTTTATCTCTCTGGCTATTACCTATTTCAAGAGTATTGGGTAGGGATAAAAGTGATTAATACACGCCTGTATCCTTAAGGAGCAATATGCACCTTACAAGTCAGTGCATTATAAAAGATTCACAAAGTGTGCTGTGGAAGTTAGTGAGCATGAGAGGGAATGAAAATCCCTGCATCCAGAAATAAATAAATGCAAAGTCGCTGGGGAAACATACGTGAGCATCCCTCACAAAGCTTAACCCGCTCAAAGTGGGAGCAATAACTTGGTCACATTTATCGTACATGCAACACAGTTGGCATGTTTGCTAGGGCTGCCGTAACCAAGTATCACAAACTGAGTGGCTTACACAGCAGAAATTTATTGTCTCAATACATGTCCATAGGCTGGACATTCAAGATCAAGGTGTCAGCAGGGTTGGTTCCCTCTGAGGACTCTGAGGGAGAATCTGTTCCTTCTTCAGTAGCTTCTGGTGGTTTTCTGGTAACTTGGGCTTTCCTTGGCTTGTGGGAGCATCACCCTGATCTCTGCCTTCATGTTCATGACATTGTTCCAGTATATGTGTCTCTAGGTCTAAATGTTCCCATTTTATAAGTATACTAGTGATATTTGGTTAGGGCCTACCCTAATGACCTCATCTTAACTAATTACATATGCAGTGACCTTATTTTCAAATAAGATCATCGTCTGAGCTACAGGGATAGGACTTCGACATATGAATCTTGAAGGGACACAATTCAACCCCAATTAGGGCCTTAGGTGTGGTAAACATTCCATACTATTTTCTTCAGGACTTCAGCTGAAAACAAGAGTGTAATCAAACCACAGAGTTAGAAATAAATTGATGAAACAAGCTCTACTTCTCCTAGGCCTCCATCCTTTCTGTGATTCTGGCTTTCTTTGGAGTCTTCCCAGGGTGTCTATGAAAGGTAGAATTTTTTTCAGCTATTTATTTCTCCAAGGTTCTATGACTGTGAGTGGGTGAGGAAAGAAAGCTAAGGAAAGAGAGTCCTAAAATAATGTGACTGCTTAAAGCATTTGAATTCCTTTGCTTGCTAGCATAGTATTAACTAATGACTAGAGTTGAACTATCAAAAGCAAAATAATTAGAAAGGAAATCGTTATTATTTTCTGAGCACTTAATATGTGTCAGACACTGGACTAAGTGGTTGATGTGATTAGATGGAAAACAACTCACAACCATAGGGGTATTATCACTTACACAATTGAAGAGAGGAGTCCTGAAGAGGTCAAGCAACTTGTCCAAGGTTACACTGCGTGCAAGATGCCTCAAGATTCAAAACGGGTCCACCTGACTCAAAAGCCTCCCTTTCATAAGTCCTGTTCTATACTGCCTTTTCTTGTCTCTTACCTTTCTTCAAAATTAAATTCAAACTGAAAAACCTGCTTACTGGCTCAGAGTGAGGGTGGAGGGTGGTGAGGATGATATTTGTGCATCCGTGTATAAAACCAATACATTTTAAAGAGGGAGGGAGGGAAAGGGAGAGAGAATTGGTAGAAGGGAGAATTCTTACCAGTTTATGTTTTAGGTAGGTAGGTAGATGGGTGGCTATTTATAGCCTGCTTTCTTCAAATTATTTTTGGCTATTTCCACTATTAACTAATACATGACAGTAGACCAATTCAGAAAATTCTATTTCCTAGAAAGGCACCTGGCCCTCCCACTCTGTGGTGGTGAAAGGAAGAACACCAGATGTGCTGAGGTTTGCCTGATCTAACATTCTTCTTTGGGTCCTCACCACAGTCCCTGAAAAAGGAAATGATTTTAAGTGAGTTAATTAAATGAGGGTGGTGTTGAAGATGTATCTTTGGCTCTCTAGATCAATGCTGTGACAGTGAACCAAAGTGCTGAGTACCTTGAATGGTTCCCTCACAGACGCAAGGGTCCATTCTATTTCTGGACCACAGAAGATAGTTCTGTGAGCCTGACTCAGTCAGTGAGGGTGAGAGGGCTCAGAAATCCAGCTGTGCTTCTCCCCAGAGTACATCACTATAAATGTGATACTCTTCAAGTAGGAACGTATTGAAATTAATCCATAAATACCCTCCATTATTTTTCTAGTCTTGATGCTGAGGTCGTCAACTTTGTAACCATGGTTCGCCTTTCAGAAAATAAGTAGAGGATTCCAGAACGAAGTTAGCCCCCTGCCCACTTGCATACTTCCAATTCATTTGGCTGATATGCTCTGAATACTTGCTCCTGGAGAATTTAACATAGTAACAGACGTAAAATATATTCACTCATTTCAACGATACCACCAGTTAGGCATTATTCACCACAAATTAGTGAGGGACACAGAATAAAGTAACTGGGAAAAATGCTACATTTCCTGTGAGCATCTTAAAACATTAAGCGGAAGATGTGTGTCCAACTCATTCATTCATTCATTCAACAGATAACTTTAGATTGGGCTAGTGATGAAGAAAGAAAAATTGTACTATAGATATAGATAGATAGCCCCCCCCGCTTTCATAGTTCTTACAGTCTACCAGAGAAACAGAATAAAACATAGTATCATACAAATTATCATATATTTATAGTTGCAATAAATATATTGTGAAATGAGAGAATATAAAAGAGGTGTAATCTGGTCTGAGTATTCAGATAAGCATCACTGTGGTAATAACATTTAGGCCAAGATATGACAGATAAGTAAGAGTTAGCTGGAAAGGAGGAATGGCAGATGGAATAGTAAATTGGGGATGAATTTTGGGCACTGTGGGTGAATGAGAAGCCAGATGATTGAGAGGACGTGACGGAGGAGGAAAGTGGCATAAGATGAGGCTGTGGAATTAGGGAGGGACAAGAAACGAGTCATAGTAAAGCTGGTCTGTATCCTAAGACTAATAGGAAGTCATCGAAAGGTTTTAATGAGTGCAGTTACAAGGTCAGGTGGACATTTCAAAGATCACTTTTGTCAGGACATGAGGAAAAAGAGGGACAAGAAGGAGAAGGGTGAAGTCCTGTTAGAAGATTCTGAAAAGCTTCCATGAGAAAGATGTGGTAGGTTGGATTAGAACTCGGGCAGTGAAGCTGTAAATACATGTTTGAATTAAAAAAAATATTTAGAACGGGTTTTGTCTAGACTGGAATATTATTAAAGATATGTCCAAGATGACTAGGCAAGTGGAAGGCTGGAGATGCCACTTATTGAGGTAGGAAACACTATAGATGGAGAATATTTCCTGGGGAAAAATATTGTGAGGTCAGTGTTGCATTTACCTGTGAAACATCCAGGCCGAAATGTCAAATCAGTGATTAGATATTCAGGTTGAGGTCTAGAGCCTGGAAAAAAAGATTTAAGTTGGAAATATCAGTGTGAAAGTCATAGCCTTTGAGGTGCTAATGAAACCGTGGGCACAGAAAATGCGACTTAGGGAGAAGTTCTAGACCGGGACAGCAAAATAGCCATGAGGAGCCCTGAGGTTTTTTTTTTTTTTTTTTTTTTTGCGGTACGCGGGCCTCTCACTGTTGTGGCCTCCCCCATTGCGCAGCACAGGCTCCGGACGCGCAGGCTCAGCGGCCATGGCTCACGAGCCCAGCCGCTCTGCGGCATGTGGGATCTTCCCGGACCGGGGCACGAACCCATGTCCCCTGCATCGGCAGGCGGACTCTCAACCACTGCGCCACCAGGGAAGCCCCTGAGTTTTTTTTTATATCTATTTAGTGGAGGAACAATAACGGTGAAAGGCTCTGAGGAGTGACCAAAAGGGCAGGTGGAAACAGAAGACTATTGCACCAGCCAGGTCAAAGGAGGACTGTCTGCAGAACATAGTGGTCAACGTTATCTAAAAGTCAAGAAAATGTGGTGAGTGCAGAGATTGCCTGAAACTGGAGATTTGGATATTGCTGGACCTTTTGGACAGTCATTGCCAAAAAGTGATGGAAGCAGAAGGCAAAATGCAGTGGGAGGTAAGAAAATAGAGAAACATACACAGAAAGCTCTTTAAATGTGGTGAGAAAAGAAGAAAATTGGGACAGCAGCTGGATGGAAATGATCCAAATGGTATAGAAGACAATTTTTTCCACCATCAGTTAAACTAAACGACCTCCAAGAACCCTTTCAACTCATAAACTCCACCGTGGTATCCCCCAGTAGTCAAGGCAAGAGTTAATAGCTGTGTTTTTTACTGTGTTCATTCTCAACTCATGACACAAATCCTATCAACTTGCAGATGCTACTAAGTTTTTTGAAAGATTAAAGTTGTTATTAGTGGACTACCTGCTAGCGTTCATGAAATACGTACAGGAAATGAAAGAACTGTTTGACTAGAGGTCTAATAAGAATAAAGGCCAAGATCTTTCAAAACTGAAAATGTGATATCCTTGTGAACAGAATGACTAAGTGAGCAAAAATAGAGGCAGAGCTCTTGGTAAGGGAATATACACTTATTGGTCAGTGAAACCACCGATGCAGATATATACACATTGGAAATGATTAATTTAGAAAGTACAATTGGCCCAGCAGCCAGAAGCCCTGTATTTTTTTTTTTAACAGTCAGTATTGGAATGATTGTCAGGTTGCAAGATCTATAAGGAAATGATTGAAAGCCAGAGAGAGTAAAGATGAAAGTGCCTTCTTTCTTGAGTTTCTCAAAAAAAATATTGGCTTGATCGCTTATCAATAACTGTCTGGTTACTGGTTTTAATGCCTGATGTGAGAAAAGCTTGAGAAATGTACCTAGGCTGATGCTTAATATTTGGGGTTATCTATAGTCCGCAACACGTCATTCAGCCTAGTGTGATACCAACCTTGAGACTAGAAGACCTAGACTCTAAAACTAGAATTAACAACAATAGCTAACATGCAGTTGCATCCCACTGTGCCCCTAAATTTGCTGTTTGCAGTGCCTAGTATCTAATTTCCATAACAGTAAGAGTTAACATTTATTTAGTGCTTACTGCATGCCAGACACTGAGCATGTATTATTGCATGGAACCTTCAAAACACTTTTCATTTTACAGAGGGAAAAGCTAAGGACAGGACAAATAGCTTGATTAAGAAGTTTGCATAGTTATGAAGTGTTTCATCTGGTATTTAAATTCAGCTGGTTGCTGACCAAGAATTATGAAACATACCAGAACATTCATTCTGCCGTGAATACATCCAGGCAAATAAGGACCAGCTGGGAAAGAGGCATCACCTCCTTCAAAGCCAGCAAGGGCTAGAGAGTGGAACAAGGACCCACCCATGGTTTCAAAGCCTCCATCCTCCCTCAGAAAGGTAGAGAGAGTTTTCTGATTCATGTAGGTGTCGTCTTGGGGAGAAGAAAGAGAAATGGGTAGAAATATTGATAATTTACTCCCAGAGGATTCTTTTAAACTGTTAGGAATCCCATTTGTATTGTAAAAAACTGAAGTGTCATTAGCTGGCAAGGATTTTCTTTTTCTTCCTATCCAGAAGATTTGGGGTTCAGAACCAATCCTTGATGAGTTATACAAAAACAGGAAACATTCCATTTTTTTGGATACCTGTGAAATCGGTGATGCTGCTATGTTACAGGCAACAGGCTTTGTTTGTCCCCAAACAACCCTGACTGATACAGCTACTGACATTATATATCCAGTACAATTTCTTTGATAAAATACTGGAAATATTTACACTTCTTCACCTTTGCAGTTCTCTCCCACATTGATGCCAGATACAAGGGAGAGCTTCTCTAACAGCTTAAGGTCACAGTGGTCATCTCATGTCAACCTTTTTGTGTGGTCCCCTGTCCCTGAACCTTTCAGTACGGGAAATCCAGGTACACATTTCAAGGTAATAGCAGGGGGAGGGGCTTGTTGGACAGTGCAGAAGAAGGGATCAATGTCTTAAGTGTGGTCCGAGGTCGTTTGATGTTTCTCCATGGTCCTTGAAAGGCTGCACTAGGGAGAATCCATGGAGTTTGCAGATAGCAGGATTTAGATGTAAAGATTTATAGTAATTACCTGAATAATTCATGACAAAAACTTAAAAAGGATTATTTTCTGAGTCAACTGAATCATAGCTTCATGGCATATCAGTGTTGGGAGGAAATTTAGAGATTGTGTGGTTCATCTCTCTCAGACTGAGATATTTTTTTAACGGAGTATAATTGCTTTACAATGGTGTGTTAGTTTCTGCTGTATGATAAAGTGAATCAGCTATACATATACATATATCCCCATAGCTCCTCCCTCTTGCATCTCCTTCCCACCTTCCCTATCCCACCCCTCTAGGTGGACACAAAGCACCGAGCTGATCTCCCTGTGCTATGCGGCTGCTTCTCACTAGCTATCTATTTTACATTTGGGAGTGTATATATGTCCATGCCACTCTCTCACTTCGTCCCAGCTTACCCTTCCCCCTCCCTGTGTCCTCAAGTCCATTCTCTACATCTGCTGCTTTATTCCTGTCCTGCCCCTAGGTTCTTCAGAACAATTTTTTTTTAAAGATTCCATATATATATATATTAGCATACAGTATTTGTTTTTCTCTTTCTGACTTACTTCACTCGATATGACAGACTCTAGGTTCATCGACCTCACTACAAATAACTTAATTTCATTTCTATTTACGGCTGAGTAATATTCCATTGTATATATGTGCCACATCTTCTTTATCCATGCGTCTGTCGATGGACACTTAGGTTGCTTCCACGTTCTGGCTATTGTAAATAGTGCTGCAATGAACATTGTGGTACATGACTCTTTTTGAATTATGGTTTTCTCAGGGTATATGCCCAGTATTGGAATTGCTGGGTTGTATGGTAGTTCTATTTTTAGTTTTTTAAGGAACCTCCGTACTGTTCTCCACAGTGGCTGTATCAATTTACATTCCCACCAGCAGTGCGAGAGTGTTCCCCAGACTGAGATTTATAGACAGGTACCCGAGATGACAAGTGGAGTTAATGCAGGAAAGGGACTTCTGGTCCAGGGTTCTTACGGCTCAATGACTTTAATCCTCCAGCGGGTAGGTTTTACTCCTTTTTTTTTTTTTTTTTTGATAATGATTCATTCTTAGTGTATCAATTGGACAATCTGTATGGTGAACTTAGAAGCTCTCATTTGTTTATTCATTTATTGAAAAATTTCAGAGAATTTTCTATTGCTAAGTACTGGACTAGGCACTGGTAAAAGAAGAAGGTGAGTATATAGACCCTTCCCTTATAGAATTTGAGTATAACAGGAGAGACAGATGTGAAAGTTCAGAGGAAGTCACACAACCTAAACACCCTGAATCTCCTTTGCAATTACTGAGTCTAGGTGACTCTCACTGACAGTGCATGGGGTTGAGATGACTGAGTCTCCTCTCTTTCTGCATGATTTGCCTAGCACATTAATAATGAAAATATTCCTGCAATAGGTATCCTTGATCATTTAAGAGAACACGTTATTTTTCAGCAAATGCAATGCATTAATGCATATACAAACAATGCACATGGTGACTGCTATCCACAGATCAGTTAGAGCAGAAAATGGCAACTTGGTAAACAGTCCTATAGCTGTCAGGCTGTTCTGCAGTGTCCTCAGCTCTGAAGAGGGGCTTCTAGAGCTACTGCCAAGGGTCAAGTGAAAGTCCAGCAGCTCCTCTCTTCCACCAGGTCAGTTACACACCCATTACTTCAATTTTTAGTCTTGCACCAGGGATTTCATTTCACCAAAGTGTTCACTGCTTTAAATAGTATGACAACTATTGATTTCAAGTAAGTCCTTGATTTTCAAAATGGGGAAATTGAAGACCAAGAAATTAAGTAATTTTGCTAAATTCCCAACGTTGGTTAGTAGCCAAACCGGAGTGAGGCTAGCATCCCATTTCCAGCCTGGTACTCCTTCCACCACTCTCCCCTGCTCCTTCCTTCCTTACTCATGAGAACCTGCTACCCCTGTGATGGGAAGTGCCAACCATTGGCTCTTATCCCTGAACTTGGAAGTCAGGGATCTATAATTTTTGCCAAATAGACTGGGCCTGTGAGTCATTTCACAGAGCTAGACTGACTTTGCACTGAAAGCTTACTGAAATAGGAAACTTGATCTATCCTTGAAAGAATCCTGTGACATTTGACAAAGCTGTTATCTTAATGAAGAGGACCACACAAGTATACGTCCATGATCCAAATAACATCTTAAAAGTGGCACCAAAATGAAATTGTTTTGTTGCACTTCTCTGAGTGCAACAAAGCCTGCATCATGAGAATAAAATGAAAATAAGAATCACATATGAGATCACACTCATAAGGAAAACAGACCCTAACACATGTTTATGTACTTAAGAAATTATCTAAGAAAATGAACATGCAGCAGCAGGTACCACAAAATATAAATGAGCATCTGATTATTTAAAAACAAAATGATTTTGATAATTTAATCTTTCATTTTATGCTGAGTAATTTTATTCAACCTTGATCATCAATGTACACAATTTTTCAGGGAGATTAAAAATGGCCATATTCTACATTTATATTCATTCCTTGGTACAAATCTACACATATGTAGCTCTGACTTTGGCATATACACATACACACACACATAAAGTACACTTTCTATTAACACACACTTAAAATATGCATAAATTAATTTTAGAGTTGAATAGACTTGCAGATTCAAGAAGTATAAGACAAAAATTATAAAAAGATGAGAGTTTTGTAGATTTAATAATACCATTAAATTAACAATTGATCTTGAAAGCTGGACTCGAAAGTGGTAACTTCTCAATTTTGCGTAATCCCCAGCAGTGAACTACAAACTTTTCTCTGTAAAGGACCAGATAGGAAATATATTACATTCTTTGGCCTGTATGTTTCCTACTGCAACTGCTCAACTCTTCCACTGTAGGGAAAGCTGCCACAGATGATAGGTAAACGAATGGGCGTGGCTGCATTCACTTATGAAGACTGGCATTGCATTTCATAAAACTTTTATATATCATGAAAGTGTCCTTCTTTTGATTTTTTTTGGTACAGTTTAAAAATATAGAAAGCATTCTTAGAGCAAGGATTATGTAAGACAGGCAAGGCTGGATTTGACCTATGGGCCACAGTGTGCTGACCACTGCATGCAGCATCTAATATATTCTTATCAATAATTATGTTGTAGATATTCTCTAAGGGTAGTGCAGTTTTCTTTTTTGTCCAGAAATGGAATGGACTGTCTTGGGAAGTATTAAATACCCTACAATGGAGTTGTTCAAGTAGAGCTCAATTATTTGTCTGTGGACTTTCAGGAAGTTTTTCAAACTCAATTGAGAAATGACAATATTTAGAATAAATATTCCCAGACTTGGAGATTTAATATTATACTTCACACATTCAGTATGATAACTAAAGACCATAAATTCAAATTTGTGACATATCTTTCATATACTTACATGGTCCTTGTCTTCACAAAACCCAGATATAAGTTTAAAGATTCAGAATACTTTAGGTATATTTCTATTTAAAAATTGTAAGCTAAATTTTCTCATAGGCTAGATTAATGCCTTTCAGTCAAAATTACTCAAAAAAAAAAAATCTATTGAGCTCCTACTGGGTGCTGGGCACAGTTCAAAGTGTGGGATGGTACAGCAGTGAATAAGATTACATTCTTGCTGCCAAGAAGCTTGCATTCTATATTCTGTACATACACTGTTAAAAACAAGCAAACTGCTGACTAGTGCATTGCATATAATAGTTATTGGCGTGAAGAAAGTAAAAGCATACATTGACAGAGTGGCAGAGTGATGGTGGCTAGGTAACATTTGAGTTAGAACCTAGATGATATTAAGGAGTCAATCACGAAAAAAAAAACAAAAAACCTTGGGAAGTGTAATTCCAGACAGAAGGGACAGCCAGGAGGTGGAAAAGAAATGGAAATGTTAGACATAGGGATGGAATGTTGCCATGGCCAGGGCAAAGTAGCAGAGGGAAAGGCACAAGATGTAGCAAGTAAAGTAGACAGAAGTCAGAGCATCCGGGGTCTTGTAGACCATGGTTAAGGGCTTTGGCATTATTCTACCAGTACTGAGAAGACATTGGAGTGTTTGGAACACAAGAGTGACAAGATAAGATTTACTTTAATATATATCATATAGAAATATAATATGGCTCCTATGTAGAAATGAAGCTGTAGAGGATAAGAGAAAAAGCAGGTAGCCCTGTTAGGGGACTGATGCAGAAATCCAAGGATGCCTTGACTGTGGGAGTAGCCATGCAGGTCAAGAGAGCTGAATGGTTTCAGATATATTTGGGAGGTAGAGTTTCTGATGCATCAGTTTTGAAGTATGAGGGAATTAGAGGAATCTGAGAGAAGTCTTAGCATTTTAGCATAAAGAACTAGGTAGAGTATATATTTTACCAAGGAGGAGACATTCAGTAATGATCAATTATTGTTAAATTGATCTGTTTTTTTTTTTTTTCATTTTTTTCTGTCACCTTAACCACTCTAAGCCTCGGGTTCTTCAACTACCAAAGAACATAATATCTCATATTATTACATAAAATAAATGAAATAATGTATATAGCACATCATTAGGTCTTACTACAAGTAGCTCTATTTATCATTTCTCCTGAATATAATTGGACTTAATAGTAAGTACCATTTGTCAAACACCTAGTTCCATTTATTTGTGTTTTCTTCAATTCCTTTCATCAATGTCTTATAATTTTCAGTGTACAGATCTTCTTGGTTAAATTGATTTCTTAGTAGTTTATTCTTTTCATTATATTTTAAATGGAATTGTTTTATTTATTTCTTTTTCAGATAGTTCATTGTTAGTGTATGATTTTATATCCTGCAACTTTACTGAACTTGTTTATTAGTTCTAACAGCTTTTTGGTGGAGTCTTCAGGGTTTTCTATATATAAGATCATATCATAAAATAGATAACTAATAAGAACCTACTGTATAGCACAGGGAGCTCTACTCAATACTCTGTAATGACCTATATGGGAAAAGAATCTAAAAAAGAGTGGATATATGAATATGCATAACTGATTCACTTTGCTGTACACCTGAAACTAATGCAACATTGTAAATCAACTATACTCCAATAATAATTTTCAAAAAAGACCATATCATCTGCAAAAATTTTCTTTCTTTCTTTTTGATTTGGATGTCTTTTATTTCTTTTTTCTTGCCTAATTACTCTAGTTAGGATTTTGATCTATCCCGGAGGGTGTTTTGCATATGCTTGAAAAGAAAGCATATTCTACTGCCTTGTGCAGAATATTCTATATATGTCTGTTAGTGTGGAATTTTCTGTATGTGTATATATATGTTTGTTTATTTGATCTAAGGTACAGTTCAAGTTTAATGTTTTCTTATTCTCTGTCAGGATGGCAACTGGGTTATTGAAATCTCCTACTATTATTTATTGTTGTATTTTTGTATTGTTGTCTATTTCTCTCTTCAAATCTGTTAGTGTTTGCTTAATATATGTAGATGCTTTGATATTGGGTGCATATATATTTACAATTGATATATCCTCTCAATGAATTGACCCCTTTTTCGTTATATAATGAACTTCTTGGTCTCTTGATACAGTTTTGACTTAAGTCTATTTTGTCTGATATAAGTGCAGCCACCTTGCTCGCTTTTAGTTCCCATTTGAATGTAATACCCTTTTCCATCCCTTCACTTAGAACCTATGTGTGTCCTTAAAGCAGAAATGAATCTCTTGTAGGCAACATATATGTGTGTCTTCTTTTTTAATCCATTCAGCCTCTCTAAGCCTTTTGATTGGAGAATTTAGTCCATTTAAACTTAATGTAATTATTGACAGGTAAGGACTTACTAATGCTAACTTATTAATTGTTTTCTGGCTATTTTGTAGTTTCTTTTTTCTCTTTTGCTGTCTTTGTGAATTTACTGTGGTGGTATGCTTTGAGTCCCTTCTCTTTATCTTTTGTGTATTTACTGGAGGTTTTAGCTTAGTTTTTTTTTTTTTTATCATGAGGCTTACATGAAACACCTTATTGTATATATGGTCTATTTTAAGCTGATAACAACTTAACTTTGATCACATACAAAAACTCTACCTTTTTACGCCCCCCACATAATTTTTTTAGGATGTCACAATCTACCTTTTTTATATTGTGTACCTATTAACAAATTATTATGTCTATAGTTATTTTTAATACTTTTGTTGTTTAATCTTTATACTAGAGTTAAGTGATTAACAAAATACTATATTACAGTATGAGTATTCTGAATTTGACTATATACTTACCTTTACTAGTATGGTTTATCTTTCCTATGTTTTCATGTTAATAATTATATTATTTTGTTTCTGCTTGAAGAACTCCTTTCAGCATTTCTTGTAAGGCAGATTGAGTGGTGATGAACTTCTTTACTTTTTGTTTGTTTGGGAAAGTCTTTCTCTCTCCCTCATTTTTGAAAGAAAGCTTTGATGACAAGTAAAGTATTCTTGGTTGACAATTTTTTTTTCTTTCAACACTATGAATGCATCATCCTAATCTCTCCTGGCCTGCAATATTTCTGCTTAAAGATCCTCTGATAGCCTTATGGGGGTTCTCTTATATATGAGGATTTTTTTTCTCTTGCTGCTTTTAAAACTTTGTCTTTAATTTTTAGACAGTTTTATTATAATGTGTCTTAGAGAAGATCACTTTGAATTGAAAATCTGGGTGACTTATTAGCTTCATGAACTTGGATGTCCAAATCTCTCCCAAGATTTGGGAGATTCTTAGCCATTATTTCTTAACTAAGGTTTCTGCCCCTTTCTACCATGGGACTAGCTTGGCACTAGGGTGAGTCCAAAACCTGAGGCTTTGGGAGTCACCCTGGAACCTGGGGTTTTGGGGGGCTGGTCTGGAGTTTGGATCTGTGGTGGCCAGTATGATGCTGGGGTGGGGTTGGAGGCTGAATCCCTAGGAGCTGGTCTTGAGGCTGGGGCCACAGGAGCTGGCCTGGTGCTGGAGTGGGTAGAAAGATTTGGTCTGCAGTGATTGGCCCTGAGCCCACCTGAGAGCCTGGTGCAAGTTCCCACCTGGAGCCTGGGTTCATGGGGGCTGATTGTGAGCCTGAACTACCTGGGTCCTCACAAGCCGGCTGACACTTGGATAGGCTGGGGGCCTGGTTTCAGGGCAGCCCACCAGGAGCCACCTAGACCTTGGGAGTAGTCCTGATGCTGGTACAGACAGTGCTGGGATCCACTATAAAGTCTGGCACTCACTTCACTCTCCTTTTCTCACAGGGAGGGTGTCTCTTTCCATGCTGAGTGGCCTGGATTTCGAAGAGAGGTGATGGGGGTAGTGTGAACTATCTTTCCTACCCTCCTCAATGTGTCTTTTCTTATGTCTGTGCTTCATCTAGGTGCTATCTTCCCTCACCTGGAATTCTTAGCTCTAGGGAGGTATTTTTGTGTACAGATAATTTTTCAATTTAATGTTTCTGGGAGGGTACAGGCACTAGAAATTCCCATACAGCAATTTTGCTGATATCACTCCCCTAGATATTTCTGATCCTACTTTACATATGACAAAACTGGGTCCCTGAGTGGATGAATATTTTATGTGAGGTCAAATAAGTCATTAGAGCGGGTCAGGGTAAGAACTCAAATGTGTCTGCCTCCAGTGTCCATGTACTTTCTCTTACAAAATCCCTTCTTTCCAGAAGTGAAATGCAGTGAAAATAAAGAGAATTACTCCTTTTAATAAATAATTAACTATAACCACATTTGCCCTCTTTGGGGTAGAATAATACACATTGGTGGGAAGATACCTCTTTATACTGCTCCCTTCTTTACAAATGCAAGTGAAGCCACATCTGGATGTTGAATCATATCAAAGGAAAGGCTGTAGTGCCAAAGGTTCCACCAATGCTTTGGCTGTCAAAAGTTGAAAACCTCAGATAGATGGCCTTTTGTTGAGGAGAAAACCATAATAACTCATCGTTTTTAAAGACTGACAGAGCTGAGATTTGGGGTGAAAAATAAATTATACTGTGCATTAAAGTGGAAAAACTCTAAGAAGTTTTTTTCAGGTAGTCCAAACTAGAGGTAGAGGGGAGCCCAGGAGCTGGGAGGGAAAGAGTGAAGTATGTAAAGGAAGTGAGTGCCTGGCTAATACGGCAGCCAGGACATCCATAAGGAAGACGCCAGCCAGTGAGAAACCTCTGTGAGGAGTGAATCTAGAGAACTCTGGGAAGTTGAGACCTTATTAATAATTTCTCTTGGTTTTCTGCATAGTGCCACCAAAAATACCCTTCCTTTTTCTTTCTCTGAATCTTTAATCAAAACAGGGAAAGAAGCCCAGATTCTGCATTTGGGTTGACTCAAGCTAGGAAGATAAGAGCCACGAGTGGCAAGACACAAGTGAGACCAAGAACCCAGAAAAGAAACTTGGAAGACTAGGGGAAAGTTGTGACCTTCCCCAACAGAAATCCAAGCAGATTTAATAGGAGGATGTATTATGGCTGGGTTTTTCAGTAGATGTAGATGGAAGCTTGAGCCTATTTATTTCAGTATTAAAGGAAAATGGTGACCAACAACCATCAACTGTAGGATTTACGAGACACTCAGATATCTGGTACTTGGGTCATAAAAAGGATACTGAAATCACCCAAACTGTCTAGCACGAGAGAAACAAAGCTCTTTGCGCAAATCTCTTGCCACATTTTTACTTTCACTCCATCACGCACCCTAGAGTCCATCAACATCAAGTGATGTGCCTTCTGCAGATACACTGTGATTATTCAGACTACCATCTTTTTCTCCCTCTGAAGACCCTTCTCCATCTGCTACAATTCTACTTAGACATCAATATCATCTCCTGATTAAGACTTTTTTTTTACTCTCTTGGTTCTTTCCTCCTTAATAGCATCTTAGGTCTATTTCTGCTAAAATGTTGGCAACTCTGGATTATCACGACTTTTTTTGTTGTTGTTCTTTTTAAAATTTTTTTTAATTTATTTAATTTTTGTCTGTGTTGGGTCTTCGTTTCTGCACAACGGCTTTCTCTAGTTGTGGCAAGTGGGGGCCACTCTTCATCGCGGTGCGCGGGCCTCTCACTGTCATGGCTTCTCCCGTTGCGGAGCACAGGCTCCAGACGCGCAGGCTCAGTAGTTGTGGCTCACGGGCCCAGTTGCTCCGCGGCATGTGGGATCTTCCCAGACCAGGGCTCGAACCCGTGTCCCCTGCATTAGCAGGCAGATTCTCAACCACTGCGCCACCAGGGAAGCCCGGATCATCACTACTTTTGATGTTACTCTCTGCCCATCTGAACTGTAAGCTCCTTGAGTGAAGGGAAAGACGTTACTCAAATCTTTGTTCAAGGACCTAGCACAGTGCTGAAATACAGATGTTCAATAAATCTTGATTAGATACATGACCAAACGCTTGAATGGTGTCTCGTTAAACAACTTTGTTCAAAACTGTACGAGGGGAGCTCAAATGCGATGCTTGAATTTTCTCTGGATTCTTACCCCACCCCAGTCACCATCTGTGATAGAGAAGCTATGACTCTATATTCCTTGTGAGGATGATCACAACAATAAAATCACAGCCTCAGCCACAGAGTTCGTGGAAACCATGCTCCACTCCTTTGAGCTCCTGAGGAATGTAAGACTTTGATTTTACAGTTTACTTCCTTTTCTCTCCTGAAATATTGGTTTCTAGTTTGACTGTCTCATTTTTAAAAAAAATTTGAAATAACTTCAAACTTACAAAAAATGTGTAAGAATTAAACAAAAACAAACCTTATATACCCTTCATCCAGATTCAACCAATTGTTAAAATTTGCCACATTTGTGTTATCATTCTCCCTCTAATATATGTGTATGCGTACATGTATATTTATATATACATGTATATATATATATATATATATATACTTTTTCCGTTAAATTAGTGATAGTAAGCTGCAGATATCTTGTCCCTTTACTGATAAATACTTCAATCTGTAGTTCCTAAGAGTAAGGGTATTCACCTCCATAACCACAATACAATTATGAAAATCAGGAAATTTAACATTGGCATAATATTACTAATTAGTCTATGGATCATAGTCAAATTCCACTAACTGTCCCAAAAATATCATCTATATCAATTTTTCCTGGTCCAGTATCTAATTTAGGATCACGTATTGCATCTAGATGCTGTGTCTCTTGGTCTCCTTTTTTGGGGATGTTTCCTCAGCCTTACAGTCTTGCATAAGACACACACTTTTGAATAATACCAGCCACTAACTGTGCAGACAACTCCTCAGCTTGGGTTTGGCTGATATTTCCTGATGATTTGATTCACATTATGCACTTCGGGCAGAAACACCACAAGTGATGTCAGCACATCTCATTAGGAGTCACATAGTGTCAGTTAGCCCATTTTTGGTGATATTTTCTCTACAAACTACTTAATAATTACAAACGTAATGATAGTGACTGTACAACAGAGAAACCTGGCAAACACATCTTAATCAAATGATCAAAGTTAACATTACCAGTAGCTGATTTTTTAAGAAGTTAAAAATCTACTTCAATAAAAGATTCAGCTATTTTAAGAACTTACATGTCACCCATGCAAATTACATGTTCTGGGGAAAAAAAAAGGCGTGAAAAAACCTGACTCTGGTGTTTACAGCAATATTTACTCAGCACCCAGTGCATAAAATCTAGAATGATTTTGATAATGTTCAACTAACCCCAAGTCCTTCATAACAAGTTAGTTACTGGTAACACTTGTACATATATTTTTTAATCTTCCCATGACCTTGTATACAAATGAGGAAACAAAAGTACCTTGGCCAAGGTTGCAAATCTCAAGCATAATGCTGGAATGTAAGTGCTCTTTCATCTCCCTGCAAGCCCAGTGTTCTTCACTCTGCACTTATTTATTCAAAACCAGTGAAAATATGGGTCCTCGACATTAGAAAAGCGCTCAACTGGAGCTATGGGGAAGGCCAGGTACTACTTATTTTCATACTATTAGATAGCACTCTAACTCCCTCATTAAAAGAATCATTCAGAGAAAGAATGTGGAAGAAGACTGTGGATGTGGGAGCAGTGTGAGGGTTAAGCAGGGCAGGTGGTGGAAGGGAAAAAGATTCCAATTTCCCCCACAGGAGACCAGTCCTGCCTGCAGCCTTCCAAAAGGCAAACCATGCTTATCTGGATACAGGTATTTCTGGGTGAGCTCAAGTACCCTTTACGGAGAAAGCAGGAAGCTGTATTTAACTGTAGATAAGAACTTAAAAGCAACAGCTATATATAGCACTCCTGTCCATAAGAAAACCCCAAAGCTTCCAAAGAGTTCCAAATTCTTCAAGCTACAGATAAACCTCATTTATGGGTGAGACTCTCATTAAGCAAATATTTGGAAGAGATGTCATGAAAGGGAGGTCGTGATGATGTTGCCCATGCAATTTCCAGAAGGAAGATGTGGAACAGGACCTGACTGAGGACAGGGAGTGGCAAAGCGGCCTGCCTTCACTCTTGAGCTGAGCAAAAGGGAGTCCCTTTCTTCCACTTTGAGTCTACAGTGTAAACTCACCTGTACCTGTGAAGCCAGTGAGTGAGAGACGGAAGATGCTTTGCAATGTTGGACATTTGTAGCTACTGACTTTTGGAAAGAGTCACTTGAATTCTACAAAGGGTGGGTGGGCTACAAGATACCTCCAAAGGGGAAGTGGAACCACAAACACTGGAGAGGTAACCGAGTCCTTAAACAGTAGGTTGCAACCACTAGGAGGAATCTTTCCAAAGTGTACACGTTCTTCTCCCACTTTGCCCTTTCAGGAGGATGGGTGGACCAGTGAGTGCCTTGGGGATAAACTATCCAGATCACTTTCTTTTTATTAGCAGCTGTTTCATTCTCTGTCCAGCAGCAGGTAGATAATTCTCCTTGCCTCTCACTTGGTCACAGCTCTACTCTCCAGGGATGCATTACTTTCTCCTTGCTGACCCCAGTAATTTAGACTGTTTTGCTCTCATCTTCACAGCTGTCACCCCCAGTTTCTGCATTCGGGCAGCCATTTGTTAGACTAAGTCCATCCTCTCCAGTTACCCCCTTTCCTGTTTCACTTGAAGACCAGCACACAAGACCAAGGGTGTAAGACCATAAAGCAACACAGGGGACAGGCAGAGCAGTCAAGAGTTCAGATTCTGAAGTCAGACACACCTGGATTTGAACAGGGTCCCTCCTGTTACGAAATTGTGTGATCTTAGCCAAGCCTAGGTATCAATTTCTTCACCTGCAAAACTGACACAATAATAAATCTCATGTTTCACACAGTGCATGCAAAGGTCTTGGCATATAGTAAGGACTTAATAAATCTTAGTTATTAGTATTGGTGTCGTCATCATCATCATTATAGTCACTGTTGCCATCAGCCCCATCATCATCCCTTTCTTCTTTAATTGTTACAAAGAAATAGATGAGAAATAAAAATCATGGGTTTGAAAATTTTTAGCAATTTCAGAATCTCACTAAATTCTGTGGTTTTTCTTTAGGAATATGTCTTGATCCTTTTACGTGTGGCGTTTTCTCTTACTAGGGATGTCTTTTTCTCAAGAGAGGATGTAAATTTACATGGTAAGGAGAAGGAAAAGGTCTATGCCTACCTCCACCCACAACACCTGGCACAGCTGGTCCCAGGTGAGGATCTGAAGGAAGCAGAGCAGGGGCGTGGCCACCCAGAGTGTTTCAGCAGTCTCTTTGTTCCCCTTTGTCCTGGGTCAAATGCAGAAGACCCAGCACTTGGGCTTCCCTGGCCTTGGCACTTACCACACTATGTCCACTGTACGCTCCAGAGCTGTGGTTGGTTTTCTTAGCTGCCTCCCTGACTAGATTACAAGTGCCTCTAGAATGGGAGTGTGTTTAATTCATCTCCGTGTTCATCAGCCCAAGCACAGTACAGAAGGAAGGAGTTCAAGCAGGGTTCCCTCTTTCTCATCACTTTTCTCAGTCTCACTTTCTGTTCCTCTTCTGTCAGTGAAGAATCACATCAGGACAGAATCATAGATGTAAGTAACCCTAACCGTCCCCAAACACACACCCACTCCCGTGGACAAATGAGGAAATGGGCTCCAGAGGGAATACCCCGTGTCCGGGATCTCACAACAGGTGAGATGAGGATGGGCAAGTCAGAGTTTCTGGGCCTCATTCCCACACAGCCTCTGTATTCTAGGGCTCGTAGGCTCTGTTGAGTGCTCAGCATTTGGGGGAACCCCAGACAGGTGACTCACCACAGAGAACTACCTTGTTTCCACAGGAAGGATCACCTGCACTCCTTTCCTCATGCCCTTCTTGATCGAAAACTGCCCCTGACATCCAGTGACCACATCCTCTCTTGTCATTTACGCCTTGCTAGGGTCTTCCCCTTCCTCCTCCCCCACCTCCACTTTCTTGCAAAACTGGCTCATCCTGGGCATCAGTCAAATTCCTTTGTACTAATGTAAGCGTGGGTGCTAAAATGGTCACATCTCTATAGCTTTTTAGAAAGGCCTTTAGAGGTCAGTGTCTCTCATTAAAGGAGAGATTGCAGGTCCTGGGCTTAGGAGGGTACACATGGTTAGGTGACACTTCCAGATTATAGGGCTGTGGAGGGATGGGGAGAGAGCTGGACATGATGTACCTCATGCATCCTGTGCCATTGGACGTGTTGCTAGGTCGGATAATTGGTGAGTGAAACATATATTACCTGACCCAGAGAATCTGGAATATTTCACACTAGTGCCCGAAGTCTTGATCACGTTGCCCCTTCCTTCCATGTAAGTAGAAATAATAGTAATGGAAATAATTGTTATCAGAGCTAGCACTTGTCTAATGATTTTTCACTGTGTGCAGGTAATACGATGTAAACCTCATCCACACTTCAAGGTAGGAGCTATTATACACAAAACCGGACTCAGAGAATGTTACACGGCTCAGAAGTGGCTTTCAATCCAGGGATGCCTGACTCCAAAGCCCACTCCTTGATTTTCCCTCTGTGGTGGCCATGATCACATGGGTCTGTTTGGCAGAGATACAGGAGGGTAGGGTTGAGTGATGGGAGCACAGAGATGGAGAAGAATACCTGGAAAGGGATCACTGATAGGAAGCCGAGGGGTCATTTGTTTGTTTGTTTGTTTCCTTTGGGACCCAAGGCATTTGAAAGAGCATATAACTAAGCAGGGTCAGTGGTGGCCAATTCAAGCAACTTCCTCCCTTTGTGTTATACCTTTCCTGGCTCACAGGTTTTTGCCACCTTTCAGTAACTAGAGGCATTTGAGGATTTAAATTCTGGACTAGAACTCAGACAGACTGAAGTTTTGGATGACTGCATTCTGGGGAGATTGTCATTTTTTTCTTAGCAACAGCCCCCGAGGGATGCTAAGAAAACCAGGGCAGAAGCCCCCTGTGCTGGCTTGTTCCCACATTCAGGAGCTCACAGTTGACAAGTCCTTTCCCAGTCCAACTATCCTCTCATTCTGATCTCTTAAAGATCTCCACAGCTTTGCTCTGAAGATGGCCTGAGAGGACTTAACAACTCTCACTTTCCTTCTCTGAGTATTTGGGAGCTATCATAGTAAAGCCTGACCATTGGATGTTTTGAGCAAAATGCTTCTCTCTGGCAAGCTTGGTTCTTTTAAAACCATAGACCTGAAATAGACCAAGTCCAAGCACACTTCTCTTTCTGTTGAGATGCTCACCCACTCATTTCTTTGTGAGGTGAATTGTCCTTTCTGCAAAGCCCAGTCACTCCCATCTTCCTGACACACTCAGGTTTAACCCAGAGCTCCCCAGCTTTCCTTCTATCTTGACTGTGCTGTTGAACACTGCACTTATTTAGTCCTTGTACACAAGATCCTGAAGACAGGGATTCTGCCTTACCTCTCCATCTCAGCACTTTGACTGGCACATAGAAGGCAATTTATAAATGGTTGTGAAATAAATAATTTGATCCTCTATCAGGCCAACAAAATGGTTGAATACTTCGCAAGCCATGAGCAGATGGCTCCAGGTCATGTGAGAATTAAACAATACAACTCAGCTCTCCCTCTGGCGTGTAACGTTCTTTTCAGGAGGATGGACAAGATGGACAAAACACAAAGCGGTAAAATAGCTCCGTGTCCAAGTGCAAAAAGTGAGACGTGAGGGCTTCCCTGGTGGCGCAGTGGTTGAGAGTCTGCCTGCCGATGCAGGGGACACGGGTTCGTGTCCCGGTCCGGGAAGATCCCACATGCCGTGGAGCGGCTGGGCCCGTGAGCCATGGCCGCTGAGCCTGCGCGTCCGGAGCCTGTGCTCCGCAATGAGAGAGGCCACAGCAGTGAGAGGCCCGCGTACCGCAAAAAAAGAAAAAAAAAAAAAGTGAGACGTGAGAGGGGCAGGGAAGGCTGAGGGTGTAGGGATAGGCGGGGACATATTATGCTGTGTATATGCACCCTCACTGGGAGTTTAGACTATTCTGTACAACAGAGGGAGCCAATGAATGTCTGAAATAAGGGAACGATCGCGATTCTTTTACTTGTTCTCCACTGCAAAGGATTGTGTGAGTCTCGGCGTTTATCAGTCTGAGTGTCAGTTCTCAAAGTTCTAGAAAGGATAGAAAACAAACTTATGGTTACCCAAGGGGAAAGGTGGGGGACAGGGATAAATTGGGAGTCTGGGATTGACATATACACACTACTATATTTAAACAGATAACCAACAAGGACCTACTGTATAGCACAGGGAACTCTGCTCAATATTCTGTAATAACCTAAATGGGAAAAGAATTTGAAAAAGAATAGATATATGTATACGTATAACTGAATCACTTTGCTGTACACCTGAAACTAACACAACATTGTTAATCAACTGTACTCCAGTATAAAATAAAAATTAAAAAAAAAGAAAGGATAGCATTTAGAAACTGTAAGAGATGGCAGTGAATCTATACCCCTCCAGCATATAACCAAGATAATTTTAATTTTTCCACAAATGAAATTTCTGAACCAATAATAATTCATCATTACCATTTGTTGAACATTTACTCTGTACCAATTAACATTCTAAGTACTTATATCTATCAGCTCTCTTAATACTCCCCTTGATCCTCTGAGACTACTCACAGGTATGGTTCAATCCTGTGTCACAGATCACACGTCTCGTAAGTTCAGGAGCCCATTTCCACCCTGTTCTTTATGTCATCTTAAACACCATGTTCTTTTTGTTTCTTAATCCAAGGATGTCTCCTGATAATCTGCCTGTTCCTTTGAAGATTGATTGGAGGGTAGGATACATTCCTAGAGAGTGCAGGTTTTGCTGTACTTGGTATGGAAAAGGTGTTCAAGTGATGGCTTCTCTATCCTAAGAGAAAAATGACCATGTACAGACACACAGAACTCATTCTTATTTCTACAAGGGGGCATAAAAACCCTTTGCTACTTTTTCTTGTCATTTCTATATGGTGGCCCTAATCTAGGCAGCCTTTACCTACAGAATTTTCCAAAATAATTCCTCTTAAAAATCAATTCAGGAGCAAGTTTTTCCATCCTTTATTTGTCGAGGTGCAATTCGCATACAATGTTTGAAATCTTCCTTTCATTTAAGCAGTTCTGCTGGATATTTGAACCGTAGAAAATAGATTGGATTTCCAGACATATCACATACTAGTCTTGTACAAGTAACTTAAACTCTAAAATGGGAAGGCCTCAGTGACCATATTACTTGTGATGATGTATTTAAAATAAAGCACAAAATATTTAATAGATATTAGTATCCTCCTTCCCTCTTTTCCAAGGTCATTTTTGGCTCAGATTACAATGATAATCTCTTATCAGATTATCTTTCTTTCTCTTTAAAAGTCCATTTTCAAATTCTATCATCAAAGATTACTGCAGACATTTGATCAGTCCTGCAGGTCAGTAAGAATGGCACTGACAATCTGGGTCAAATTAAGAGGAAATTGATCAAAATTAGGAACACACTCAGCACCATACCATAGCAGGAATTCTTTAAAGAACTGGGTTTGTTTATCCTGAAGACAAAGATATTTGTGTCATCATTTTTAAATATCTAGAAGATTTTTATGTGAAAAGGGAATTACACTTTTTAGTGAAGTCATAAGTGGTAGAAAGTGGAAATTGCAGGGCAACATATTTTGAAACAACTGGAGCCAGAATTTCATAATAGCCTACAGAAAAAAAAAAAAACAAACTGGTTGACTTGGGTGATCAGGAGGGTAGAGGTGCTCACCTGTAGGCAGGTTGGCCACATGGTGGAGATGTTGTAGAAGGTATTCAGGTACCTTCTGAATAGGGGGTTGGGCTCCATGATCTTGACAGTCCCTTTGAACTCTGAGACGTTGTAACCCTACAAATTCATACTTATTTGTATCTAAACTATCTTGTCTGTGAACTGGTGCAAGGTCGGGCTTTCAGAAAACTTCCTAAGAAATGATCACTAATTTCAAACAATACAATAATCAAGTGTTACAGCTGAAATAAAAATACCTCATCTCTATACCTCATTGTAAAAATGGGCAGGCTGAGAGAGTTAAAATGACCTTCCCAAGATCACATAGCAAAATGTCACTGAGTCAGGGCTCAAAATCTCGAATGAGAGATAAGATACATATATACATCTCTAAGGAACACTTCAAGGAAAACCCCTTTTTAAAAAGAAAGCTGCATTTGGTAGTATATATGGGAGGGAGATGCAAGAGGGAGGAGATATGAGGATATATGTATATGTATAGCTGATTCACTTTGTTATACAGCAGAAACTAACACACCATTGTAAAGCACTTATACTCCAATAAAGATGTTAAAAAAAATAAATAAATAAAAATTAAAAAAAGAAAGCTGAAATGAATAATCTCTTCTCTCACATTTTATTTACTTAGTAAATATGAAGCACTCTTGCCTTTTTTTATTAACCAAATGATTCATATTTAGTAAAAACTAAGGAGTAAGAAACACAGAATCTTACTCTTAAATTTCAGAGATAAATGGGACTGAAACAGTAAATTAGCAAGATCTGAAGGAGGCTGCCTGAAGACAATTCTTAACTTGAACTACTGTCCTGGGAAACATTTGATAGCAGGCTTGGTGCTTCTAAGGGAATTGAGGAAGCCTATTTCAGGTAAAAATTGTCCTCTCTGGGCAGAAAGCAAAGGAGAGTTACAAAATACCATTGCAGAGGAAAGATAGATGTCGTAGCAGGTGTTTCTCAGAGTGGAGAGTCAAGGAAAGTACCTACCTTCAGCATTTTTGTGGATTTGTGAAATGGCAAAATAGGAATCAAATCAACTATGACAATAATTAATGGAGACAACTTTAAAGACTGGAATAAATTGAGCAAATCGAACATACAGAGGCATAAAAATCTCTGAATATTCACCACTGATATAAAAGGAAATGGCCAGTCTGAGTGGGTCCCATGGATCTGGTGAGCTCTTCATGTCTCTGAATGTTAAGTGCCAGAGCAATCTATGGTTGGGCCATTTCTTTACTTCTTAATGTCTTGCACAGTAACTCAGTCAGCAAAGGTACTCAGTTAACAACTTGAGGAATAGAAAGCTGCAACACTGAGATGGCCAAGACTGATGCCCCAGGGATCATAATACAGGTCAGAGCCAGTCGTAGGTAAAACCCAGACAACTCTCATTGCAGTTTCCAAATTAGAATGAAATAACAGATTTTCACATCCATCTTTAAGATGATACTGTGAACTCCTCAAAGGCAAGATCTCTGTAATCCATCTCTTTGCCCCTGTGCAAAGCTTAGAACTTACTAAGGGGTAGGTGTGCAATAAATTTTAGGTGAATTAAAGTAAAACTGCACTTCCCTGATATTCCCTAGTGATAAGAAATTATGAATTAATCCCAGGCCTTCTCCTACAAATATACCTGCGCACTAGGGGTGTGTGTGTTAATGGAGAGTGTATAGACCTAGGAAAAACTTTGGAAATTTGGCTTTTGAATCAGTTAAGACAAGTGACTTAACTTCTCCAAGACTCAATTTCTCCAAGATGGAAGTTAATACACCTACCTCTAGATTTCTTGAACTGTGGTGAGGATAAAAAGAGATTATATACACAAAGTGCCTAGAGCAATGTTTGCCACATAGAAGTGTTTAATAAATGAGGTGGGTTGCCATTATCAACAAATTATTTATTTTTGTTCTCTTAAGACCTGAGTTAAGAAATCACTTTTGCTAACTTTCAGATGTGAGATCTGAGCCATTTAAACCCTCTGGGGATTCAGGCAGGTTCCTGGTACTCAGAGAGGACATATCTGTTAATAACTCCTCACTATAGACCCACACCTTAATAATATATATTCCTGTTTGGGTCTGCTCCCCTGTAAAGATCATGGAATATAATTATGTTGCTTAATTGAATATAACACCCATTAACTTGGTGGGTAAATTTCACAATGTGTGTGGTATTTTCTGTCACTCCCTCTTTTTTCATTTCAGTTTAATTTAGTCCACATCTTCATACTGCTCTAAATTCAGAGTGGGTTTTCCCCCAGTCTCTCTGTTTTGCTGAATTGCATCTTCGGGTCTGTTCAGAAAGAGAATGAGAGATGAGAATGCAGTGATCAAGATTCTTCTCATCTCTGTTGCCTGTAACATAGTTTTTTTTTTTTTTTTAAACCTGAACACAGTAACGGTTGTATGACTAGTAAGGTCTCAAAGAGAAAATCAATATTCAGGAGAAAAAATGTAAAGGTCCCCTAAGTGAAGAGAGTTGTAGACCTTAAATAGCCAATTGCCCCCTCTCTGAGTCTCCAGATCTTTACCTGTTGAAGGAGGAGGTTGGCTATGAGGCCCTCCCATTGGGTCCGGAGGACATTATATATGTTTTATCTCTGCGCACAGTCTTTACCCCCTCCTACCACTTTCATGTAATTAGGGCTTTTGAATATTTAAAGTATTAATGGAGAAGAAAGAAAAACACTAAATAATAAAAAAAATCAACAGTGAAACATAATTTGAATTTGGAAGACACCATATACGTATTCTTTTACTGCAGATGCCTTCATTGCACTGAATTTAAAGACACAATGAAAATTGCTTTCTGTTTTCTGTATGCTGAATGGCCAGCAATGGGAAATTACCCAAGATACTAATGGAACAAAATTCTTAACCTTTTTCTGGGAAATTCCATCCTCTTCCTGGGGATGAGTAGTGTTGAAAATCTTAATTTCAAACTTAAATAAAAGTTTATGTACTATAATTAAATACTACTAAAAATAGTATGATTTATTTAAAATAGAAAATTAAAAAGCGAACAAAAACCTTATTAACAAAGAATATAGTTCATACATGGTTTCTGGTAAAATCAGTTCAAATTGAATGATACACCTCGGTCATTTTACAGTTTGCAAAAGAACTGCAAACTGATGCTCTGAGAACGGATAACAGAGCACTTGGGGATTTGGAAAAACAATGGTAATAAGCTGTGTGTATTACACATCGTAGGTATTTTGGAATAGAGCTGGAATAAAATTCTGGGATCAGAGTTTTTAAACTTGGATTGTAAAGTTAAGTAAAGATTGTTGTAAAGCTTAGAAACGGGTGAAGGAAATCTAAAGTAATTGATCCAGGTCCATTTTTTGTGCTATTGATCAACTGCTGTAGTCAGCAGTGTTTGGAGGAACAAGTGGTACCATGACACGCTTGAAAGGAAAGTGAAGGAAAAGACAGAAATCTTAGTGAAGCTTGCAGTTCGGAATATGATATTATACAATTCAGAGATGTGAAATAGTTTTCGGCCAGGAATTACAGAGAGTGCTATTTGATGAGTTACCTTAAGCATTGGGATTGCCTGAGGAAATGTCCACGTGAGCTTCTCCCCGAGCCAGGCTCAGGGTAAATGAGTGAAACAAAACTTCTCTGAGATAACGGGGTCCCCACCCATGAGGGATCCACCATTAGGCACTATTCTCCATGATATGAATTTGCAGTCAACCATACCTGAGAAATTTTCACCTTAAACTTTCCTTGCCTTTACAGAAAGCTTGAGTAGTACTTTGAAAACAAATGTACTCTATAAAGGTAAAAGTCAACACTAGCATTGCCTTCTAAATGGAATACCTTACATTTATGGATAACTTTCCTTCAAAAACCTTAGGAGTTTGTTGCTTGGCAAATGGTACATATTGGATTCGGAATCTACACAGAGGGGAGAAAATAAGGAAAATCCTTGAAAGAATGTCAGAAATAGCTCTTCCTGTAATTTATTTCAGAGTTCATTGCTTTTATGGAAATTTTTTAATATTTTAGTTAAACTTCAAGAGAAGAAAGTGTTGCCAGTCTATTTGTATTAACATGATATTTCTTACTGTACATAAAACTTTCTCCAAACTTTTATGCCCTGACCAAATGGTTATTGACACTTCAACAGAAGAAAAAAAGGAGAAATGAACTAATATGTATAGAATATGTATTATTTACAAGGCACTGTGATAAATATTTTACATCCATTATTTGATTAAACTACCCATTATAAGCAAATGTATGACCCTCTAAGAGCTCATACATGACTCAGGGTCATATAGCTTGAAAAAGATAGAGATGTGGTTTGAGCAGTTTCTGCAAATGTTTCAGGATTTCCCCTGGACCTGACCTCTAACTCTACAAAGTAATGACCCTAAATGCTCAGTATGAAAGGGATAGAGTTTCTGAGAATTCAGTGGTTCCTGGCAAAATAACTGAGTAAAGGTTCTGAGCTGAGGAGATGCTTACAACATAACAGGAACCAAAAGAAGGTCAGCAAAGCCAGAGGGGACAGATGAAGTTCAGACCACACAGGACACTATGGACCATGGTAGGGGTTTTAGTCTTTATACTCAGAGGAATGGCAGCCATGAATGTTTTTTTCTAAGATTATAAGATGAGTATATCAGTGATTTAAGAAGATAGCTCTGACTACCAAGTGGAAAATGGGTATAAAGAGGGAAAGCCATTCAGTTAAATGGCTATGACAGAAATCTAAATAAAAAATGATGGTGATTTGGACTTCACTATTGGCTGTGGAGAAAGTAAGAAACAGGTAGATTCAAGATATAAGAAAAATCAACCTGGCTTCGTGATTGGATGAGGTAAAAGAGAGGATTATATCAATCATGACATCAGAATTTTGACATAAATGTCTGGATAAATGGAAGAATTTATGACGTTCTTTTGATTTAAATTCTATTTTTAAGTTTCTAGGTCAATTAAAGAAAGATATCACAGTAAAAGATTTTCTAATCCAGAAATTTTCAATAGTCATCCTAGACTGAAGAATTTCTTAAAATATCAATGACATTTGCCAAGTTTCTGCAGGTGGCATGCATGCTTATTCCTTTTAATGCAACATCTACCTTGGAAATCTTAGAATTTAAAAAAAATGACCAAAAAAGGTTCTTTTTTAAAAATAAATTTATTTGCTTATTTATTTATTTATTTATTTACTTATTGGCTGTGTTGGGTCTTCACTGCTGCATGCGGGCTTTCTCTGGTTGCAGCTAGCAGGGGCTACTCTCCGTTGCAGGGCGCGGGTTTCTCATTGCGGTGGCTTCTCTCATTGCAGAGCACAGGCTCTAGGCGCGTGGGCTTCAGTAGTTGCAGCACGTGGGCTCAGTAGTTGTGGCTCGTGGGCTCTAGAGCACAGCCTCAGTAGTTGTCGCACACGGGCTTAGTTGCTCTGCGGTATGTGGGATCTTCCTGGACCAGGGCTCGAATCCATGTCCCCTGCATTGGCAGGTGGATTCTTAACCAATGCACCACCAGGGAAATCGCCTAAAACCTGGTTCTCTTTTAACAACTTAGAAAGACTTATAGCTACACATAGCTGAATAAATGCATGTCATTATCTGCTCTTTTTTGAAACAAAGGTATGAAACCTAAAGGCAAAGAAAATGGAAGAGAAGAGAACTACAGAAAACAAAAGAACTGTCAATGAATTTGAGATAGATTGAAAATGGATGGAGAGAATAACAAAGCAGAGAAATTGAAGAGCAAGTAACTATAAAGAGAAAAAGCATTGAGGTGTATCAAGGTAAATTGTGGTACAGAATGCAGAGCATCTCAAAAATTAGCAGTACCATGTGCCAGTAAATGTGAGAGTAAATAAGAGGCCCAAATAGGGTTCACTGACTATCTGAGCCAGGGCTATTAGACACCGATATAACAGTATCCTTACTTCCAACTTCAGGAAAAATTCCTACCCCAGTCTGGGAGGAGACTAATTCTGTTGATAAATTGAGCCAGAGAGGTCTCAGACTCAAGAATACCAGGCTCAGTAGAGGAAATCAGGAAGATCAAGTACAAAAGAAAGACTGAATGAAGAAACTTTCAGCACCCCTTCTTTGCTAGATTTTAGGAACATGGGTGGAATTAGGTACCACAACAGCCCCCCATTATCCACACTCTCAGCCATGTCTTTCTCAAATGGGAGATTAGTAGAATGTTCTCTGGAGAAGCTAAATAGCCCCTGAAAATAGACTTGCAACCATAGCTGTTTCGGTAGACATCAATGAAATAATTTGGTCCCCAATATGCCATTTCATTCAAAAGCTCACCAGTTGACAAATCCAACTCATGCCCACAGAGTTTCTCATAAGCTTTACAGCACTTATTCTCAAATATCAATGGACAACCAAGGATTACCATTAAATTAAGAAAAGTGTTCAACTTGGAATACAAAGACCAAAAGAAATAGGAAATAAAGAAGCTTGGAGGAAAAAGAGACAATACAGATAACAGAAAAAATATTTTTAAAACACATTTGTATTTATCTAAAATATCTTGCACTTTTAATAAAATAAAATCATGGTGTAAGGCTATAATTTAAAATATCAATATAAAAAGTAATTTATGAAAAATATTGGGAAGATAAATGGAAACTCCTTTTCTAACTGAAATGAACTTAGCTTTAACCAACTGTGACTAGATTTCAAACATAATGAAACCTTTCCTCCATGTATTTTCAATTTTAGAATGACTTTTGTATTTATTCTTGCACTTAACTCATCAAATACAGAATGAACTGATATTATAGGTAAACACCCACAGGAGCTAATTTTCTGAAATAATCCCTAATTAAGTTGTTTTTCTCATGAAGTGACAAAAGCCACAGTGATTTTGTCTCAAATAAACCATTATCTAGATTTTCTTTGAGCAGTCTTTCTGTCATAAGCAAATGAAGAGCAAAGTCACCATGGTAACAAAATGCTATACTCAACACTGGATCTGATGATGGTCATAGTATCATAAATGAGAGGTTAAGAGTATGTGCTTAAGAAGTACTCCTTTATTAATCCAGCAAATATTTGTTTAGAAACTTGTTTGTCATAAAATAGGAGCTTGAGTTGGATGAAGATAATCATAATGATTACACTGATGGTCAATAAATTCTAATTATTTAAGAAAACTCTTCATCCTACACACAGACAACCCTACTTAAAAATAAAATAACAACAACAAAGATAGTGATAGATACATACTAACCTTTCAGAAATAGAGTTGATAGCCAAAGCAGATAAAGTGGTCTTTAGAGGCTGAAAAGCACTGAGAATTAATAACTTCAGATTAACTAATATTTATTGAACACTCACTATGTAACAGGAATTATATTTTATAATTTGCAATCATTATCGCACTAAATTCCCAATTTACTGAGAAGAAATTTAACCACAGAAGTTAGATAACTTGCCCACAATCACAAAAATAAAATTTATAGAACCAGAATTCAAACGCAGCACAATATAAATCCAAAACCTATTTTCCTTCTACTGTGTCAGAAAAAATTATTTTGCTGAAGACTTCTGCAGAATATTTTGGAGAACAAACATAAGATGTTGTGACTACATCTAAAGAAGTGAATGCACATGAACAGAGGCTTGTAAAAAAATTATTTTGGTTGTGGCTTCACAAGCAACAACTGTTTTGTACATATTGAGGCAAAGAAGAAGAAAGAGCTAGAAGACCACCAGGGTTTCTGCTTAGATATTTGATTAGCTTGTTACAAAATGAGTATTAAAATAAAATGAAAGATCAATACAGAGAACAAATATAAAATGCACAATAAAGAATAACCAAAACAAGGGAAACAGAACAGGAAAGAAGGCAAGAAGAGAAGGGAAAAGGGAGGAGAAAAGAATGGAAGGAAAGTAAAGGAAAGAGAAGGAAATTAAGCAAGCAAGAAAAAACATTGATATCCTTCTTTGTAATAAAAATAGATAGTGTGAAGCCACTTCTGGGAAGATGGAGTACGTGTACTTCTTTCCTATTCCTCCTGCTAAGTACAACAACAGCAAAACCTTGCATATTATATACAGAATAAACATAAACATACTTGGAAAGATGAAGAGAAGACAGAAGAGCTAGGGACCTAAATTATCTTTGATGGTGGAAGCAAAAATTGTAGTACTGTTGATGTGGTTCTAAATGTATGTAGAGGAAATATTAAGACAATTACATTATAAACAGGGGAAGATAAGGGTTATAAAAGGAGGTAAGATATCTTCACTTCACTTTAACTGATAACACCAGGAACTTTGTTAAGTAATGTATGTGTATGTGTTAAGTTATGTAATAACTACAGCAACCACTCAAAGTAGCTATCCAAAGAGATACACTCAAACCACTATAAACAAATCATAACGAAATTCTAAAATATACTAAAGCAACCCACAGAAAGGCAAGAAAAAGAAAATAGATAAATGAAAAAGAACAAAAAGAAAAGAAAAAATTAAATGAAAGACTTGACCTCTAACAAATCAATAACTACATTAAATGTAAATGGTCAAAATGCACCAATTAAAAAATAGAGATGATAAGGTGATTAAAAACATGATCTAACTGTATACTGCCTATATGATCCAACTGTATACTGTCTATAATAAAATTGTTCCCAACATAATACTTTTGGGAGGTTGAAAGTAAATAAATGAAAATAGACATATCATGCAAAATTTAATTAAAGGAAAACAGGAGTGACTAAATTAATATTAGATAAAGAATAATCAGAACAAAGAAAATTATCAGAGATAGAGACATTACATCATGATAAAAGGTTTACTCCACCAAGAAGACAGAGCATTCCTAAATGTGCATAATCAAAAAACAAAATATATGAAGCAAAAACTGGTAGAACTCAAAAGAGAAATAGACAAATCCATGGTTATATTTGGGAACTTCAACACTCTCACCTTCAACAATTGATAAAACAACTGGGCCAATAATCAACAAGATTATAGATGAACTCAAAGCACCACCAACCACCAGGATTTGGTTCACATTTAGAGAACACTCCACCCAACAAGTGTAAAATATACATTATTTTCAAATGTCCATGGAAAATACACCTTGATAGATCATATTCTGGGACATTAAAAAAAAACAAAACACAAATCTCAACAAACTTAACAAACTGAAAATAATTGTTCTCAGACCACAGTGAGATGAAACCAAAAATCCATAACAGAGTCATATCAGAAGAGTCTCCAGATACTTGTAAACTAAACTACATACTTTTAAATAATCCATGAATCAAATAGGAAGTCTCTGGGGAAATTTTTAAAATACACTGACTTTAATGAAATAAAAATACTACTACATTGACTTTAATGAAATAAAAATACTACTGTGTTAGGGTTCCCAACACCACCCTCATGCTTGATGATCACTGGACTCACAGAACCCAGAAAAGCTGTTGTACTCACCATTACAGTGTATTACAGCAAAAGGATGTAGATGAAAATCAGCAAAGAAAAAATGCACTTGGACAAATTCCAGGGGAAATCAGACACAAGTTTGCAAGTATCTCCTGCTAGAGACATTGCAGGGGGATGTACTTAATTCTCCCAGTAATGTTGTGTGACAACATGTGTGAAGTATTTTCAAGCAAGAAAATTCACCTGAGTCTTGTTGTCCCAAAATTATAGAAATGGGAAACAGATTAGTGGTTGCCACAAGTTAAGGATGGGGTGAAAGTTGGCAGGAAGTAGGTGTGGCTATAAAAAGGAATCATGAAGAATCCTTGTGATGATGGAAATGTTTTCTATTTGACTGTATCAATGTCAATATCTTATTTTTGGTATTGTTCTATAGCTTTGCAAGTGATTACAATTGAGGTAACTGGGTGACTGTTAATGAGATCCCTTTGATTTCTTTTTATTTTTATTGAAGTAGAGTTGATATATTAGTGTCAGATTTACAGCACAGTGATTCAGTATTTTTACAGATTCTACTCAATTAAAAGTTATTACAAGATAATGGCTATAATTCCCTTGCTATACAACGCATCCTTGTTGCTTATCTCTTTTATACATAGTAGTTTGTATTTCTTAATCCCATACCCCTGATTTGCCCCTCGTCCCATCTCTCTCCCCTTTCATAACCAGTTTTTTTTCTATATTTGTGAGTCTGTTTCTTCCAACTGCATATAAGTCTACAAATATCTCAAAATTAAAGCTTAATTAACACAATTTAATTGTGTACTCACAACATGAGTATCCTATTGGTAAAAGTACTTACTTGCTACTTCGTTTGTAAAAGCCTGTGTTTCCATATTCTGTGTAACACGACTACTTACAAATATTAAATGTTTTGACTCTACACTTGATGGAATTTTAAGTTAAACATAGATTTTAAATAAGCAAGTTTCAGAAAATTGGAAATATTTCCACTATAGTCACAACCTCACTTTGCTAAGTCCAGCCCAGCATGACTATTTGAATAGACCATTTTAAGCACTTGGATCCTGTACTCAGTTATATGTATATTTTTTAAAGTTCTTCACAGATTTAGTGACCCCTGTCAATTCTGTTGTCAGAATAGGTGATGCTATGGTTATTCTATTTTCTAATTAATTCTTTCTTAGTGAAAGGTTCTTCTTAAGGACCTACTACAGCAGGATGCATCTTTTGTCACTCTCCCTTACAGCCCATTAGACAGAGCTAGTCTCCTGGTCCCAACCTAACTGCTGGAAATCTTTCTCAAGTTTCCAGGAATTATGAGAAAATTTACACACTCAGCTCTAGTTATCTCTACCTCATCACATTTTATAAATTAGAGCTCTTTTTTTGAATGACAAGAAAGTTAGAGCCAGACCTGGCTCTGATTCTTCAGAATGCTCCACTTAAATCCATCCTCAATCATCTTTCAACAGATTATTCCTCCCCTCTTATTGTCAGCACAGGTAGAAATCACTGTATCCTTGGGAAAGATGAGATTCACTTATATAGTGGCAGAGGGCAGTGGAAAGAACATGGGCCTTGGGTCAGAGAACTTGATGCAGATGCTATCTCCTTTAATTACATATTTTATGAGCCTGAGCAATTCATTTGAATTGTCTTAGCTTCAGTTTTAACATCTGCTTACTGGGGTAGTTTGGAGAATACATTAAAAAAATACCTTTATAAAATGTTTTATAAACAGTAAAATCCCCAGAGTTCAAGGATAGTATCTCTTTCATTTATTGCTCTATCCCCTGTAGAGTTCCTGACATACAAACAGATCATCAGAATTTTTGTTTATTGAATAAGTGAATGGCCTATTGCCATTTTAATCTAAAGGCACAGGGAGAAGAGTTCTAGACCCAGGAAGGCAGAATTCTAAACAATCATAGTATGATGTATTGCTGAAAACAAAAAGCGTGGATTATTACTCCTTTGGCCAGGGGAAGTGTTCTCCAGCCCACTTCTCCATAAAGAGAACACAGACTCCTTTTGACTCTTACGGTTTATGTCACTTTCCCAGGAAATCCTCAGCTAGAGTATTCTTCACTTTTCCCAGGCTTCAACCTTTGGTCACCTTGCATCTGACCAAACCTCCACCTGGGACTTGAATGAGCTACAGGGAATCTCTCTGTATCTGTCTCAGATTCATCATTTGAATTGTTGGTGATGATTCTGCAGCACTCAAATGGTAGGTAAAGTGGATTTAGCTTAATTTATATTGATTCTCAAGTGAAATTTGTGTGTATGTGTTTATATAGATCTGTGTCTATATATCTGTTATATCTATATCTCTGTGTCTATTTCTACTGACTTTTTTAAGATCTGGCCTCTTTTTCGTGCAAGTGAAACAAAGAAAAGAACTATGTATAGTGGAGGGGTCTAGTTAGTGGGGTTTAAAATCCAAGTTAAATGATTCAACCAACAGCATGCAGTCATATTTATTAAATACTGTCTGTGGCTTAGGCACTATACTCTAAATAATGGAAATGCAACTGTGAGTAAGACAGATAATTTCCTGGTCTTCTGGGATGCCAGCCAGGCTAAGCTTACAGCAATGTATCATGAACGTTGTTGCAGGGGAGATAAAAGGTGCCATGGATGTGTGTAATACAATAGACTAACCTTCTTGTGGGCTTCAGAGGGTGGGAAAATGGTAGAGAAAATGGACAAAATGTTGATGGTAAGAGTGAAAGAACATGGCTCCTTGGAGGGCCTGAAATAAGAGCCCTGAAGATACAGCACGGAGGCAAGAACCATAAGTTATGTCAATCAGTCAAGATCACATCCTAAGGAAACTTTTTAAACCCTGTAGGGTTTTAGTCAATGGATTTTGAATAATATTATTATTACTAAAAAGAGGAGATTGTAGGGACATGAGATGGGAAGTTTGGTGACCTAATTAAGATACTGTCTCTCTTGTCCAAGTAAGAAAAAAATGTAACAGTCTTGGAAATGATAGTGGCCTTACACACCAAAAGAAGTGGGTGAATTCCTGAGGGTTTTAAGGGGTATAAATGACATAATTAATTATGTATTTGAAGATTAGTAAAGGAGAAGTGTATTAGTTTGTTAGGGTTACCATAACAAAATAGCACAGACTGGGTGGCTTAAAGAACATACATTTATTTCCTTACAGTTCTGGAGGCTGGAAGTTGGCGATCAAGGTGAGGTGACTAGCAGCTCTTGCTGGTATGATGTTTTTTTTTTTTTTTTTTTTTGGCGGTATGTGAGCCTCTCACTGTTGTGGCCTCTCCCGTTGCGGAGCACAGGCTCCGGACGCACAGTCTCAATGGCCACGGCTCACGGGCCCAGCTGCTCCACGGCATGTGGGATCTTCCCAGACCGGGGCACGAACCCGTGTCCCCTGCATCGGCAGGCAGGCTCTCAACCACTGCACCACCAGGAAAGCCCTGATGTATTTTGATATACCAGTACTGTGGAAATACTCTTACTAACAATTTCTCTTACTCCTAACACCATCTTTCCTGGAACAATCTCAAGATTGCATAAGATACAAGCATAATCCAAAAGAATTTGGAAATATAGTCCATTATTCCGACTGAGGTTTAATGGAGACTTCAAAGGTAATGGACATTATGAATATTATTTAAAGTCCTTGGACTTCCCTGGCGGTCCAGTGGTTAAAACTCTATGCTTCCACTGCAGGGGGCGCAGGTTCAATCCCTGGTGGGGGAACTAAGATCCCACGTGCTGTGTGGTGCAGCCAAAAAAAAAAAAAAAGTCCTTTTGTTTCTCAGGAAAATAAATATTGTTGCTTCTAATCCTGGGCATGTGATGTGAAGATCTCTTAAAGTTCGCTCCGGTGAGAACCAGTGCCAGTGCGTAAGAAGGGTACCATTATGGCAAATTGCCAAAGGATGCTGGAAGGTCATCTTCAAAGGTTTTGGTTCTGCAGATTCTCAAAATAGAGCTGGTGTTCTGTAGCACCATCTAGCTTTCTATTGTAAATATTTCTTCAAAAGGATCAGGAAGTTAAACACAGAAGGTGGGTTATTAATGACCTGAGGACGTTGCCACCCCTTTGCGGGTCATTCCGTGAATGCTATACCAGCAGAATGCTTTTTATTAAGAAGAAACACTCAACCTGCTCTCTGGTCAGAACATTTTGGTCTCACTGCATTGCTAGCTCACTCTTTCATCAGCGGCTGTTTCCTTTTGGCTCAGTTCCAGCGCCAAAAGAACCATTGATCCCCCATGAGAGGAGGCCTTTGATAGGTGGCCAAGGCCAAGCAGAGGTTTGCCACGGATGATTTGGTTTTGAAGTACAGTTTATGAATGAAGTAAAAAAAAAAAATGCTTCCACCTGATCTGGAAGCTTTTCGGTCTGTGAGTGGGAAGTTGAGCAAGAAGGAAAAGAGCAATTATAAATTTAATGAAAAATACATATTTAGAAAGAATGTAATGTTTCTAACAGAATTGCTTATTGTACATACTGGCTCCTCCCTTTCACTCTCTAGCCTTATTTATACTTAGCTCAGTTGGGAAACTTCATATCCAACAATATAAAATTATTTGCGGTTTCCTGGGTAAGCCATGCCATTCAATACCTCCATGCCTTTACACAAACCTTTTTTCCTGAATGAATTACCTTTCCTTCCCTCCACGCTTGTCTGACCTCAGTGATGAAGATTTCCTTATCATCCTTTGCAAAAAGAATAACTTCTTCTTCGTGTACTTTATAATCCTTCACTACTGGAATAATCCTTGCTTCTGGAACGGGGGCCTATGTACCCCTATAGGTATGTGAAGGTCCCAGGAATCCATGTAGGACACCTGGCACACTTTTTTGTTTACCAATTATACATAAAGATTTTAAGAGGAAAAAGAAATACTATAAATTGGAACAAACAGATATACTGTTGTGTAGAATTTTAAATTACAAAATATATATATACCAAAAGAGAGTCCTTAGAAAAGATTTACTCTTGTGACTGCCTATTGTGTATTCTGGCTTCAGACTCTTTGATGTAGGCAATCCATCTCTTCAATTTTGGTGGAAAAGCTTGAGAAGCAGTGGTGGAAACTTCTGAGCTTGTACACCTCACCCTATATTTTTTTTATTTTTATTTTTATTTATTTCATTTGTTTCCACATCTGTGTTGCTGTAATTGCTGGGGAACACATTAGTAAAGGCACCAGTGTTATTCATCAGTGTGTCCCTGGGAGTCTGCATACTGAACAGAACCTAGTGTCTCTCAAATTAAACCAAAATGAAGCAGATAGGATTTCATCATGCATAGTAGAAAATACTGACATTAGGTAACTTAGTTAACAAACCTGTCTGTGAAGTGCTAAATGTGGATGCAGCCTAAGAACAAGAACAGACAAAACTAGTTTATACAACAGTCCATCACACTGAAATCTCTATTAATCAATACTTCATTGATACTGATCTTCATAATGTAGACCTCAGAATAATTTGTGAAGCATTAAATAGAGGTCAGATTTGATTAAATCTTATTCATAAACTTTCAGCACTAGATGGGGACTTAGAAATTGTCTAGTTCAGGGAGAGTAAATGTGCATATGTGTGTGACCACTCTCATTTTCTAAGATCCTGGCAGACATCATTAATCAATCATGAGACTACTGTTCACTGAACCTGCCTACAGATGCAAAACTCCCCTTAACCTATTATACCAGGCAGGTACAACCAGTCAGTATGATCTTGCAAATAAGATGAAATCTGTCTTTGATTAAACCCAATCCAAAGAATGAGTGAGTGGTACAGGGGTATGGGAAGAGGGCGGGATCAATGCTACTGGTAGGCAACACACTGTTTTCCTTGTTTCCAAAGGCTAAAACAGACTTCTTTCTCTGGCCTTTTTACTAGGCTGTATTATCTTCCCTGAGGTATCTCAATCTTTCCTATAAGATGTCTCACAACAGTTCTGCTCCCTCGATGAGCCAGACATGATGAGATGTGAAATAGTAAATGTTTGAAGATGGAATCTTTGACCAGCGAGAAGATACCACCTCTATTTGGGGAAGAGGAAAGGGAGAAGTAGAAAAGATGGCAATGAAAAAGTGATACTTCTGTTAGATCTTGAAGGATAAGTAAAATCTCATGAAGACAGTGAGAAATGAAAGCCATTCCAGCCAGAGGAATTCAAGGAGGCACAGAAGTGAGAACCACCATCATTCTAGGAAGCAATCAGTATTGTCATGATAAAACATACCAGGGGAGATGTGACAGGAAAGGGCTTTTAATACTCGTGATTGAAAGAAAAATAAAAGGAGGACAGGAAGGGAAGGGAGAGAAAGAGTGGAGTGTGAGAGGAAGGGAAAAAAATCATCAGAAGCAGTATTACAAAGTACATCTGTGAGTATGGCAATCATGTGTCTCTGGACCCAGATTCAGAGGAAAATGTTTGCCCAAGGTTGAACAGTTGGAAAGTGGTGGAGTTGAGGTGCCACATGGGTCCTTTGATTTCAAAGTCCATGCCTATTCTCTGTTGCCACTCAACACCACTGGGATAAGTGGGCATATTTCCAAGAAAACTACTTTGGTGAGGACTTGGCTCCTATTAATCTTGGCAACTTCTGATACGTTTGCTTAAAACTTAACCCTGTTTTATTGTGCTTAAATTTCAGCAGTTTGAATGAGATAGTCACCTTCACTTTGAATTTCTTTCTCCTGTTCCTAAAGTACTTGAAAGGGCTTATGCAAGAAGAGACAACTCAAAGGATATTTACTGAAGCCCAGCTCTGTTTCTAATTAGACCTATGATCTTGGCAAGGCACATACAGTTTGTTTTTCATTTATCAAAATATATTTAAGGACAGTCAGTGTTGAATATTTAAGTAAGGAGTATGTGCTGCGATATTAGAAAGATCTGGGTTTGAAACCTCACTCTGCCACTTTCCACTTGCATAATCTTTACTATAGTAAGTAACTACCTCACACTCAAGTTCCTCATTTATAAAATGAGGACAAGCATATATTCACACGACTTTGTTATTAAAATTAAATACGACCACATGTGGATTGTTCCAACCTCGGTATCCACCATGGGATCTTTATAGGTAGAAGGCAGCTTGACTTTTCTTCTTCATTGAACCGCCTATGAAGGAAAAATGGTTCCCACGTTTACAGACCTCATTCATGAAGCAGATATAAAGGCTGGGCATCTTTGGAGAATTTCCCAGGATTGTTGGGGTAGAAGTGGGAAACCCCCTCTACTGCATATTTAACTACAAGACCTTAATTCAGAGAAGTTCTTCAGGGCTTTTGACTAATACATTATTTACATTGTTTCCCCCGCACCCATCTTAAATTGCTCTACCCAGCCTACCAACTATGTCAGAGGCCTCTGCCAGTCCACACTTGGGTTTTTGGAGGGAAAGGAAGCAGAATCTTTTATCAAATAACAAATCTTTGCTCCACCTTCACAGCCAGGCTGAGCTAGGCTAATTCACAAAGGCTATTCCCAGGTTGAAGACCCGTCAAGATCAGGGGTGAGAGTCCAGTGACACAGCATGGGCGCTGATTAATCAGAATTGGTGGCAGCTGAAGATGACAAATATGGTCCTGCCACTTTGAACAGGTTACCTATCAGTCATGGCTAGAATAGAGACATAGATTTGGGAACTTTGCCTTTGCTTTGGTTTAATACTGAGCTGGAAGACAAGCAGTGAAAAGGATATACAGGAAATGAAGACACCAGAAGGTAGACACACAGCTTTCAATGCCACCCTGGTTCCTCAGAGATGTGCTCTGAGTTCATGATTGAGCAGTCCACACTGGGTGATGGGTCAATCATCAGTAAACCTCAGAACCTTCCACTCCTCACCTTTTGGTGGAAAGTAGGCTCAAATCTCAAAGATCCAAGTTGTTGGCACAATAAAGAAATTTGAACATGGAAGCAACCTAAATGTCCATTGACAGATGTGGTGTATATATACAGTAGAATATTACTCTGCCATAAAAAAGAATGAAATAATGCCACTTGCAGCAACACGATGGAGCTAGAGATTATCGTACTAAGTGAAGTAAGTCACAGAGAGAAAGACAAATATCATATGATATCACTCATATGTGGCATCTAATTTTTAAAAAAGATGATACAAATGAATGTATTCACAAAAAAGAAACAGACTTACAGATATTGAAAACAAACTTACTCTTACCAAAGGGGAAACGTAGAGGGGAGGAATAAATCAAGAGCTTGGGATGAACATACACACACATACATACATATATAATACATACATACATATATACACATACCAAAACATACATATATACATACATACATACATATATATATACATATATATACATACATACATATATACACACACCAAAACATACATATATAAAATAGATAACCAAAAATGACCTACTGTATAGCACAGGGAACTCTACTCAATATTCTGTGATTATTTATATGAGAAAAGAATCTAAAAAAGAATGAATATATGTATATGTATAACTGAATCACTATGATGTACACCTGAAACTAACACAACATTGTAAATCAACTATACTCCAATTAAAAAAAGTAAAATTAAACTTAAGGAAAAGAAATTTGACCTGCTTTAAGGTTATATACTTTTGAATATATTTCTTGCATCTCTAGGAATACTCAACTTCCTGGTAGGCCAGGCCTGACCAAGACCTTCCATAAGTACCAGCGTGGCTGACTTGGTTTGTCCCAACTGCACTTTGTTTTATCAGGTGGCTTCCACAGTCAGACTATTTGAGTTCAAGATCCCAACTCAACTACTTGCAGCTGAAATTAGACAAGTAATTTAATTTATAGAGGTGACCTCTATAGAAAAAAGAATGTTCTTCCTAAAATTAACCTTGTCTCTCCCCTTCAGAAGTCCTCAAGAGTTTCCCACTGTTTTAGGGGATGGGAGAATAAAAAATCTTAACTTGACACAATCTAGGCCTTCCTGGCCCCTCTAGCCTGATTTCTGCTTTGCTCTGTTCTCCTGCCCAACAAACCACCTCTTGGTATCTTAAATACTCCTTTGCGGGCTTCCCTGGTGGCGCAGTGGTTGAGAGTCCGCCTGCCAACGCAGGGGACGCGGGTTCGTGCCCTGATCCGGGAAGATCCCATATGCCGTGGAGCGGCTGGGCCCGTGAGCCATGGCCGCTGGGCCTGAGCGTCCGGAGCCTGTGCTCCGCAACGGGAGAGGCCACAGCAGTGAGAAGCCCGCGTATCGCAACAAAAATAAAAATAAATAAAAAATACTCCTTTGCATACACATGTCACCTCTATGCAGAATGCTCCTTTTCCTTCCTTCCTTCTTTCCTTATTAACTCCAATTCATTTTCAGATACTAGGATTAGAGTTCTCCTAGGAAGCTTTCCTGGTACCCCTCAGTTTAGACTATGCTTTTACATGTTTTCTTTTGCTTTTACTTTCAATGTCTGTTGTATCACTGAAAAACATAATAGACATTACACTATACTTCTGTTTCACAAGAAGTCATCAAGGGAAAATGTGGCTTCTAATGTATCATTAACATAATTTTCCCCAAGAATAGGACAAAATTTAAAGATAAAAAGTCAATGAGTTAGCATGGATTTTCCTTTTAAATATCATCTCTTTACATTTTCTGATTTATCAAAGGAAAAAAGGTCTAGAGAAACTACCTGAAGACCTGATTGTAAAGTCTAGTACTTTTTCACTCTTTTGGTTGTCTGAAGTATTTACAGTCTATATGAGTCATTTGGCATTGGTAAATTGGTCAGGTATTTTTTCCTGTATATATTCCTTTTTTTTTTTTTTTTTTTTTTTTTGCGGTACGCGGGCCTCTCACTGTTGCAGCCTCTCCCGTTGCGGAGCACAGGCTCCGGACGCGCAGGCTCAGTGGCCATGGCTCATGGGCCCAGCCGCTCTGCGGCATGTGGGATCCTCCTGGACTGGGGCACGAACCCGTGTCCCCTGCATCGGCAGGCGGACTCCCAACCACTGCGCCACCAGGGAAGCCCTATATTTCTTTTTTTGACAACTTTACTGAGATGTAATTTACATACTATAAGATTCACTCATTTAAAGTGTACAATTTAATGGTTTTTAGCATATTTACGAGTTGTGTAACCATCACCGTAATCTAATATATAATGTTTTCACCACTCCAAAAAGAACCCTTGTGGGCTATATATTTTTTAAGTATATTTTCTTGCATAATCATGTATGTTTCTTACAGAGGACTGATCTCATTTGTAAATATTTATTAATGTTATTGTTCAATTAGCATCTGTACATTAGAGCATAAGCAGCAGAACACAGATTGTTTCTGGGTCAGCCTTGTGTCACTAACACCTAGCAGAGTATTTAGCACACAGTAGAAATTTGATAACAAATTTCAAAAAATTAGATTCATGAACTTCAGCATTATCATCTGTAAGGAGGGATTAAAGAAAAGCATATCGTGCAAGGAGGCTTTGAGGATAAAATAATATAATGCATGTGAGAGCTCCTAGTAAACTGAAATTTCATGTAAATCTTAGCTGTTACTTAGTATCTATTTTTTGTTTGTTTGTTTGTTTTTTTGTGTTTTTTTTTAGTATCTATTTTTAATTCAGAGAAAAATCTAGGTTAAAGATACATAGATTTGGGAGCATGAAGGAAAGCAATAAGATGTTACCTGATCTCTCTTCCTTTTCCCAAGAATAGAGGATAATTACATTTACTAGAAATCTTTTTGGTCCTGTGACTACTTCCGGCCAAAGGGATATGACAGAAGTAATAGGCACAGCTTCCAAACCTAGTTCTTAAAATGTTCTCAAGGTATTCAACTCATGCATTCTACCTGTCCACACGGCAAAAGCCAAAGGACCCAGAGGTGGCAGTCACATGGAAGAATCTTGGATCCTTCTCTTTGAGGAAAAGCTAGGAAAGCCATCCAATCTGTAATAAGCCCTGGCATGAGCAAGAATTCAACGCTTTTGTGAGCAAAATCACTGAGATTTCAGGATCGTTCGTTACGTGACTTCATACAGAACTCAGTTTCAAGCAGGGTGCTGCCTCAATAAAAAGTTGAAAAATAATTGGCATCGGTTAAGCACTAAGACATAGGCATCAAGGAAGCTAACACAGAAGGCTGGAGGAATAGCACTCCAGATTATGCCGTTGCAAAGAATTTGGTTTAATTCTTGCCTGTAGTTATTTGAGGGACAGATCACATGCCTAGTCAACCAGCAGCTCTAAGAGAGAAGCTTGGAAAGCGGAACATTAGTAGTGTATATGGGCTACCTTCGGCTGCCTTTGGCAAGATAGTACAAGCTAGGAGCTCACAGGAGAATTAAATACTTTGCAGGCAGAAATGAGAGAGAATAGAGAAAGTCCAGAAATTTGAAGTCTTTTCAGAGTTGAAAAATGTACAGATTCTAGATGCCCAAAATTAATATAGGAAATTTTTAAATGCTTTGAAATGCAAAGTCTCAGAAAAACTCTTCAGTTAGATGAAATGACTCAGGGCAATGATCAATCCTGATTCAATCAACGCAATTCAAACCTGATAGTTTTAAGTTACCTCTTAAGAGAAAGAAGAGAAGGTTAAAAAACAAAGCAGTAAAACAGACCTGAGAACTATGTCTAGGAAAAGATTTAGGTTGTAGTTACAGGACATGGAAATGACTGGGAAGCATAGAAATTAGAAGCTATGAAACTGTTGAAAGAATCATGTTGCCAAAGAAATCACAAACTCATTCAAAAAGTCTTCTGACTTTAAGACTTGAAGCAACCTTTGGGACCCTAACCAGTCACAGGCAGGAGACAAGTCTCAAAGCCCCTAGGAATGGTCTGTTCTCCAACACCCACTTCAGAGGTCCCTGGAGAGACTGCTGCACAAACATCCAACATCATACCTCCAAGGGTGAAGCCACAAACAATGGACTACAAAGGACAAAGGAGTTCCTTCACCAAAGAGTAAAATCAGAGCCTAAAATGGAACTTTCTTCACCTACGTAGGCTAAGAAGGCTTCACAGTATCTGTCCTGAAAATCTCCCATAATCTATAATGTTGGAAGTGAAGGAGCCTCACGTTGGTGCAGCCACATGATAGAAGGAGCTTGAATCCCTAAATTACTCTTTTGACGAGAGGAACCCAGCCCACACTGGATTGTGATGTGGTGAAGAAATAAACTTCTGTTGTGTTAAATCACTGAGGTTGGGGATTGTGTGTTAGCTGTAAGTAGGAATAATTAACCTGAGTTATGCAGGAAACATGGCTTTATATGTGATCCTGAAGTTAGGAGGGTGATAAGAAGACCCAGAAGAGACACACAAAACAGACGTTTTTCCATTTCAGTGGAAGTATTCAGTAGAAAATGAGGAAGGCAATATAGCATCTGAAAATGACTCTTGTATATAAGTGTGTGTTAAGGTAAGAAACATGAGTTTTAGCATCTTCATAGGCATTAAATGCCAGGATAAGAGTTAAGGTTTTTCACCTATAAGTCACTTTCCCAAACAGGATTTCTTGGACGACCAGTGAAACATAGTTCCATGTGAATGCAGCCGAGTGTAGGCTTCTCAGGGTCTTTAATACACTAATGTACATCATTAACCCCCAGCCCATCACCAACACCCAACTACCCGCCACTACCCTACACCCTCACAGGCTTCTAGGTTCACAGAAAGTTATATAAGGCTTTTTTTTTTTTAATCGAAGTCTAGTTGATTTACCATGTTGTGCCCATCTCTGCTGTACAACAGAGTGACTCAGTTATACATATGTAGATGTTCTTTTCTTTGTACTCTTTTCCATTATGGTTTATCACAGGGTATTGAGTATAGTTCCCTGTGCTCTTCAGTAGGACCTTGTTGTTTACCCATTCTAAATGTAATAGTTTGCATCTACCAACCCCAAACTCCCAGTCCATCCCTCTCCCTCCCCCCTCCCCCTTGGCAACCACAAGTCAGTTCTCTATGTCTGTGAGTCTGTTTTGTAGATAGGTTCATTTTTGCCGTATTTTAGATTCCACACATAAGTGATATCATATGGTATTTGTCTTTCTCTTTCAGACTTACTTCACTTAGTATGATGGAATACTACTCAGCCATAAAAAAGGAATGAAATAATGCCATTTGCAGCGACATGGATGCAACTAGAGATTATCATACTAAGTGAAGTTAGACTTTTGTTTTGGACAAGGAAAATATCCTTTTCCAAGTATATATACATTTCCAAAATCTCATATATACCAGCATTCCTTGGAAAACAGCATGGAAAGCATCTTTATAGGCTGTAAAGTTGTGTTGATTGCCACCATTACCAGAGAAGGAAGATAAAGCTGAATAGGTATGAGGAGTGTTATGAAGATAAAAAGCCTGACATTCATTCTGCCTCTTCTTCTCTCAGTACCGCACCTTATTATCAGTGGGGGCTTTGAGGCATGCTCTAAGGGGAAAACACTGCCTCTTCGCTGAACTGCAGCAATTACAGTTAGGGATGATGATCCAAAACAATAAATAAAAGCTTCCCAGCCTCCATCTAAGTGGCGATACCCCCAAGCCACAAGTGGAGTAAGAACGGCACAGCTAGGTGTCATGCGTCACCATACATATTCTCAAATGTTACAGCCTTTAAAACCAACACAGGTGCTCGAAATGATCACTTTTGCTCAAAGTCCTGGAAACAGGAGACTGGCTTTCAAGAATCAATTGCTCAGAGGGGGAAAAATAGCAGATTAAAATTTTATGCTATAATTTTACAATTGATTGTTAGTGTCGCCGAGGGTATAGCACAAAGCTATTTTCCAACCACTGGAAGAAAGATGTGTCTTGATAGAGGGTATTGTTAGCATAATAAGTGATCGTACAGTTATACATAGATTTTGTTTCGCTCTCTTCCAGCTGTGAATATGATTGTGTTCATGTGCTTGGGAAATTTGCATATAATGTGTGCTATTTGTATCTTAGCCAAATTCAAGTTCAAACTGCTCACTGAAATGGGACTGAAGCCCGCTAAGATAAATGTACTCATCTTCCATTTCTTTTTTTTTTTTTTTTTTTTTTTGCGGTACGCGGGCCTCTCACTGTTGTGGCCTCTCCCGTTGCGGAGCACAGGCTCCGGACGTGCAGGCTCAGTGGCCATGGCTCACGGGCCCAGCCGCTCCGCGGCATGCGGGATCTTACCAGGCCGGCGCACGAACCCGCATCCCCTGCATTGGCAGGCGGACTCTCAACCACTGCGCCACCAGGGAAGCCCCATCTTCCATTTCTTAAGGCCCCAATCCAGGTGAACGTCCTCCCTTCCTCCTGAACTTGCCCAACTGGCAAATTTGCCAAGAATTATCAAATTCTCACTGCTAGGAAAGCCAGCAATTGGATGAAGCATCCAAAATTGGGGTCTGAGGTCCAGAAGCAAAGAGAAGACAGTGCCATCAACTTTTTTCTACTTTCTAATATATTCCAGGTTGAATCAGTTTAAAAAAAAAAAGAAACCTCAGTTGTGAAAATTTGTAAAATGTCAGCGCTAGAGTCTTATTTCCTTTTTTAATGTAAATATAATTCACATACTGTAACATTCACACTTTTAATGTATGCAATCCAGTTCTTTTTAGTATATTCAGAACATTTTTATCTCCCTAAAAAGCAAGTCCGTACTCATTATAGTCACTTCTCATTCTCTCCTCCCTCCAGACCGTTGCAAGAATCTATTTCCTGTCTATATGAATTGGCCTTTCTGGATATTTCATAGAAATGGTGTCACACATTATGTGTCTTTTTGTGCCTGGCTTCCCTCAGTAGCCTCACTTTTTGGAGGAGGTAGCTGGGCCTGTGCTGGGGAAACAAATTGCCCAAATCACGTGGATTTTCTGGATATATCCAGAACTAGAATGTTATGAGGCCTCTGTTTAGCAGCATAACAGTTAAGCACTTGCTGGGAGCCCCAGTGTCAAGGGGGCTTTCAACCTCATTGGAAATGTCACCAAATATAATCGTATTTATTATAACTATTTTCTGAGAATACTATACAAGGTTGGGGAAACAAAACAAACAAACAGAAACTTTGGTAAGCTTCATGGGGTATAAGAGGAGTTGTGAACTCACTTTATAAGATGTTCAAATCACAGAAGTTGGTGTCTAAACCTCCCTGTACGTATGGATTTGGTGAAACGCAAGACATTTGGGTTGTTGAGTGGCTACATATGGTTGAGGCTGAGTCCCTCAAATTCAACTTTGAACAAATATGTAACAAATGTATTTTTGAAGGAGTGCCAGAGTATTAGCCGGCCCATGTTCTCTGAATGTCCACCCACCCCTCAAGTCACCACCTGGCTCCCACACCCAGGCCTCCTCAGCTGATATTTGTACAATATTGATGTGTCCTTTGGTGGAAACGCACTTCTCCTGGAATATTCGCCCGTGACCTCAGAGCATGTAGTGATCTCACCCTCTTGTCCCTTATCATTCTACCTCCTTTACAGACTGACAAGCTTTCTTACTTCCCTCAGTTCTTTCTCCATCACAGTGAACCCACAATCTCCATTCTATTGTAGCTCGCATTGGGTTTCAAGTCTACCCACTCAAACAGCCTATCTTCCTAAAGTCACAGAGCACCAACCTCATCCTCTGTCCCCCAGTTCAGTATCCACCCAGGGCCCAGTTTATACCTTTAGAACTTTGCAGGGATACTCTGGAATGGATTCCATTTTCTAACTATGATGACCTTCCATCTATATAATCCCTTCAGGAACTTCAGGACTCCAATCTGCCTCTTGCATCCAAATTCTAGAGACCTTGAGATCTCAGCACCTTTAATAAGCCAAGGTGCTTCCTTAGAGCACATCTCTAGTCAGGGATCATTTCCTACATTTGAAAGTTCTGTGCTCAGTAGCCACAAGAACATGAAAATGACAGTGTAGTGCAGTGCTCTGGAGGTGAATGTCCAGGATTTGTAGCCCAGGCCAGACTATTTAGGAACTGTATGACCTTAGCTAAGAGTCTTAACTTCTCTGGGCTTCAGTTTGTTCATCTTTAAAACAGTCATAGGGGCTTCCCAGGTGGCGCAGCGGTTGAGAGTCTGCCTGCCGATGCAGGGGACACGGGTTCGTGCCCTGGTCCGGGAGGATCCCACATGCCACGGAGCAGCTGGGCCCATGAGCCATGGCCGCTGAGCCTGCGCGTCCGGAGCCTGTGCTCCGCAATGGGAGAGACCACAACAGTGAGAGGCCCGCGTACCGCCAAAAAAAAACAGGCATAATAGTAGTTCATATCTTATAAAGCTGTTCAGAAGATTAAATGACTTTATGTATATTAAGTACTTAAGTACTTGTAACATAGAAATTGTATAAAAATAATAACCACTGTTTTATTTCCTCTGTATACAAGTAGCCCACATGCAACATTTATACCAGAAATGCAGGAGTTTTTTTATTTGTTTGTTTTCTAGAACATCTTAAATTATCAACTAGGAGAAAAAATACTAGATTGGGAAATAGGAGGTCTAGAATCTAGTTCTTACTCTGCCACTAAATTCTTATTGAATACAGTGAATTTTCTTATGGAGGTTAAACATTTTCTTAGATCCATGGCTACTATATATTTTTGAATGCCATCTTTACAGAGAGTGACGATATAAAAGTCTAAGTGATCACAGAAGCCAAATCAGTGGTTTTCTAATGAATGAGATGCCCATGAATGATTCTGATCCTTAAAGTTGATTAATTCTTTAGCTCAGCTGCACGCATTCACTTTTCTGAGTTGTTTTTACTCTTAAAAAATCCATACAGCATGTCACTAAATGGTGACAACGATCAGGATATTAGAAAAGCTGGCTAGAGGAGGACTGTGTTAACCCACCCTCTGATTTTGCTACTTAAGCCTTTCTTAGTGTCTCTGACTGGACTCTTCTCCATTAAGCTCCCTCTAAAGAGGTTATTTCACTCCAACCTGCCTTCCAAGTAATATGACCTGGTGGTATAGGAAAGGCATGAACGGTCTTGCAGTCTATCTAGAAAATGCAATGCATTCTCCAACTTCGCTTCCTTTATTTTCCCATAGACCCTGTGGCTATCCTAATTTTAATTATTAACTTAATCTGTCCCCACTCTTCTGTGCCCAGACTGGGTGTTCTGACAGAAAGGACCGGGTTTGGAGATCTTTAAATTGTCAGTACTCAGTATTTAACCAGTGCATTAAAAAGTGTTTGCCTTCTTTCAGTACATATGGTGAGTCAAGTCACATGCCTCTTCACTCAAGCTATGATTTGGTCCTTTTTTACGTATTGCTGCCTCTGCCTGGAATGACTCCCCCTTCCTGTGCACTTAAGGAGTCATGCTTTACAATGCAGCTCAGACATGGCTTCCTCTGAAGTGCTGTCCTTGAGCCCCTCATACTTTCCTTTCTCTGCACCACAAAAGTATACTTTCTTACAGAAGTCAAAGGTTTCTTCTAGGGCCTTGTCTATATTCTTTGAAGGGATCATACTGAATTTTTTACCTTTAAATAATGTATTTACAACTCTTGCTTGCTCATAAGACGAGAGCTGCTCGAAAAAATGAAAGTGTCTGTTTAATCAGCCTTCTCACAACCTAGCACAGAGCCTGGCACATAACAGGCAATATTTGTTGATTACAGCTGCACTGAACTGATTTGAATTGAATTGACTTCAGATGCATAAAGGAAATTCATCTCACTTTGAAAGGTTTATAGTATAATTGATATAGCCAATTGAAATGGGTGAATTACAAAAGGTATATAGTTAACTTTTACTTTAGGGAGTTTTAAAGATGATTTTTACCATTTTAAGAGAATTTTTTATTATTGGAAGTTTTCTCTTCCTGGTGTTTCCTTCCTCTCGGCACAAGAGAGGAAGGAAACAATCTTTCATTGTCCCCAGAAAGAAGAGGGGAGAAAGAAAAGTAGTCAATAGTCAACTTTAAAGCCCAAAGGACTACAAAAGTCTTGCAAACAGTTTTTCTCGTATGAGAAAAAGATTTCCAAATTCAAGTATCTCCCTTTATACAGCAAAATAAATCTAGGAGGTTTGTCCATGAAGTATTACCATAAACTATGGGTAGAAAGAACTCAGCATATGGCCAAGAAGAGACCTCTTGAGAGAAAAATAATCTTAATAGCGGAGTTGAGCTTTGAATCTACAGAGTATTTGTACAAATAAGAGTAAAACAACAGAACAGGAAAGACTGTTTTAAATGAGAAGGGAATGGTAGGTTTCCTTCTGTCATCCACAGAAATGGGGACCCAGAATAAGACAGAACGTGTTTTAGAGAATAAAGTGGATTTTTAATTTATTTTTACATTTTGTGTAAGGTTGAATGTTGGCTGCACTGTACACAACAGTTTTTGAGAAGGAAGGATTGCCCAGACCAGATGGGAGGTCTCTACAGCCCTGCTCTCTAACCTTTGTGTGAAAACCACAGTTGAACAGTCAAAAAAGCTTCATGAAGGACCCAGGAATACATTGGCAGCACAGACAATAAAAAGTCTAGAGTTTGGACTGTTGAGATACCAATGAAATCTGACAAAACCCTACTGTAATACAATAAGACCTATAGGGAACTGACATTAAAATTTGGGTGAGGAATTGATTACCCAAGATGCTATATAAACAGTTAAGACCACCTTGGCAATCAGCTGCTGTTGGAAATCAGTCCTCCCCAACAGAGGTATTCAATAAATGTTAGGGTCCTGACTATTTATGGCCTCTCTTTTTACCTTTGCTTCCCAAATAGCTTGAGGAAGTCAAGGCAAGTAAACAAGGATTTTCTCAAGAATCTGCAAAATAGGAATGTTTCGGTTAATTGAGTGTTCCAGTGAACGTATATCACCTGTAAGGCTTATTGGTTATCCAGGAATTAAAGATGCTCTGTATTAGTCAGGGTTCTCCAGAGAAACAGAACCAATAAAGAGATTTACTATAAGGAATTGGCTCACACAGTGATGGAGTCTCAGAAGTCCCACAATCTGCCATCCGCAAACTGGAGACCCAGGAAAGCCCGTGGGGTAGCTCCAGTCCACGTCTGAAGGCCTGAGAATTAGGAGAACTGATGCCGTAAGTTGCAGTCTGAATCCAAAAGCCTGAGAACCAGTAGAATCTATAGCATAAATTCCAGCTGAAGGGAAAGAGAAGACCAGTGTTTCAGCTCAGCAGTCAGAGAGAGAATTCTCCCTTACTCGTATTCCTTTTTGCTCTATTTAGGCTCTCAGCAGATTGAATGACGTCCAACCACATTGGGGAGGGCCGTCTGATTTATCCAGGCTACCAATTCAAATGCTAATCTCTTCTGGGAACACCATCACAGACACACCTAGAAATAATGTTTAGCCATATATAGGCACCCTTTGGCCCAGTTATGTTGACACATAAAATTAACCATCACATACTATATGCTAATTCTTTGAAAATGATTAACCCTGTGGACCTAAGTATGGGAAAGGATGGCAGGTGGCTGTCTCCATGTCTCTCTAGGTCTAATTCTTTATGGTCGCTGCAAGTAGACCAGCCTCCAGAAGGGAGTGTTTTTCTCCAGCGTCACCTGATAGATTAATTCAGGGACAGCTCTCAGTTCCTTCTTGCCAGTGACAGTCTCAGAGTATGCAGGATTTCCTTGCTGTCAGATTGGCATATGCCTTGAGTCTTCTGTAGACGAAACGTCAGCTCTCTATGCCAGCTCAGCACTCATTTCCAAATCATTTGTTTGCTGCCTTTTGCCATGTGAGAGCAAAGGTTTCATCAGCCCAGCACGATTCCCAAGAATGGTGCTTTTTCTCTCCGATAAATGTGTGACTTTGAACCAGAAGAGGGGTCAAGCCTCAGAGTCATGGACCCAAATCACAGTTTTGTCTCTGCCATTTACTTTGGAACATAATCCGCCCCATCATTTTTCTCATCTGAAATAGTCGAAGGTAGCCAACATCATCTCTAAAGTTTCCTATATGCTCTGAAAACCAGTTCAATAGGTGCCTTAATGGTGGTGGTTGCTGTTTTAGGGGAAAAAAATTAGCACACCTATGGTAGTGCTAGATGAAGAGTAGGAAAAATAAACAAGATGCAAGGGCTTTGCCACTGAGTGTCTTGGAACCTGGTAAGGAAGGTGGATATTTAAACCGTTCACCACAGAATCTGTGGTGAGTGCTAATTAAGGGATATATTTGATCTAACCCATTCACACCACCTTATTATCAAACCCAGATGATGGCAAAATAAGCCCTCAAAGTTAGGGATGCTTTTAAGGACACTGATAACTGGTTCCCTTCCAGATGAGATCCATGACCTCTGCTCTAGGGCATTATTACAAGGTTCTAACTCACGGCACTAAACAAATATTCTCTCCAAAAGGCATAAGAACAGGAAAAAGAAAGAAAAGCTCGACTTACAAAGAAGGAAGGAGGGCATCCGTGCCCAAGTTGATGAACTTTTTTGTATTCCTGTTGTCTAACACAGAGCCTGGCACATTACCAATACTCATTCCTTTATTCACTTGTTAAACCTGTACATGTGCCACATATGCTGGGTTCCGGGACACAATTGTGAATAAAACATGCAAGGTCAGTGAGCTTATATTAAAATGAGAATGGGTAGATGATAAACTAGTAAATAAGCAGAGAATCAAATATTTTGATACATCTTATGAAAGAAAGAAATGGTGATGTGATAAAGAGTATGGGAAAGTATGTGCGTGAGATAGGGTGGTCTAGGACAGTCTCTGTGTGAGATCCGAAGCGGGAACAATGTAAAGGCCCTGGTGAAAAATTTCTTGTTGCACAAGAGGGAGCCGGGAGAGCAGACTGCCAGGGTCATCTCTGTTGAAGGGGGAGGATGGTACAAGGTGTGCTTGTAGAGGTGGATAGATGATGCATGTGTTGTCAGGCCGAGTCAGTGTGATTTTCTAATAACATGGCTGTAAAGGAAGAGGAAAAGGGAGGTATCAAGGCTTATGCTTAAATTTAGTTAAAATGAACTGAAAGGAAGGAAGGAAGAAAGGAGAAAGAAGGAAGAGAAATGATTGATTCATCTGAGTGCTGACCTATGTTTCTGCACTAGACACGGGAAAGGTGCATGTTTTTCTGGAGTCTGCAACCTAAAATGTTATGCTGAATTTGATGACGAGTCAAAGTAGGGCAGAAGAGAGAAATACTCCATTAGAATACAGGCTCTGAAAGAAGTGACAGAGCATTTTGATATTGATAGAGGTCTGGATAATTCAGGCCGTTAGTCATTCCTTCTCTTTGATTCCACAGGGATGGAAGGGAAGATTTATCTTGGAAGATGAATAAGATCCTCCAGATGACAAAGTAGAGAAGCACATTTCAGGCAGGGAGAACAGCAGGTACTAGTAAGTGGAGACGTGAACAGCCTGGTACATGAGTGCCAAAGTCTCCAAGCAGTCCAGCAAAACCAGGGAACAGAGTAGAAGAGCAACGTTGAAAGGGGGGATTGGAAAGTCAGGTAGCATCAGATCAAGTAGTGTTTTACATCGAGTGGTGTTTACCAGTAGCTAATGCTTCTGAACCCCCAACGCTGCTGATCTTCTGTCTGTTCCTCAAACGTGACAAAATTCTCTGTGCCCCGAGGCTTTTGCAATAATTTATATCTCTAGTACCCTCTTTCCTGGGCATTCACACAGCTGACTCCTTCCCACCAGCCATCGATTAAATCTCAGCTCAAATATCACCTTCTCGGGGCTTCCCTGGTGGCGCAGTGGTTGAGAGTCCACCTGCCGATGCAGGGGACATGGGTTCGTGCCCCGGTCCGGGAAGATCCCACATGCCGCGGAGCGGCTGGGCCCGTGAGCCATGGCCGCTGAGCGAGCCTGTGCTCCACCACGGGAGAGGCCACAGCAGTGAGAGGCCCGCGTACCGCCAAAAAAAAAAAAAAAAAAAAATCACCTTCTCAGAACCAACACCTCTCCGGGCTCCATCAGAAATTGATTCGCCTCTACTTTCTGATCACTCTGTTTTATGTTCTTCCTTGGTGCTTTCTACTACATGGAATCGTCTTGGCTACGTACATGTTTATTTATCTTCTGCCTTCCTCCACTGAGATAAAAGCTCAACAAGAGATTGAATTTCTTTTCTTTTATTTACTGCTGTATTTCCAACACCTGTACCAGAATAGTAGGTGCCCATATAATATTTGTGAAATGAATAAGTGAGGAATCATTGATTAGGGAGAGGTATGGTCCAACTTGCCCTTCAGGATATCATGTTGTGTGCAGTATGGTAGGACTGCATCTTTCTGAAAGATAAAGTTCTAACGTGAGTATGTGAGATTTAAAAAAACGTATAATCAAAATTACCTTGACAATGGATTAGAAAGGTTCAAGGCCTTTTTGAAGACTGATATTCATCACTCAAGGATAATGGATCCAGTATCTCTAGGGTTTTTTTTTTTTTCTTTCCAGAAAGGACATGTCCCTCTTTCTGTCCTTGGCACCCTATTCAGCCATCTAGAGGATTATTCCAGTACATTGCTACGTTTAGAGGAGTGGTAGGAGAAATAACCTGAACTCCTTATTTATTTTTTCTCTTGTGAAAAATGAATATTGCTGAATTTATATGAGCTTAATGCTCATATAAAACACCACTTCATGGAAGGTGGACGTGCAAGGTCTAAGTTTGGAGGCTGAGAGCCCATTTTAAAATGGAATTTTGTTCTCCCTTGAAATGAAAAAACCTCTCTGTCTCTTTCAATCCTATGATACCTAACTTTATGCACTTGAGATCCTTCTGCAGCAAACTGAAACCTATTTTCATTGGGTTTGAACCCACTTTCTTTATCCCAGGCACAGCTTAAATATCGTTGTAGAAGGTGCCTTGAAATTAAAAGACCAACATGATCTCCAGTGGACTTACTACTTATAATGATCTGGGTGTTTAGAGCTTTCACTTCATAACTCCTCTTGTCTTGTCCCTTCCAACCCCAATGAAGAAGACAATTTTTAGAGGCAACATGAACAAGGGTTAGTGAGGATTCAACAATTTGTCTTATTAAAGTTGAGAAAAAATTAAGTAATCCATTGAAATACTAGTGTCAAATACCAGTCTCTTGATCTCTCTCATAAACACATAGTCAACTTTGGTCTTTCCTTTTTAAGCAACTACGAAAGGGACCATTTTAGATCTCCATTCCAACGAATTTTCCAAACATTGTTGAATAGCCTGGGGTGTGAGATACATTTCTATGCTAAATGAGGGTTAATGTCTAAAATATTTTTTTAAACATCTTTATTGGAGTATAATTGCTTTACAATTGTGTGTTAGTTTCTGCTTTATAACAAAGTGAATCAGCTATACATATACATATATCCCCATATCTCCTCCCTCTTGAGTCTCCCTCCCACCCTCCCTATCCCACCCCTCTAGGTGGTCACAAAGCACCAAGCTGGTCTCCCTGTGCTATGCGGCTGCTTCCCACTAGCTATCTATTTTACATTTGGCAGTGTATATACGTCCATGCCACTCTCTCACTTTGTCCCAGCTTACCCTTCCCCCTCCCCGTGTCCTCAAGTCCATTCTCTACATCTGTGTTTTTATTCCTGTCCTGCCCCTAGGTCATCAGAACCATTTTTTTCTTTTTAGATTCCATATATATGTGTTAGCATATGGTATTTGTTTTCCTCTTTCTGACTTACTTCACTCTATATGACAGACTCTAGGTCTATCCACCTCACTACAAATAACTCAATTTCGTTCCTTTTTATGGCCGAGTAATATTCCATTGTATATATGTGCCACATCTTCTTTATCCATGCATCTGTCGATGGACACTCTGGTTGCTTCCGTGTCCTGGCTGTTGTAAATAGTAAAAGACTTTTGAAAGCTTCTGTAAATGGCCTCTAGGGAGTGAAGTGTTTTCTGCTTTCACTGGCTTTTTACTGCTACTTCCCTTCTCACTGTGCAACACCCACCCCTCTATTGATTATTCGTGTGCAGTTATACTGGGGATAAATTAAAGATTATGAGAGCTGTAATTTGGTTTAACACCATAGGCTAATAGGTTAAAAAGAGCCTGAATAAACGTTTGGAAGATCCAAGCACTGGCTCGTCTTAGCCTAGAAAGGATTTATTATTACAAATTCCCAGTGATTAATAGGCAAACGTGTCAGATGTCTCAGTTTGCTGTCTTGCACAAAGGGCTGATGGACATATTTGGTCTGTGAAAATGTGAGTATTGATCCAAATACCATCATTTGAATAATGCTTTGAAAATTGCAAAGCATTTCTACTTTTCAGGTGCATAACACTGGGGAGCGTCAACCTACGCTGTGCCAGGTTGAGTGAATACAAAGATGAAAAGAACATAGTAAGCTAAGGTTCCACTTTCCAGCCTGAAATCAGGTAGATCTGCAGCGAATTCTAACCTTCCTGCCTTTGAGCTTTGTAACTGTAGGTAAGTTAGCCTTTCACAGCCTCATTTATTTAATATGAAGATCACGGATAATAATAGACAATACTTCACAGAGTTTTGGGGAGGATTTAGGGAGATAGTTTTAACAGAGTGCTTAACATAGTAAGAGGTAACAGTCTAATGTATCAGCTATTTAATTATTTTGAAGAGACATCATAACCAAGAAGGGATGATGATGATGGTTCTCATTTTGCGTGTCCAGAAACAGCATCAGGAATGCTAAGCAAGTTGGCTAAAGTCACATAAGTCTTGAAACCTTGGGTTCAGGTTCCAAGCTCCAAACTCTATCTTGTTTCCTGGCTCCTAGGGCTAAATGAAGGAATTGGGGCAGGGTGATCTTATGCAAAGGAACATTTCTGTGCCCATAAGAATTTCTACTGCAAAACCTTTTAAAAATGAATCCAACGAAAAAGAGTATCCAACTCTTTTGTTTCCATTTTTGTCCTGGTGTAAAAACAAGTGTGTATTACAAGCTTGACTTACAAGGATCTCACAGGAGGAGCCCCTTGTACTATTTGAGTTACTAATGGGATAGCAAACAGTGCCTGTAATTTACTTTGTACTTTGATAATGTCTTGGCTCACAGGGTCACACAGCCCTTTCCAAACATTAACTTATTTCTCCCTCCTAACGCTTCTAAGGGATCAGAGAAGGTTAGCACTCCCTTTGTTTCATAGGTGAAAAAACTGAGATCTAAGAAGGTTATGCATCCTACCAAGGTCACCCGGCAAGCCAATAAGCTATCTAATCCCCTGCTGCCTGCTGAAGATACTCCCGGAACCCACACAGGGAAATGTGTGCAGGATGTTTTTCCTCCTGCCCTGGAACTGCCACCAAATGCCATTTGTGTTACTTTTCTATACCTCTCAAGCTGTGCCTCGAACAAACAAAACAAGAATGTATTGCATCCTGGCTTCTTCAGGACCATGGAGCTAAGAGGCGAACCAAAAGGAGTAAGCCTAAGTGTAAAATATATTTGTTGCAAGCAAATAATACTTATCACATTAAAAGTGGGTGGGAGAGGCTGACCTATTTGTTTTAAAAGTTAGGTGGAGTAGTGTAGGAAAAATGTACACACATGTGAACAAGATTTCAGAACCTCATCTGAATACAGGGAACAGTTAGGTTCATCCACTTAGGAACTGACATTTACTGAGCTCTAGGCACGAGTTTAGGAATTCCCTGGCGGTCCAGTGGTCAGGATTCTGCGATCTCCCTGTAGGGGGCACAGGTTTGATCCCTGATTAGGGAACTAAGATCCTGCAATTTGTGCGGTGCGGCCAAAAAAACCAAAAAAGAAAAAAAAAAAAAACCATTAAGCTTATTTTTGAGATGGAGAAGTCAGAAAAGCTGAACAGAACACACTTCTTTTACGTCCTTATTTATTTATTTACTTATTTTATTTATTTATTTATTTTGCGGTACGCGGGCCTCTCACTGTTGTGGCCTCTCCCGTTGCGGAGCACAGGCTCCGGACGCGCAGGCTCAGCGGCCATGGCTCATGGGCCCAGCTGCTCCACAGCATGTGGGATCTTCCCGGACCGGGGCACAAACCCATGTCCCTTGCATCGGCAGGCGGACTCTCAACCACTGCGCCACCAGGGAAGCCCTTTTACGTCCTTATTTAAAAGTCCTCTTCCCGCTGAGTCCTTCTCTTCCAGGCCACCTTATCCAAAACCATGGCCTCCTTTCCACTCTTGTCCCTTTCCCTGCTTACCAATTAATTAATTACCAGTTAATTATCTTGTTTATTATTTCTCTCCTTCCTTTAGAATGTCATCTCCATGATGGCAGGAAGCTTTGCCTAATTTGCTCACTGCTGCATCCCTAGTGCCTAGAAGAGAGCCAGTACATAATAGGAGTCAACCAAAAATTGTTTAATGAATGTATTCATGTTCCCCTGACAGCTCAGAGTTCTCTTAGTAGCAGGCAATTACAGTTGCAATGTTATATTTACTTTTAATCCCAACTCTTTCTCTCCTTCTCAACTTTCACTCACTGAGTTTAGACATTATGGGTTCCAACTTGGGTTACTTCCTCTTCACAGATCTTTCTGGCTCCACATTTATTTTCCTTAACACAGGACTGAAAATAGGACTCAACCAATAATTGTTAAATGAATGAATGAATGCATTCACATTCTCATGACAGCTCAGAGCTCTCTTAGTAACATGCGATGACAGCTGCAATTTTACATTTATTTATGTGGTGATCTGATTAAGCTCTATATCACTTTCTAGATCTATGAAAAAAGAACATTTTAGTGTGATCATGAATTATATCCCAGTGCTTAGAATGATGCCTGGCAGAAAGTAGTTCTCAACAAGTATTTTCTAAAGGAATAAAGAGACACAGCTGTATGATAGAATTCAAAGAGTGGAAATGTGACATAGCAAAGACTTGGAACCCTTCTTTGTGTATTCAGTAACTACTTACTAAGCAATAGACATTATTTCTGCCTTCAGTGGGGCTTACTACCAAGTGGGCTCTTCTCATACCAAATCTCAAACTAGGTCTTTGCTGCAAATCCAACATTTAAATAAAAAGCAGTTTCATTTATGTTTTAATATTTAACTCATAAGTAAGAAACTTAAATATCTGGCAACTTCACCTGTCTGGAATGCAGGTAAAAGGCAGAAAGTACGCCAGGAAAGCCTCTTTCCAGTTAAAAGAGGTTACAGAGTTTGACAACATAAAAGTTTCTTAAATCATGCTGCACATTCCATCTACTTTTAAATATCACAGAGCCACCTGTCATCTCAGGAGTGTCCCTCTTTAAAGTACTTGTCTCAGTTTATCTATCACTAATCTCTATAGATTCTATAGTCAAATATCTTTTAATTCCAACTGTTCCTCTCCATCCCCGATTCCGCTGACCTAGTTTAGACATTATGGCTCCCACTTCGGTTACTCATTCTTAACTGGTCTCACTATCTCCACTTTCCTTTTCTCTAACACAGGACTGGAAATCAAAATAAATAGAAGAGACAAAGTAGATGCCCAAAGCAAGGCTTAGTGTAAGAGAAAGATATTAAACCCAGCCTGGTGGTGGAGCCTTCTATGACCATCTGTGGCCAACCAGAATGGATAAGTCCATCACCATGTGGTTCGCTTCCTAGAGAGCCTACCTCTTGCAAATTTAGCTACTAACTCAATTATGACATCATTCTAGGAGCACTCATACTAAAGCCATCTATTGATTCCAAAACTTTGTTCTTTTAAAGAATGACAAACTCATTTAGTGGCCCTAGCTAGGTCTGTCACTCATCCCTTGACACACATATTGTACTTGCTTGTTAGTATGACTGTCTTCTTACTGGATATGTATTTCTTTAAATATGGGGTGTGCATTATTAGAGGATAACAGTTGCTTTTACACTGTAGTTTACAATACACTATATAACAGTGAAGGGTAAGTGGAGACAGGTCTTCTTTTCTTTCTCTTCAGTCCTCCTAATGGCTTTAAGAAGAAACTAAGTTTTGTGCTAGCATGCTCTTAACAACTTTTATACTTGATAATCTCCTTTATTTATCAAAGAGGCAAGCAAACCCAGGCTTGGAGACCTCAGCACACAAAGTTTCTGGTTTGAAAATTCAAGCATAGGACTGTTTTCATTGCATTTGGTTTAACAATTACCTTCTATTTAGGACAAATGAAATGGATTTTCCATTAAGCTGAGACACAAACTTTTTTTTTCAAATAAAATCTTTTAAGGTCTAGAAGTATATGTAATTAAAGAAAACATTAAGTAATGTGGGGAGCACAAAGATACGACAAAAACACAATGGGCCATTTGAATGACTGAAATTTGGGAAATTTCACTACACTATAAGTTCCTTCTCTTAGAGCAAAGGCCACGTCTTTTCATCTCCCCATTCCCCCAAATTCAGCACAAAGCATCACCTGTGTAAGAAAAGAGGAAAGCTTAGATTCCAAGGTATATCATCGAGATCATACTCTCATGTACATCTCAAATCCTTTACGCCTCTCTTCTTGTACTCACCTGGCAAAACCCCAAAGTTTCATTAAATCAGACTGTCAATTCTATATCTGTACTCTGGGCTGCTGAAATGGCTTGTGAAAAATACACACTATATTAGTGCATCTCACTTCAAAAGTGATTCCATGGGGCCAAATCTAGCTAATAACTTTGTATTTAGCTTTTCAAGTGCTAAAGATATGTTTTATTATCAGACGTACTTAGAAATACATATGCCCTTCATATTGCGGATCCTCACTGAGACTCTCCCTGACCTCACATCTTTAAGAATAGTGTCTTCCATATGATATCGCTTATATGTGGAATCTAAAAATATGGTACAAATGAACTTATTTACAAAACAGAAATAGAGTCACAGATGTAGAAAACAAATTTATGGTTACCAAGGGGGAAGCGGGGGAGGGATGGATAAAATGGAAGATTGGGATTGACATATACACACTACTATATATAAAATAGGTAACTAATAAGGACCTACTGTATAGCACAGGGAACTCTACTCAGTACTCTGTAATGACCTATATGGGAAAAGAATCTAAAAAAGAGTGGATATATGTATATATATAACAGATTCACTTTGCTGTACAGCAGAAACTAACACAACATTGTAAATCAACTATATTCCATTAATTAAGAAAAACAAAAAATGATTAAAAAAAGAATAGTATCTCCCACAGCTGTCCTAGCAGAATCTATCCTTTCTCTACTTTTAGCCATAGCAATTATTATATATCTATGTATATATATTTAAATAGAATAATAAAGGGTAATGTGTATACCCTTACAAAGCATATGTATATGAATATACATCTGTATATGTAAGCATCTGTATATGTATACATATGTACATATATATATGTAAACACAGTTACCTATGTATAGAATGCTTACATTCTAGTTGGGATGATGCAGACAATAAAGTATATACATAAGTATATATTGAACAATTATATACTCATTGTATAAGTATATACTCATAATAAATATACTTTTTTGTTTATTGTCCACATCTTCCCAACTACATTGTAAGTGTCATGAGAACAGGGATTTTGCCTACTTGCTTCACTGCTGTATTCCCTGCACCTAGATCAGTGTCTGGCACAAAATAGACTCTCAATACTTATTTCAATAAGTATTGAAATAAGTGTTCAAATAATACTTTGAATAAGTATTCAAATTATTCTCAATACTTAGAGAAAAGGGAGGAAGGAAGCAAGGTCAAACCTATGATACATTTTTACATCTGTATTACATATGAAATGCTATTATCTTTCTCTGAGATTTTTCAAATGTAGTCAATACTTACGTAGTGAGTGTCTCAAGTCCTCACCCTGGAGGAAGGAGAAAAGAAACAGACATATGAATGAATAAGATTTATTGTACATCAGATCGTGCTAAGTCTATAGAATGCGATTCCCCCTTTCTCCACCTCTTGCTCCCCATTTGGTGTGACAAAAATGGATTAGAAATAAGTACCAGCTTAAATGGCCATAGACTCTCCCATTGGACTGTTCCCTCTAGTGTTTCAGCAGCCAATGTGCCTAATTCATCTTATCTAGTCAGTTTCTGTTAGCAGTTTAGGGTCCCTGTCAGAGTACTTCACTTTTTTGCCATATGGATAATTTTACAAATGCCTGTCCTCTTCACTAACCTATGAGCTATTTGGGTTTAGCATGTCTGTAGCCCCAACTCTTAGCACATACTTGGCCTGGAGTAGATATTTACTTCTTTTTTCGAAAGAAAATCAATTAAGATTTGATGATCTTATTGTTGCTGTTTGTTTTTTTGTTGTTTTTGTTTGTTTGTTTTTTGCTATTGCAGATGGGATTCAGTAGAATGTTCTTTTCCAGGCAGATGCATTGTCCAAAACAATGTGTAACTGCAAACACAAATGGGACAGTAATCCATAAAAAACAAGCATAAGAATTCCTAACATACAGCAGTCTGAGGCCGGTCAGTGTAGGGCAAATTAACTACCTATGTTGACCCTGAAGTCAGTCTATGGTGTAATTGATGGTGTTAACAAGCATGTTCATATGTGAAGACAAGAATCAGTTTACTTGATGGAGTTGTACATCATGGCTTCATAAGGCCAGGAACTATGCAAGATATATTAGGGGGGAACGCACATCTAATAATAAAATATAACTTTAGCACTTGAAAAAAATGAATCAAAACCATTAACTAGTTTTCGCCCCATAGAATCACTTATTTCTAGAAAACTGGGGGTTTTACTGTAAATTTGGATATTTGAAAACTTGCCAACTATTCAGATTTCTAACTGCCTACTATAATTCTTTAAAAACTAAGAATCTTTGTTTCTCAACTTTAATACTTATGAGAATTCATTGAGTGTTTGGAATTTAAAAAAAAAAAAAATCCTTTGCTGAAAGGGTATAGTGGATATCAGGGGAAAATGCAAGTTCTTAGCAGATAGCAAATACTTAGGAAATAGTCTTGCAATACCAGGTATTTACATGACAACATCCATCTCAGTCTGTTTCTCCTCCCTCACTTCCTCCTTATTTCCCTTTTATCCTCCATTACTTGGTCTTTTGCCCCCTAACTGTGTTTACATTTGCATGTCAAGATTTAAGCAGGTTTACTCTCCACTAAATCTTGTCTTGCAAGTTGAAACATTAGTAGAATTCTACACTGTGAGTCTGTTGTCATACTGTTACACTGGAACACTGAGACAGGAACCACTCTGGTATCACTGATTAGCTCTGAGACAGGAAATGATAGAGTCATATGCAGAGCACTGTCCCATCCAACCCATGATTGGATGCTTCTGAACGTTTGATACAGCTCACTGATATTGTCTACCCTGAAGTCCAGTTAATTATGAGAATTAGCTTTTAAGATAGCTCAGTGACTATGTTCTAGTTTTCATTGTGGCTATTGCCAGGAGAATTGTCAGACAAGGCTCAGGCCTTTGAGATGCGGATCTGTTTGAAATGCAAAGATGGAGGTTGGAATGAATTCCAGAGGTAATTTGTATAAGCCTGTACTTTCACTCACTTGTTTCACTTCATGATAGTACCTTCAAGAATATTTGAAAATCTGAGGTGAGCTTGAGGTTGGAAGAGCGTGTGCATGTGTGACAAGAGATGAAATTACAAGGAGACAGAGGAAGAGCAGTAGCAGTAGTAATACTACTACTACTACTACTAATGTTTATTTATTGGATGCTGAGAATCTGACAGACATAATGCCAAGGGCTCTATATGCATTATCTTATTTAATCCTTCCAACAGCCCTATGAGGCAAGTGCTATTGTCATTCCCATTTTATAGATGATAAAACTGAGGCTTAGATAAGTTATGTAGCTTGCTTATATTTACACATCTACTAACTCACAGAGCCTGAAGATAAACTCATACTTTTCTAGCTCCTGATTCTATGTTCTTAACCGCAATAGACCAGCTCAGTGTCTTTTACCAAACCACCAGTGGGACATCAGAAAATCAGCTGTCCAAAGTAGCATCAGCGACCTCCTCTTAAGTACCACCCTCACCAAAATCTATGGTCCTCTGAGCTGTTACTTCGAGAATAAGACAAATATGAGGAACTGAGTATCTATGTAGTCTTCTTCAGTCAACTTAGAGACCTACCAAATATTAGCATTGTTTCCACTTGCTCCTTGATAGAATGGGTAGAGAGTTCATGACAGTCAGAGTGCCATTAGGCGTAAGAAAACTGGGAGGCTGGATGAGTCACCTGCTCTGGAGGTCTTTGAAAACAAACAAAAAGGCAAACATTTTTTAAAACTTACAGAGTACCTATTTTGTTGGTCACAACTTGACATAGACGGATGATAGGTGATAGATACAGATAGATAGATAGAGGATGGATAGATGCAGATATACAAACACAGCTGTGTGTATGCATGTTTTATGGCAAATTACATACAGACCAGTAATGAAGGCATTGATTCCTGTTCAGATGAGAATGCTGGATCTCAGAGGTTAGGGAACTTGCTTAAGGTTATGGATTTAGTGAATGACAAATCTCATGGCTTTGGGCATGGCATAGAACCTTTCTGAGCTTTAGCTAACCCCTCGGGAAAAATGAGAATAATAACATTTGACACCAGGAGTTGGTGAAATATTGTACATCACACTACCTTTGGGCCTGGCACAAAGCTTCAGCTCATTACACGGATGCTGGAATAAACTGATCCCACTGACCATCCAGTGCCATCTTCCTGTGCAAGGGCCCTGGAGGAGTGAGAGAGCAATGCTCTGCCATCCCTTGTGTAACGCTGGAGCCTCCATGAAAGTGGCGGTGTGCACTATTGGAATGGATTCTCTTTGACACGAGCAGAAGTCAGAATATAGCATGCCACCTTAATTATGCTTTAATTGAAGTACCATGTACATCACCCCTTGACACAGGCCTTTTGAAGTCCAGGCATCACCACCCTGCCTCACGGGAACGTGTGCCGTTACCACCAGCATAATTGTTGGAGCAACTGACGCATTCCCAGCAGCAGATATTTCAGCAGGTAGTGAAGATAATTAGAAGATTTTGATCTTGCTGACTTACAGTAAAAAGCAGGATATCAAGGGATATGAATACAGAGACAATCAAGTCATATTAAAGTCTATGATGAAAGCTCCCTTTAATATAAGGGACGAAAAGGCAGTAAAAACAAAGCTATTTTCAATTTGAAGAGGAAAAAATGCTATCCTTTGATCCCTGACATAATATGACAAGGAAACAAAGCACTCAGACAAATCATCTTGTATGGTAATTTTCTTTCTCATTTGAAATTTTGGATGTGACGACCAAATTGCCGCTGCTTTAAAAAGTTCGTTCACTTTGTTCATTTTACAAATGTTTACCAAATGCCTAACACATGCCAAGCACTATGTTAGATTCATGGACCTTTGCACTCAACTGGTCACCGTGTACTGGGGGCGATGGAAACATTTTTTTCAGATAATTACAGTGGGTTAGTCATCAAGAAAAGTAAGCAAGAGTACCTTTGAAACAAGAAAGGGAAGCATTATAATAGACTTGTTGGGGGAAGGGTAGATGCACGATGAGGTCAGAGGTGGCTTCCTGGAGGAGGAGGCATTTGATCAGAGGATTAAATAGGATTCAGATGTGTTAATAGGGAAAAGCTGTTTTCTCCAGGGCAAAGATGTATGGAAAGGGCACAGAAGCATAAGAAAGCTCAGGGAACAGTATGAAGATTAATTCACCACCATCTTGGGGTAGGTGGTATAGGGTTGTGAGAAATGAGGATAAATGGGGCCAGAACAGTGATGTGTGTTCTGCAGAGGGGTTTGCTCTTGAGCCTAAGAGAAATGCAAAATAGTTGAGTGGATTTTTAGAATCAACTTTATATCTTTAAAGATCGCCAGATTGGCTGATGAATTGAATTGGAAAAGGATGACTCTGAAAGCAGGGAGATCAGCTAGGAAGCTGTTGTAACCACCAGGAGAGAATTCCTAAGGGTTCGGACTAAGGTAATGGCAGGAACAGTGGAAATGGAAGAGGGAGCTGGAGAAAAATCTTTCGTAGAGGCTGAATTCAGAGTAGGATTAACTAAGACCTAAGACTAAAGTTTAAAACCAAATAGAGGCTCATATTTAGTGGAAATGGTAAAAAAAAAAAAAAAAAAAAAAAAAGACCACCTTAGCTTAATACATGGGATGTATGTGTTCTTGAGAACAATACTCTATGGAAATTAGATTCTCATAAAGTAAATCACATTTGAATATGTCAGAAGAGCTTGTTATTTAAAATACTCCTATCCTGACTGATTATAGATAATAACCCTCTAACATATGTGCTTACTTAACTTGAATTTCCATATTTGGGGTTAGCTCAAAGCATGTTTTGTACCCTTTTGCCACCCACCAATTCAATTTTATTTGGTCAAATGATATACTTTAGTATATAATAATGTATAGATATTTCTCACCCACAATAATAGTACTTATCCTCATTGCATCAGTTTCAGCAATGTTTTGGTTAATTTTAGTTGTTTACCTATAACCTCAAGTTAATATGAAGATTCATTTACTATAAAAATGTCATTTTGTGAATGGCATGAAAAATGTTTTGTTTAATTTTATTGAAGTATAGTTGATTTACAATGTGTTCATTTCTGCTGTACAGCAAAGTGACTCAGTTATACAAATATATATATTCTTTTTCATATTCTTTCATGAAGAGTGTTTTTGATGGACTTATGGATGGATGCACACATAAATAAGAAAATAGTGATGAGTAGATAGATAGGGAGATGAAGAATTTATACAGAGGCTCAGAAAGGCTAAATAACTGAGCCACAGAAAATGTTCACAAATGCATCAGAATTCCAATCACCTAATAGACAAGTTCATGGTACTTACCCATGTAATACTGATAATAGATTTTAGATAGATAAATGCTAAAATAATTTTATACTTCTAGAGCAAAGCAAGATAAAAGCAAAAGAAAAGTTAAATGAAAAGAATGACAGTTCCATCAATATTCCACAAAAAAAGCGACTTGCAAAATATAAAGAGAAAAGGGCTTTGCATCAAAAACATTGAAGAAGCAATCACCGGGTACTGAGCATACCTTGTCCCAGTTAATCTTCACAATTAACCTACCTGTAGGTATTATGATGTCCCCTTTGCAAATGAGAAAATTGAAACTCAGAGAAGTTAAATGACTTCCCCAGCATCATGCATTTCTAAAAGTTGAAGGAGGAGGGCAAACCTAAGTCCTCATAGCTCCTGTGGCCACTTCTAAACACCTCCCAGTGAAGCTGAGCTTCTGAAAACGGGCTGTTGGATCTCTGATGTTGAAGACTCTCCATGAATGCTTTCTGTTTGCCTTGATGGAATTGTTTTTGAACTGCTCTCCAGGAGGTAGTCAAGTGTGTTACTGGACTAGTTCTTGTTTAATACTCTGTAGATAATAAATAATTTTCTCCTAATAATTCCAAAGGCAATGTTTTGAAGAACTCAGAGCTATGTGTGGACGTTTGCTGAAATCTCTCAGTTGCTTAATCATGTTCTCATGAATGAATACAAAGCATAGTAGGTCAAATCAGTGGTCCATTCCACCCAGTATATGGCACTAATGCTGACAGGAGAGAATCATTTGTCGTTTGTGTTCCATAATGTCGACTTCAAAGGACTCAGCAAGTACCCAAGCAGGTCAAGTTTGTCCCAATTACGGATTGTAACTCAACCATTCGTCATTTTAGCACAATCCTTTTAGAATGAATTGGTATAGATTTATGCAGATTTTATTCACTTATGCATCTGTTAGCTCAAAAACACTTATTGAGTGCCTTTTGTGTGCCAGTTTCCAAGATCTAGAAATGACTAAGACCTATTGCCCCTCAAAAGCTCAGGTAAATAGGCAACTGTTATATAATTATAGATTATGATGGAGAATAGCAGATAACAATACACAATAACAGTACGGGGGTTGTATTTCACTCTTGGGGGTGGGTTTCTTCAGGAAGCATGACCCCTTTATCCCAGGCTCCAGAACAAATACACAGAAAGCAGATATGAACTGAATTCACCTCTTGGAGCCAAGCCCAGTAGATCCATTAGACTAAAGCAGACCCACTCTACCAAGCCCAGCCTCCATCAGCCAAATGGTAGTAGCCAAATCCCATGACTGACTGTGAAAACAAATGCTTGTTGTTCAGAAGCCTTTTGTTTGTGTTGGTTTTCTTTTGTGTAACATCATTGCAACAATAGTCAACAAATATGTGGTCCCAGCACATGAAAGATGCTCAATAAATGTAGATAGAACTGTTCTTACTCGTCTCCTAACATCAAGAATCCATTAAGGGGCTTCCCTGGTGGCGCAGTGGTTGAGAGTCCACCTGCCGGTGCAGGGGACACGGGTTCGTGCCCCGGTCCGGGAAGATCCCCACATGCCGCGGAGCGGCTGGGCCCGTGAGCCATGACCCCTGAGCCTGCACGTCCGGAGCCTGTGCTCTGCAACGGGAGAGGCCACAACAGTGAGAGGCCCGCGTACCGCCAAAAAAAAAAAAAAACAAAAAAAAAATGTACCATTAAAAATGGAATGTACATTTAAGTGAGTCTGTGTCTACACCATACTAAACAAACTATTCCATTACCAGAGGGTGTCTTCCTCCACATTACAGGAGAGGAAACCTAGGCAAACAGATTCACCATGGGGCCTAAAATCCACTTAAATATATAAGACATACAGGGTCAAATGCCATCTGTCAAAACCTGCCTAACATGCAGTGGAAGCTCAATAAACATTGCAGTTTTACCTCAAAGGAGAATCAGAAGTGAGAAGATGGAAAGGGATGGCTGGGCTCCTGCTTAGACCCAAGTGATCTTTCCTTTGAGGCAGGTCTAAATGCCAGGCTTGAGAATGTAGGTAAAAAGAGAACCAAATAATTCTTAGGAGAACCTTCATGACTACTTCTGAGGCAGGTAACTAACTTAGTTTCTTTGTTAATGGAAGCTGTTCTGTGCCCAGAAAAGGGAGGAAAACAATTCTCTCTAAGAGATAAAAATAGCCTAGTGTAAATCGTTGGGCTTTTCTTTACTTTTAATAAAGGGAGGAACTCAAAGTTATTAGAAGCAAACTTTACCAAAGTTGAACTTTGAAATTTCATTTATAGAGTCCACATGAGATGGGCTGGTATTTCAGCATCTTGGCCTTTACCTGTGTTATCACTCTACAGACTAAAAAAAGGACATGTGGGGACATTTGCACTTTTCATTCATGCTGCATTTATGTGCCTATCACTAATTTTGTGGCAGCAAAACACTTAAAACATGGCCCAGGTTGTAAGGAAAAGAGGAAAAGAAATTAACATTCACTGACAGCCAACTATAACATTTCTTTTCTATTCCTTAGGTTAGGATTTTAGGTTGGCTTTCCTGGAGACAGACTCAGCAGCAGAGGTTTGCAAGCAAGAGGTTTATTGGGAAGTACATATGGGAACCACGCATATAAGGAAGAGATTGAATGGAGTGGGACTCGACAGAAGAGATTGATGCAGTCACAATAGAGGCCTCAATTGATTCTACAAGGAGCTCTGAAATTGTCCCAGATTGAGGCAAGAGGCTGGGATATATCCAGATAACTACACGAATAGAATTCTTTTGTTTATTCCTCATTATACGTAATCAGGTAGGAAGAATGAATTCACTGATCTACTTTATTTGCTCATTCATGCATTGATTGATTCATTCATTCATTCACAAACTCTATTATGTACCTGAAATGACTCTAGGTTGTGTGTGTATAAACTCTGAATATTGATTAAATGTACTTTGTGCCCTTTGAGAACTTTACAGTCCAACCTTGTGAATGGCTAAGTAAATTATATATAGAGACTTAAATTAAAACAAGGAAATACCTAATCTGTAAAGAACTTTTCCCTCAAGCCTACAGGAAGTCCCTCAGAGACAAGAAGACACTAGTATGAGGACCCAAGTATTCCCTTCCCTGTTGAAAACCACTTTGTGGGTAAGAGCTAATTAAAGGCTGTACTAGTCTGTCTCATCTCTTCTGTTTGATGGATTTGGCTCTGCACAGAGGCCAAAGTCTGGCTTGGATTGCTTCTGAATTTGCCCTTGCATCAACTGTAATCTCTACACTCTTTTCTCTGCCACAGGAAAAAAAAATGTTCTTACTATCAATAATAACCCCTTAAATGAAGTGATTCTAAAACAAGTAGATTGGAAAATAAAGACTGAGCTAAATAAAAATGTCATAATAGGTAAGAAGTACTGCCATATTTTAACACTGGGACCCTTAGCCCACAATCCATCATTATTTTGGGCTTAAAGTAGACAATGTAATTAGCATGTGACACCATTTGCTGAGACCTCTATGCACATGAAAAAGCACAGTTCTGGCTTCAGAGCATCCTGGTCAGGAGAGCAATATGAAACAAGTGTCAACAACTAGTATCTTAATAAAGACAAGGTGTGAGGTTTCTCTGAGGTTCCTTTTTAAAGTCAATCAATTTGAAGCAGATATAAAGCACAAACAGCATGTTGACCTCTGAATCCATCGTGTTTCAAGAGGAAAACTGTGGGAGTCTACTGCTACTTACACCGTACTTCTCTGTAGGATGAGAGAAAAAAAGAGTAAGAATGACTCAGTGATAGAAAACATGGAGATGACATTTAAAGAGTATCAAACTGAGGTTGAATTATACTAATCTAATTTCTTAGAAGCACCCAAATCAACAAGCTTCATTACTAAAAGAGAGTAAAAAGACAAAACACTCCGTAAACTAAGAAGAATAGTTCACTCATAAGCTCAATCATTCATTCGTCCATTCAACGATATGCATTGAGCACCTACTAGGTGCCGGACAGAGGATAAGGTGGTACATACAAGAAAAAAGTTTTCTTTTTAACTCATATTCAAGTGGAGACAAAAGATAATTATCAAGTATAAGAATAAATAAATGATACAAATATAATACTGAAGACTGATAAGGGTTATGAAAAATATTAAAGCACAGTCATGGTATAGAGAATAATGACAAGGTCAAGGATTTCAGATAGAGTAGGAGACAGTGCTTCTCTTAAGAGGTGTCATTTGAGGAACAATTTGAAGGAAAAGAGGGAGCCTTCTAGGGGAATCTACAGGGAGAAGCATCGTCCAAGAAGAGGAAACAGCCATTCAAAAGGCCCCGAGGTGGAAACCAATCTGGTCTAAATGAGGAAATTCTGGCAAACCAGCTCATGGTCTCATCACAAAGCTATGTGCCCTGGTACATGGTCTCCCAGAGGAAGGGTTACCTGTTCCCAAGCTACCCAAAGGCACCAGGTGCAGCCGTGGGAGGGCCTTGAGTTTAATGAGCAAGTGGGAGAATGACAGGAGATGTAGCTGGCATAGCCAAACCATGATGTCATCAGAAAAGTAATGCACCTAAAGTCAGACGTCCTGGTTTCTGAGTCAGGTGTGCCACTCATGATGGCGTGATTCGGGGCCAGTGCCTGCTCTACACAGAGCCTCAACATCTTCTCTACAAAACAAGGAAGCTGAACTTGATGCTCCATAAGGTCCTTTCCCCCACACTCTTCATGACTCTGTGGCCCTACTGTTTAAACTGGGTGCCTTAGAACTTAAGGCCTTGGAGATGCCGGTGGCAAGTCCCATCATGCGATGTTTGGACTTGTTTGTTTAAGCTAAAGTAATTAAATCAATTATCTTTTACATAATAGCCACCAAGCGATTTTTGAGTGAGATGAGTAAGGGAATTTGGAGACCAGACATGATGGAGAAAGGAGATAGAGAGAGGGTGTGGGTCTTCTGCCATGGGTGAAGAACATCGGGCCTCATTTGCACCAGGCGGTGGCTGACGATGTGAGTTTTCTACATTTTAAATATGGAGCTTATTGTTCTTAGGAACCAATTAATAGATTGTCAGGAATTTTTAAATAAGGCAGATAATTGGATAAGATGCGGTCAGTCCACTGAATGAGGAACGTATCTACATTTTCAGAGTACTATAGAAATACACTTGCATTGAATGTAACCAAGATTAGATGGAAGATATAACCACTTTACAAGTGAGCAATGAGAAACCCCAGGTAGCTATAGGGAAATTGTTTAAAGTTGCTGATTTCCAGCAAAGCCAGGGCTAGAATCTAGGTTTCCAAATTGTAAATCCCTTCTTTTGAGATGTACATAATTGAATGATACTATAAATATATTTAATTTAATATTCAAGACTGATTCCACAGAGTCCTGATTTCTCTTGTACTATTCAGGCTTCTGTTAACACAAATAGTCTTTTTGTGCTAATTGGCAAAAATAAATAATAAAGCAGACCTATGCCAGGGTACATGGCTCTGTCAGTAGACCTCAAGTTATACTGCAAGCCCTCTCCGCCAGATCCTGACAGCCCTAGTTTTGCAGTGTACAGACTGCACAACTGTATGTGGCAGCCCTTATACCAAACCACCAACTACTTTTTGGCTATTTGAGGACATGGTTGAGTTTATCTTTTCTGACAAAGTAGCAAGAGGAGAAAATACAATAAGCATTACTTATATTTTCTTTATGCTTTCCAATGTACTGAGCTATTTTATAATATTTTAGTTGATCTAAGGGGTAATATTGTGAGACAGTGAAGACAAAGAAAGGATTTGATTAGTTAGGAAGTGAAGATCCAGAGAGATCATGTGACCTCTCCATGTTTACGCAGTCAGTAACTAGGAAAAATGAATTCTGAGCCTAGAATTTCTGATGCCAGTTACAACTATTTCCCCATATTATTTCAGTAGAGAAACTTAAGGCTGATCTTTTTTTTTTTTTTTTTCTGAATCCCTAAAGCCCCTGGACAAGAGTTAAAAGTATGAGGTCTTGGAAAAGGAGCTAAAATGTGAGCTGCTATAATCTATGGCTTTCATTTTTCTGAGAATCTTTGTGTTCTATTAGGTTGAGCCACTGAGTTGTTCTCACCCAGTGACTAATGCTACATGCAGGGGAAGTGGATTAGAATTAGCTGCACACTCATTCATGTCTACTTGGGGCTTGGATCTATGCAGAGAAAATGGCCATGTTACTTATGAAACACATACATGTAACTGAAAAACAAAAATAATTATGTTAATTAAAAGAATTGCTCAGATTTTGGATTGCAGTAAAAGAGATTTAAAATTATAATAATTTCACCAAAATAAACTGTTATATTTAAGAAAAAAAACTCCCTCACAATCTCTAGGACGTTTATAATGCCACATAATGATTGACTGAGTCACCCTGTTCACTATTGAGCCCTTTGTGCTGGTGTTCTGCGGAGGACCAGAAACATGAAGTTGAGCTTCTGAAGGAAGGGCTGTGCATCTTAACACTGAAAATGTGGAGAGGGCACTGGTTAAATGGAGAATCGCTGAGTGAAGATTCAACTTGTGACAGAGGTTGCTTACGTCAGCAAAAAATCTTGTCTAATTTCTGTTCAGTTATGTTTGGAAGGGTTCACGTTCGGGTGCGTCTAAACAAGTTGTAGCCAAACTGCAAGTCTTAGTAAATATGTTGGCCCAATTGGAACAGCCTTAATTTTGCCACTTACCATTGCTCAGGGCATCTGATCAGGCTCTGAGACCCAAGTCTTAACTAGTCCTTGCCGTAGATCCCTCGATGTGCATTTACTTCTTTCTTCAACATTGTCCCTATGGAACAGATATTTAGAACCGCCCCCCACAACCCCAAGCTTCCTGGGCCTACCTTCCCTCCAAACCCAGATATCATGTTCTCCTTAGCTCTGCACCTCATAAACAGAGGCCAGCCCTGCCCTGGCATGCTTAGCCCTGCCTTCTGAGTGCCCGACCCAGGCCATGACTGTGGGATCTTCACTGGCCACGAAGGGAAATTTGGATGAAAACACTGTGGTCATTTGGAGAAAGTCTGAGAATCTTTGAAAAAAGAAAATGAGTTAGAAGAGCTACAGGCTTCTTCTGGAGGCAAACCCAGATATTAAAAGATGAAACACTTTAAATTAAACTGTAAGAAACATCTAACAGAACTTCTATTAACTAGAGTCATTTTGGAAAGAATATTTCCTCTCTGTTCAACTAAAGCATTGAAAAATCACTCCACATATGACTAAGGCATAGGTTTTACTATCAGTGTGAGGACACAAATCAGTGTGACTTGAGCAACTGTATGTTCTCTTTGTCCCTTGGTGGAGGATTAGTGGTAACATCTCTTGAAGAAAGGGTAGGCCTCCCTTGATCTTACACAAGCTCTAGGGACAAAGTCTACATGATGTCTCCAAATGAATTGAGTTGACATATTTTAATAAGATTATAGTAACACTTTAACTGTTTTTGACAATATTTAAGAGAGATGATAAATCCAAATGGATAATGAGAGATTGTTTTCTTTTAAATTGAATTTGAAGCTTATATACTTCATGTTATGTTGATAAAGTTTTTTGTTGTAAAGAAAGTCCTAAAAAAGGCACCCTTACTATAGGTAATCACACCTGTGGTTAGGGTCTAGTATATCAGAATGTGCGTCCAAGCCACCCATTGCAGTCCACTGGCTTCTTACTTTTATGGCAAGCAATTCTCAAAAATTTTTGATAATTGATCTGCCAATATAGATACATCAGTTGCAGGCCACTAGCTTTGACTGGTAGGTTTATCATCTTAATGACAGTCCATCAACTAAAATGAGATGCTCAGCTGCAAAGCAACAACATTCCCAGGATCAAACCACATCATTTGGGAAGTAGATAGCCATAGCATGTGTGTGGACACAGAATGGGTTTCCGTATTCATTCCATTGATGGTACTATTGTATTTCTGAAGGAATAAACCAGGTCATCACAGTTTTGTAAAGCAAATGCACGGTGTACGCATGTATATTTAACCTAGCGTAGTATCTGAAGGAACAAGTCTAGAATCAGACTACCTGGGCGCAAAACTGGTCTTGCCACTTCTGAACTGAGTGATACTGGGCAAAGTGTGCTGAAAGATTTTGTTTTCCCATCTGTAAAATGAGAGCCAGAACTTGTCATAGGCTTTTTACAGTGATTAAAGAAGATTCTACCTGTAAAGTTCCTGGCTCGGTTTCTGTCATTCAAGAATATTAGCTAGTTTAACTTAGAGGAATGAAGATCTACATGTTAAAGTGACTCGAGAAAATTGGCAAGAATGCTATCCTACTGAATAACACCCAAAGTGCTGATGTATAAGACACATGCTGGAGAGAGTTGAGAGGAGAAGGAAAAAGCCCTCGTTTTATAATCAGAAGACCTGAATTGGAATTTTTCCCTGTGCGATCTTGAGCAGGTTGTCTATTCTCTCTCTGCCTCTCTAAAACGGCGAGGATGCCCACCTCAGACTGTTGTAATAGAGACTAATGAAAACACGTATGCACATTAACTCACACGGTGCCTCTAAGGAAAAAAGAAGGTGCTAAATACATATCAACGTTCTCCCCACCTTCTTTTCTCTTCCTCAGACTTTGATGTCATACTTCATAATTTGTCTAAATTGGAGACTTGAGCAATGACATTTCTCAGTTATGTTTTAGGTGAAGACCATTTGTCCCTAAAATCAATTCATGAGTCCCTATTTTACATGCTTAGACTTTTGCATAGATTGGACAGATTTTCATCACAAAGTAGCTTCACCCTGCATCAGTGGAGGAGACTGTCTTTCAAACTTGGTTCAGCTTCATGGTCAGGTGCATTTCATATATCTAACATGGCTCTTTGTTGATTGGAATGACACCGAATCTCACATTTCACCTTCATGGCCTGAAAATCAAGAGTCTGAGATAGTTTGTGAATCTGACTCATCTCCTCCGGACTCCAGACCTGTCTGGAAAAATATCGCCCCCTTTTTATTGGAAATGCCTGAAGGTGTAAGTTGTTATTAAGTTTCTCACCCATTGGATCCATCTTCTCCTCCTGATTCAGACTGTTCTCAGGAAGCTAACTGACAATTTCTAGTCAAATTCAGCATACCAATCAGAGACTTTATTTTACCCACTGTTTTGCTAGATTTTAATAAGTTATGGTGGTGACTAATGTGTTCCAGTTTCAGGCTAGGACAAGATAAACCTTCCCAGAAAGCTGGTTCACTTTTTTGCAAAGACAGAATTGTACTGTGCAGTTGAAAGATCAGTTAGGGATTTCCATTCTGGTCGGAAGTCTGGTAAACGTATGCTAATTTTCAAATACAGAGTTGACTTGGACTTCCCTAGTATAAGGAGATTCTGTATAGAAAGAAGTCAATGGATGCAACCAATTCCTTGCTGGCTGAAAAAATAGCGCATTCACTTATTTTAAAAAGTGAAAGAGAGCCGGAAGTCAAACTTCCTTTTAAACTTGAACCTGTGAGGCCACAAGAGCTTCCTTAACAAAATGTTTTTTTTTTTTCAATTGCACAGCGTAAAATAAATGCTCGGCATCCTGACCAGACCCAACATTAATGTTGTAATGGAGTGTCATAATGTTTCTATTCAGTATTCAGAAAGTAATTTGCATCTCCCAGGAAAGTATTTGAATAGCTTTTCTAGCACTCCAGTTCCGGGATGATTTTCCTCAAGGAAGTTCAATGCAAAAGTCTGGCTTTCAGTCTACCTTACTAATCTAGCTTTACAATAGGACTGAAAGCATCCAAGGACATGTACTGAGTTACTTAAGCATTTCTCCTGCATAAGCCTGCTGCAAAGAATTAGACGGTAAAGGGTGGTCTGTGATCTCAGTGTGTGTGCTATTGCATGCATTGCAAAGCCTGCCACAGGCGTCTTCACTGTGATGGGAAGTGCCTTTTGTTTGTTCCTTTTTTATTTTGATTCCCTCTGTGCAGTGATTCAGATTCAGATTTAGCTAATGTTTGTAGGCTTTTACTGCGTGCAAAACACTGTGATTGGTACTTTACCTGTTACCTCATTTAATCCTTGCAACGATTGTTGGGGCAAGTGTTACTATTCCCATGAGTTTCAGAAGTTAAAAGGACTTGTCCAAGCTCACTCCGCTCTAAGTGGCTAGAGCAGTAACCTAGAAAATGACAGAGCCAGAATTTGAACCCAAGTCTTCCCAAGTTTGGCATTAGTTATACTTTGCCACATCTCTGTTCAATAAAACACACTCCTATTGTAGAAAGAAACCAAAAACAACCCAAAAGTTCTATAATTAAGGAAATTTGAAGAGCATAGGATAAAGCAAAGTTAACTGGTTTCTTAGATATAAAATTTTCTTAGTACCAAGAACGAGATTTTTGTATTACCCAAGAAAAGCCTATGGTTGAATTATGACCTGAACATTTTACCAGTCTAACCCTTTCTAGAAAGAGCCACTCATAGGACTCAACACTTGCTGGAAAATGTTGTATGACAGCTTTATGAGCCTAGCATTGTGTGCTAATTTCTGAGGTTTTAATAATATCTGCAAGAACGGCAGACTCCTTTTGGTTCATCACCTGACCTGCTGTTCAAGTCATTAAAGACATAGCTGGGAAAAACGTGACCCATAACATGAAGCCATTAAGAGCCCCCAGAGTATAGATCCTGCTGAGTTTACTTCAAGCACTGCTGCTTATCCAAAAGCATTATTAGAATCCTTTACCTAAAATCATGAATTTGGAAAATACCTAATGTAGTGAGCTACAGTTTATATCTTCTAAGACCATTGGTTCCAAGAGCCACAAAGGGACTTTTTATGCTCCATTTTGTGATTCTCTGCTAGAACTTTATAGGAATCAAAATTCTGGGAAATAATAAGCTCCTGTCCTCATGAGGACAAAAGATCACAAGGATCTTCTCTTTTAAAATGTGTGTCTGAAGAAGAAATTCTTTATGAGCTCATTTGCTCCCAAATCAGCTAAGAAGGAATCAAAAGAAGGGAGATTGCGGAAGATGCAGTTTCCAAAGTTGAAATCAGGATAAAATCCATTGAACTCCCTGAATCCTAGATGTCCTGCACATACTACATCCCACATCCCACATTTTGGGCTGGTTAATGTGTATTTGCAGGGATGATGGGAACTGGAAGTGATGGGGGAGGGGTAATCCTTTCATCCGTTAACCGTTGTTAACAGCTAATGACAATGTGAGACAAAGCAGGGGAAGAATGACTAATTCCCTCCCTCTAGGTTATTGTACTCTCTGAAGATGTCACTGCAGCTGCACTTGTTTGCTGTGTGTGAATGTGGCTAGAATTCTTGGTATCTCACACTCTCAGCCTCTTTCCTTCTGTCAATCCCCTCAACACCCAGCGTGCTCTATTTAGGATCACATCCCCCCTTTACACTAGGGAATGTGGCCACCACTGCTATGAGCTGACTGCCAAACCCAAGGTTTTTGTCTTTGATCGTATTTCAAGTTTTGGGAAATATAGATACACATACACACACAGAGAGCCATATGCAAATACATTCCAAGATGTATGTCTTAACATGTGTTAACATGACACATGTTCATCTGTGTTGATACCTAGCTTTATGATGCCATTTATCCATCATCCTGAGTGAACTGGGATGTTGGTATAGAACAATAGAATTGTCCTGGCCCTATTTTACAGCTAGACATTTGAGCTTTGGCAAGACACTTAAACTTCTCCAGGAGGCCAATTCTTCATTTGGACAGTGGGGCTGATAAAAACTACCTTACTATGTGATTGTAATAGTTTTAATTATGCATTAAAAATATTATGCAAATAGTGGCAAACAATAAAATTTTACTATCTTATTCATTCACGGATTTTACAAAAATATATTATGACTCTACTATGAGAGAACACTAGGCAAGGTCTAGGGGCCCAAGAGTAAATAAAGTCATGTCTATCCACAAGGATTTCCTATCTATGATAGAAGTGCTTAATGCAACAATATTTACTTGACCTTTTAGTAACATTTAATCACACCCTCCTTATTGAAACTCATTTCTCTTATGTTCTAAGAAACTACAGTATAGGAATTCCTTCTCTTTTTCACCTCTTCCTTCTCAATTGCTTTGGCCAACTAAGTCCTTTTACACAATTTCTAAATGTTAGAGTTTTTAAGGAATTGATCTCAAGCCAGTGCTTGATCTATAATCTCTCCTACACAACTTTATCGCTTGGCTTTAAATTTCATCTCTATGTCAAGGCCTCTAAGATTTATATCTCTAGCCTGAAGTGTGATTTCTTATATTCACAATTGTTATAACAACCAACAGGCTTTCAGACGAAACATGTCCATGTTGGAAATCTCGACCTGCCCTTGTAAATCTGTTACTACCCTTGTACTTCTTATGTTGGTAAATGTTAGCCTCCATTCATCCAGCTGAACTGGCCAAAGACCTGGCCATCATTAGCTTTACTTTCCTCCACACATCATTCCAAAGCCTATCCTGAATCTCCCCATCCTGACTGCCCCCCTCCTAGCGCAAGCCGCCAACATCACTTGCCTGAACTTCAGCACTGACCTTCTAACTAACTTCCCAGAATCATCTTTCTCAAACAAAAATGTGCTATCTTGCTGAAAATCTTTCAATAGCTTCCCGTTGTATTTGGCAAACACACACACGCAGGCATACACACTCAAATCTTTAACATAGTGCACCAGGCTCGGATGACTTGGCTTCTTCCTCGCTTACTAGTCCCATCAGAGGTCACCTCTGTGCTGCCATCCAATCACGTCAACCTCCTTTTGGGTCCTCAGGATCTTTTATTTGCCCCGATCTGTCTTGAAGCGTCGCCCCATCCACTTCATCTTCACTTAGCTGGGGCTCACGCTTCCAAATTTAGCTTGAGGCCACTTCTTCAGAAGAGACTGCTCTAACTCAACACTTAACATAGATCCCTCTGTTATCCTTTCTCATGGGAACCTGTATTTTACCTTCATGGTATATAATGATTTTATATTTCTATTTATTTGCTTAATGTTTCTTTCCCTCACTTGAGAATCAAACCCATGAGGGAAGAAACTGGACTGTTTACATTCCTGAACACCCAGCCCCTAGTTCAGTGCCTGGTAAATAGCAGACTTTTAGAATGTATTTATAGAATTAATTTAAAAAAGAATGATAAATATTTTATGACCACCCAGGGTATTGAAGCCTGACCCAGTCAACCACAGTTTTTAATTGAAATATTTTTGATAATAATTTTTATTAATCATTTACCTGGCTTCTTTCATTGAAGTAATGAAACATAATCTCATTGCTCTCTTGATTACTTAGGTAACCAACAAACAAAGGATTAAAAAAATTAATGTAGACGAGACATATTTAAGGTCAAAAATCAACTGCCCAAGTTATAGAAACTTGGCTTTGTAACTGTTAATGAGAACGTAACACAGAGGCTTTAGTTTGACTAAAAATTCAAAAACAGCCAACAGTGGAATATGGCTGACAAAATGTTAATACAGACACTACCTTTGTAGAACTACAGATGTTAAATAAGACCAGTGAAAGTTCAGCTCTGTTCTAGACCTAAAATTTCTATCTATTTCAGGACACCAGCATTGAAGAGGCACCTACAAAAGCTGCAGGGTATCAGAGGAAAGGGCTAACCGCTGAGAGGCCATTTTATTGTCCTGGTGAGTTTTCTCAACCTTCTGATGTTGGCATTCTTTGGGAGTCTTGCCCCTTGTCATTGGATAATCATAGCCTCATATGCAAAATTCTCCACTCTCATTGTCCCAGTGACTTACACTCAACCACTGATTTCCCAAGCCTAAATTGCTCTCCCAGACCTCTCCCTGAGCTTCAGGTGTTCCAACGTCTGCTGGATGTCTCACTCTGGTTATATGGTAGGTATCCAGACTTAAACCAGAAGCTCTCCCTAATGTGATACAATGTTCCATTTATAGCAGCGCCCTCCAGCCACCCCCAAATCAGAAACCTAAGAGGTATCTTAGCCTCTTCTTCCTCAGTTTCCAAACATGCTGAAGTGATGTTACCCATCACGGACACACATCAAGATGTGAATGTTCCACTGTTCTCCAGGAACAGTCCAGAAACCATTCATGCACTGGATGGGGGATTAAGTGTCTCAGTCGGCTGTGGCTGCTATAACAAAATATCACTACGTGAGTTGCTCAAACAACAGACACCAATTTCTCATGGTTCTGGCAGCCGGGAAGTCCAAGATCAGGGTTGGGGAGAGCCCTCTTCCTGGTTTGCAGATGGCTGCTTTCCTGCTGAATCTTCACAGGGCGAGTCATCTCTCTTTCTCTTCCTGAAGGACATTCATCCCTTAATGGGGGGCCTTACCTTCCTGATCTAATCTCTGCCTAAACATTCAGTCCCTAACGCTGGGCTAGAGCATACTATGATGATATAGTTAGCTGAAACTGTGGTTCTGTCAAACTTTGTGAGTCTGTCCATGTAGTATCAATACATGGTTACAGTGAGCTCTTATTTAAAACGTTTATGTCTGACTTTATAATTGTTGCCTTCTTCCCACTGCTTTTGAGAGTACGTGTCTCTAACATCAATTTCTCTTCCTCACCTACCATTTGCTGAGACATAGGAAAGCAGATAATTCAGTTGCCTGAATTTTCTAGAAAAGAACAAGTAATTAGAATGTAAATGAGGCTTTCTGGGTTCTCCCATGGATGTATAGTACAGCTTTAAAAAATTAATTTAATAGTATTCATTTTAACCTGCCTAATTATGGTTTCTAGCACACCAAGCTACTTCTCATCATGCCTTTGCTTATGCTGTTTGCTCCACCTGTAATCTCCTCACTGTCATCACTAATTCTCTTTCCCACACATCCTTTAAATCTCATCCAAGGCCATTTTCTCCAAGGATGTCTTCTCGAACTGTCCAGGCTGGGCTGAGCCCCCCTCATTTGTGTCTGTCCAGGTCCCTGGGTCTGCCACCGTCATTACATATGTTGCTTTGTGTTATAATGGTTTGCACAACCTGAATGACTCCATTAACATAGAACTAAAATGCCATGAATAACTGTTCCAATTTCTAGAGAAATTCCAGGCCTTCCCAATATTTTCAACGATACTGAGAAGGTCGGGGGAGGGTATTACATCTACTTGTCTCAGCTCACCCTGAACATCTTTTCCTTGGATTCTCAATTCCCAAACATCATACAACCTTACATATTTGCTGTCCTCACCAAACTGCTTTCCTTCACAGAGATGCTTAATATATTAAAGTCTCAGTATTCTCATCTGTAAAAGGAGCAAAATGGGACCTTTCTCTTGGTGTCATGAAATCTAAATGAGTTACTACATATAAAGACCTTAGCACAGTGCCTGGAACTTAGCAAAACTCAATAAATGTAGGTTGTCGTTTGTGTTTTTGTTATTATTGACATAATGAACAGGCAGAAGTTTTAAAATCATAGTTTATTCAGTTCAACTCAGGTCAAAATTTTAGTCTAGAATCACGACTTTTCATATAAGCAGAAAATGTGTTTTCTCCTAATGCAAAGCAAACTCCAGAGGTTGATTCTTTTCCTTCTCCTTCCTTTCCTCAACCACCCTCCCCATCTTTTTATCCCTTTTCTCCCTCCCCCTTATTTTTTCCCATCCGCCTGCTCTTCTTTTTTTGGGGGGGGGTACGCGGGCCTCTCATTGTTGGGGCCCCTCCCGCTGCAGAGCACAGGCTCCGGACGCGCACGCTCAGCAGCCACGGCTCACGGGCCCAGCCGCTCCGCTGCATGTGGGATCCTCCCGGACCGGGGCACGAACCCGCGTCCCCTGCATCGGCAGGTGGACCCCCAACCACTGCGCCACCAGGGAAGCCCCCCCTCCCACCCTGCTCTTCTTTTATTTCTCCTCCGCCTACTTCTTATTGCAGAGTGTCGTGGCTTGTCTTTTCTGCTAGAATTTAAACTCCTTGAGGGTACCAGTTATGATTTATTCAATAGTAAGATCATAGACTGTCACACAGTAGGTCTTCATTAAATCATCAATTACTGAAACAAGAAGCTTTTTCTAGGCTGACTTTAATTTTCCTACGTATGTCCTGGATAGTACAATGACTTGGAAAGTAGTCTCCAGATACATATTCCTTTGTCCTTACCTATCTGTGTGTGTGTGCGTGCATGTGTGTGTTCATATGATATAAGTAGCAACAATAGCTAGCATTATTAGGGAAACTTTATGTACTTATTTCATTTAAATATTACAGAACTCAATAAGATACGAATTATCATAATCTGCATTTTACAGATGAGAAAACTGAGGCTCAGAAGGCTTAAGTAATTTGCTTAATTTTAAAATAATCATTAAGTACTGCAGTGAGGAATTAAACCAAGGCAGTGCAACTCTGAAGCCTGTGATTTAACTATTACGCTGTACAAACAAGTATATATACTAGTTTTATCACAGGGAATGGCTACTAAAGAAAGCTGCAAATGTCTATTAATGTTACTAAGAAAACTACTGGAAAGATCTTTTAGCCCATATCTCTTACAGAACAAGTTATTTTAAAAGCTATAATTAAAATTTAACATCTTCTCTAGGAAATTAATCATTGCTCTTAATCATTCTCTAAAAAATAACCAGTGAATTAAACTCCATTAGCAAGCTCCAAGAAAAGAAGAAAATTTCTCCAAAATATCATTCTGTCATCTTTTTGCTTAGACACGTGAATCTGCTCTGACATTGATTAGCAAAGGAGACAGACAAAGCTAACTGCAAATCTTCCTACACCCGTTCATTTACTGGAGCAGCAGCTGTATTCTAGCCTTTTGCTGATTGGGTGGGACCAGCTAATGAATCAGCTTCTAACATCTGAATGGTAGTAAGCAAATGATACAGTGGGTAGGCAATTTCTGGTAATGCACTTTGGAAATTAATTAAAGTAAGAGGTCAAAGACAAGAGAAGATGAATAGAAGCATAAAAACGCAAAAAGTAGGTCAGGTTCTTGACTTTGATAACGCACACACCCTGTGGACTTTAATAGGTCCATTGAGGAAAAAAAAAGTCTTGAAATTTCCTTGGTAAAAAGTCAGCATAATGAAAGAAGCTTGACAGAGATTTAGTGAATTACAGAAATAAAGAAAAGAACTGATGCAATTTTTGCCGCCAGACCTATCTCTGGGGAGTATGTATCTTTTAAAAAGACTGAAATGCACCTTAAAGACCATCTACTCCAACAACCCCACATCCTTTATTTACCCAAGATTCAAGATGCACTAAAGGGTCTCACACTGGAATCTCAGCTCTACCATGGGCTGCCGTGGAGCTTGTATAAATAATTTCCCTGAGCCTCCTGGTCATGTAAGGATTATGTGGGATATAAAAGATATACATAAACATCTTGGTTGTGTTAATTCCTTGATCACAATGGGTGAATAAACTAAGACCCCTATAGAAACACCCTCTCGTCTCTTTGCCTTCTAAAATTTACATTTTCTTCTAGTCACAGATCACATCTAAAGAAAGTCTTTCCACAAAAGGCCACTGCTATTCTCTTCCTAGCCTTACCTTTTCTCTCCAGCTAACAACTATCCCCTTGATTAAGTGCTCAACCAATATCTTCCAGCCCCTCCACTCTACTGAAATAACTCTCTTCAACTTCGAAAAACAAGGCTGCCATTTCAAGCCTAAAACACTTGAAGGGTTTCCCACTGAATTTATAAGAAAGTCATAGCTTACACTTCCAGCATTATCTGTCTCTTCTTTTAGCCCTTCGGTCACAGTGGGCTTTCCCACACTGAAATATACCAGATTCCCTCCAACCTCTGGGCCTTTGCACATGCTGTTTCTGTTGCTGTTCAGTTGCTTGTTCTGTTGCACATGCTGTTCTGTTGCCTACTCTCTTTCCATCCTCACCTAGTCAATTCCTATAATCTCTCAGTTCCCAAATCTGTTTCTTCTATGTTCTCACAGGCAACATATACCTCTGCTTTGCAATACTTCTCATGATCATCACTCAATACTTAAGCACAGTGCTTTGATTGATGGCTCTCCCATTAGACAATGTAATCTATGAAGGTGGGAATTCTCTGTGTCTGCTCATCATGGTAGGTATTAAAGCTACTCACTGATATTAGGACTCTCCACCTTCCAGGCACAAGATAGGGTTGCACTTCCTGCCCTCTATGAGTTAGACGAGGCTATGTGACTTGCTTTAGTTAATGACAGGAAAATGGAACTGACAGGCACCATTTCATGTCACACGGACAATGCACATCTTACTGTTTCCTTTCCTTTTGCCAATGATTGGCAGTGCTCCCAATGGTGGCTTCATTAGCCTGGGTCCAGGTGGGCACATAACATAGATCAGGGTCCCAGCTAAGCCCCAGTGGATCTATACAGTATGCAATAAATAAGTCCCATCATTTTAATCCACTTTGTTTTTAGGTTACATGTGTTATAACCTAGCCTGCCCTTACTGCCATGGCATGTGAGCTTAGCGCTTGACACACACCCAGCATATAATTTTTGGATAAAAGAAATGAATGAATGAAATCTCTAATGGGGTCAGGATACAAGTGTGAAGGCAACACAAGGCCATTCTATCTAAAACCATTATTCAAAGATATCTTTCAGAACACTGAAAAATGACTGATTTCATTCAATTTGATACAAAATTATTGAGCACTAAGGTGCAAAGACGAATGAGGTTCAGCCCTGGCAGCTTCAAAGGGGCTCATAACTAGTTGACATATATTAGCATCTGTTATAATCACGTCAGTGTAAGTCAGATGTAAAGGTAGCCCCAAGCAAAGTATTCATACCTATTACGGAGAGGAGGGCGCAGATTCTGGGATGGTGGTCAAGGAAATAAAACATCACTGATCTGGGTTGTGCAGAATTAGGATAGCTTGCCAGGTAAATGCCTGGGGTTGAAAGGGCAGCCCCTTGTGATAATTTCCGACTTAGTTGCCTGAGAAACAATCAAAAGTAAAAAACTAATGAGTTTGTTTTGTTTTGGGCCACACCTTGAGACTTGCGGGATCTTAGTTCCCCCACCAGGGGTCGAACCCAGGCCCACAGCAGTGAAAAGGCCGAGTCCTAACCATTGGACTGCCAGGGAATTCCCCAAAACTAATGAGTTTGGAACTTGTGGGCAACGAGTGTCTGCACCTGCCGTGCAGTATGGTCGCCACGTGCCACCTGTGACCACTGAGCACTTGCAATGCAGTTAGTGTAAGTGATAAACTAAAATGTGTTTATTTTTAACTCATTTAAATTTAAAAACTAAGGCAGTGTAAAATATTTTTGCCACTATACAGAACTTTATTGTTTTGGTAGGACTGTATTTCACTTTAGCTGTGCTGTAAGCATTAAATGCATGCCAGATTTCAAAGATTGAGTTCAAAATGTAAAATAGTCATTAGTAATTGTTTGTATTAATTCTGTGTTGAAATGATAACGTTTTGGATATATGGGTTAAAGTAGACTATTAAAATTAATTTCACCTGTTTTTATTTTTTAAAATATAGCTATTAAAAATTTACGTCTCACATATTTCTATTGACGATGCTAGTCTGAACCGTCAGAATCACCTTGAAGGTTTATTAAAGAAACAAAAATAGGATCGCACAGAGATATCTGCATTCCCAAGCTCATTGCAGCATTATTCACAATAGCCAAGATATGAAAACAACCTAAGTGCCAATGGATGAATGGATAAAATAAATGGATTATATATATACATATATATATATATATATATATAAACACTCTATTATAGGGCGATAGGGAGAGGTTGGCAACATGGTACAAGCTTTCAGCTGTAAAATGATTAATGTTTTCTAACTTCCTTCTAACACTCCCTCTTTTTTCTTTCATTTTTTCCCTTCACCCTCCTATAGAAGGCATATATTTCTCCTTAATATGCCTCATTAGATGAAATGTACCATATAAGTGTTTTTGGTCTAAAAGAGAGGTAACACATTTGCAACACTGCATTTTATGGGTTGTCAAAAGCCTGCCAGGGGAATCTTTGAAATGGAATTTAAAATCGTAAGCTACGTGTTTGCCTATTTTCAACAACCATGGTGAGATCCAGAAATGTTTAATCCAAAGAATTCAGAACCAAGCAACAGTCATGAAATGTCCTTCGGAGAAAGGGAAAATACTGTAACGCGGTGGGGTTTCTTGTTCAGCTACTTAAAATTCTAGGTTTTGGGAAAAGTCAGACTCCCAGTAGTGCTTGATTCCACCCATTCGGCTGTTAAACTTCATCCTGGAACTTTTGTTTTCCTTTGCTAAAAATCAGAGCAAGGGGGCAGATTTACAAAGAAAGAAATCCGAGGAACTTCACCATACCTTAATCCATCCCAATGAATCAGCCAGAAATTTTCATTGTGCACTACCCCCCTCTTTTGTTTCTTTTGTTGTTTTTACCAAATATCTGACTTCATTGAATATCCAAATGTACCTACTTGTCTTTTGGTGGGGGCGGGGCAGAATTAATGGACTTTTTTGGAATTGAGTATTGCTGAACTTGTCTATATCCTTTCACTTCTGAGCAAATTATAAACTCACCGAGGTCAGGAACAACATCTATATTCTACATTTTGATAGCTACAGCACATGGCTTCATTGATGGCTTGTAATGGGCTCCCAATCAATACTAATTGAATGGGTAGATGTAAGGAAGGATGAGTGGAATGGATGGATGATGAGATGTATACGCTTTGGGGCCACTTGTGAAATTGTCTCAGTTATTATGGAATAAGGAGATTTCTGTCTGTTTTTCCTCCTGTCCCACTTTTCTTATGCTTGTACTCACCTTAGATCTGATCCTGCCGGATTCTGGGGTCTCATGCCTACCTGATCACATTTACCATACTTGTCTACACCTAATTGTATATAATTTTATATCAATAGATCTTGGATAAAAGCATCTCTACATATCCTTCAAGCACTGATTTTTCTGACTTCACTATGTACAAATAACTTGCCTCGGAAGGAGGAACCTATTGTTTATGCCCTACTCTGATTCCAAAACCTGATCCCTGGCAACCCAACTGTGGCACATTTATGGTCCAGGTGACAAAGGAGAAGATAGACTAAACCAAAGCAAATTCAGTTAATGGGAAGCAATCTCTGATCTGTAGGTTCAGAGATGAATAAGAGGGGACCCTTCTCTTAATAAGGCTCAGAGTTGATTTTTAGAAGATTGTTTTGAAATGACCAAGAAGAGGCCAGAGGTGGAGTGAGTAGGGACATGGAAAGAGAATGGCATGAAATTAAAAAAAAAAAAAGACTGCAAAAGGATTAGTCTGGTTAGCACCATCTCTCAGGGTAGATTCCATTCAATCATGAAGTGTCACCCTTTCTACAGAGGACCACTTTTCCAAGATGCATGTTGGCCATGATAAGCTCGTGATAAGAGGCAAGAAGAAAAATGACAGCAAAGTGTAGAAAATGTCCCTCTGTTTCTTTGGGGATACGAACAGCAAACCTGTGAGAAAAGGAAGGCAGTTGAGGAGATAAGACATCAGGCTGAAGAGTCTTCGTGATCATACATCAGCTCCCAGAAGGAGTAATGGTCAGGTCATCATATCAGACTTAATATGTATGTGGGGAGTGCAGGAGGAAAAGCAAAACAGGAAAAATGATTACAGATGAAAAGTTTAATAGATTGCTAATGAAGATTTTTTTTAAGCTCTTGAGTAAAGCTTGAAAATGAAAAAATTTTTTTAAACTCTTTATTTTATATTGGAGTATAGCCAATTCACAATGTTGTGATAGTTTCAGGTGCACAGCAGAGCGACTCAGCCATACATATCCATGTATCCATTCTCCCCCAGACTCCCCTCCCATCCAGGCTGCCACATAACATTGGGCAGAGTTCCCTGTGCTGTACAGTAGGTCCTTGTTGGTTATCCTTTTTAAATATAGCAGTGTGTACACGTCGGTCCCAAACTCCCTAACTATCCCTTCCCCCCACCCGTGCCCCCGGTAACCATAAGTTCGTTCTCTAAGTCTGTGGGTCTGCAGGGAATAATATAAAAGAGCCAATAAAACCTAAAAATTCTATAGGGGCTGTGTGGCCCAAGATGGAAATTATGCTCCAAGTTTGCCAACAGTGTAGGTCTATTACCATAACCAGGTAAATGGACCTTAGAGGGAAAAAATGGGTGCATTCTTAAGTATAGATCTTTCATAACCAAAGAATGTTGCATACATTATTCATCTCATCCCTCCAAAATCTCCACATGCATGAAGGTTTGCATGACCTAGGTACCCCTACCTCATTTATGTCACCTAGTGCCAGGTCAAGCAAGCAACGGATATCGACAATAAAAAACAGGTTGTTGTGAATTGTAAAGGCGATTCAGAAGTATCACAACCCTTCTTCCTTCTCTTTTTTCTTCTTTTCCACTACCTCTTCCCTTTCCTTTCCTTATCTTTTTGGTGGTGTGACAAGGAGCCAAGAAGGTGGCTGGACCTGGAAGCAGAGGAACTGAGGAGGTGATGGCAGGAAACCTAATGAAGAAATACAACCTTAATGGTAAACCTGGAGAACTGGGAAATCAATCTAACTAAGCCAACATCAGTCACAGTTTCAGGACTATTCACTGTTATAAACTCTTCAAACAGAAAGTCATCATAAGAAACCACTGGGGACAGAGGTTAATTAAATACATAAATAGAACCTGACTTCTCGGAAAGTCCTAGAGGGAGCCTAAAAATAAAAATTTTCATGTGCATTTTTTTGGTTGTTTGTTTTGTTTTGAGTATTTCAGTACCCCAAACTTTATCTTTTAAAAGCCAACATGAAGACTATAATTTTTTAAAATATTATTCTTTACTCTTTAATAAGCACTGGAGACTCTTCAAATTCTTTCCCAAGTTTTATACAATTTTTGCCAGTTACTCTTCATGCCTGAGGCTCTCCATTCAATTAAACTTGGTAGGTGTGTGTTGAGCAACTGCTATGTACCAAGCTATGTGCTAGGTAACAAGTATATAAAAATGAATGTGACATCATCCCTGTCCTTACAGAGTTCATGGCCCAGCAGGAAGAACAGGGACATACAGAAATAGCAATAGCAAAATGGGAGACGTGTCAGAATTGACTTACGTACCTTGTACCACAAGAGCACAGAAGAGGAAGCAAGGTAATACCACTTAGAATGCCCTACACAAAAGCCTGTTGCCTGAGCTTGACCCTGAAGAAATAGCAGATCGCCAAGAAAAATAGGGGAAAAAAGTGGAGTCCAGACCCGGATAACAGGATGCACAGAGGGACCTGCAAACGGCGGTGGAAATTTCAAGGACCATCATGAGGCTTCGGCATGCAGGAATGAGCTGGGGGGAGGGTGAGTTTAAGAGCATGAGATGAAATCTGGGAGCTCAGAGACTCTCCCTTGTATTATAAAGGCCACAATATAAAGGAAGGTAAAGAGGCTCAACTGGTCCAACAAAGGCCACTTGAGCAGCGATGTGAAGTGTGAGCCAAAGCAGAGAGACACAAGAGCAGAGACACAAGAGGGAACTGCAAAGGTTTAAGAAGAAAGGACGGGCGCCTGAAAAGAGCTGAGGCAGGAAGTCGCTTCTATACAAAAACCTCAGGATTCCACCACTCTCCCCAAATGCCCTGGGCACCTCAGTTGAATTTCATACACATTATGCATACATCCTTCCCTCCTCGCCTACTCCCCAGCAAATATGAAGAGGCATAGACAGAGCAGACAGAGCTGAAGCAAGATGGCTTTGGATCCTGAACTGAGAGGACTTGGAAGATGAAGATCTGAGGGTAACAAAGACTCCTGGGTTTGCAAAGCTCTGCATTCTGGGGTTGACTTCTGGTGAGTGAATTGACTTCCTGTGGCTGATTCTAACTCAGTGGGTAGTTGTCAGAACCAGTGCTTATTTCTCTTCTTAGAGAAATGTTTCTGGTGGGACGACTTTCTCGTGAAGCCACTGTGACCAATGACTGAGCAGGCGTGAGAGCCAGGACATTAGCATTGGGCAGCTGGGGGTCTGACCCTACTTCTGCCATGGCTCGCTGTACCGTCTCAGGCATACCACCTGAACTGTTTACATCAATCCAGTGTTGTTATTGAAAGGACACATGTACAGCGATTGTAAAGCCCTTAGTCCAACACCTGACATATGGCACACAATAAATGTTGGTAGGTTAATTGACCAACAATTATTATAGTTCCTGATACTTTGTTGTTTATTTAAATTTATTTTTATTGAAGTACAGTTGATTTACTGTGCTGTGCTAGTTTCAGGTGTACAGCAAAGTGATTCAGTTATACATACATATATATCTATTTTTTTCAGATTCTTTTCCCTTATAGGTTATTACAAAATATTGAGTAGAGTTCCTTCTACTATACAGCAGATTCTTGTTGGTTATCCTTTTTTTTTTTTTTTTTTTGCGGTACACGGGCCTCTCACTGTTGTGGCCTCTCCCATTGCGGAGCACAGGCTCCGGACGCGCAGGCTCAGCAGCCATGGCTCACGGGCCCAGCCGCTCTGCGGCATGTGGGATCTTCCCGGTCCGGGGCACGAACCCGTGTCCCCTGCATCGGCAGGTGGACTCTCAACCACTGCACCACCAGGGAAGCCCTGGTTATCCATTTTATATATAATAGTGTGTATATGTTAATCTCAAGCTCCTAATTTTCTCTTCCCCCCTTTCCCCTTTGGTAACCATAAGTTTGTTTTCCATGGCTGTGGGTCTATTTCTGTTTTGTATATAAGTTCAGTTGTATCATTTTTTTGATTCCACATATAAGTGATATCATATGGTATTTGTCTTTCTCTGTCTGACGTACTTCATTTAGTATGATAATCTCTAGGTCCATCCATGTTGCTGCAAATAGCATTATTTCATTCTTTTTTATGGCTGAGTAATATTCCATTGCATATATGTACCACATCTGTAACCATTCATCTGTTGATGGACATGTAGGTTGCTCCCATGTCTTGGCTATTGTAAATAAGGCTGCAGTGAACATTGCGGTGCATGTATCCTTTCAAATTGTGGTTTTCTCTGGATATATACCCAGGAGTGGGATTGCAGGATCATAGTTCCTGATACTTTTGAAGATGATGAGATACATTTTTTAGTATCTCCAGCACCCATAGCTGAGCCTCTGGTCCCTTGGATCCACAGTAGTACTGAGTGGAATCAGGCAAGGATAATTATCCCCGCTTTTACAAATAAGGAGGCAGGCTCATAGCTCCCGAAGGTTGCACAACAAATACCAAGTAAAATCTTCGGACCAGGTGTTAAGTGCTTTATGATGTATCACCCATCCTGCATTCCTCCTTTACTTCCACAAATATTTATTGAGTTTCCATGATGAGCTAGTTCCTGTGGTGAATATAGTATTCTAGGTCCTAAGGATGGAGGCTTAAATAGTCCAAAATCTTGTCCTTTGTGTTTACCTTCCTCCATTTTAGGACAGAGAAAGTCTTTTATTCAACTCTCTCAGTGGAAACTATCAGAGATCCTGGTACAAAGTAAATGCACACTAAGTGGCCATTAAATGGGATTATTGTTGAATGGATACATCTAATGCAGTGTATCTCATGACATCTGTCCTAAGAGTCATGGGAACTGAGTATAAAGAATGATTTCTACTCTGCAGAACCAGAGGTGTGCATAAGGCAAGAGCCTTCAAGTCCAACAGTCCAGCTGTAAATCCCAGCTCTGTGTGACTCTGGGCAGCTCCCTTCACCTCTCTGAACTTGTGTCTTTATCTGGAAAGCTCAGTCAGTAATACTTGCCTTCAGGACTTCTTTGAGGATGAAAAAGGACAGCGTATTGAAAGCACCTGGCATAACACGCTGGCACAGAGGAGACAGTCAGTCAACGGTGGCAGTTACTACTGAGGCAAGGCTACAGGGAGAGGTGGCATTGACTGGAGCTTTCCAAGCATGGGGGGTACGCAGCTAGGCCATCATCAACCAGAATATGGCTGAAATAACCCACCAGGTTTGGCCACACTCTGTTTGAGCACAGGGTGCTTTCTCAGATAGACAGACCCTTAGGGGCCCTTCCCTTCCCCACTGTCACGGGAGGTAGGACAAAGCCAAGACTTTGCAGAACTACTGAGTCTCACTCTGGGCTGAGTCATGCTGACTCGGACCCAGTACAACTTGTTCCAGGTCATCAAGGTGCAGAGTCTGGCTTTTTGTCTCCTTTGCTACAAAGGCCAGAGTTGCACACATAGGGCGGAAACATAAATACACTCCCCAAGCCTCTATTTGCTCTCAGACTGGCCAGTGTGTCCAGCCCCACTGCCCCCATGCTCCCACGGTCCACATCAAGCCTCAGAGCCCGGAAGCGCATGTGAGTGAAATCTTCAGTGTTTATTGATTCGAAGAGGAGTTTTGAGCTTTCAGCCCAGGATTTTTTAGATCATTTGTGGCATTTTTAGTAAGAACTTGGGCAGCTTATTCTCTGCATGGTTTTGACAAGTATGGAAATGTTAATACAATAGCTAAAAAAAAGGACTAAAACCTACAAATCCAATACATAAAAAATGGAAGTAACTTTAATGATCCACAATAGGAAAAAGGTTCAGTAAAATGATGGCGCACCCAGATATCAGAATATATGCAGCCCCTCAGCCGGTGTTAGGTTCTGTGACATCAGAACATGTCTGAGATATAACATGTCAAAACACAGGTTAGAAAACTTTGCATACAGCATGATTTCGGGTATTAAATACACATGATACCTAAAAGATGCCTTCCATATGGGATCACAATACTTATTTTACTTATGTGTATCCACATTTACACGATAAATGCTCATAATCATTTATATTAAAAAATGTTTTTAAAATTTAGCAGGTAGCTTAAGCAACTTTCAGTCAACTTTGCCTTTGAAAAGTTATAAGACAGATAAATTCAGTAAGAACCGAGTTAATAAGCACTTATCCCTCATAAAGTTCTAGTTATCTCCATAGACATAAAATGGTTCAAGACTGGTAAACAAATGGTGACTCAAGGATGTCTTAGTTGCCAAATATTTGGAGAACAGTGTTAAATGGAAGAGAAAAAACGGGATTGTGTGTTAGGCTATCAAAGTGTTAATACTAACTCTGCCACTAAGTGGCTGTCGAACTCGACTTGTTTATTCCCTCCCTCTATTTTTCAGTTTTTCTACTTGCAAAATGAGGGAAAATAGTTCCTTCACTCATTCATTTATTCAAGAAATATTTCTTGAGGGCCTACTCTGGATCAGGTATACTACAGACACTGGGGACAGAGCAGTGGACAAAAACGTGGCTTCTGCAGCGAAACAAACCACACCACAGACGACTAATCAAATCAATATGTAAAATAGAATCAGGTGTTATGAGGAAGTACAAAGCAGGGTAAGGAGAAAGAGAGCAATTGGAAAGTCGCTGTGGAGGTGATTTGTAAGGAGATAACTAAGTGAAACACAGGAGCAAGTCATGCTGGCACCCAGGAGGGAAGCCTGCCCAGGCAGAGAGAACAGCACATGCAAAAGCCCTCAGGCAGGAGTGTGGCTGGATCCAGGTAATGGGTGGTGGCAATGAAGTCAGTTCTTTTCCACTGCAGTTTAACCAAATAGAGTGCGCCAGAGAGCCTGTCGGCAAGCTCAAAATGCTCCCAGTGTACTTGAGATTCAAAGTCCAAGGCCTTCACACAGGGAGTGCATTTATAGAAACTTCATCAGCCCCACCATAGGGCTTTGAAGGCCCGCTGTGCAACTATTAGCTGATCCCACTCAACAAACAGTGACGCAGTCACCAGGCATGTTTGTGCCCAAGCAGGTGATGATTTTCTCTGCGCTGACTCCAGTCAAGGACTTTCCGCTTCCAGATTTCAGGCTCCAGGTGACGTCGGGCACAGGGGGTCAGGTGGCGAGTGGAACAGGTCACGCGCCAGGCAGGTGACATGATCTCTACTCAGCTCGCATTTCAAAGAGCCCACTTTTCCGCCCATGTGTCAAACACACAGCTTGAATGCTGCAAGCAGAGGAAGATGATTCATCAATTTCCAAACCCTTGGGAAAGGAGCCTATTGTTTAGATTTTTAAAATATGTTTTGCTAACCCCTACAGAGGCAGCTATAACTCAGGAAGGTAAAACTGGGATGAAGGTGGTAAGGGCAAAACAAAACAAAACAAAAGCAATTTCTGTCATCCATAATTATAAGCCTTATCGTGTATTGTGTACTAATAGTTGCATTTCCAAGCAGATACCATTAAACAGTGAAATAACAAGGCAATTTGCATTCATGCTGATTCAGAAGAATTCAAAGTACTTCCACAGACCAAACAAAGGTAACTCAACCTTATTACTTTTTGTCTTTTTAATAGATGGGAAAACTGAGGCAGAGAACATTAATGGATCATGAAAAGAAGTGAGTTTATCCAAACCTTCATAGAAATCACGTTGCCATCAAAGGTAAGAGTGCATTGAGACAATTTGTAGAGATGGGTTAGAGCAGAGACATGTAGGCTGGGACATTAGGTTAACCTCTCAGGAGCACCATCAGCTTTGACAAGCGATCAAATCACTCGATCTCCCTTTCTATGAAATGGGACTATCCTTCCTGGCATGACATGATTGTTCTGAAGAATAAATGAGAAACCCATGCGCCTACAAAGTAGTAGGTGTGGTTTGTAACACGAATGGATGCTGTCCAGATTCCAAAAAAAAAAAAAGGGCCATTTAAGGAGGAGGAAGAAGTTCTACATTGATCTTGAGTGTCTGGGGTTAAATGTTTTTGGAAGAAGGAACTCTGGGGCCACAAAGCCAGGAGGAAGTCCAGTTTGTCTTAAGGAATGATGTCAGAAGTCTAGTTGGATTTCTAGTCTGAGGCAAGAGGAATGATCCTCACACTTTCATTGTCCAGAAGAGCTGTACAGCCAGGAGAGTCTGGAACAGAGTGAGTGGGATAGCATCCAATCAGCCAACAACTTGGTTCTGGAATGAGTTTGATTTGTGTGAGCGTTTGTTGGCCAGCTTTTACGTGATGCTCACTTTGTGACTCAGAGAAGTCCCTATGACTAAAATGTTCAATTCTGTACTATTAGAACTGGCAACGTATGTATCAAAAGTGACATTCACAAGTACCTTTGTTTATTTATGCACATTAAGAAAACACCTATGTAGGGTGAGTATAAATAGCACAGGTGAGCAGGAGTGTTTTTCCATGTTAGTTTCTTTCTTTCTTTTTTTTTTTTAAATAGAGGTCAATTGGTATAAAACAAAACAGAAGAGAAGAAAATCATTACACTATAATATAAATCTGAGACAATCTAATAAGGGCTCTTTGCTTTTAAAACTAAAGAAAGAGAAGCTAAGAGAGAGACGCTTTCCCTAGATCACAAAGCACTTACAGTATTTAGTCAGAACTCTGAGCCAGGTCTTCTGGGATCGTACACAACATAGCTCTTCACAGAGGCACCTGCTTACATGTCCAAGGGTAGGAGGAAGGTCATTTGCGAGTCTTAAGTTCTGACCACCCAAGAGTCTCATCCTTGAGAGAAAGAAATGAAAGGCAATGTGGTTAAGCAAAAGCAACATGGTGTTTGGACTCAGGGACCTGATTTTAAGTCCTTCATCTGTACTTTTTGGTTGTGATCCCAGATATATAAGTCAACTTCTCTGAGCAGCAGTTTCCTCATCTGTTAAATGTGGATAATGAGGCTACTTCACTGGCTTGTTGGAACATCAAACTTAAAGAGAGATTATAGGGAATTCCCTGGTGGTCCAGTGGTTAGGGCTCCACACTTCCACTGCAGGGGGCACAGGTTCGATCCCTGGTCAGGGAACGAAGATCCCACAAGCTGTGCAGCACAGCCAAAATAAATAAAGTATATATTTAAAAAAGAGAGAGAGATTACATATGAAACGTACAGATAAAGAGGAAACCAGAGGAATAAAAGTTCCTGTTCTTCTACTCCGTCTTCTTCATGATGCTATTATTATTATCATTCTAGTTGTCATTCAACGGCAAGTAAATAGCCTCTCATTTCATCTAGGTCTTCATCACACGTACCTGATTTGATTCTCTTTATTGGGTTCTAGGAGGATGAAGACAGTCTTTACATTGGCATTATCTTTCTTAAAGCAACATTCATCTTTCTGAACAACCTGAATGAAAGCAGGAAGCAGGATGGTGAGAGGCTCTGCACCTCTCCCTATTTATCGATTACTAGAAATAATGTAAGGATTCCACACTCTCCCCACCTGCTGCTTGCCAGGGACTGTAATATCCTATGCTATTGCTTTGAATTACTTGTGATAAGGAGGGAGTGTTTGTTAAATATTATCCACTTAGTAACACCCGTATTTGTATAGGGCACCTGTTATCCAAAGGTTTCACTTTACCCTGCAAATATCTCATTATCTAAAAGACACAACCCAGTGCCATCAATAATCAAATCTCTGTCACAGCCTCAATTTCTAAAAGAGACAAGACTCTTGTTGTCCTTCTCAGGCTATCATCCCACTCCTCGGAACACATCGTGTCATAGTCTGAAAGGAGATTTTAATTTTCTGTTGAGATCAGGGAGGCAATGAAGTAGAAAGTACTGGTCTGGGGTCAGTAGATCCATGATTCCACGATGATGATGATAGTGGTTATGACGATGATAACATTCTTGATCACCTACTACATGGCCTGCAATCCTTACGTCTTCACTGATTTAGTCCTAACCAAAATACTGGTTAGTATATGTTTGACATAGGTAGCCCAAGAACCAATCAACAATGAAATAAATAAAAGAAAATGTCATTGTCTTACCTAAAGCACTTCTGGCAGTAGGATGCTTCCAGGATTGACCACCCCCCCAGCCTTGAGATCCTGCCATCTCCAGCGTCTCAGTTTTTGCTTTTGTATTTTTCTCTTAATGAGCACAGGTGATTATTGTAATTCCAGACATCACATCCTCATGGAACAATGTGCAAAATTAGAAAAGGGGAATAAATGTCGCTTTTTGAGTTCTTATTTAAGAATGAGAAAAATTTCCCAGAAGGCTTTTCTCTGTGTCTCACTGATCTATGACCATTATTGGGTCATTCACAGGCAAAGGGGAAAATACCACACCTGGCTTAAATTGGCCAGCTCTAACCATCTATAGTTGGATCTCTGCCCCCATCACGGTACCTGAACCGCCTCTGTGTTACCCCAGATCCTGCCTCAAGCCTCAATTCCTTGGACCTCGCAGTAACGCTAGATTCTGTTGGCTCCCTGTTGTAGAAACGCCGTCTTCCCTCTGTTCTCAGACATTGTCCTTTCCTTTGTTCTTCTCCATTGTTCTATTCCTTGGCCTATTTGCTCTCAATACTGGCCCCTTTCTCTCTTCCTCCCAAATTCCAGTCCACATGCCTGTGCTTCTCTTGTCGTAGAAAAGACTGTTCACAACAATGGCTACGGTTCCAACCTCTGTGTTGCCTTCTGCAAAATTTACACTGCTGCTCTGAGTAGAGGAGACGGGATCATAACCTAGAAGTCTAACTCTACCATCCACGCACTTATCCATTAAGTTCTCTTGCCTGTGGCAATGTCGCTAACTCTAGTACATTCCTTCCATAGTCTCCTAAGGCTGTATTGGTTCCTTGCTCATTCCTGCCACAGAACAGACTCTCAAGCAGCTGACTGTGGAACAGCCTCCTTCTTTGGGTATACCTAGTCCCCTTTTAAATTAAATTTATTAGCTCCTATTAGATAAATAGTTTATATTCTAATTGAATCCATCATCTGTCCTGACCTTGTCTGTTGTTACCATCTTGCAAAACTCTACTCTTTGTATTAATCAAGGCAGAAGTCTCCTTTTGTCCACATAGGTTGGATTTACCATTCTCTCCCTAATTTAAACTTTGTTAGGAGTAAACTTTGTTCACTGGGACTTTTAAAGCATCCTGCACATCCAGGGTTGAAAAAAGGTGTTCCGAATCCATGGAGCACCATCTGCCAGGATTATTCTCGTTGCTTCGGCAACTGCTCTTGGCTTTACTGTCTCATGGGAGGCATCCAATCAGTCTTCATGGGAAGTAACTTGATGGGTAGAAAGAACACAGGATTTGGATTTACTAAGGTATCCAGCTACTATTACTCAATAAATGAAGCACTTACTAGGTGATAGTTTCCATCACATCACATGTCATGAGGATGAAAAGAAGCAAAAAAGTCTTTAGGATAGTTCCAGGCACCTAGTACGTGAGCCATCGTACGTAAGTCCTGATCTCCACTTCTGGAATAAATGAATGCGTGAATGAACTTGCAAGCTCTTTTCTCCTATGGCATTTTTAAGCTGTGGTTTTCCTCTTGGTACTTTGCACTTGGTACTTTCCTCACAACCTGCCTCTTGGCCTGTGAACTAAATATGATGCCCAGTAAATTCTGCTCTATGTGGATTATGCCAGCTATTGGTTTGGATCCTGCCTACCAGCGCTGCTTTGTGCTTTTCGTTCAACTCTGATGCAGCAAGTTTTTATAAAGTCCCTACCATGTGCCTGGCACTGGACTGGGCTCTCTGTATACAATGGTGGCCAAGATAGACATGGCACCTACATTTTACGTAGGAAAGGAGCAGTAACAATTAAGTGTGAAAATGGATAAACTTGGAAAGTACAGGGTGGTATGGAAGAACATACTCAAAGCAGAGCAAATACATGCATAACACAATATTCCTCTTAACCCACTGGTCTGGGTTAATGACCTTTTTTCCTTGTGTCTAGTTAAATCCTGCTTGTTTTAGGGTGCTGTTGGTTGTAGTTACAAGGACAAATAAAAACTCAAAATGACTTAAATAGCAAAGGACAGTGTTTTTGGTTCATATGATGGAAGTCTAGAGACAACTAATTTTGGGGGAAGCTACGTATAGTGACAAGATAAGACCAAGAATCGCTTTCTCTCCATTTCTCAGCACCAGCTGCTCAGCATTGCCTCTCTCATTGGCAAGCTCTTCCCCTAGTGGTCCCAAAATGATTGCCATTGTCTGCCCAGGATTCCTGCTTCCTAGTTTACAGAAAGCAAGGAGGAATACATTGAATAAAAGTGCTGACTTTGGTATAATGGGATCCCCTTAAGTCCTATAGCTGCTCTATGGGCAGATAGAAGAATTTCTACCTATGCATTTCTATACATAGAATTTAGTACTGAGCCACATGCCCTACCCCTAGACCCAGGGGTGGTTCTCCTAAAATATACAATCTGCCTAAGGGAGGAGAAACCTGATAAGCATTGCGTGCACTCTTCAGATCTATGGTTATTGCCAAACTGCTTTACAAATGGCTTCTGATCTAACTCCAGCCAGCAGCAAACAACAGCTGCCATTTCTCCACATCCTCACAGACACTTGATATTTCCTAAAACTTGTTTATATTAATGTTAAAAAAATGAAGAAGGGAATATAATTGTTGACGGGCCATTCTTGTCCCCTTTTTCATAAGTTGCCAGTTTAAAAAAAAATGCCTATTCTATAAATAGGTTGTTTTTCCTCTCTGTATTTGTTTTTTATACCAACAACATGTTTTGCTAATAATTTTTACCTGTCTGTGTCATTCCATTTCAATGTTGGTCCATTTGTTATGCAGAGGCTTTGAATTTCAAGGTGTTCAAAGTTAATCAATCTTTTCCTTTGTGGTTTGGTCTTTTTGTGCCTTATTTTTAAAATACAAAACTCCTTTTCTACCCAGTACAGTAAAAAGTAACCTCATATTTTCTTTTACAAGTTTTAAAGCGTTGTTGCTCACCTTTAGGCCCTTAGTTCACCTGGCATTTGTTTTTGTGGTTGGTGTGAGGTAAGAACCTAACTTACTTACGTACTTATTTATTGCAATTTGGAGGATCAATTTTTCTAGTACTATATATTGGCTGGTCCATTCGTTACTGCTGATTTTTCATGGACTAGTCTCCATTTATGAATGAGTCTAATCCTGGCCTCTGTATTTCATCCATTCATACTACTTTGTGCTTTCTAACTTCCCTTCTTTTTTCTTCTTTTTCCTTCTTCCCTGTCTTCTTTCAACTAGGCGGGATTGTCTTGACTCCTACTTCTATTCATGCTCCACCGACTTAAAAGTTCTCACATCTGTGCAGTTCTTTAGAGATTATCCTTAACATCGTCGCACTTAACTTTGATTTAGCAATGTCAGAGTTTACATTTGCCTATCCCTCCCAAACGACAAGCATTTCTTTAGCACCACTTTTTATCTTTCATGGTATTGATAACTAATATTTTAATTCTATCCTTTTTGCAACACCTCAATTAGTAATCATCTTTCTGTTTTCTACAGTCAAGCCTCATTTACATTCATCTACATAATTCTCAATTCATTTGCTCATTATTGCTCTTTGCATTCCTCTTATTCATCCTTGTAACACTTTGCAAATATGATTTCACTGGTTTCCAACATCCATTGCTAGTGCCAGTCTAATTGTTGGATATTCATAGGTAACTGTCTTTACTCCCTACTTGCTTTTAAAATCATTCCTCTATGTTTGGTATTTTGTATTTCTCCACTGTGTGTCTAACTGAAGTTTGTGGTTTTTTAATATCCTCAAAATTTAATGTGTTTCTTTTTTCTGAAGATTCAAAATTTTCTTTAGTTGGGATACTTCTATAAAATATTACTTTCCCCTCTCCTCTTTACTCTCTTTTTTTGGGATAACTTTCTAGATGCATGTTGGACAAACTTATTCTATACTCCATAGAATAGCTCTTGTTTCATATTTTCTATTTCTTTATTTTTGTGGAACCTCATTTAATGTAATTTCTTCAGATCTATATTCACTAATTCTTTCATCTTTTGTATCTAATTTGCTGTTTAACCCTTCCACTGAATTTTTCCCTACAGCCATAATTGTTCATATTGAGAAGTTCTCTTTGTGTGTATATGCATGGTTGTGTGTGTGTGTTTTATAAAATGCACCTGCCCTTTTGTTCATAGTACACCTTTCTTTCACTTTGGTCATAATTCCTTTTTAACTTATCTTTATTATATTCAATTTTAAAAAATTTTATAGTCCTCAGGTTATTCTATTATATTGAATTCTTGGTATGCTGTCTCCCCAGTGGTTGTGTTTGCTGTCTTGCCCTTGTGATATATCTTTTCTCAAATGGTTTATGATTGGTGTTTGTGAGTTCATCTTCAGTGGTGGTGGATTCTTTCTCAGTTGGGATCTCACAGGCCAAGTTGTGGATGCTTTATACTGTCTTCAAGAGTGACATCCAGTGTGTTTGTGGATCTAGAACTAATTTTTATATCGGTAACTCTGAGATTACTATGCCACATGGGAACTGTAAACTCAGATCTTATAACCTCAAGTGGTATAGCCTTAAGTTTTGATTTCTTACGAGAGACATTTGTTGTACACTCAGGGCCCTGTTAATACAAGTGAAAACCCTTATAGGATCCTATATCTGCAAGATATAAGTTTCACCTCTGTACTGGACTCAGGCTCAAGCTTTGATCTTCCTAATCACATAGGGGACCTTCAAACCTTAACCATCAACCATACAAGTCTATTCTGTATCCATTATCCATTCTCACGTTGCCATAATGTCAGCTCAGATATTTCCCACTGTGATAATCTGAGTTTCTTCTCAATTTATAGTATTAAAAATTTATCTTTCTTTTGAGCTTTTGCCTATGTACCTTTTAAAAAGCTTATTTATATATACTTGGTGTGAGGTTATACTGTTTTACTTTGATTTTCATGTTATTAAAAGTTAAGTCTCAAAGTACATCTCTCTTATTTTAATTTAGCTAGCTAGCTATGTCATCCAGGAGGCTGTGAGTTCCTTATGGGCTTGGATTTTAGCTCTTTTATTAATTTGGTAATGAACACGAATATTGGTAAGTTCCAACAATCCCACAATTAAGAGTACTAGTAAGTAATAAATATTCTGTGCTCCAGTTTCCTCATCTAAAAATGATGATACCAATCTCACCTCTTAGAAGGGTCATGTAGATGAATTAAAATAATTCATTAAAAAATAAAATACACCAGCACAACATTGGATGTGTAAGAAAAACAAACAGCAAACAAAAGCAGAGGGAAGATATCCTCCATAAATGCTAATTGGTATCACCAGGAAATTTGCTAAATGAGTATGTGAATAAATGAAAGGACCTTAGCAATTTACTCACTGAGGGCTGTTCATCCCAGATTCCAGAAAGTAGAGTTTTCTCGATATGGAAACCACGAATTTTAGTCTATAATCAAGGGCATGTTGGATTCCTCTGGGATCCAGGCCCTAGAGAACATCCAAGTCAAATTGTCTGTCCTAGGGAATCAGGTAACATTTCCGGGCTTCCCTCCACACCTTTGTAGAGTACCAGCTCTCTGCCACCCCACCACTTGTCAGGTGAGCTAAAATTGTGTGGGTAAAAGTGCCCCACCTCCTTCGGGAAATTTGTTACCCTCATGTGATTTGCCACTTGCACGTATTCACAATGTCATATTTTCTAACATTAGAAGAGAAAGAACACTGTGGGTTAACAGGTAGAGAAGAGAACTAGAGGTGAAGAGTAAAAGCAGGTTAATACCATTTTAAGAACAAAGATTTCAATGAGGCAGCTCTTCTGGGGAGATCTAAAAAACCACTTCCCATTGCAAATGTGTGGTGCTCAGGTTCTAATCTAAGTGTTACAAGCTCATCAAATATTTCCACCCAGTGGGCTTCAATTCACCCAGGTTAAATTCCCTCAACCGTGCTTTAAAGTTTTCTCTTCTTAAGAGTAGAAGGGAAAATCAGAGTAGTGTCTCATAAAGTGTGTCTTGTTTGGGAAACGGAAATGAGGCTAGGTGACCCGGGCCGGGGGCGGAGGAGGGAGTCAAACCTGTGACTTTCTCCTTTGGGCTTTCCCACAGTGACCCAGGCAGCCATTCTATGGGGCCTACATTCAAAGACATGAGAAATGGCCAGAAGGAAGGGGAGGGAACTGGCAATAGGTAGCCTTGAGAAGAGACTGGAAAAAGATGTTATAAATACCCTTTTCTATCTGTACAGTGCTTGAGTAGAGGTAGAGTTTACCTGTGATGCCTCCAAAGCTCAAAGTGTATGCCATCAGTTACTAAGCCATCACTTACTGAACACCTGCTCTGTACCAGGGTCTGTCCTGGCGATGGAAATACCAGTGGAAATTTAGTACAAGTGAATACTATATGCCAGTATGCAAGGTGTTTTATTTTTATTATCTCACCTAAGTTTTTCAGTACTGCAAGTAATTTTTGCAGCATTATGTCATGTCCTTGAAAACTATAGTATGTTGCTTCCCAGTTGCTGGAAAGCAGAATTTCACTCAACATAGAAGGCACTGTGATTTAATTGAAATAAGCAGGTTTTGTAGCTAGGTAAGCCTGGGTTCATTTCCCAACTCTGCCACTTATTAGCTCTGTTACCATGATCAATTGATTTCAAATTCCCTTAGACTCAATCTGTTCACACATACAATGGGCAATAATAACTACTTTATAGAAGCCTCACAGGATTAAAATGAGGTATATGTACTTAGAGACTATTAGAGGTTAACATTTATTGAACACTTGTGCCAGGCATATGCTAAATAATTTATAAACATCTTATTTAGTCCTCACAACACCCCCTCTAAAGTACAAAGAATTTCAATTTCTTTGAAAGAAACTGAGACTTATCAAGATAGTTTTCTGCCCAAAGCCATACAACAAAGAGTCCTGGTTGGCACCCCAAACCCGTCTGTCTTAGTCTGCAACCCATGTTCTTAACCACTGTCCTTCAAAGGATTAGGAAAACACCATCCTTAATTTCCCACATATTCTGTTTACCTTCTCTGCCACACACAGATACACATATACCTATACACTGTCCCTGAAATTATTCCATCTAAAAATACATTTGGATAAGTAAACCTCAGGTCTTAAAAATGTGACTGTTTCATAGAGGATTAAACTGTACACCAGACTTTTGTTTTTTAATTAGATGGATTTTATCATTAGAGCACAGCACAGTGGAAAAAAGACCCTTTTGAGTCTGCCCGATTTGGGTTTGAAATGACTCTCTCTTATTCACTCACTCCCTGAACTCTCTTCTAAAGAGAGAGGATAAGTTCTTCCTCATAGGACTGTTGAGAGGATTAAACAAGTTTCTGAAGTTGGACATGCCTATCCTCTGGCTGCCACCTAGGAGGGTCTTCAACAAACAGGAGTCTCTTTCCTTGAAGAAAGTGAGGTTCAGGAACTGAAGAAAAGAGGGCTCGGTAAAGTGCTGCGGTGAAGTGAAGTGAACAGGCAAGAGACCAATAAACCCTCAACAACAGACCCATATTTGGGCTAACCACACCCAAATTCACAGCAGCCTACAAGCAAGACACACAAAAGTGATAAAAACATAACTTGGCCTCCAGGTGATGGAGAGATTTCTAGAAATCTAAAGTAGCAGGCTCCACAACACAGAGTGGTCTCCCTCACGGGGCACTAGACGCACCTGCCGGGGCCCCTTCCAGCTCTTGGGGATGAGGACGCCACAGGGGCTGTCCCTTAGGCTGAAGGAGAAGCAGGAGGCCCATTTGCTCTCTTAGAGCCTGGGAATCCCAGCCATCCCCCCAGGGGAGGTCACTGGCAGCCTTAGCTGGAGTGATCTGAGTCGGGATGAACCATGATACCGAGTTCCGGTAACACCCACAGAATGTTCTACACTTGTGACTGAACCTGAACTAAATAAACAACCCCAGAACCCTCCTCCAGGAGGATGGCTATGTGCGGTATGGCCTAGTAATCTCCTGACTCAGACAAGTCAAAGAGCCGAGAGGCTAGGCCTTGCAGTTTTCACCACTATTTTAACAATTACACGTTCAGCCCCTATTTCATGCCAGTCATTGTGTTAGGAGCTCTGTCAAATGGGAATGTTATTAACTGTGTTCTCTGAAGCCCAGGGCCTTCTCGGGACCACGTGGGGTGGGTTATGTAAGGGTGGAGCTGAGTAGGTTTTGCCCGCCTTCTGCTCCCCGGGTCAACCAGAACAGCTTCCCTCTTATCTATTTTATTTTATTGGCCTTCCCCATAATATTTTATTGAAGTGATAAAAGGTTAAAAAAAAGTCTGCTTTTTTTTTAAAGCGTGGAAACAGCATCTAGGGCAATGATATGAAGTTATGATGGGCATATCATTTACAGCCAGAGAGAGAGAGAGAGAGAGAGAGAGAGACTCGAGAGAGAGAAAGAAAGTTGATATTTATTGTGTATCAGACATTGTTTTCAATTAATTTTCACATGGCCCTAGAAGTGAGTACTATTATTAGTACTATTTTAGAGAGGATGTTCAGAGAATTTGAGTGAACTTAGTTGAGTCATGTAGCCAATAAACAGTTCAGTAGATCGTCAGTGTAAGAGTGTGTGCCCTTAACTGACACACTATGTTGTCTCCTCAAAATCTCCCTGTGTGACCATATCCACCCCTGCACTTTGCCGTTTTCAGCTACTGCTCAGAAGCTCCCTCCTCAGAGGGGCCTTCCCTGACTACCATATCTCAAATAGCACCCCTCTTGTCAGTCTGATTCTTCTTTTCACTTCTTCATTTTCTTTCTTAGCCCTTATCCCAAATTGATAAATATTGCACATGTATTTATTTATGGTCTTTGGTCTATGGCCCCCAAGAATGTCAGCTTCTTGAGGTCAGGGGTTTTGTAAGCTCCCAGATCATGGTTCATCCCTGACAACTGGATTAGAAAAAGGCCCCGTGGAAATAAGTCAGGGGGTACACGAGTTGAAGAGGAAAACATCTGGAATGTGAAAGGCAAAATGATAGAGGGTCATAAGCCTAGAATATACGGTCAAACAGCTTCAATTTGAATCACATCTTTGCTCTTAGCTGTGTGAATGTAAACAAGTTTTGGTTTCCTCACTGATAGTAGGGTCTCAGTGCCACTGTGAGGATTAAATGAGACAGCATACACTAATAATGCTCTTTATCATTTACTTAATTCAGTTTTTTCCCTAGAGTTGGTCCTGGAAACATAGATAAGCACATAGTAAGTGCTCAATACACACATGATGGATGATGGACTGCCAGACCACAGTTCATGATTAGAGAGGCCATGTTATATTATGGAAAAAGGAATGAAAAAGAACAAGGAGACCAGCCACTAGACCCAATTCTGCAATATAACTAGCTGTGTGCCCTTGAACAAGTTGTCTTGCCTCTTGGGTCCATGTTTTCTCCTGGGTAAAACAAGGTAGTTGGACAGGCTGATGTATAAGTTGCCTTTCATCTCTGAAATCTATGAAATCGAAAACATCCCACCGTTGATCTGGTTTCCCTTGGATTTCTGGTGGCAAATCCTCCTACCCTGATTGTTGTCAGGAAGCTAAAATGAACTATTACATTTTTTTAATTTGCTTCCTGGGTTCCAGTCCAAGTAAAAATTTTTCATGTTACATCAGAGAATAACGGTTGGTGGCTTGGCCAAAGGATACTGATATTTACAATGGGCAATTAATTCACTCTCTTATCTGGGTCCTCTAGGGTCGTTCTGGATTAGTGAGCCTCTTGATTAGGTTAAAGGAATTCCATCACCCCTTGTACTTGCCCTCAATGAGTGAGAAAGGAATGAGGGGTATCAAGGTTGTCTTGGAGACTTCTGTTCCAAGTCCACCTTGGAGAGTTCAGTGGTTTTATTCCTGTTCCGTGGGAAGGGTTACTGTTGCTTTTGACACGCTGATTTACTAGACAAGGCTACTGCCAAGGATCTTGCAGGCTTAGAAAGTCATGCTGGCGTCCTGATGTGAAAGTTCTGTGTTCTCAACCATCATTTCCTTAGTCGTCATTTCAAAGTAACTGATATTTGAAAAACAAGGATGTCGTATATAGCACAAGGAACTAGATTCAATATCTTGTAATAACGCAGAGTGGAAAAGAATCCAAAAAAAGATTATATATATATATATATATATATATAAAACCAAATCACTTTGTAGTACAATTGAAATTAATACAATATTGTAAATCAACTCTACTTCAATAAGATGAATAAAAACAAAGTAGCTGATAGTTTACCTTTGTCCTGTATTCAAAAAACTGCATAGCCAAACAAAACAAAACAAAACCAAAAACTATGTAGCCACAAGGACTTATAAAAATTCAACAGAGTAATCTTTTTTTGTGTGAATTTGTGTCCTATGGCCAGTGGACCAGCAAACACTTCTCATAAAATATGGATTATCTGAAAATGCATTTTAAGTCTCACCTTTTGTTTGATGTTAAAAACAAAATCAACAATATATAGTAGTTTTTTTGTTTTCCCACAGGGACACAGAAAATCTCTAGCAACGGAGAAATGACAGTAGTTAGCAGCAACCTGTTTGCATAACTACCAGTAAAGTAAGGCCTGAGCTGCTTCCTGGCTCCATGCAAGCTCAGTAGGAATACACAGGTGGGGAGGTGGAAGGAAAGTAGGGACTCAGAAAACACCTGCTGAGGAGTCAGCTGGACCTAGGTTGAAAACCAGCTATGCCATCTGGACAGCTGTGTAATTTTAGGCAAATGACTTCCTCTTTCTGTGCCTCACTTTCTTCAGGGATAAATAAGAACACCTCCTTCATAAACTTGTCATAAGAATCTGATATAGTAATGCATATAAAGTGCAGGGCAGAGTCCCTGGAACAAAATAGTAGCTACAATTAGGTATGATTACAAACAAATCATTTCACCTCATTGAGCCTCAATTCCTTTATGTATTAAATAAAGTGGTTAAACTAGATGAATTTCAATTTTTTTCTTCAAGTGCTATATATGATTTATGACTATATTCCATGAAATAGAGAGCGATGGGATAGTTAAGGATTACCACTGGGTATAGGGATGGAGATTCTAAACTCCCACAGTCTGCAGGTGAGGGCAAAGCTGCTCCTGTAGCCTGAGGGCTATCCTCCAGAAGGAAGACAAAGCCCAATAAAGTGGGGAGGAAGTGGGGCAGAGCTTGATGAAACAGTAGAAGGCGCCTAAGGGAATAAGAGTGAAGTACCAGTAATATCCACTAGAGGCAGTCTCATGGATCAACCGTTCAAAACCTAACGTATAGTGGCATGTCACTGATATATGTTAAAGTGTGTAGCAGGACCTTATGAATAATTAAAAGGTGGCTATAGTTATTACATCTCATTGATAATAAGGATAATATGTTAAAAAGCTATCTTTTATTGAGCACCTGCTAAAATATGTATTATCTCATTAATTCCCCATTAAAAACCCTAAAAAGCAGGTAATATTAGTTCATTTTACATATGTAGGGAGATTAAATCTCAAATAGGTTAACTGACTGTTTGAAGCCACCAAGATCACCCATGGTAGATCAAATTATGTTCCATCTGAGTCTAGATTTCATGCCCTTTGCAGTATGTAGTGCTGGCTCTATTCATTAAAATTGCTGTTTAATCTCTATATGACGTTTTTTTTCCTTATTCCATATCGACTTCTCTTTCTATGATCATTCTTCTACCTAATAACAATATAATGCATATTTAAATAAATGTACCCTCTGCTACATTGTGTGCTTTTGTAACTAGGTGATCTATTATTATCTGCTTAAATCTATGTCTTTATTGCATAATTCAGCATTTTAATATTCTCTTTGAAAAGTGTTTTGAGTCACTTCCCTACAAAGGTGCTGTATTAAATTACATTCATTATTCTTGCTAAATGCAGAAGTCATGGTTCAGGTGAACGAGAAAGTAACTCCCATTATCCTCAGCACATTCCAGCACATTCGTTATTGTCTGTGACATTTATCAACACAGCATTTAGACATTTTAAAGAAAGGGAAAATTTCACTTTAAATTCCAAAACATTTCACTAACACAGAGCCAAATTCTGCAGGTGAAAAAGTCACTTCCTTGATACAAGTTACACATGTTGCCTTAACTCTTGGAGCACAACGAGAAGATGTAAAACAACATGCTAAGAATCAAGGTGTGTGAACTATTCAATCTATCTGCTGTGACTTATGTTGCATCATAATTATAAGTATGCTCGTGTTATTCTTAATAACATGTGACTGCCTGTGTGCCAAGGATATAGATGTTGTGTTGACATTTTCCTAGGTCCCTTTTGTGACCTCCTCATGTTATTTATTTCATCCCTGTGCCAATACTGTCTTCTAAGGAACATGCTATCTGTCCATACTGCCTTTCAACTGTCACCCTAGCTGGCATTTACTAATCTCATTTCCTGTATTCGTGGCGAAATCACAGCCTTACTACCTACCCCAACTTTAGTCATTTTAGGTGCTGGGTGAAGAGTCAACATTATCCTAGGCTGGGGTCCCCTGAAGCGGATCCTGAGATGAGGATTCAGATGCAAGTGATTTATGAAAGAAGTACTTCCAGGAGAATCTGGTGGAAAAAAAAAAATGGGGAAGCAGTCCAAGAGGGAGATGTCAGATGAAGTCCTGTGGAAGGGAGCTTCATCCTTATCCTGCTGGAGACCTCTGTAGTGGAGATTCCACCTCAGAGCCCAGAAAGCTGGCTGTTCCTCTACCCTCACCCTTCAGCCATTGGTCTAGGACCACTGGGTATAGGGATGGAGATTCTAAACTCCCACAGTCTGCAGGTGAGGGCAAAGCTGCTCCTGTAGCCTGAGGGCTATCCTCCAGAAGGAAGATAAAGCCCAATAAAGTGGGGAGGAAGTGGGGCAGAGCTTGGTGAAACAGTAGAAGGCATCCAAGGGAATAAGAGTGAAGTACCAATGGTATCCACTAGAGGCAGTCTCATGGATCAACCATCCAAAACCTAACCTCATAATTCCTTGACATCATATTGGTTTTCTAGGGCTGCCATAACAAAGTACCACAAACTGAGCAGCTTAAACAACAGAAATGTATTGCCTCACAATTCTGGAGGCCGGAAGTTCAAAATCCAAGAGTTGGCAGGATTGGTTTCTTCTGAGGGCTGTGAAGGAAGGATCTGTTCCAGGGTTCTTTCCTTGGCTTGTAGATGGCTGGCTTCTCCCTGTGTCTCCTCTGTCTCTCCTCTATGCATGTCTCTTTGTCCAAATTTCCCCTTTTTATATGGACACCAGTCATATTGTATTAGAGGCCCACCCTATTCCAATATGACCTTCTCTTAACTAATTATATCTAATATGTACCATGACCCTAGTTTCAAACAAGACCACATTCTGAGGTACTAGGGAATAGGACTTCAATGTATGAATTTTAACAAGATACCATTCAACCTATAACAGTATTCTTCCATTTCAAAAACTTTATTAAGAAACCCACTTCCATACCCACATTCAAATTCTTACCTCCTGGTACTGTTGTCTGGGACCTTTAACTCTTTACTTTGTTAAAGCTTAAACTTTGGAGATTAAACCTTTGTCAGTTGCTTTGTTTGCAAATATTTTCTTGCATTCTGAAGGTTGTCTTTTCATCTTGTTTATGGTTTCCTATGCTGTGCAAAAGCTTTTAAGTTTCATTAAGTCCCATTTGTTTATTTTTGTTTTTATTTCCATTTCTCTAGGAGGTGGGTCAAAATGGATCTTGATGTGATTTATGTCATAGAGTGCTCTGCCTATGTTTTCCTCTAAGAGTTTTATAGTGTCTGGCCTTACATTTAGGTCTTTAATCCATTTTGAGTTTATTTTTGTGTATAGTGTTAGGGAGTGTTCTAATTTCATTCTTTTACATGTAGCTGTCCAGTTTTCCCAGCACCACTTATTGAAGAGGCTGTCTTTTCTCCATTGTATATTCTTGCGACCATATGTGCATGGGTTTATCTCTGTTCCATTGATGGATATTTCTCTTTTTGTGCCAGTACCATACTGTCTTGATTACTGCAGCTTTGTAGTATAGTCTGAAGTCAGAGAGCCTGATTCTTCCAGCTCCATTTTTCGTTCTCAAGATTGCTTTGGCTATTTGGGGTCCTTTGTGTTTCCATACAAATTGTGAAATTTTTTGTTCTAGTTCTGTGAAAAATGCCAGTGGTAGTTTGATAACGATTACATTGAATCTGTAGATTGCTTTGGGTAATATAGTCATTTTCACAATGTTGATTCTTCCAATCCAAGAAAATGGTATATCTCTCCATTTGTTTGTATCATCTATAATTTCTTTCATCAGTGTCTTATAGTTTTCTGCATACAGGTCTTTTGTCTCCTTAGTTAGGTTTATTCCTAGGTATTTTATTGTTTTAGTTGCAATGGTAAATGGGAGTGTTTTCTTGATTTCACTTTCAGATTTTGGATCACTAGTGTATAGGAATGCCAGAGATTTCTGTGCATTAATTTTGTATCCTGCTACTTTACCAGATTCATTGATTAGCTCTAGTAGTTTTCTTGTAGTATCTTTAGGATTCTCTGTGTATAATGTCATGTCATCTGCAAACAGTGACAGCTTTACTTCTTCTTTTCCAATTTGGATTCCTTTTATTTCTTTTCTGTCTCTGATTGCTGTGGCTAAAAGTTCCAAAACTATGTTGAATAATAGTGGTGAGAGTGGAAAACCTTGTCTTGTTCCTGATCTTAGAGGAAAAGGTTTCAGTTTTTCACCATTGAGAACAATGTTGGCTGTGGGTTTGTCATATATGGCCTTTATTAGTTGAGGTAAGTTTCCTCTATGCCTACTTTCTGGAGGGTTTTTAACATAAATGGGTGTTGAATTTTGTCAAAAGCTTTTTCTGCATCTATTGAGATGAGCATATGGTTTTTATCCTCAATTTGTTAATATAGTGTATCACATTGATTTGCATACATTGAAGAATCCTTGCATTCCTGGGATAAACCCCACTTGATCGTGGTGTATGATCCTCTTAATGTGGTGTCAGATTCTGTTTGCTAGTATTGTGTTGAGGATTTTTGCATCTATATTCATCAGTGATATTGTCCTGTAGTTTTCTTTTTTTGTGACATCTTTGTCTGATTTTGGTTTCAGGGTGATGGTGGCCTCATAGAATGAGTTTGGGAGTGTTCCTCCCTCCGCTATATATTGGAAGAGTTTGAGAAGGATAGGTGTTAGCCCTTTTCTAAATGTTTGACAGAATTTGCCTGTGAAGCCATCTGGTCCTGGGCTTTTGTTTGTTGGAAGATTTTTAATCACAGTTTCAATTTCAGTGCCTGTGATTGGTCTGTTTATATTTTCTATTTTTTCCTGGTTCAGTCTCAGAAGGTTGTGTTTTTCTAAGAATTTGTCCATTTCCTCCAGGCTGTCCATTTTTTTGGTGTATAGTTGTTTGTAGTAATCTCTCATGATCCTTCGTATTTCTGTAGAGTCAGTTGTTACTTCTCCTTTTTCATTTCTAATTCCACTGATTTGAGTCTTTTCTGTTTTTTTTCTTGATGAGTCTGGCTAATGGTTTATCAATTTTGTTTATCTTCTCAAAGAACCATCTTTTAGTTTTATTGATCTTTGCTATCATTTCCTTCATTTCTTTTTCATTTATGTCTGATCTGATCTTTATGATTTCTTTCCTTCTGCTAACTTTGGGTTATTTTGTTATTCTTTCTCTAATTGCTTTAGGTGTAAGGTTAGATTGTTTATTTGAGATTTTTCTTGTTTCTTGAGGTAGGATTGTATTGCTATAAACTTCCCTCTTAGAACTGCTTTTGCTGCATCCCATAGGTTTTGGGTCGTGTTTCATTGTCATATGTTTCTAGGTATTTTTTGATTTCCTCTTTGATTTCTTCAGTGATCTCTTGGTTATTTAGTAATGTATTGTTTAGCCTCCATGTGTTTGTATTTTTTTCCCCTGTAATTGATATCTAGTCTTACAGCTTTGTGGTCAGAAAAGATACTTGATAGGATTTCAATTTTCTTAAATTTACCAAGGCTTGATTTGTAACCCAAGGTATGATCTACACTGGAGAATATTCCATGAGCACTTGAGAAGAAAATGCATTCTATTGTGTTTGGATGGAATGTCCTATAAATATCAATTAAGTCCATCTTGTTTAATGCATCATTTAAAACTTGTGTTTCCTTATTTATTTTCATTTTGGATGATCTGTCCATTGGTGAAAGTGGGGTGTTAAAGTCCCCTACTTTGATTGTGTTACTGTCAATTTCCCCTTTTATGGCTGTTAGCATTTGCCTTATGTATTGAGGTGCGCTCCTATGTTGCGTGCATAAATATTTACAATTGTTATATCTTATTCTTGGATCGATCCCTTGATCATTATGTAGTACCCTTCTTTGTCTCTTTTAATAGTCTTTATTTTAAAGTCTATTTTGTCTGATATGAGAATTGCTACTCCAGCTTTCTTTTGATTTCCATTTGCATGGAATATCTTTTTCCATCCCCTCACTTTCAGTCTGTATGTGTCCCTAGGTCTGAGGTGGGTCTCTTGTAGACAGCATATATACAGGTCTTGTTTTTATATCCACTCAGCCAGTCTGTGTCTTTTGGTTGGAGCATTTAATCCATTTACATTTAAGGTAATTATTGATAGGTATGTTCATTTTCTTAATTTTCTTGGGTTTGTTATTGTAGGTCTTTTCCCTCTTTTGTGTTTCCTGCCTAGAGAAGCTCCTTTAGCATTTGTTGTAAAGCTGGTTTTGTGGTGCTGAATTCTCTTAGCTTTTGCTTGTCTGTAAAGTTTTTAATTTCTCCATCAAATCTGACTGAGATCCTTGCTGGGTAGAATAATCTTGGTTGTAGGCTTTTCCCTTTCATCACTTTAAATGTCCAGCCACACCCTTCTAGCTTGCACAGTTTCTGCTGAAAGATCAGCTGTTAATATTATGGGGATTCCCTTGTGTGTTAATTGTTGCTTTTCCTTTGCTGCGTTTAATATTTTTCTTTGTATTTAATTTTTGTTAGTTCGATTAATATGTGTCTTGGCGTGTTTCTCCTTGGATTTATCCTGTATGGGACTCTCTGTGCTTCCTGGACTTGAATGACTATTTCCTTTCCCATATTAAGGAAGTTTTCAACTATAATCTCTTCAACTATTTCCTCAGTCCCTTTCTTTTACTCTTCTTCTGGGACCTCTATAAGTCGAATGTTGGTGTGTTTAATGTTGTCCCAGAGGTCTCTGAGACTGTCCTCAATTCTTTTCATTCTTTTTTATTTATTCTGCTCTGCAGTAGTTATTTCCACTATTTTATCTTCCAGGTCACTTATCCGTTCTTCTGCCTCAGTTATTCTGCTATTGATCCCTTCTAGAGAATTTTTAATTTCATTTATTGCATTGTTCATCATTGTTTGTTTGCTCTTTAGTTCTTCTAGTTCCTTGCTAAACATTTCTTGTATTTTCTCCATTCTATTTCCAAGATTTTGGATCATCTTTACTATCATTACTCTGAATTCTTTTTCAGGTAGACTGCCTATTTCCTCTTCATTTGTTTGATCTGTTGGGTTTTTACCTTGCTCCTTCACCTGCTGTGTGTTTCTCTGTCTTCTCATTTTGCTTAACTTACTGTGTTTGGGGTTTCCTTTCAACAGGCTGCAAGTTTGTCGGTCCCTTTGTTTTTGGTGTCTGCCGCCAGTGGGTAAGGTTGGTTCAGTGGGTTGTAGGCTTCCTGGTGGAGAGGACTGGTACCTGTGTTCTGGTGGATGAGGTTGGATCTTGTCTTTCTGGTGGGCAGGACCACACCTGGTGGTGTGTTTTGGTGTGTCTGTGAACTTATTGTGATTTTAGGCAGCCTGTCTGCTAATGGGTGGGGTTGCGTTCCTGTCTTGCTAGTTGTTTGGTATGAGGTATCCAGCACTGGAGCTTGCTAGTCGCTGAGTGGAGTTGGGTCTTAGCATTGAGATGGAGATCTCTGGGAGAGCTCTCGTCAATTGATATTACGAGGGGCAAGGAGGTCTCTGGTGGACCAATGTCCTGAATTTGGCTCTCCCAACTCAGAGGCTCAGGCCTGACACCTGGCTGAAGCACCAAGACCCTGTCAGCCACACAGCCCAGAGGAAAAGGGAGAAAAGAAAAAAGAAAGAAGGAAAAAATAAATAAAGTTATTAAAATAAAAAATAGGGCTTCCCTGGTGGTGCAGTGGTTGAGAGCCCACCTGCCAGTGCAGGGGATGCGGGTTCGAGCCCTGGTCCAGGAAGTTGCTGTGGAGCAGCTGGGCCCATACGCCACAGCTGCTGAGCCTGTGCTCTGGATCCTGTGAGCTGCAACTACTGAGCCTGTGTGCTACAACTACTGAAGTCCACACTCCTAGAGCTCATGTTCTGCAACAAGGGAAGCCACCACAATGAGAAGCCCATGCACCACTATGAAGAGTGGCCTCCTCTTGCTGCAACTAGAATAAGCCTGCGAGCAGCAACGAAGACCCAATGTAGCCAAAAATAAATAAATAAATTTATGGAAAAATAAACAAATAAATAATAAAAATAAATTATTAAAATAAAAAAATTAAAAAGTAATTTAAAAGAAAAAGAAGAGAGCAACCAAACCAATAAACAAATCCACCAGTGACAACAAGCACTAGGAACTATAGTAAAAGAAAAACGGACACACAGAAGCCTTAGGACAAATGGCAAAAGCAAAGCTATACGGACAAAATCACACACAGAAGCATACACATACACAACCAGAAAAAGAAAAAAATAAATATATATATTAAAAAAAAGGAAGCAAGCAACCAAATCAATAAACAAATCTACCAATGATAATAAGCTTTAAATACTAAACTAAGATAAACATAAAAGTAGATACAAATTAGACACAGAAAGCAAACCCTAAGTCTACAGTTGCTCCCAACGTCCACCTCCTCAATTTGGGATGATTCATTGTCTATTCAGGTATTCCACAGATGCAGGGTACCTCACATTGACTGTGGGGATTTAATCCACCACTCCTGAGGCTGCTGGGAGATTTCCCTTTCTCGTCTTTGTTCGCACAGCTCCTGGGGTTCAGCTTTGGATTTGGCCCCGCCTCTGCGTGTAGGTTGCCCTCTGGCATCTCTTCTTCACCCAGACAGGATAGGGTTAAAGGAGCGGCTGGTTAGGGGGCTCTGGGTCACTCAGGCCATGGGGAGGGAGAGGTACAGAGTGTGGGGCGAGGCTGCGGCGGCTGAGGCCAACGTGACGTTGCACCAGCCTGAGGCGTGCCGTGTGTTCTCCCTGGGAAGTTGTCCCTGGATCCCGGGACCCTGGCAGTGGCGGGCTGCACAGGCTCCCTGGAAGGGAGGTGTGGAGAGCGACCTGTGCTCGCACACAGGCTTTTTGGTGGGTGCAGCAGCAGCCTTAGCATTTCATGCCCGTTTCTGGTGTCCACGCTGATAGACGCAGCTTGCACCCGTCTCTGGAGCTCATTTAGGCAGAGCTCTGAATCCCCTCTCCTGGCACACCCCGAAACAATTGTCTCTTGCCTCTTTGGCAGCTGCAGACTTTTCCCCGGACTCCCTCCCGGCCAGCCGTGGTGCACTAGCCCCTTCAGGCTGTGTTCACGCCGCCAACCCCAGTCTTCTCCCTGCGCTCCGACCGAAGCCCGAGCCTCAGCTCCCAGCCCCGCCCGCCCCGGCGGTGAGCAGACAAGCCCCTTGGGCTGGTGAGCGCCGGTCGGCACCGATCCGCTCTGTGCGGGAATCTCTCCACTTTGCCCTCTGCACCCCTGTTGCTGTGCTCTCCTCTGTGCCTCCGAAGCTCCCCGCCTCTGCCACCCGCAGTCTCCGCCCGCGAAGGGGCTCCTCGTGTGTGGAAACCTTTCCTCCTTCACGGCTCCCTCCCACTGGTGCAGGTCCCATCCCTATTCTTCTGTCTCTGTTTATTCTTTTTTCTTTTGCCCTACCCAGATACGTAGGGAGTTTCTTGCTTTTGGGGAAGTCAGAGGTCTTCTGCCAGCGTTCAGTAGGTGTGCTGTAGGAGTTGTTCCACATGTAGATGTTTTTTTGATGTATTTGTCGGGAAGAAGGTGATCTCCACGTCTTATTCCTCCGCCGTCTTGAAGGTCCTCTTACATTCATCTCTGTATCCACAGTTTTCTTAGCACAATGGCTTGTCCTTGAAAGGAGTCAAGAAATAGTTGTTAAATGAATAAGTGAATGTAGACACAGACTAAATCAGATGCTGAGTAACGGTGCATTCCACCCCATCCAAGGGATTTTATGGACACTGGGAAGTAGATGTAGGAATCCTTTGGAGGCTGCTTTCCTGATTCATTTTTTAAATCGGAGAAAAATATATATTTCGCAGAGGTGCTTTCCTCTAGTGCCCTCAACTGTATAATGTTGATGTGTTTGACCCTTCCTTTAATTACCAGATACCTCCACACATTAGCTCAGAACACCTCTGTGGGAAGCTTATGGGGTGTTCTGGCAGCCACTGTGGATGCCCAGGGCATCTCCGTGGTGTGATCACACCATCTGTGATAGTAGAGGCTCCTGATGGAGGAGAGATCGGTTATTAGTAAGACAAGCTCCCTCCTGGCTAATGAGCAGCTTCTCACACAGCTGAAGCTGCTGAACTTCAACAGTCGCCCTGTAAATTAGCTATTTTTTTCCACCCAATTAGGATATTCCTATTCAAATTACGATAGCAATACATGGATTCACCCCCAATTTTCCATTTTTCTGAAGGACTCAAACACCAATATCTGGATCCCTGTAATCAAGAAAGCAGAGTGTAGCAAAAAGCACATTCATTTTAGAGAGAGAAGTGTGTGAATTCAAAACCAAGCAATGCTAATTAATAGCTTTTAGACCTTGAGCAAGTTCCTGAAAATCTTAGTTACCTCATCTGTGAATTAGGGGTAATAATAACTGACCTTATAGTATTTGGTAATGATTAAAAATTATGCAACCCACATTATAGGTCCTAGCTCTGTGTTTCCCAACAAAAGCACTGTTGACATTTGGGGTGGGGAAAACCCCCTTTTGTATAAGTCTGTTGCATACATTGTAAGACAGTAAACATTTCTGGAAGCTGAGCTCTGAATATTAGTAATACCCCTGGTCACTGAGGCAACTGAAAGCACCCCCTGCTCCCTGCCCCTTCTCCCACCCCAACACACATTGCAAAAACTCCATCATAATAAGAGATGAAACTTATCAAGTTGTACCACAAGCTAGGGAGCGTTCTAAGAACTTTATTTGACTGATCTAATTTATTGCTCATAAAAACTTTATAATGTACTGGAAGATTAAATAAATTGCTAGGTTATATAACTGGAGAGTTGGGAATCTGGGTTTGTAGGTTTGTGAGTTAAAGCCTCTGCACTGTCTTGACTGGGAGCATGGTAGGTAATCAATAAACATTCTCTTCCTTTCTTCCTCCCAATCTGGTTTCATTTCTAGTGTCTTTGACTAACTCCTCAGTAAGCTACAATTAGATTTTGTCCGCACATCCCTCTCAGAGACCCCAGATGCACAGACTTCATTGGCCCAAGCCCAATTTTGACAAGACTGAAGACACCTTTTTTTTTTTTTCTAGTGACAGATATCTCAGAGACAAATCTGTCTTGCTGTAAAATGGCATAGCCCACTGAGGGTTTTCACAGGGGATAAATGAATAAAATATTAGCCCACACATTTTTCCTCCTGCTGATTCTTCTTCTTCCTTTCCCCCAAGGCCCTCCTATTCTTTGGGTAGCATCTCACTTGATTGATTTTTGTTATTGCTGCATTTAGCTGGGAGGTAAGAGTTCTGCACCCAGTTTCAGTGGGGAGGGTTCCCCAAACATCTAAGCAATACTCCAATACTAAATGGGTGTCTTACAATTCCACTCAATTCTGACACTATGTACCTAGGGTTAGAGGCAAATTCCATAGGCTAAGGGTTCAGTTCTACAAGGCTGCCCCCAGCCCAACTACAGATTCTAATCCCAAGCCCAGGTTGTCAACTGTGCTTCTGACCAACAGGCTATAAATCAGAGGTTTCTACAACTCCCTCCCTGAGTTCCACTAAGTTGCTAGAGCAGCTCACAGAACTCAGAGAAACATTTTACTTACTATTTCACCAGTTTACTATCAAGGGATATAACTGGGAAACAGCCAGATAGAAGAGATGAATAGCGCGAGGTACAGGAAAGGGCAAAGCTTCCATGCCCTCTCTAGGTGTCCCATTCTCCCCAAATCCCCAGCTGTTCAACAACCCAGAAGCTCTCTGAACCGCATCCTTTTGTGTTTCTATGGAGGTTTCATTACACAGGCATGATTGATTAAATCATAGGCCATTGGCGATTGACTCAACCCCCAGCCCCTCTCCCCTCCCTGGAGGTGGGTGGGTAGGGGAGACTGACTGGGGATTTCCACCAGGACTGAAGGTTCCAACCCTCTAATTTTATGGTTGGTTCTCCTGGCAACCAACCCCCATCCTTAGGTTACCTAGGGGCTTCCAAAAGTCACCTCATTAACCTAAATAAAACACCTTGATTTCGCTCATGACTTAGGAAATTCCAAGAGTTTTAGGAGCTCTGGGCCAGGAAGGAGGTCCAAGACCAAATATTTATTTCTTACTATAAATCACAACATCACAGTAAGCTTTCAGAATAAAGTCAGTCATGTATACTTGTAAATAGCAGTCCGGAGTCCCTGGCCCAGAATCTTCCTAGCCCACCTGATATAATGCAGAAATACCACAATCCATTCTAACATTGTAGGGCCAAGATGCTTTTTGCCACTTAGCGCAGCTGTAGGAATAGGAGCTGCAGTGGGGTTTGATTGAGGCAGTGGAAGTGGGGTGAGAAGAATCCTGCACTGAAGAAAGAACTTCCTCTACCATCAGCTCACTTTGTGAATGCAGTCTCCTTCCTAAAACAAGAAAGCATTAAAATAAATGCTCCTTTATCTATTCTACTTTAAGATTCTGATAATTGTTTTAAAAACAGGCTTTAATTCAATAAAAGTGCTGCAAAGACAAGAGCAGGAAACAGAGATGGACAAAGTACATGGTAAGCTCAATTCAAGGAAGCAGGCATTGAGCCCCTGCCATGTGTCCAGAGGGTACAGGGAATTCGAAGGGGAGTGAAATCATCCACCCTAGATGGGGGCTCATAGCCAGTTTGCTGGTTATTGGTCTAAATAAGAAGGAAAAGATTGTAGATTATTTAATTTTTGTCTAATTTTGTCTAAGTTCAAGGAGACTTGACCTAAGAAGACAGTGTTGGAATCATTGAGGGGCTGGCATGGGAATCAAGGTGTCTTAGGATTGCCCCCAACATTCCTATATATTCCAACGTGGCACCATCTCTGAGATGACAGTATCACATGGCAGAGCCGTGTGGGGTCTTGACTGTCTTCAGGATCTGGTTTACATCCCAGTATTTCCACTTTTTGGTGTTGTGACCTTGGATATTTACTTGCTCTCTCCCAACCTTCCCTCCTTCTTCTTTCCAGTGATGATATTATTTAACTCCAGGGTGTTTGTGTGTGTGTGTGTTTGTGTGTGTGTGTATATATACACACACACACGGACATATATCACATGTATATACATACGCATACATGTATAAAGTACTTTTCATATAATATAATTTGCATATAATTACTACTGCTTGAAAAACTCTCAGAAATCATCCCATCTACACTCAGAAAACAGGTGTGGGAACTGAGGTCCAGTGGAGTGGTCACTTGCCCAATGTCATACTTGCCCAGGGTTCATTCCATTGAAACCTAGTTTCCAAAATTTCACACCCAAGTTGAAATCAAACCATGGACCAACTAGATGCCTCAGACTGTGCTAGTTCTTTTCACAGTTAACCTCTTAGGATAAGTTTGATTATCTCCATTTTACAAATAAGGAAACTGAGTCTTAGGGAGACTGTAAGGGACCTGCCTTCCTGAGGTCACACAAATTGCAAATGATGGTGATAGAGCAGAACCCGCACTGCCAAACTCTGAGTTGATGTCCTCCTTGTTTAGCTATACTTTTGGACACAAATTACCCATTATTTATAAAAATTCAATGTTTGATTTCCAGAGCAGGTGCATCCTCAATTAAAAGGACATACAAATTCATTTCACTTGTTCAGGTAGGTTCTTCGAAAGCCTTCAGAGAAGGGAGTCTTTGGCTTGACCTTGATCCATATTTCTGTTAATTGCTCTTGTTGCAGTTTCAGCATTGTAGAAACTCAATTTTACCCCAGTAGCATTAAAAGGTCCAGGAAAAAAATAAGAAAAAAGGAGGTTTTCCTTATTTCCTTAGCCTTACACAGAGATACCTTTGTTCCAGATAAGTTCCTCAGAAACGTGAATGGCCATTGTGATTGCATTTATCTATGAGATAGCAGATTATTTCTTGAAAGGGGAAGCTGGATCCTCAAGAATTCTGCAGAGACCAAAAAGCAGAAGAGGACAGTAGAATCAACTTTGATTTCTCTGAATAAAGAGACAAGAGATTTTTAACATCTTGCTAAATGAGGTGGCTCTGGAAAGGTAGAGGAGACTTGTACCTGTCAGTCAGGGTTTTCTGGACCCAGAAGTAAATGAGTCCTTAAAAGTTAGAAGTGAATGGGCTCTAAGACTATCTCTTTTTGGAGTGGACACCCAGACACATCTTGCCTTTCCTGGCAATAAGGACAGAATGACTCACTCTCAGTAAGGCCTGCATTTAGCATCATTTTCCAGGAATGAAAATGGATTTATTCATTTGTTCCATCTTTCCATGCATTATTAGGCCTAGTGCATGTTTCAGCACCATGCATAGTTTTCCCTGCTGAACGGGCCAACCTCATGACCATTTGTACCTTTGTGCATAGCTACGAAGTGGTGATCCATGGCTACAGAGCTGAGCAAAGTTGTGTAGCCTTAGGCAAGATAGTTCTCCAGTGTGACTTCATTTTCCTTGTCTGCAATATCAGGAGATTGGACTAGATGACCTCAGACCTCTTCCAGCTCTGACATTTAAGGATTTAAAAGATGGTCCCTGGGAGTATAAAGATGGTCCCTGGGAGTATATGTCCATAGTCCATGAGGTACTGTGATCTCGGTCAACGACACATCCATGGTGGCTTCTACCCATTAATCCATGAATCAGTGCCTCACTCTCCCATGACAAACATGTCCTGAACATCTCTGTGTATGTGTCAGCATCTCCTCTGTGTATGTGTCAGATTGTGTGTGACGTTGATGAACTAGTGTGCTGCCCTATCCTCTAGCAGTGAAAATGGCAAGGGGCCAAAAAGGATAGAGATCTCCTTCCATCTGGATAAAATACAGATAAGATTTTCAGTAGAGAGAAAAATAAGCCAAGAAGAGCCTGGACCTCACATAGAACTAGGAAAGAGGCAGCTCTCAGCTCTGTCACATACTGAGTGAATATGAACATGTTTTTCATCTCACTAAGTCTGTTTTCCCCTCTACTCTATGAGGGTGGTGATAACACTACTTAAAAATAATAATGATACTTCCAAAATGTTTGGGAGGATTCAATGAGATAACCAATGAGAAAATACTTGTTAGACTGTAAGAAAGATTGAAAATCCTTTTTTTTATACCCACTCCCTTTTTTTTCTGATCCTTACACAGAATGCAAGACTAAGTATACTTAGAAATCCTTACTTGACATTCCTTCTTCATAATGCTCATGCTTATCTCCAGCCCAAAACAGTGAAATCACTGGATTCATTCTCTCTCCTTAGAGATTTCAAAATCTCCCTACCACGTTAAGCCTTCCTTTTATGACCTCCCAGAGTCTAAGAGAGGATTAGCTTACATTTATGACCATGAATACACCCTGCCCATTTGGAGGGCAGAAGCTGATAGAACAAATCCCCGGCAATTGATTTCCCTCCCAACTTTAAGCTCACAGTACTCTATCCTCCCTGCCCTTCTGTGTTATCTTAAAAAATACTATTTCATGATGCTCATTGAATATTTGCAGCAGAGGGAGACAACAGAGGTGAAATTGGCATGGTGGATTTTAAAGCATTCTGAGCCAGAAGTTAGAATTAGGGAACCAGGCTTAAGATTCAGCTCCAGCCACTAATCAACTGTGAGAACTTGGCTAAGCCATTTCATGTCTCTGAACCTCCATTTCTTCATCCAGTCTTATAAGATTGCTGTAGGATCAGAAAAAAAGAGAAGATAAGTATGAACATTTTCTTCAAATGCTAAAGCCCTGTAGAAACACTAGCTGTCTGGATAATTAATGTTAACACTGATAACAACATGTGCTGATGCTTACTGAGTTGTATCTAGCGAAAGCATCAGAATGAATTTTCCATATTCATTCCTCATGACAAATTATGGAATAATATGGGAGAGTGTGACCATGTGTGATGATAGCCCTAGGATGCCATAGAAACAGAATCCATGAAAACCTGAATGGCGTGGCCATCTCCCCGAGTCTGGTGATACAAAAGGCAGCAAGACCTCAGTTTCTTTGCTTTTCCAACCTGGTGGGGCACTTATTCTTTGCAGGTGTTGATCCCTAAGCGTTTCCACACCTCCATGGGAGCTCAGGAGGCATTTACCTTGTTTATTAAATGGTTTAAGCATCAACTTCAACAGCAAACAACTTAAGCTAAGTTTGAGTCATCATCCTCCTCCGCACTTTTTGAGTGTGGGTCAGCCCTGTATCAGCACAATTCAGAGATACTGTGGGTTCAGTTCCAGACACCAGAATAAAGCGAATATTGCAATACCGTCACACAATTTCTTTGGTTTCCCTGTGCATATAAAAGTTATGTTCACGCTATACTGTAGTCTATTGAGTGCGCAACAGCATTATGTCTAAAAGAACAATGTACATACCTTAAATAAAAAATCATTTATTGCTAAAATTGGCTAACCATCGTTTGAAACTTCAGGAGGTCATAATCTTTTTGCAATAATAACATCAAAGATCAGTGATCACAGATCACGATAACAAATATAACGATAAGGAAAAATTTGAAATGTGATAAATACCAAAATGTGGTACAGAGACACAGAGTGAGCAAATGCTGTTGGGAAAATGGCACCAATAGATGTGCTGGATGCCGGGTTGCCACAAACCTTCCAGGTGTAAAAAATGTAATATCTGCGAAGCTCAATAAAGTGAGGTATGCCTGTATTCTGACCTGAGACCGATCCTCACTCACGAATCTGTGCCTCTTTTGTGTACCTTATATAAACTCCTATCATGGCACCCACAAGATGTCACTGCATTTGTTAGTCACTTGCCAGGCCCAGGCCGTTAGATTCTAAGCTTCTCAAGGGCAGAGACCTGCAATGCAAGTCTTTGACACATAGTAAATAGTTAACACGATTAGTGTGAATGCGTAAATGAATGAGTCAGTGAGGGAGCAGATGGCTGGATAGATGAACGAAAGTGTCCTGGCTGCTTAGAACACAGGGTAAAAGAAATGCATGCCATTTAGGTTGCTTCCTTGTCCTGGCTATTGTAAATAGTGCTGCAATGAGCGTTGGGGTGCATGTGTCTTTTTGAATTACGGTTTTCTTAGGGTGTATGGCCAGTAGTGGGATTGCTGGCTCATATGGTAGTTGTATTTTTAGTTTTCTAAGGAATCTCCATACTGTTCTCCATCTTTCAAAGTAAGTTTGACTTTGATGTCAGAGCAGATGGTTGAAATGGCATGACTTCTGTCCCTACACTGGTCCCTAAATCCCTCTACCACCACCAGCACCATCACGGACAGCCTCTTATTTTATCTTCTCTTCAGTGTCTCTAGAAGTATTCAAGTTCAAGCCCAGTTCTGTCCCTGAGTACTGAGGTCCACCAGTTGACCTCTCCATATTTAGCCTCACAGGGGCAGTTGCTCCTGGGTCTGTCTGTTGTGGTCACCAGTGATCGCTCCTTTCACCTCATCACACAAAAACCAGGGAAGCTGGAACTCTTGGGAGGCACTAAAGCCAATCAGATGTTTCCCCAGGCAGTCTCTTTGTTTTTATCTTGTCTATCTGCCATAGACTGCAGAGAAATCCCAGCTCAGCCACTTAAAGCTAAAGGCAGTCGACGACACAGGTCAGCAAGTCATGGCCCACAGACAAAATCTGGCCTGCTGCTTATATTTGTAAATAAGATTTATTGGAACATAGCCCTGCTCATTTGTTTACAGGTTGTCTGTGGCTGCTTTTACGCTAGAACTGCAGAGCTGTGACAGAGACCAAATGACCACTAAGTCTAATACGTTTACCATCTGGCCCTTACAGAAAAAGTTAACCACTCTCTTTTAAAAATTAACTAATATGTATAAATTAGTTGAACAACTCTGATGGAGTTGGCTTGGCACTGGATTTGGTGGTGAGTGGGCCACCGTGCTTTTATTCACAAACACTCCAAATTCTGACACCACCAAATTAAAATTACTTTGTTGGCATGGGCTGATTGTCTGATGGAACTCCAACAATTCTAAGTTCTAAAATGGAAGGAAGGAAGGAAGGAAATAGGAAGAGAATGTCACAAAAGACACTCCTGATACTAAAAGATCCAGCCAGGGCTTATAAGAACAGCCCTTTAGAATGAAAAGAATGTGGACAAACTAACCTGTGTTCTCTATTTAGTTAATACTTGCTACCTGAATGACTGTGCACAAGTCCCTCATCTCAGTCTTGGTTCCTTCATCTGTAAAACGGTTAGAATATTTACTTACACACAGTATTTGAGATAAATGTAGGTGAAGCAAAGAGGAGAGAATGAGCTTGCCTTGGAATCTGGGCACAGGTCTTCCGAAGGCTCTTTCTCTGGGCACCCTAACTCCTCCATGCCCCACAATCACAAGAAATTTTCCCTATAGGTACTTTCTATTTTATGACATTCTGATGTCAGAATGACACCAGTCACTGCAAATTAGGTGCCAGTACGTGTTGTCACCAGCCCTGAAAATGTGTGGATTAAAAGTGGCAGAGAGTAAATCACTGACATGGCAGGCACAAATCACAGCTGGAGCACATCACAGGCTGGAAACCTAATTGAACCAAATGCCATTCACACAAACGGAAATCTGGGAATCCTGCCAGCGTCTTCCCAGAATAAGAAGTTTTCATTTAAATTCACCCCATTTTTCCCCCCTCAAGGCAGACCTCCTTCTCTATCATCATCTTAACTGCCTAACTCTTCCTCCCCTCTCTTCCCTGTTGTAGGAGCAACTAGATCCTTCCTGCACCTTCCCAAAGATATTATTTGTACATGCCTACAAATCAATGAACATTGTGTATCTGCTTCAAGGCCGGAAGACTCAGGGGGTAGGAACATGAGTTTTACCCAAGCTGCCAGCATATTATCATGCCCCTAGGCCGAAGGAAGAATAGAGAAGGTTTTTTTTATCCCATATGGCTCTAATGGTTCTGAGACAGACTGGTCGTTCCAGGCCCAGTGATGGAATAATCCCTGCACGAGAGTCAAGGATGCTTAAACCTCCTGCCATTGATCAGTATGGAGTGAGTCCAATGGCATTTCATGACTTTTATCAATTTACACATGGCACGTCATCTACGGGGATCTGAAAGTGGCTAGATTGGAAGTTCATCTTAAATTTAAAAGCCTAAAATATCATTTGAGTTAAAAAGAAAATATAATTGGAACTTTGGGCAAGGATGAATTTAACCCATACTTGACTGTTAAAATAACATATACTGTGATGTACAATCCTAGAAATTTGCCAACAACCTTAGAGATGTACTTCAATTCAATTAATGAATTAATTTAATTCACTCAGCAAACATATTTCCAATGCCTATTATGAGTCATAACTATATAAAAATAACATTGGTATAAAGCAGAGTACTCTATCTCATTGGCTCTTAAAAAAATTCTCTGATGAAGGTGGTACTGCCATCCTTATTTCACAGGTTAAGGAACCAATTCTTCAAGACCAAGGCCATTTGTTCAAGGTCACAGGCTTGAAAGTGATGGAGCTGTGAAAGGAATTTATGTCTTTTGACCCCAAATGTCTGAATTCATGCCTATCTGCTCCCCACCACCTTAGCTAATTTCACTGAAATGCATCTTAGTTCTAGATCTTCCAGGCTATTTTTTCCCTTGTTCTGATGTTTATTGTTTTCTCAAGTCTAATTTACTTCCACAATAATATTTATCAGTTCAGACCTTCAGGAGTCTAACCCCTAAATTTGTCTCCAGAGATCAGCTCTTTAGATTAGAGGTCATCAAATTTTTCTGTAAAAAGCCAGGTAGTAAATACTTTAGGCTTTGTGGGCCATATGGTCTCTGTCACGAGTACTCAACTCTGCCATTGTATTGGGAAAGCAGCCGTAGACAATATGTAAACAAATGAATGGCTGGGTTCCAATAAAGCTTTACTTCTAGAAACTGGCAATGGACCAGATTTGGTCCAAGGGCGGTAGTTTACTGACCCTGCTTTAGATCTATATTGCTTCCAGTAATCTCTTAACTAGTTAAAATTCTCAAAGTTAGGATGTTTATTAACTGCTGAGCATCGTAGTCATTTATGGAAAATGCTGAAGTTTCCTAACCTTCATGTCAAAGAAAGCACATGTCAATTAGAGGCAAAAAGAAGTTACACATAAGGATCCAAAAGATGACAAGATAAGTGGCTACCAACACACAAGCAGAGCAGTAGCTCAGCTCCTCCAGGGTGCAGTGTAGAGAAGGACCTCATAGTGCTTTGCTAGGAAAAGTACGTCTAGAAAAGGAGTAAAGCAAGGAAAAAAATAATCATTTTTAAGTGTTTATCATGATCCAGCCACTGGGGCATTGTCCATGGCTGCTTTCATGCTACAATTGCCAATTTAAGTAGTTGTGACAGAGAGCAAATGACCACAAAGTTTAATATATTTACTATATGGTCTTTTAAAGAAAAGTTAACTGAATTTTTATATTTGGTTATGTTTCATATATATTTTATATATTTCATAATTCTCAACACCATGATTTTACACCTTTTTAGATCGAGAAACAGAGCCTTGAGTTACTGAGCCTCTTGCCCAAGCTCAAACAACTAGCAAACGGTGAAATGAGAATTCAAACTCCCTCTTGTCTAATTCCAAAGTGTACATTCTTTTGAGTTGCCTTGGGGCCCACTTAGGAAGGAGCTAACATCCTTCACTGATAGAAATGCAAGTTCTCGTTCATCCCCAGCCCTGAACACAAAATAGATACTAAAAGCAAGTTTATTATAAAGATATCATTACATTGATGAGCATTTTGTTCAACTTCTACTGTCATTGAAAGATCGATTGAATATTTAAGCTCTCCAGTATCATGTATTCTGAGCCCTTGTCTCTTCTGTTGCTGATCCAGCTCAGTTGAAAAGGCTTTATGGTCATTTATGAGGGAAAAATACTTCACTAACCCATGTGATTAACAAGTCAGCAAAACAGACGTCATGAAACAGTGAGTCAGCTGTGGGCTAAATCAGAAAGCAAAGCAGGTTCCAGGACAACCAAGACATTTCCCAGAGCTCATAAACAATAATGATGCATGGTTCTGTGTCTTCCGGTGAGTATGCAGGGAAGATATTAGTGCTTAGCAAAATATGTCTCTATAGCACAGCATCTCTATTTTTTCATGTAACGTGGAAAACACAGAGTTCAGAGGGCAGCAGATGATAGACTATTTTCTGAAGCAGTTGTTATTTCTGTTGATTTTCCATAATTGTATTTCTTTTTTACAGTGGTGTGGGAACACTGATCTGAATAATAACCTTTTGTGTAAAGATTACATGTTAATACTATATCAGATAAAAGACAGTAAAACCAAACTCTTTGGGGTTTTAATCCAAGTCTAGGATGGAAACAAAATTTATCTTTATTCTTCTTTAGTTTAGAATATTTGTAAGATTCCATTATTTAGTATCTTATACTATCATTTCCCAAACTGGATTCTCTGGACGGCTGGCATCCTGATAGGAGGCAATGAATGATCTATGGGAAAGAGTTGAAAAGGGAGAAAATAGAATGTTTTCAATGGCCAAATACTTTAGGAAGTTGTAGCAATTATCTTTTGTTGTATAACAAACTACTCCAATGCTTATCAACTTAAGACCACAAACACTTATTGCCTCATCATTTTGGGGGGTCAGGAATCTGGTCTCAGCTTAGCAGGATGCCTCTGGCTCAGAGTCTCCCCCCCCACATGAGGTGGCCATGGGACTATCAGTTGTGCCTACAATGATCTCAAGGCTCAAATGAAGATGGAAAACAAATTTATTTCCAAGCTCACTCGCATGGCTGTTGGCAGCCTCAGAAGGTGTATTCTCAAGTGTTCTCGCGTGGTTTTTTGTAGGTCTTGGATTCTCACCACCTGGGTTTCACCAGAGCCTTCCCAAGTGTATTCATGACATGGCAACCTGTGATCCTAAAGCAAGAGAGAACCAGAGAGTGTCCGAGACAAAAAACATGGGCTTTTTATGACCTAATCTCAGAAATGACATCTCGTCAGTAAAAGCACATCATCATTAAAAGCAAATCAAAGTCTAGTTTATACTCAAAGGGAGAAGATTATACAAGGGTGGTAATACCAGGGAATAGGAATCATTGAAGACCATTTTAGGAACTGTTGAGCCCAGAAATTCTGGGTTAAACAACATTAAAATATTTCTTGAGTACAATACTTCTCAGAGCTTTTAGTATACAAATGTGTTTGTGGACTTTTCCCAAAGGTCATCTGAGTAGGGGTCAGGAAACTTTCTCTTAGACAGCCAGAGAGTGAATATTTTAGGCTTATGGGTCTGAGGATCTCTGTCCCAATTCAATTCTGCTGCACAAGAGCAGCCACAGACCATACATACACAAACTGTTGTGGCTGTGTTCCAATAAAACTTTATTTACAAAAACACTGTATTTGCCAACTCCTGGATTAGAGATTGTGACTTTAGCTGATGATATTTAACAATACCAAGTTTTTGTTTTGGAATCTCTATTCCAGAGAACAGAGTGAGATGCTGATATACATGCATCTGTGATTTTTTTATTAAAGTACAATTGACTTACAATATGATATTAGTTTCAGATGTACATATGCATCTATAATTTTGTCAGTAAGTGTAAAGATTCAGCAATAAGAAAATACTTCAAGAACACTTATTAAAGTATCACTGTTTTCTCCCTTGTTGAGATTCATAGAACACTTTAGGGTTTCTCAAGATTCTTGAATGTCTAGATTACTAATTTCATGAACGAAGAATCTCTGTCTTATGTTCCCACCACCATGTTTGCCATGCGTAACACAGGGTCAAAGACTCAGTAGGCACTCAATATTTTTGAATGAATGGGTGGATGACTGAATAAATTCCAACTTTCTATATTTATATATTCCTTCTCCTTTTTCATTATCTATGTTATACAAATGTCCACGTGCCAATGAGTAAAGTGTCCTGACCTATAGCTGACTTTCTTCCTACAAAATCTTCCTTCTTTCCTGCCCGCAGTCTACACCTGAGCCTGTAGGTCATAATCATCATAATGATGGCTCTGATGGATTCAGAATGGGTGGGCCTACCCACTCTTGTCCTTAGCTTTGCTACCTCAAGACTTGAGAAGGGCAGGCTGGCAGGAAGGAAGGAAGAGAAGGGAGAGACTTGAGAAAGGAAGAACACCAACATATTTCACAAGCTTTCAAGGTGTCGTGACTGAGCAGGGCACTTCTATACACAGCATGTTATTCAGTTCTTTTTATACTACTTTGAAATGGATATTACTGACTCTGTTTTGCAAATAGGGAAAGAGTCTTAGAGAAGTTCTGTGATTTGCCCAAAGTGACATAGCTCATTGGGTTTAAAGATGAAAGAGAAACCTGGTCTATACTGACCCTAAACCTCATTCTTTAAACCACATATCCCAGTTTGTCTGGGACAGTCTTAGTGTCCATCTATTGTCCTGGAACAATTATTAAAATCATTTTATTTGTACTCTCAAAAGTGTCCCATTTTAAAAAGAATAGATACATGTCTACGTATAACTGAATCACTTTGCTGTATACCTGAAACTAACACAACATTGTTAATCAACTCTACTGCAATATAAAATAAAAAGTTTTTAAAAAAGTGTCCCATTTTAGAAAACATATGATCTAATCATCTGCCCATAACCTTCTGTCTCCCTGGAGAAAGCTCTGGCTCCTGCCATGGATACAAATTCAATCAGAGACCCCCTGGCTAGGATTTTACCTCAGAGCCAGGGGCATTCCAATGAGGAGATCACCAATTGCCCAGAATAGTCTATGGAGCTCTTGCCATGCCACTGGCTGTTGTATTGTACATGTTGTGGGGAGGGGGGAGCATGTAGCATGAATGCCACCAAAAAGGCACATGTGCGCAGGTGCATGTGGACAGATATATGCTCACACGTGTGTTTTTAAGCCAACTTCCAAAGTATTTTTCTTTCATTTGCCTTATGGAAAGAATTCTGAACGTGGTCATTTCTCCACTTGGATTCTTGTACAGCAAAAATTTCTGTCTTTCTCCCTGAGAGTCATTGCTACTCCTATTGTGGGTTAATTCTGTCTGCTTGGAAGTTGACATAACAATTCTTAACTTGGATTTGGGCTTAGGAAGTCCTCCTTTTCTTGGTATTTAATGTGCACGTAACATTCAGTCTTTCAATCTTAGTGTATTGTTAATAAGTCTTTTGTGATGTGGATTCCTTTCTGTCTACCATAGACAGTTAGTTTGTGATCTTTCTCCTCTGATCAGGATGCCCTATGTTCTTACGGTGCATCACAGTTTGCTCACAGTGTTGCATACATTTTTGTATTTGATTCTTACATCAATCATGTGAGGTTGCTCAATTGATCCACATTTTAGAGAGGGGAAAGCTGAGATTCAGAAAGGTTAAACAGCTCACCCAAAGTCACACAGCGAGCAAAGGTTGACAAAGTTGAGACATCTTGCAGAAAGGGATAAGATATGATCTGTCTCTGTATCCTTCAGAATGCCTTGCTTTTAGCAGGCACATAAGATATTTATGTTTAATGACCAGCTGAATTAATGAACAAGTGTATAGGATTTAACCTTCCTAATCAATTATGGTCTCTGTCCTAACTAGAACAGAATTTGAAATCATGTCCTATGAGAAATGATAGAAGGATACGTTTAGATCAGGGGGAAAATGTCTTAGGGTAAAGAAGGCAGTTGGAAAGAATTGAGAGCTGCCATATGGAACAATGATTGAATTTGGGCTCTGTGTCAATGGAGATGCAACTGGCATTGTTGTATGAGGTCATCAAGACTTCAGTTTGGTATAAGAGCACATGTTCATAGAATTGTCTAGACTTTAGCAGAATCTCGTGGGGAAGTGAGGTTTCCATCCCAGGGGATGTTTCAATAGGAGCTTGACAAACCTGGGCTAGAATATGGTAAAGCGACTCATTGCATATGGCAGTTGAAGTGGCTGAACATTATTTCAGTCTCCTTTGACTGTAGGAGTCTAAGACTCTCTATTTAGATGCATTTTGATGTCTGTATTTCTTTCGACTGTCTCCCCAACGTGTCTATCGACTATTTGAATTGACATGCTGCTGAGCATTCTGCAGTACTGACACAAGTGTCCATGAATTCTACATCTTTGTTCTGTCTCCCAGCAACCATTCTTGTTTTGATGTCAAAGCATCCGAGCCTTAGCCACACATATGGTAACAACAGGTGTGAGCCATTTAAAGATGGCTGCATCATAGTATCAAAAAAAACGAGGTTGATGTCACTGGGACAGACTGCTCAGAGACAACTCATTACAAGAGGGCTTGGCCTCTTCCTCAGATCCTGAGTCAAGAAACTGGATACTCAAGAAACAATTCCAAGACACGTTTCAATCGCAGGCCCATGGGAGAAGGAATTCCAGCTAACCCCCAGTATACCTTTTTTCAGGTTAACCTGAACACACACATCATCTCATTGACCACTGAAGATCACTGGCAAGTGAGCAGTGGGAGATGTGTTTATAGGTTTTTAGCTCTCACTGCATAGGAGGTAAGAAACAGGTGACGCATGAAACAAAGCTGAGTAAACCTGGCAGGGAATTAAGAGATTACAAAAATGAATTCTAAATTTTATAGATGAGGAAACTGAGGCAGAGATGGTAATTGACTGGTCCAAAGTAACACCAGGTGAACACTGGAACTTTAGCTCCTGATTCCTACACTCTCTGGCCTCGCAATCCTCTGAGGAAAAGTGGAAAGTACAAGTGTGCGTCTAAGTCAGAATCCAAGAACTGCATTGCTTATTGTAGTGGAGAGCATTCCCATCGTAGAACTTGGGAGGATACTGAAATGTCCTAATGTCAGGTACAGTTGGGTCATTCTACTTTCCTAAACCTTATTTCCTTTCCCTATAAAGGCGGGGCTTGCCAGTGAGTCATTTAACTCACATTCATGACAAGCATAGAAAAGCAGTAAGGCTCAGTGGTGAAGAGTGGTGACTCTGAAATCCGATGGCTGCGTCTACGCCACAGGTTCCCTTGCATGTGCCTCTCAACACTGCTAAGCCTCAGGTTGCTCTTTGGGTGCTCACCACGCACTGAGCCCTGCTCTAAACACTTTGCATGTATGATCTCAACAAGACCTTACACCTAAGCTCTGAGATAGTACCGCAATGATCCCTATTTTACGCACGTGGAAACAGACACCCGAAAGTTAGGTAGTGTGCTGAAAATTATACTGTCTACCTCAAAGTGTAGATCTTAAATCAGATAATGCAGGTAAAACCCTAAACACAGAGTAAGTTTTCAGTAAATATTACCTTCTTCTACTAAGATTTCTTCTTCCTCTACCACCACCATAATCAAGCCCGTATCTCTAATACAATATTTCACACTCCCTGTAAGGTGCAAGGTATATGAAAAGAAACACCTCTCTTTTTATCCTTAGGAGCTCACAGCTAGCAAGGGAGCAAGTTAGTTGCATGCAGTGAAAAATACAGTGTGAGATGTGGCCTCAAAATATTGTTGTCTGCAGGTTTCCTTGGAGTGGTCAAGACCTGTGGTTTATTTTCCCAGCCTCATCCTACTGGTCACCAAAAAGCATCAACAGTGACAATCACAATGTCCTGCGATGTCCTGCTACGTGTTATTTTTCACAAAGTCATCAACTCATGAGGAATATGTGCCCTTCGATCAGAAGTTAGGAGGTTATCATTATTACCGTTAACATATATGGGAAATCTGTATAAGTTGGTGATATGCTAGGTTCTCTTTGGCATTACCTAATGTAATTCTTATGATTCTTTGAGGCAGTTAGTCTTGTCCCGATGAGAACATAGAGGCTTAGAAAGTCCAAGTTTACTATGTTGGAGGCAGATGCAGAACTTGAACCCAAATTTATTTCCAAAACCAGCACACTTGCCTCAAAAATAAATATTAAACATTGTTGCTAATTTATGTTTAAAAATGTTATTCAGTAAAGAATTGATTATATGATGGGATATTATGAGCCTATTAAAATTTATGCTAATATAGTAAATAACTCAGGTAAATTAAGTGAAAAAATGGAGAAATGCCATAGTAAATGATTTTAAAATAATATATCCATATTTATACACATATATACATTGCAATTTTCTTGAAAGTTCTATATGAAATCGTTACCTGTGGTTACTTTTAAGAAGTGGCACATAGGTATTCAGGGTAGATGAAGAAGGATTTACTTTTCACCATACGCACCCCTGTGCAGTCTGAATATTCCTTTTTTTTTTTTGCGGTACGCGGGCCTCTCACTGTTGTGGCCTCTTCCGTTGTGGAGCACAGGCTCTGGACGTGCAGGCTCAGCGGCCATGGCTCACGGGCCCAGCCGCTCCGCGGCATGTGGGATCTTCCCGGACCGGGGCACGAACCCGTGTCCCCTGCATCGGCAGGCAGACTCTCAACCACTGCGCCACCAGGGAAGCCCTGAATATTCTTTAAAATGAAGATATATTATTGTACAATACAAATAAAATTGTATTTAAAAATTAATTTTAAATAAATTTCATTTAGCTAAATAAATATTTGACATAGTCACAGTGAAGCCTCCCAATATAGGAAAATGTGCCACATATCACTTAGAAGCCTGTGAAGGTGTAAGGGAATGGAGGTAAGATTTGCTGAGCCCTCACAAAAGACAGGCAGCATCACACTGCTTCCTTCACGCAGACAGGTGGGCATAAAGATATGTATTTTATAGATGAGGCCACCAAAGTCCTGAAAGGTTAAGATATATGCCCAAGGACACACAGTTGGTTGGAACTTCAAGTGTGAGCTTTAACCCCGGGTCTGTTGCCTCCTCAAATGCATGCCCTTCCCACCACACCACCGTGATAATTCCAGAAGCACTTTGAAAACCATTTTTTTTTCACTCTCAGAGACGCCATGGGAAGAAACTCTTTGTGAGGTTCTTCAGTGGCACAGAATAAATGAAACATAGATGTACATAAAAGGTATCTTTATTAATAACAATAAAAAGTTTAAACTGTTTCAGGGGGCAGTGAGGTGCTTGAAAGTCATCTGAATTATTCATTTTAGGGAAAGATTCATTCCCCTGTGTTTCTGGGCAGGGAGCCCAGATGAATAAGATCATAAATGCCGTGGCTACTCTGAGGTCATCATGAAAAAAATAATAGACCCCGATGATAAAAGAACCAGGTAGTCATCAATTCCATTCCCTTTGCCAACGAAGAAAAACAATATTTATAGAACAGTCATCATTTGTATTTAATTTAGACTCAATTCTTTGGAACCTGATCTGAAAATACTCTATCTACTAATATGACCTGAATTTCTGTAGCTTTCAATGAATTTTAATGAATTGGAATTCCCCATAACTATCCTTGTATGATCTAAATAAAGAATCTTCTACAAAGTAGAGCTTATCCTTTTGCACATAACCGAGGGAGCTGAACGGTGGAACATCTAGAGCATGAGTTAGAAAGAAATGACTTAGAGTTCTGGTCTTGCCAGTTACAGCCTGTGTGCCCTTACGCCTAAGCAAAACCACAGAGGGCTGGATTGGGACCCAAGATTTCTGAGAATGTTGACTGGGACTAAGTTTAAGGTTACTTCCATCACTAAACCAGTAAACAAGCTTTGTAGATGGAACACAAGACAAGGATACTGATGAAAGGACACAATTCTTTGTGCTTCTCTTGTTGTCCGTGCAAGTGGGACTGAAGTGGTCCCGTGGGAGGTGGGAATGGGAAGGTCATTATGTCAGAGGAGTAGGAAAAGGGAGGGCTTGCTGTTGTTTATATCACTAAGTTGGAGGAGGGACAGACCAACATTCAAGGCTTGGTCTTTGTGGTACCATAATTCACACACTTTCTATCTAATTCTCACTTTGCTGGCACTCCAGCAGGCTGCCTATGACCTACAATATCTAGGGCAAGTTATTCAAGCTCTCTGAGCCTTAGTTTCTCCACTTGTAGCATAAAAATAATAACATCTCCCTCGTTGGCTTTGTATGAAGCTTAAGATAAATGAGATCACCTATGCAAGACAACGTGGAGCCGAGTAAGTGCTGAGATGATCACTTTTCTTTCCACTCTGCCTTTATTCCCATCAAGGATACCTATGCTCATTCTTACACGCTCACCTTTCAAGGCTCTTGTGTCTACAGGAACAACTGTGCTTTCAACTTTGTCACACTGAAGGAAGGGAAATTCATTCACCCCTGAATGTGTCTTGCAGGGCTCCCACCTGGACATGTGAAAGCCCCCACCTGGGTTTTGTGCAACACCTCAAAACTTTCATATTTATATAGTGCTTCCTCACCCGCAAGCAGCAGTCTCAAGTAGAATGCTCTTTTGATCTTGGAGTGGAAGCAAAACAACTCCCATCACACCCATTTTACAAAGTCCAAAGTTGAGACATACGAGGCAGGAACAGAATTGTCTCTGTCTAAGGGGTTCTTGAACCATTCATCTCAGCTCCCTCCCTTACCCAGCCCCTCAGTCCCTGCACTGGAAATCCAGGCAACCATCGGGGGTGAATTGTATTACACTGGGCTGCCAACAAACAGTTTTGTCACCTACACTTTACAATAAAATAATGTATCAACTCTTTTAATTAACAGCAAACTTAACAGAGAAAATAAGGAGGATCTGATAGGAAGAATCAAAATCATCTTCTACATTTTACACATGAGAAGTCTTGGTCTCAGGGAGATTGAGTGTCACAGCTATTAATTGACAGGCCAGGATTAGAATATGCAGCCCAGCATTCTTTCCACAGGAATACACTTCCCTGGGGAGTTCACTGAGCATTTCCAGCAGCGGGTTCTCACTGCCTCACGAGGTCTCCTTGGCTCTGATAATTCTTCCTTATTATAAGTTCAACTGCCCCTGTGTCAGTGTATGCTTTGGACCATGAATTAACTTGGAACTTCTACGTAAATCTCTAGAAATAGAACCACTTTGCCTGAAAGTACTCTGTTATCTTCCTGATAGGATAGAAAGCAAGATAATGGAAATTACTTGAGGATGTTGCCTGCTAAAACTTGTACCTGATTTACTAATCTTTTAGGGGTATTAGGCACGCTACTTGATTGGACCTGGAACTGGAACCCAGGACTCACAATTTCCAATCCAGGACATGTGAATATCGACAAAAGCTCACTATACATTTATCCTGTACCTTGTACTAGATTAGGATTAGAGGACTTTTTTTTTTTTTTTTTGCGGTACCCGGGCCTCTCACTGCTGTGGCCTCTCCTGTTGTGGAGCACAGGCTCCGGACGCGCAGGCTCAGCGGCCATGGCTCACGGGCCCAGCCGCTCCACGGCACGTGGGATCTTCCCAGACCGGGGCACGAACCCGTGTCCCCTGCATCGGCAGGCGAACTCTCAACCACTGTGCCACCAGGGAAGCCCAGGATTAGAGGACTTTAAATAAGACAGACCTGACTCAAGTGAATGTATAATTTATTGTCCAAAATGACATACTTTAGAGAATGGAAGGGGCAATTATAAGAGTCAGAACAACAGGCATACACCAGGATTATCCAAATAAATTAAGGTTATGTAGTCAACCAGGCAGAGCCTCTGTCCTTACAGTGTGTTCTTTCTAGTTGAGGAAGGCAGGGAATAAAAAAGTAAAAAGTAAAGGTATGTGATATGTCTTAGGCTATAACAGGGTGATGTGATGGGAAGTAGCTGAAGGAAGGAGAGCTACTTTGGAAGGGATAATCCCTTAGTGGAAGTCTTCTCCCACTGAAGAAGTGGTATTTGAGTGGAGCTCTTAAAGATTAAGATGGAAGTAGTCATAGATGTCAAGGAGTGTAGAGAAAACAATAGCTAATACAAAGAACTTCCAACGGGAAAGGATTGCTCTGCTGAAGATACAGAGAGGGGATGATTGTAGAAGGTGTAGGTGGGGTAGCAGACAAGAACCAGAACATGTAGAGAGGTGTAGACCATAGGAAAGAATTCTCTCTCTGGGGTGTTTTAGAAGTTTTACAATATTCAACTCAAATATCCATAACATATATACTATTTTTAAAAAACTATCACAGTAAGCACACTCAAACATGTTAAATTTTAAAATCTCAGAGACCCGCTAATATGATATCTTGGGCTAAGTTAACTAGGTTTTGTGCAGAACTTAGAGCTTCTTTTCCCATTTCTGCGCATACGGCTAAACTTCATGGAATTATATCATTATTTAGAAAGCTTTTTACTTGGAATTTCTTCTTCTTGGAATTCAGCCCTGTACACATCTTCTTGCATAAAGAAGCACAAATGAGCACACATACACTGCACTCAGTTAAATGCTAGGCAGGACTCTAGGTGCTCAGAGCATACTTTCAACACACAGTGTGGTGTAGGTGGTCCAATAAAAAGTTACATGAAACACCAGAGCATCGCCTTTTTGATTTTAGCACTTGTAGGTTTTGGATCCTCTAACACTTGTGTTTATAAGGAACATGGGCAGTAGTTAGATGTTGTTAGTGATTCAACTTAGAGTAGAAAAAACTCAATGCTCTTCGAAGCTCCTTAGTCAATTTAACAAGAGAATGTACAGCACTTTGCAAGACAAGTCCTTCTCTTACTATAACTTTTACATCTCTGTTCCCATGTGAGTGGAGGCTTACATAAGACTGCAAAACCCAAACAAGAAACAAAAAACTAAAGTCAATGGAGTGAAATAATTATCATCTCAGATCTGAAATCCACTTATTTATTTCGTCAAAACTGCCTGAAGATTTTTTCATTTATTGATAGTAAAATAAACGTAAAAAAAATAGAACTTCTGGGGGCTTCCCTGGTGGCGCAGTGGTTGAGAGTCCGCCTGCCGATGCAGGGGACACGGGTTCGTGCCCCGGTCCGGGAAGATCCCATATGCCGCGGAGCGGCTGGGCCCGTGAACCATGGCCGCTGAGCCTGCGCATCCGAAGCCTGTGCTCCGCAACGGGAGAGGCCACAACAGTGAGAGGCCTGCGTACCGCAAAAAAAAAAAAAAAAAAAAAATAGAACTTCTGAAACAATGGCATGCCAATGGCTTTAATGGGTTTAAAAACTGGGTTTCTCCATAACACTTCCTTTGAGAAAAGGATTCATTGCTTAAAGAATTTAAAAACAAGGGAGCTTCACTTCCTTTTTCCCTCTCACCTATTTGAATCTTTTGGGGAAATTTTATCTTGGTTAACCTCAGTTGGCTCATCCACCAAACAGGGTTAATAATAGCTCAATGACAAGGAATTGAACCAAGTGCATGTTGACACTCCTGTTAAAAAATCAACAATTCTACAGTGCTGAGAAGGGAAACTTCTAGGACCTAGTATGTGGTAGTTGACTTCTCAATGATCAGAACTATGTCATCGTGTGAGGCCCACATAACTACAACACGGGCAAGCCAGAGTCCTTTCAGAAAAATGCGACTGTCAACATTGAGAGACAAGTAAGGGCTGTGATTCTGAGCTTCATTGAAAGAGTCACATTCAATCCACCGCTTCCTTGAAAACTGACTTTATTACCATGGCTCCAAGTTCTACAGGAGAAAAAAACCACAAAGTATGCACAAACCAGATGAACAGTCTGTGCTGATGACAGAAAAAAATAGAAGGGCATTGAGGTGCAGGGCAAGCCTGACAAAATGTCTTTTGTGTACCTCTTGGAAACATGGGTAAGAACTAGGTGCTAGAATCCACATCTTTGATTGGTGGCTCCAGAGAGGCAGAATAGTGGCCAGTCTCCTCCAGGCCGAGCAATGGAGCAGGAGGTGGTTTGGATTCAGGAGTCAATAAGGAACAGGGCAATTTTGTGATACAGCTTCTGGGGCAAAAGGGAGAAATATGCAGGGAAGGGGAAGAGATTATTACCTTCTTTTACATTTCCCCTGACTGGAGACCAGAAAAGAAAGCAGACATGTTTTCCACTTGCCTGGAAAAGATTAAGAATTCATAGAATCGGGTGGATTTTTTTTTTCCAGATTCCAACCTTGATCATGAGATTTCAAGCACCTCATCCAAACTCTCTGTGACTCAGTTTTTTCCTTTTGCAACAAAGGGAATTAAAACGTCAACAATGTGATACCTGATATACATGTGTGAAAAAATCCTTGGAACTCAAGTTTAGTACTTCTATGATTTTTGAGAATTCCTGAAATTTTGAGTACCACTCATATAATTTCTTCCATAAAATGCAATGAAGTATAAATGAAAAATTGAAATCTACGACTTGTAGATACTTGGCAAGTGTTACAATATATATGAAGTTGAGAAGAGAAAAACAAAGCTTGGGAGGAACCTGAATTATGATTCAGTGAGTGAATGGTTCCAAGTACCATTGGTACCATGTGGTACCCAAGTGAGTTGTTCTCAGACTTTCAGCTTTCATGGATGAGCAAGAAGTTTTGTTTGCTTGTTTTTTTAAGTAGGAGACTAAGTTTTCCAGGATTTTATTTTAACAAAATAAAATCACTTAAAATAAAATACACCTACTCTACTATTTGGCATCATTTTTAAAACAAGAATCACTTTAATAAAAAAATTTGAAAGCCAGAATCTCAGAATAAAAGAAAGTCTTTCCCAAGGCAGTACAGTTGGTTAACCAACACAAATATATGAAAATACAGAAAAATCCCAATATACATCGATAGATGATAGTATTGAAAAGAATATGCAATTTTTGATGCTTGTTTAAAATTTGGACATCTGTATTCAACATGCTCGCATAAAGTAGAACGAGAATATGCAACTTGATCTGGAACACCATTGTTAGAAGTCTATTTTCATGTCATGAGAATGAGAACAATGCCCTGAATGCTATTCCTTCAGTTAAGTTAGAATTTTATCTGAGACCTTAACTCAGCTTCAGACCCATGACATGGGTCTTGGTCATGAACAACTCTGATTTACAGACCATGATGTTCCCAGCTCAATAAAATTAGAAATTAAGCCCCTTATATATGGAATCTAAAAGAAAGTAAAAAATGGTTCTGAAGAAGCTAGGGGAAGGACAGGAATAAAGATGCAGATGTAGAGAATGGGCTTGAGGACACGGGGAGGGGGAAGGGTAAACTGGGATGAAGTGAGAGAGTGGCATGGACATATATATACTACCAAATATAAAATAGATAGCTAGTGGGAAGCAGCCGCATAGCACAGGGAGATCGGCTCCGTGCTTTGTGACCGCCTAGAGGGGTGGGATAGGGAGGGTGGGAGGGAGGGAGACGCAAGAGGGAGGAGATATGGGGATGTATGTATACGTATAGCTGATTCACTTTGTTATAAAGCAGAAGCTAACACATCATTGTAAAGCAATTATACTCCAATAAAGACGTTAAAAAAAAGAAATTAAGCCCTTATGAGAAATTATTACTAATCCAATATTTCCCAATGAGCCAGTGAAGCCATAAAGAGATTAAGTCATTCAAAGTAGCACTGTTCCTAAGTGGTATCTGATTCAAAACCAGTGATTTCTGGGTTCCTAATTAATATAATCAATAATAGCTAATAATAGCTAATGGTTTGATTATTTTGGACAAGTCATCATGTGAAATAGTTGACATTCATTATGTTATCAGACTGTCACAGTGATCCTGTGAGATGAGTTCCATCATTATTCTCAATTTACAAGAGAAGAAATAGAAGCCCAGTGGTGAAATCCCATGTCCAGGGCCCAACAAAGGCTGCATGCAGAACAGGAATTCAAACCAAGCAATCTGACTCCAGCCTTGCCCACTTTGCCTCTGATACGTACCTCTGCATCTCACATGTGTAATTTCAGTGATGATGGTGACTTCCATTTCTAAGGAAGTAATCATAGGCCTTGCTTCTACTAAAAAGGCTAGAAAAAATTAAAACGATAAGTCACTCCCCTCCCTCAAAATCATAATTTTAATTACATTGGCAAGCTGGGGGTGCAAAGAGGGTTGGACGAGCTAGCGCTTAGAAAGGAGTCTTTCTCAGGTGAACTGAGATGGCCTAACATTTTCTCCCCTTGAGGGTGTTTGCCAATTCTGGACACAGGCAGAGGATTGGACTTGGCCTAACCCAACAGCCCTCAGCAGGGGAAAGAGAAACCTGTGGGGTTTGACAGCCACAGGGGCAGGTAAAGCATGCTGAAACCTAAGCTGAGTGTTGGGGAGGCGTGGAGGCTGAGACTGGCCTGAAAAGGCAGAGTGAAATGTCCTTGTGGTTTCACAAGGAGATTGTCAGGCACAAAGTCCCGATTAAAAAAAAAAAAAAAAAAACAAGGCTGCAACAAGCAAAAGAATCCTACAGGTTGTCCCCTCCAGACATTTGCCGTATTTTAATGCTGTCTCTGGAGCAAGAGGCTAAAGGGATAAACTTCTGGGGTACAGAGGTAACTTCCCCCGAAAAAGGGGAGATAAAATGGAATCACCGGGCTTCCTTGGTGGCGCAGTGGTTGGGAATCTGCCTGCCGATGCAGGGGACATGGGTTCGAGCCCTGGTCTGGGAAGATCCCACATGCCGCGGAGCAACTAGGCCCGTGAGCCACAACTGCTGAGCCTGAGCGTCTGGAGCCTGTGCTCCGCAACGGGAGAGGCTGCGATAGTGAGGGCCCCACGCACCGCGATGAAGAGTGGCCCCCGCTCGTCACAACTAGAGAAAGCCCTCGCACAGAAATGAGGACCCAACACAGCCAAAATAAATAAATTAATTAATAAACTCCTACCCCCAACATCTTCTAAAAAAAAACAAATGGAATCATTTTTTTTAAATACTTGGTTAATCCAGAAGAAGGCAGGGGAAGAAGAGTAAAGGGCAAAGAAACAGGACAAGTAGGAAACAACTAGTAAGATGTAAAGGTAAAGCCCGATTTTATTAGTAACTAATATTCAATGTAAATTGGTGCTTCCTTCCAATTCAAGAACAAAAGCGTCAGCCTAGACTTAAGGAAAAAAAATCCAGTGATATGTTGTTTATGAAACACACTTAAAGTTAAAAGGAAGTTAGAAGTTGGAAGGAAAAAGACAGGAAAAGCTATACCACAAGAACACCGAAAGCAAGCTGATGGGGCCGCATTCATTTCAGACAGAAACAAGTTGACTTTAAGGCAAGAAGTATCATTAGAGATTTCTTTTTAAAAGAGAGATTTTATAATGATCAAAGATTCAGTTCAACAAGAAGACATAACAATCCTAACTTTGTGTACACCTAACAGAAGAGCTGCAAAATACACAAAGATCGTGGCAGTGGACAGGAACCAGAGTGGAAAAGAGGCAATAACACTGTAAGAATATTTGCAGAACTAGACCTGTCTGGCCCTACGGTACATGTTCCTCTTACAATGCCAATAGTGTACCTACTTCTCACCCTCAGCCTCGCAGGAGCTGTTATTATTGGCAATGTCAGCGGCAGCTATGTTCATGTGGGCCATTGCACAGTTCTCCTTGCGATGCTGTGAAATGTGAAACTGGAGAGACCGAAGGAAGTTGCCCCAAGCAAAAGTACATGCGTGCTAAGTCCTTCAGGTTTTATCTGTTTTGCTTGGATCAATAGTACCCGGCTTAGAACTCTTTGCAGTTGAGATGATAACCAGTAACGGCCCCGTGTTTACTTTGTGGAAGGATAAGTCTCATGTGAGCCTGACGTTTGGCACAGTTTGATTAGCATGTGCACAAATATCACACCTTCCATCCTCGGGCAAGGAGCTGATTAACAATCATGAAGAAAAAGGCCGAAGGACCATAACTGTTTATGGTTTTGTGCAGACCGTTTTCGTTCCCTCTGAACTTTGCCCCTTTAAAAGGTTCTTAATCACGCCCAGAGATTTGCTATCTCCCCTCAATTTGAGGGTAATTTAAGACATAGGCGGTGTCAAGGCCAATCCTCGGCAAAATTATGAGGAAGGTGCTTTTGCACTGGCTCCGGAGTGGAAGGAAGCAGCTGACCCCCTTGGAGATATCCCCTCCAGCCACACCCCTTCCCAGATGACTACAGGTCTCATAGTATCTGCTCCTACCTCCATCAAAACTAGCCTTCAATTCCTTTCGTTCTATTTCTCTTCAGATGTTTGTGACTCAAGATAATTTAGAATGTATGCCCCTAGAGGTATTTGATTCCTACTACATGGAAAACCCAAACTAAAAAATGAAGCTTGAATAAAGTAGGTTTCAATAAAGTATGTCCTTGAAGCGGACACCAAGGACACTAAACTGGAAGATAGTGCAGTAGATTCAAATCAGAAAGCCAGGTCTTCGTACACCTGTAGGGGGGTCCAAGGCAGATCTTGCCTCTTGTTTCCAGCGTCCTGTCACTTTTCCAGTCTCTATCCTCATCCCTGGATTTTATATCCTGCTGTTCATTCATTTGTTTAACTGACACATGAGGCACCTACTCTGTGCCAGGCGCTATGCCAGAGCCTGGGGTCAATCACAGAACAAGAGCATCTCATCCTTCAAGCCCACCATCTAGTGGGCAGACCGACTTAACTAAAGAGCCCATCGCAATATGCAGTATTCACAAGGGGCGAGGAAGGCATTGAGAAGGGTGCCTCTCCCATCCTGGAGTGTTTGGGAGAAGACTTCAAGGTGAAGTTTACACCTGCAAGAGAAATAAAAGAGCGTGATTTAGCCAGAGGAGAAGGAGTTCAGGGAGAAGGGCATATCAGGTACTAGAGATTATGAAGATAAAAAGAACAGAAGCAAAATATTAGCGTATTGTTTTGAGAAAAGTATAAGCCATTTGGAGTTACTTGAGAATGAATGGCAGAAATGAAGCTGAGGCGGTAGGTAGAAGTATTACACCATCGTTATCATCATCAACATCCTCATCCTCCCTGTCATCAACATTATCATCATCAAAGAAACCAACAAAATTGAAAGCTTACTCTGTGCCACACAGCGTTCTAAACACTTTCCAAGTTACTAACAAAATTGAAAGCTTACTCTGTGCCACACACCGTTCTAAACACTTTCCAAGTTACAAGTCATCTAGAACAGATTGTGTAGGGTGTTATACGCCCTACAAAACAGCTTCAAGTTTGACTTGTAAGAAAGATGAGAAGCCACTGAAAAATTAAGTGGAAGGGCTGGCTTTTAATTTTACCTAAATCACAGTGTTATATATGGTAAGAATGAAAAGAGGGAGAAACTGAAAACTGAGACACCAATAGAGAGGCAGCTAGTATATTGAAGCCAAAGAGTAAGAAGTTCAGATTTGGGGCAAGAATAGTAGAGATACAGAGGAAGGGAGAGATTCAAGAAATACTTAGAAAGTAAAAATTTGATTTGATGATTGGATTTGGGCAGGTAATTGAGGGAAGAAGACAAGAACTACTTCATTGTCTATGAGGATAATAGCTTAGGATTCTAGGTCAATAGTGGATGCACTGTATTTGAATGACCAAAGAACATCCAGAGCATTGAAAGTTTTCATGTCTCATGGTCTCAGTAATAAGGTTATTTGCTGAGAAGAGGTTGATAAAGTGCTTGGAGAGGGTGTTAAAATTTTGAAGGAGTCATTGAGGGAAATGGGAAAGAGCTGCCCAAAAGACTGATATAGAGCATGGAGGCTCAGCCGGATTTGGGTTGGTGGGACTCATTTCCCCAGGTTTCGTAGCTGAGAAGACAGATCGTTACTTGGTTCCAAGGCTGATACTTCGCTGGGTGGGAAGGCAGAAGAACGGAATATCTTCTGCTTCTCTTCTTTTCATCCCTACTCTCACTGAGTATCCAATGTCTTTATTTAGCTGAGCACATCTACAAGATAAAGAAACATACAGATGGAGGTACTGGGGATGCAGCGTGGTATTATGAAAAGGCCTAGGGTTCAAATGCTAACTCCATCACATGTTGTTAGCTGCTTGGCCCTGATTCAAAGTTACAGAATCACTTTGAACACCTGTTTCATCATTTACAAAAGAATTGTAAACATTAAGTAAGCTTATATCCATACAACCCCTAGTTCATAGTAGGCATCAGAAAAATGAATGTTCCTCTTTTCTTTATCAACACGTCATGAGGGGATATCCCTTGTAAAACTGGACCCCGAGCAACCCAAACCTAGGAGATGACTTGTTTGTAGTTGAATTTCATCACGGCGGGACAATCCACTTGGAGTAACGAAGACCTATCTTCCATCCACTTGATTAACCAGGCAGAACTGGGATGATCCTTTGAAAAAATAATTCCAACCCCGACCTTCCATCTTTTCAGGGTCTTGATTCAGTATGATGCACCGCTGAATAGCACTATATCCACTCTCCACTTCCCAAAAAGGCTCAGACTGAATTAAGCCTGTGGCTGTCTACTAAAATCTCCAATCCCAATCTCTGGTTTAAAAAGACGAGTTTATTTGTGACCGCCTGGAGGGGTGGGATAGGGAGGGTGGGAGGGAGGGAGATGCAAGAGGGAAGAGATATGGGAACATATGTATATGTATAACTGATTCATTTTGTTATAGAGCAGAAACTAACACACCATTGTAAAGCAATTATACTCCAATAAAGATGTAAAAAATAAAATTAAAAAAATAAAACATAAATAAAAAGACGAGTTTATAATTCTTAGAGATTATTTAACTCGTATTTCTAAAAAACCAGAGCTTCACATACTTCAGGGCAGGCAAGTCATTCCAAAGCAAAGCTTTTAATGAGTCAGTCCTCAAAACTAATTACAGAAAATAATTAAATAGAAGCCTCAAACCATCAGCATCCATCAATGTCCACTGTCAGTCATTGTTAGTGGAAAGGAGGACACGGCTAGTATTTTCCTGAATAAATCAAATTATTTATTTCCAATTTGTGAAACAGGAATTATCCAAAGTTCCTTCTCCCCTACCGTCAATACCAAGGCAGACCATCTTGTGGATTTCATTCAACGGTGTGGTCAGTCCGCACGTGAGTCATGTCTATTTCTGCAAATGCTCTGAGTGCTTCACTGACTAAGAAAAAGAAGGACATTCTTGTGGGATCTTCTTTTCCGTGCCGTTCAAGTGGCCGTTACCTACTGTGGTTGTTGGCTGTTCTATTTTCCTGTGCGTTTTAGTGCCCAGGTTGAGTGCCTAATATCCACTAGGCTCTCAGAAGAGAGTTTCTTGAATTGAATCCTGACGTGCTTCAGGGAAAAGAGGTTTTCACTGTTGCAGGGGGAAGTCCTCTTAAAAAATAGGAAGTGAGCTGAGTTTATCTTGGTGCATTGGAGCCAAGGAAGAATTAAGTGAGATAATTGCAAATATATGAGATAATGGATATGCAGGGGGTTTTAAACTCTACATAGCTCTACAGATATTGACAGTTATTATAAAGGTGGAATTATGCATAGGACAAGAGTGAAGCTAGGTGACCTTTATGCTACAAATATGTATTGAGTGTTTAGGGTGTAGCTGGTACTATGCTGAGTATTGAGGATGTATCAGTGAATCAAATAAACAGAGTCTCAGTTTTTTGGAGGATCCTATAATTTAGGGTTTTTTTAAAGGCATTTTTCCATTGTTCTCTGATCCTGGACTTTTCTATGACATCTGTACTGGGGATGGGGGAAGGAAGGGTTGACATAATGAAGAGGTAGGTGGCCCTTAATTTTGCACCATTTGTGAATCCTTACACATTTTGACCTCTTCCAAGATTGTGCCTGGTGGATTTATTGTCCTTTATGCAGAAACAGCGTGGAACATTCCTTCCAGCCTGTTGCAGCAGAAGTAGGGAAATAAATGAGGGTAATCAGGAAAGGTAGGAGATGCTAGGTAAAGGAGAAATGGGAAACAAAGCAGAGCCACTGAGAAGGAAACAGTGGTGGTGATTAGAGGCAGAAAAGCCTGGAGTGTGGTGACTAGAAGAGCCCCCAAGAAGTGTCTTATCAAATCATTCCGTTTACAAGGTGGGCAAACTAAGGTTCAAAGGCAGTAACTCATCCAGAGCCACGCATTGCACATACAAAACGGTCCACCTTTTTACCTGATGCTTAAATAGTTATATTTCTTTTTATGTACCTTGCCTTAAATGAAGCTCTAACCATCCTGTATGGCATGGTGGTTAAGAACCAGGGTGTTAGCTCCAGACTGTGAGTTCAATTCCCAGCTTTGCCACTTACTACGCTTAACCTTAGGGAAAACACTTAAACTATTTGCGTCTCAGTTTCTTCATCTCTAAATAGAGATAATCTTGGTATCAGGGGATTAAATTACTTAAAATACAAAAATCTTAGAACAGTGCTTTAGAATATACTAAGTGCTATGCAAGAGTTTATAGTATAAATATGTATATGTGTATAATTTTAGTTGAGTCATCCCTGAAATATTGGTTAAATTAAGTGAACCATCTTAGTAAACAGAATTTATTTCTTCCTCATTTATTACTTGATTGTTCTGTTTTATCTGTTTTAAATATTCAATATGTCATAGTGGTATGTTTATTCAGTATTCTTTAGAAAATGGGCTAGGTTTATATATACAAATCTGTTCAACAAATAGATGTTTATCTGGGATGGAGAAGCCATCCTCCAGGACATTTGCATCACTGCTCTCAGGACATTACTAATCACTCAAAAAAATGTCTCCCCAAAGAGGTGCTAACTCAAACCAGGCAATGCCCATGAAATTAGAATGAAAGCTGGGATTCTGAACTCTTTGGAAAGCAATACAAGTGCTCACCTTACTCACATTCTCACCTCTTCTGGGACAAGCTAATTTTACCCAGAAGTGAACACTTCATTGCAGAATGGAGAGGATCACCAGGAATCTCTATGCCAAGAAAAACACCTCTTTTTATATTTAGCCATTCAAATCTAGGACAATGAGTCCTCCTTCCTTTCCCTACTGGAGGCACAGAATGACCACCTCTGCTGTTTAGTGGGAAAGGGGAAGGAAAGGGAGACTCTCTCAGTCTCTGGCTAGCTGTCCCGCTGCCATTCCCCAAAACCCCCATAGCCACCTTCTCTTGCACCCCCAGGACACTCTTGGCTGTGAAATTCAGTAACCACGAGACAAAGGGAGTGTTCCTGATTGAGAAAAAGTCAAGTGGTAACAAGAGCTGACCTTTATTGAATACTGAGAACACGCCAGGCACTGTTCTCAGCCATTCACATGCATAAACTCGTGTCACTTATACAGCAGCCCTTTATGGGGGCCACTATAATTATCCACACTTTGCAGAGGAGGAAATTGAGACAAGGAAAGGCTCACTGGGAGAGAGTAGAGCTAGAATTCAACCCAGGTCAATGGACTCTGAAGCCAAAATATGGTCTGGGGACTGCTCCCAGTCCCTGACATGTTTCCAACGTGTGATGAGATGAGTAGAAAAATTGAGAGTGAGCATTGGGAAATTTTATAGCCACCTGCCACTCACCAGACCTCCAAGGTGTGATCAGCAAATTCATATGAGTGAACAAGGTATCAAGCAGTTCTGGTGTTGTTGAATTCACATGGTAATGTAACTGTGATGTAGGCTGCATGCTGGTTACGCACAGTAGAACCACACATAGATCCATGAGCGACTGGAAATTTAGAAACAAGTCCTTCACCAGAGATGGTTTGATACCCACTGTTCTAAAGCATTACGTTCTATGGCCCCCAAAACCTCACTGCTTGCTGTGAAAGTAATAAACCTGTGAGGTATGAATGTATACAGTGAAAGGAGTGCCACATTAGGAACCAGTAGATATTAAACAATGGGTGTGATCAATAAATAAGTGATAATTGCATGTTAAAAGTTAGTCACAGGAAAACTTAAAGAGTAGAGCAGGGTAAGGGACTCAGGAGTTGGGGGAGGGGCCCACAGTATTAAACAGGGAGATCTTTAGGACAGTATGTGACCATTTTCCAGAGGCAGATAAGCCCCTTTGTAAATGTTTAACTCTGCGTTGGCTTCTCCCTGCCCCTCCCTCTCATATGTCCTGGCTTTTCTATTTTCTTTCTGAATCTGTTAACACAGAATCATTGGAATAATCAAAGCATAACAAGGCAATTCATTCTGTGCCAACCAGGAAAGTCCAGTCCATCATCATATGTACTCGAAAGCTAAATTATGTGTTTGGAATAGATAATCTCTAAGATCTTTTCCAACTTTGAAATCCTATGACTTTGGCTGAAAGAACTGTTGTATACTGCTCTTAGGGAACTAAACCTTTATTTTAAAAAGGCTCATTTATATGATTCATTTATTTAATATACACCTATTGACCATCTACTATGAATCAGGCATGGTCCTAGGCATTGATGTTACAGGGATGCTTGTATAGACTCTGCCTTGAGAGTTTCAGAGTTCAGCATGAAAGCTGGATGTATAAACAAACAACAAAATGACAATATGGGTCTTAAGTGCTACAGCACATGTCTGAACAGAGTGCTATGAGAAAAGAGATGAGGGAGTATGTAATTCCTCTGGGGAGCAAGAAAGGGAGTATCACTGACAGGCTGAGAGGTGGTGACATGCGCTCTAGGTTTTGAAGAATGATCCTCTTGAGGATGGAGGAGGGAAACCAAATCAGGCAGGAAAATAGATGTGGAGACATTCAGTAAGGTGACAAGTTTAGGGAACAGAAAAATGGCTTGGTCTAGTTGTAAAGTAGGATGCAGTATGTGGACCATGATTGGTGAGAGAGAGAACAGGGGAAGTCAGATATAAGAGATGAAGCTAAAAATACTTGTATTTTTACTGATGGTGTATGAATATCTGTTTTTCCTAGTGTGTGATTTCATACACACGCACAGTCATGATTTACCTTCTTTGGTCTTCTATGCCTCGTTAATAACAAGATGTGGAATCCCTGGGTCATTACACTGTAACCTCCATGAGCGATTCACCATTTGAGTCCCAGTGCCTAGCACAGTGCCTGGCACATATAAGCACTCAAACTTGGTTAAATGGATGAATGACCCAATAAATGAAAGAGTCAATTATCATTAGTATCCTTTTCAGCTCTGTTTGCCATTTCTGGAAACCTTAGCTGTTTCCACAGCTTTGGATGAACGATTTGTCTGCATCCTCCTGACAAAGGAATTCAGCATGCATGTAAATATATCAATACTTACACATATTTAGATAAATAGATGTCAGAACATTCAAGAGTCATTGGTGGGGGCCCGTGTAACAGAGAAACAGGACAGACCAGAGAAAAGCTTGACTTTCAAATTATTTTTGGTGACTGAAGACCAGCTGTCTGTTTCTCGTCACTTTTCCCCACTCCCCCTTCTATGAAATAGAACTATGTTATTCTGCTGTGATCACACGTTTGGATTTTATCTCTCAGTCACACTTAGAAAAGGAATGGGTTCCAGAATGAAGCACAACAATCCTCTTCTTGGCATGAGGCGCTTGTGATGTTTCCAAAAGTACTCATTGTTCATAAAGGCTTTTCTAGAAGCTCCTCCACACCCCCAGGATGACTTCATTCTTTTACATGGAAATTTTTGAAGTTCTTTTATTATAGAAATTTTCTAACATTAAAAAAAAAAAAAACTTGAATGGACCCCTTCCTATCAAGGCACTCAGTTTCAACAATAATCATGATTTTGCCAGTGTCACCTATCACCTATGAGTGCCTCCTCTAATTTTGTTTATTTCTTCGCTCGCTGGATTGGTTTAAAGCAAATCCCAGATGCCGTGTCATTTCATGTGTAAATGCTTCAGTATGAATTCCTGAATGATAAGGTCATGTTTTGTTTGTATGGTTTCCCTAACACCATGACAGTAATGCATCTAATAAAACTAACAACAGTCACTTAATTGCATCTTAATTTCATATTCAAATTAAATATGAAATCACTTAATTTCATATTCAGATTTCTCTAATTATGTAGAAGATGTCTTTTTACAATTGACTTAGGTGCATCAGGAATAAACAAGATCCATGCATTGCACTTTTTGTTGTTGTTTTAATATGGTAATCTTAAGCTATTTACTTGAACTATTTACTTTTCTTATCTCATGGCTAAAAGGCTGAAATCCTCAGAGAAGAATGACTAAAGCTGCCATAGTACAGCCTGCTGCAACAGCACCATTTTTTTCCTAAAGATTTTCACTCAATGCATGCTAATGGCAATCCATAACATGTAAATGTGAAATGGAGTCAACATGGATTAAACACATAGGTCTTCACATTCGTCCTTCTAGAAATACAAATCAAGGGAGATACACTCAGGTGAATACTCAGAAAGGAATCGCTATGATCCTCCTACTCTGGTTTCACTTTAATTTTCCCTGATAATTATTGCAATAACAATGCCATGATATATTTTATAGAGTGCTTTAGAGTTTCCATAGTGCTTTCACACCTAATTCAACTTAATACAACCAAGAGTCCACTCTTTACAAAAAATACTTCATCTCCTGCGATTCTCCAAATGAGCCGGTGAAGGAAGACAGGGCAGTTATAATTGTTTTTTGACAGATGTAGAAACAAATTCAGGAATATTAAACAACTGAAACCCCACAATCAGTCAGTGGACTTGAACTTTTGTTATAGTCCAAGCAATATCAAGTCCAGAGAACTTTTGACCAAGTATGCCACACCTTAACTTAACATAGAAAAGCCCTAGACCAGCCTCCTGCAAAACACCCTCTAGCCAACCACTATCTGGTGAAATGTTATTTATTCCCTTTAGGGCTTTCTCCAACTTGGTATCACCCTGGGTACCCATTTTCTAGGAAGATACATCCCTACATGCCTGTTCTAGGTTTAAAGTACCAGATGCCTTCCCCAAACCCAAGAAAATTATCACATAGACAAAGCAATGGCTTAAATATTCAGCAATCTATCCCACTAGGCCTAAGGGAAAATTTGTACACATTAGGTTAAAACATTCATGGTAGAAATATTTAATGCTCAGTCATACCCAGTTTTCCCCTCTTTCTATGAGCATGGAAAGATTACACTTTCCCACCAACCCCTTTTTATAGTCAGCAGGGCTATGTGATGACTCTGGTCCATGGTTCTGAAGAGAAGTGCTATGTGTGCCTTCCAGATCACCCTAGTTAAAGTTTAATACAAGACCCTCCAGCATATTATTCCTCTGACTCAGCAGTTGTGGAGGTAGGTTCATACTGAAATGGCAGCAGCAAAAATCAAAGCATCCTGGGATCACAAAGACTGAAGGACTGCTACTAAAGACAGTCACCCTGGACTTGCAGTATATTACATGTGAGCAGGAAATAAACTTTTGGTGAAGCCACTGAGATTTAGGTGTTGTTTGTTACTGCAGCCTATCCTAGCCTATCCTTACAGATAGAGGACTCCTTCCTCGAGGTAGTTTACTTCTTATCCGCTGAAAGAATTGACATAAAAATCATACAATTCAACAATGGCTACAGGATGTAGGGTTGCTCCTGGGGTTGAATAATACACAACTGGCAAACCATAAGCAACAGCCCTGACCGCGAATTTACGAATTTACTCCAGAGTGTCTGGAGTCCAGTAGATAGGGCGAAGACAAGAAGACCTGATAACCATGAGGTATAAGTTTTGATGGGAAAACAGGAAACAAATCATGCAGAGAAATACAGACCAGTTAAAGGCCTGGGGCTTTATCACAAGGGCAATAGGAAGCCACTGAAGCATTTTAAGTGAAGTGAATGGTATGGTCAGATTTTGGTCTTTTAAAGGATCAATCTGGCCATCGTAAAATGGGAAGTTTGGAGAACAGTTGGAAAACCATTAAGGTAATCCAACTGAGAACAAAATGACAGATTAGATTAGGAGTAGGGAGAAGTAAAATTATTTGGGAAATGTTTAAGAAATAGACATAGAATGGTCAAACTTCCCAGTTTTCCTAGAACAGACTTTCAGTGTTGAAACTGAGACAATTCTGGGCAAATATAGATGAATTTGTCACCCTAGACAGACACATAAGAGCTTCATGACTGACTAGGTAGAGAAATTTAGGAGGAGGATTGGGTCACCTTGGATCATTGAATGGACGGTTGTGCCACTTATTGAGATAGAAAATAATGGATAAAAAACAGATACGAGAGGAGACAGAAGATAGTAAGTTGAGTTTAAGATACAAGACCAAATAAAGATGTCAAATAAGCCATTGAACAAGCAGGTAAACCTGGTATATTTTGATTAATTACAGCTAACAGTCGAGTACCATCTATGTGCAAAGAACTGTTACAGTTAGCATATGTGAACTCACTTACTCTTCTCAGTAGCCAATGATATATTTCTATTTCATACTAACAAAGGCAAAGAAGTTACTCTAGGCAACACTATTTGAAATGATGGAACTGGATTGAAACTCAAATTAACCTGGATTTGAAAGTGGCTTTTCCTGTTTCCTAGTTGTATAACCTTGAGTTTTATCAACTCAGCCTTTAAAAAATGGATGACATGCTGGGAACAGGCTATCAGGGTTGGGAGGAGGGAAGATATCCATTAGATGCCAGACCCAGAAGAGGCTAATCTTATAATCAAAGTTACTGTTAGAAGCTAGAATAAAAGTAAGGGATGCAAGCTTCAGGAAAGCAAACTATAGGTCAAATGCATAGGAGAAAGGCGGAATCCAGGTACTTGTTCAAAGGAGACAATACAGCATAAAAGTCAGGTGGTATGGTTTCTGGAGTTGAATTTCTGGGATTCAAACTTTGACTTCACCATTTACTAGTTGTTCGATGAGTAACACACATCCTTTCAATGGAATGTTCTCAGCTGAAAAATGGTAATAATTATGATAGTTCCTACCCACCCAATTCACCCACTGATCAGGTCAAGAATTGAACAAGATAATTTATGTAAAGAACGTAACATATGAATCTGGCAGTGCCTAGCCAGGACACAGGTACCACTTTAGATATTTCAATAAAGAGAATTTAACACTTGGTATTAGCTACATCAGTGATGAGAAGTCAGAGAAGTGAAATATGGGACAATGAGACACCTCAGAGATGCACAGCAGTAGGAAGCCAGTACCACTGCTAAGAGTGAAGGGACACTGTGAAACTTACCAAAGCACAGAAGCCAGGGCTACAGATGGCAGCCAGAATGATGGGGATTGTACAGTGAGAAATGGGAGCTTAAAGGAAGGGGCTGTCCGCTGTTGCCAATCCCTAAAGGGTGGTCAAAATACACTGACTTTTCCCACTAGCACCTACTATTAGCCAAACTTACTTCTCAGTAGTACAGAGAAGGATGGATCTGGGTGAAGAATAGATCTGGGAGCAGACAGCATGGTACCTGGCACATAGTGAAAGCTTTAAAAAATGTTAGCTCCTGGGAGTTCCTTGGTGTCTAGGGACCCTGCAGTTAGGACCCGGCGCTTTCACTACTGTGGCCTGGGTTCAATCCCTGGCCGGGGAATTAAGATCCCATGAGCCTCGCGGCGTGGCCAAAAAATAAGAAACCAATTTCATTTTTTAAAAAAAAGTTAGCTCCTATTAAATACCTAGGTAGCTATCATGTGGGTAAGACATATAATGAAATATTGATTATTTCTAGGACATCTGGAGTCTCCAAGCTTACCACCTCTAATCATAAACAGTTTCTTCATTTACTTCAGTATGAGCAAAATAATATTTAATTTTTAATGTGCCATGTTGTGAAAAAGATTAGGAAGTACTTTTCTATACATTGATGACTCTCAAATTTAAGTCTCTCCCCTGATATTTTCTCTGAGTTCCAGGTATATAGATCCAGATACCTACCTGACATCTCCACATGCACGCTAATGGGCAGCTCAAACTTAATCTGTCTAAACCAGAGCTCTTGACTTCTACCTCTTACTGAAATTTTCTTCTCTCCCAGTGTTTCCTCCCATCTCAGGAATAGCCCTAATCTCTATCCATTTGTTCAGGCCAAAATTCTTGGAATCATTCTTGATCTCTTTCTTCCTCTCACATCCCACATCTATTTCATCAGGGAGTCCCGCTGGCTTTGCTAGAAAATGTATCCTTAATCCAACAATTTCTCACCAATTGCACTGCTGGGGACCCAGTCAAGTGACTGCCCTCTGTTTCCTAGATGGTAGCAAGAACTTTATAACTTGTCTTCCTGCTTCCACTTTCTGTCTCTCCACACCTCATTCTTCCTACCGCTGAGTGATGCATTTAACATGCAATTCAGATCAGGCCATTCTTTTACTGCTCAAAATTCTCAAGAGGCTTCTGTCACTGACGGAGTTAAGAAAACATCTGTACTGTGGCCTCCAGGGTTCTCCATCAGTTGTCCTCCAGCCTGTGTTTTAAAAAACGCAAAACCTGAAATCAACCCAAGACTTACTGAATCAGGTCAGAACCCTGGGCTACACCTCCAGCCTCATTCACGCCCACTCTGCCCCTTTTTATGTTCTGCTGGCCTTATAACTTTTCTCAAACACACCAAGCATAGGCTTCCCGATTCACTTTGTTTTCACTGCCTTCCACCTTGAATAGCTTCTCCCACGTGTTTGTACTCTTACTCCCTTAGCTCACTGAGTATCTGCTCAGCCGTGGCCTCCTCTTAGCCATCTTGTCTATCTTGTTTATTTAATTGATATGTTTATTGTCATCTCCTTCTCCTGGACTATAAGCTCCATGAGAGCAGAAAATGTCTCTATCTTGTTCATCCCTGTGTTTTCCAGCACATAGTAGGTATTCAATACATTTTTGTTAAATGGAAGAAGTATCCACATGTAGTTAGAGCTGGGGCCCCAAGGATCTAGTCTTCAAAGGCACAGGGATGCAGACACAGGGGAAAAAAAAGAGAAGTAAATACCTAAAACCTATATATATATAAATTAGAACATTATCTCAGGCAAGGCAGAGGTCCAGTCACTGGAACTGAAGACCTTAGGTAGGACAGGACTAAGCGGAAGAAGAACTCAGGGCTGTATCCTGAGAGGGACTCCTGTGAACCTATTTTAAGCCCCATGAATAAAGATAACTTTGGGGACTTCCCTGGTGGCACAGTGGTTATGAATCCGCCTGCCAATGCAGGGGACATGGGTTTGATCCCTGGTCTGGGAAGATCCCACATGCTGCGGAGCAACTAAGCCCGTGCACCACAACTACTGAGCCCGAATGCCACAACTACTGAAGCCCGCATACCTAGAGCCCGAGCTCCACAACAAGAAAAGCCACCGCAATGAGAAGCCCACGCACCACAACGAAGATTAGCCCCCGCTCGGCACAACCAGAGAAAGCCCGCACGCAGCAATGAAGACCCAACACAGCCATAAATAAAATAAATAACTTTATATATATATAAAAAAGATAACTTTGGTGCTTGAGCCTGAGACTGAGCAGAGCCTTCTGATGGACGACAAGAAGCTCCACCAGAGAGAAGAAGCCTGGTGGGAGGAGCACACCTTCAGACCATTGCTAGACAGAGTGTGAAATGCCATGTACATCTTTGACTTTTCTTCAGATGCAGGGCTCTGTGACTCAGTCTTGTAGTATTTTCTTTATTTCATACATAAACATTTTGCTGGAAGATCTCAGTAAGGTTGTGTATAAAGATGACAGGAAGCATCCAGCTCTGTTAATGGTGCATCTTAGTGTGGCATAAGGACATTTGTCACTCCGGTGCACTTCTCTGTGCTTCCCACCCCAGATATTTCAGGAAATCCAGTTAATCTTCTGGGAAATTAACCAGCAGTAAGATTCTGTAGTCCTCCTAGTCTAGACTCTGATATTGATCATGGAACAGACAAATTGGAGGAAGGAGGTAAAGTGGCCTTCTTATGTCTTAGACTTAAGTGCAAATACTCAGTGGAGAGTGACCTTTAACAAATGCAAATCTACTTTAAAAAGCATCACATCTGTGACTCTTCAAGCGTGTGCTAATGGTCAGCTAGATGTTCCCCTCTCAGCTTCCTCTGATTCATTTAAGAAAACTCCTGAGAGCCCACTAAAGCGTTTTATATGTTTCTCCTTGATGTTCGCTTTTCAAATGTTTGTCAAGTTCAGACATTTGTATTGGTCCTATTAGTGTTTAAAGGATTCAAGCAGAGAAAATGACCCACAATAAATGGACCAAAATAGAGACTCCTAAAGACTATGTATGCTAAGCCCAACATGTTATAGCCCCAGAAAATTTGAGTTCCCCCAAAACTGAGGTGTCAAAATGACAGACGGGTTAAGCACCTGGACTTTGAATCTTAACCCTGCCATGTACTCGTTGGACATCATTGACCCTTTTATTTAAATTCTACACATAGGAAATAATGCCACATCTACCTCATAGGTGTTATATACACATCTAGCATATAGGCATTCAACAAATAATAGTTATTTAATTAGAAATACTTATCAAACACCTGGTTCTAAATAAATCTAATATGTTCTATATCGAGACCACAGAACAATAATTACTGAAATGTATGAATCCTTATTTCCTTATCATTTTATTGCCAATGCTCACCATTAAATTGCAGTCCTTCTCACTTGACTATGGTTTTAAGGCTTACAATAAATCACAGATATAAAGTATTAGAGTTGTGAAGACCTAAGAATCTTAGGGATCCTCAATCTAACCACCCACAGAATGTTAGCACTTTTTCTTTAGTAAACTTGGTCAATGATAATCCTGTAATTACATGCAAAACCATACTGAGAGCCCAACAGACACCCAGACCAATTATTACATGATAAGGAACTGAAGGTAGACTTTTATTCCCTCAGAACAGATGAAAAGTACCTCCTATGACTTCCATATACAAACTGGAGACTCGCCACCAGGAGCCACTCAGAACACAGATTCTCTACAACATCTTACAGAAAGACCCGAATGAATGTTTTGGACAGCCCAATATTTGAGAGCAGATTTCTCTTTCTCTGTGGTCTTCTTTACTCTTGAAAAAGGTCCCTCATTTCTTAAAGCCAATCTTTATGATTTCTAGACCAGTTCTAGTCTTACCCCACACCGCCTACCATACTGGATGTTCACACTTGCGCTTGCTCAAATTCATTGATGTCTCTTAGGCAGAATTGCCAACAGTATCCTCAGTTGTGGTGGGAAGATGTGTAAGATGGCCATCTATTCAATATATTTCCATTAATGGAATTCATGGCATCATCCTAAATGTTGGACTTTAATTTTCTAATTCACCTCTTTGGTTTCTTCCAAAATTTTAATTTTTAAGGAAATTTTGAATTGTATAATCTATTTTTTTTTTTTTTTTTTTTTTGGCGGTACGTGGGCCTCTCACTGTTGTGGCCTCTCCCGTTGCGGAGCACAGGCTCCGGACGCACAGGCTCAGCGGCCATGGCTCACGGGCCCAGCCGCTCCGCGGCATGTGGGATCTTCCCGGACCGGGACATGAACCCGTGTCCCCTGCATCGGCAGGTGGCCTCTCAACCACTGCGCCACCAGGGAAGCCCTGTATAATCTTTATATTTCATATTTCTCCCTTCTATGGCATCTCCTAAATAACAGACAAAACTATTAAATAGTTTTTAGTCCTCATTCTCTGCTTGAGACACTTCTCCCCTGTGACACTGAGCCACTATTAATATTCTTCAAGTATAGCCACTCAAACTTATTCCACAAGTCATCTGCCAATAATGTCATCCTGGGCAAAACTTGTCAAAACGTCATCCATGGGGACATCAGAAGACACTTTACCAGAATTTTTTCCAAAGCATTATTCAAGTGAAAAGGTATTTGGATTGTATTTTTGGTTGAATTGTCATGTAACAGTCCTATATTCTTAGAATTTAATACTCATAAATCTTTGAGTCTTAGAAAAGTATTTTTATAGATTGCAACTTGGAATTCTCAAACAAATCCCATCCTAGGTGTTAAGGTAGATTAGATCAAAAGTTCTTAACGAATCCATGCATGGACCTCAAAAATTATAGTTCTCCTAGGATCATAGGCAACATATTAAATTATGTGCATATGCATATTTTTCTTGGAATAACGTCTCCAGCTTAGAAGAGTCCCATACACAAAAATTACCATTGAACAAGATTAAGTCTAATTAAAAATGCCCCAAATTTAAACCTGTCTTATTCCCACTATATTTTCTATTTGTGCTCTGCAGCAAGACACTTGCTATCCCACTTTTATTCTCCATTCCTTCCCGATGACCCAAGATAGCCAAATGCACTCTGCTTACGGCTACAAGGATGACTGTGTTTTGAAACAGTGGCACATTTAAACACGGACACCTTCAAAGATTGAATTTAACCTAAATAAAACTTCTTGAGGCAATCACAACTTCTTCCTGTGAATTAGTCTTCTGATATCTAGTGTTTATGAGAAGAAGGCATTTTTTTTGTTGTTGAACATGAATCACGAGGACAAGAATGAAGACATGTGGAGGATTTTTTTAGAAAATAGGGAAAACTAAGTGAACTGATTCTGGCTAGGGTGCAATAAGCAAGACTAGTCCCTGACTTAGTCCCTGGGGCTATGACGCAAAGCATTTGGGTGCTCAGGAGGGAAATGTCATTTTCTGGGAGATGGGTAAAGTCTACGTGGATGGCTAACTATGAATAGAGTGAGCAACCTGAGTCAATATCAGGGATTGGAAGACAGACAGAATCTCTCTTGTTCCTGTAGCACTTCCCAGCGTAATTTTAATTATATACACAATCTCATTTTAAACACTGACTTTAGACTCTAACCTGTTGAAAGACATGAACTCACTGTTGCTATATGAAAAAAAAAGGCTCGACTTGGAAAGAGTGTAGGAAGGAGGAATACTGCTAGACAGGAAAGAATTTGTCTCAAGAATTAGAGACAAAGACAGAGACTCTACTCAGTGTTTCTGAGGTGAAAGAAGACCACTTTGTGGAAGGATTTCATACCCCTGACATTTTTTTCTTTCCATGTGCTAGTTTGTGTACTGAGATGCACAGGATGAAAATCACGTTTATTCAGTGGAGGTACATCAAATTTGTATTTTACTCAACTCTCTAGAAAGACTTTTCTGACTACTTAGATTTAAATGCCCCTTTTGGTACTCCTATGTCATTGCAATCCAAGGTAGCAATTGCTAAGAAATGGTTGAGATCATTTCTATATGTTCTGATATATTAGAGGGAAAATCCACATTAGCTATAAAATTTAAAGAAAGGATAAATAAACACTTAGTGGATTAGCACATAGCTTATTCCTTACTTACTGCATGGGCCTATGGAGATCTCTGGCTCTCCTGGGTAGCTCTCCTTTAAACAATGATTCAGTGATCCTAGCTCTTCATAACTTATGATGTCACTGTTTTCAGTATATGACTTCCACCGTTACCATAGAATGGGTGATTAGTCAGAAAGTTTTATGGTTCCTTCCCAAATGGTGTTCACCACTTCTGTTCACATGCCATCGTTCAAAAAGTAGTCACATAGATATATACCCATATGGTAGTTCTATTTTGAGTTTTTTGAGGAACATCCATACTGTTTTCCACTGTGGCTACGCTAGTACACATTTCCACCAACAGTGTACAAGGGTTCCTTTTTCTCCATATGCTTGTTAACATTTGTTATGTGTGGTCTTTTTGACTACAGCCATTCTGACAGGTGTAACCTTTACCAAGAAGGCAAAGGGCCTCTAGCCCACCCTCTATAGACTTGTATTTCAGCTGGAAAAACAAAAACAAAAACAAATTGTAGTTGCAAACTACTAAGATTTCAGCAGTGTTTGTTACCACAGCAAACCTTAGCCCATCCTGACTGCACATCTACCCAAAAGGAAAGCAACTTTAGGCTAATTAGCAATCCATGACATGTATGGTTTAGTAAGCATCACATGCATAAGATCTCTTTGATTAGCAAATGCTCAAAGCCCATTCAGTTTGGCTCGTATAAGAGGATAGGGTTCACACACAGCTGGACCCAGGAGCTAGAGTGGGGTCACTGAGAATCATATTCTTTCTTTTTCCCTTTATAGCTCTTCTGCCTCCTATAGTGCTTTTATTCCCAGGAAGGCTCTTCTAATTTGGAGGGCAAGATGGCTTTAGGCTCATACTTTACCAGATTAGCAACTTCAGTGAAAAAGGAAAATCTCTTTCCTGATAGTTATAGGAAAAGTTGCAGGTATTTCTCTCACTGCCCTGTTGGGATCACATGCTTATCTCTAAAGCAGGGGTAGCCAGAAGGATACAGTCCTCTCATTAGCCAAGTTTGGATCAGGTCACTACTCCAAGACTCAGGGTTAGTTTCATCCCCACCCAAACTGCATGGACAGAGTATGGGAAAACATGACTCCCAGAGGAAAATTGGAATGTCATAACCAAGAAGATGAATGGACGCTTGGGAGAAAATGCAAAAATGGTCACCAAAATGCATAATGCTTAAATAAGGGCACTGAACTTTGTTTTCTATAAGGTCTCTTCTAACTTTTTTTATGTCTCTGCTTTTCATTTCTTCAAAATTGTACGTTAATTTTTACAAACATGATAATTAGTCACTCTTTGTGATTAACTGTACTTAATAATAGCTACAGTTTAATGTTTCAGTATAATAAAATGGAAAACCATTTCATTCTCTTTTTTCTGTTATTAGTCTCTTCTATATAGGCATTTTTCCACACCCAGTGGCATTATATCCTAACTGCAAGAAAAGTAGCTAGGGGTGATGTAAACCCTATTGTGAGCACTGGCTCCACAATCTCAAAGCTGTAAAGTGACCACAAACCACATAGGGGCAATAAAGTTGGCCCCTTCTTTCTATTCAGGGATACTGTGAGAATAAATGTTTGTAAACTCTTTAAACCCTTCAGAGAAAAGTTGCTATATAAATCCAAGTGATTATTCATACCATTATCCAACACAAATTGAACGTCCATCCCCTGGAGACTGTTTCATTGCTAATTTCGCTGACAGCAGTTGATAAAGTTGACGTTTGGTTTTAATGGCACTGGCTAATAAGCTGTCAGAAGGTTTCACAATCTTATCAAGTAATACATTACATTACAAATATTAAAAATTACTCTTGGAATTAACATAATCTACTTTGGACACTCCATTGAATTAATCTGATAGGTTATGCCAAGTTTTGTTCTTTCCTTGTTACCCTAGGGAGACTTACATAGTCATTGGATATGGGAATGAATGTTTATAGAGTTCTGTACGTGTGTGTGTGTGTGTGTGTTTGCTGCATATGTACTTCTGAGGATGAATACTCAGCCTGCATCAGAGTAGCTGGTATTTTGGCTTGATGCTTTGAACTTTTGAAAATACACACAAACCTGCATCACCTGGTTCTGCCCAGATCCCTGGAGAGCTTTCAGGTTTTGAGACTACTCCAGTCGTTATTATGGAAAGAGTGTAGCATTTAGAAAAAACCTGAAGATGAAACCACAATAATTGCTTCTATTTATTGAGAGTCTCCTCTGGATTAGTGCTTTTCATAATTATTCATTTTATCCTTGCAACAACCCTTTAGATAATTTTATCAATTTAAACTCATACTTCCAAGTGACAGAAAACCCAGCTCAGACTGGCTCAAACAAGAAAGAAAATTTATTAACTTGCCTGCAAATTCAGGGCAGAATCCAAGAGCCATAGACATGGCTCAACCAAGTCTCAAATGATATCCCTGGGATCTTTTTCTCCATCTTCATCTTCTAGATAGACTCTGTTCTCAGAGTCCTTGTGGTGAATGATAGCACTTAGCTCAAACTCACAAATATAGCACTCAATCCAGCAGACAAGAGAATCTATTCGTTCCATCAGCTCAGAAAATATCTACCAGAATTCAATTTTCCTGGTTTCGATTGGCCAGACTTAGATCATGTGACCAGCTCTAAGCCAATCATCAAAGCCTGAGGGATGATGCTCTAGATTGTACTGATTGGCTTAGCCTTAACCTAGGTCACCTGTTTGTACCCTGGAGGGGAAAGACAGAGACAAATTCATTCAAAGCCCAAGAACCAAGAGTGGGGTGGAATCGTACCATCAAAACAAAATTGTGATATTGTTGCCGTAACAGTGGAATGGAGGGAAAGAATGGGTGCAATGCAGGAATATCAATAAATATCCATTACAGATGGACACTGTCTTCGTTTTACCCAGAGGAAACAGAGGCTCAGAGAAGCTAAGTGACTTACATGATATCATACCTCTAATGAATGACAGGGCCAGAATTTGAAACAAAGCCCCTGTGTCTTAAAGTTAATGTTCACTGTTGTCTTCTGAGACACAGTGAAGTGATAGCCTATATGGGAAGCAGCATATCTTACTAAGCCTGAGAAAGTCAGGTCCCAGGTGTCCACTCTCTTTGGGACAGAGAGAGCTAGAAAGCAGTACCATCTGGAGTGCTGGTCATCTACACTGTACGCCAACCATGAAGCTAGCTCAGAAGGAGAATCAAACAACTTGCATTCAGTGGAGTGGGAGGAAATTGGCATCAAATGCTCTGTCCAAATTCCTGTAACCTCCACCTTCCAGGGATGACTGGGAAGGTGGTGTATACACTATACTGCTATAGAAAAAAGTTATTTTCAGGAATGTGTTTCATCAGGAATACATTTTTCACATCCCTTAGCATATTGAGAATGTTCAAAAAGGCCTCATAATCACTATCATCAAAGTATATCGTAATCACCCATCCTTAAACAGACCAAGGGACCTTGGTAATGAACTCATGCAAATCTCTTAATGCACATGGATTTGTACTACAACTGTCCTTACACCCAGGAGCTGATATATGTGATAGTTCTTTGTAAAATATAGAGTCTTCTACACATGAATGTGATTATCATTCCTGTTTCTAAGATTACAACTTTAGACCCCCCAAAATGGTGCTATAAACACATATGTTTAAGATAAAGTAAGCAAAAACAAATTAAAGGAAGTCAGGTCATTTAATAATACTAGTGTTGGGAATGGGATAATGCCCAATAATTATACCAATGCAAATAAGAACTTTACAGAACAGAATAGTATGAATTTAGGTAGATTTAGGACTGAACATTCAAAGGTATGCTATAACCAAATATCTGAAGCACATTTCTGATGAAAAGGTTAGATGAACAGAAAAAGTGGTCAGTGAGGTGTTTAGTGAAGAGAGGATGGTTATTGAAAGCAGTAGCTATATTGTTACTAATTTGACTAATACCAAGATGATATAGCTGTTGCTGACTCTCCCAGTGGCAAATCCATTCTGACTAACTTCCTGTCAGCCAGGCCAGCCGAGGTCTCTCTTCTATGGAGACTTACTTCACTGTGCCATAGCGGATTTGCAGGCAAACTCTGTCTCCAGCTAAAACAGAGAAGGTTGACTGTTCTCTCTTATAGGGCCTTAATGTCAGTCCAGTGAAATCTAAAGAAATAATCTGATGTGATTAGAACACATAATTAGAAACTGATATAGCAGGGACTTTTATATGTAATTATTCATACGTTTACTCAGTAAACATTGTTTGAGCAGCTAGGAAGCACTGACACCGTGCTGCGCTGTGGTGAGTTCTGGAAAGCCCTGAGGTGTGGACATGGCTGCTCTAGCATGCATGCGATTATGTTAAAGAAAGACGTGTTTTTTAAATCAATATCTGATAAGTGCGTTGACCGACATAGGAACAGAGAAAGATGGGAACATGGAGAAGGGAACAGTTTGGCGGCACAGGAAATAAACAGGCTTGGCCGGCCTTGACTTTCTTTCAGGATGAGTCATAGTTTGCCGCCTAAATAGACTACTTGGACTAAACGTCTCACTTATTCTAATTTTCAGTACACCCCACTGCTTCCAACCCAGTTTTGCTGAGCTCTCTAAATTCCTGACACACTACTATCTACCGACTCTTCTCACTTCCTCAGATACAATGAGGCGATGTGATGAATTGAGCCTGATAGCCTTGGGCTTGACTTTTGTTCATGTCACTACCGACAGACCCTCGAGCCAAAAGAGTAAACCTCTCTTTAGTAGTTCTCGGACTTCCCCGGTGGCACAGTGGTTAAGAATCCGCTTGCCAGTGCAGGGCACACGGGTTCAAGCCCTGGTCCAGGATGAGAAAGTCCGTGCACAGAAACGAAGGCCCAAAGCAGCCATAAATAAATAAATAAATAAAAATCGCTTTTAAAAAAACCTCTCTTTAGTAGTTCTGCATCAAATGAGCCTTCCAGGAGTGGATGTTGAGACAGAGTTACAAGTGCAAGAGGCTTATGGAGTGGGTGGTGGGAAGAAGCCTGTGAATGGTAACAAGGGGAGGAAGTAGGACAGGGCAGGGAGAGCCTCAGACTGCAATGCAGATCTGACAAAGTCTCAGCCAACCCCTCAGAGAGCACCAGAGCAAACACTACCTGTTAGAGCACGGACATCCCTCCACAAGCCACCACTGGGCAAAAATAGTTAGGTCCTAATGCCCCAGGAGTACAACCTTGCTCAAATGCCCTGGCCAATCCAAGGGTTCTATAGCTAGAGTGTGTCATCTGACGTCACTCCCCACAAATAAACAGCAAGTTCTTGACTGAAGAGCTGTCTCAGCCCTGCACCTCAGTGGTGGCCACCGATTCTCAAAGACTTGCTATAGCGCCACCTTCTCTCTAGTGATCACTGAGTTAGCATAAGGATGGTTATGCTTCACAATGACTGGAAATTTGACTCTAAATCTATCAATAACCCACAAGACAGGTTAAGCAACCTCAACTACTCCACATTTTAAACAGCTGAAATTAGTTAAGGCGTCAAAAAAAAAAAAGAACTATGACCACCAAATGTCATTTGTTCATATGCACAGACACAAAATGATCTTAGTTTTCACAACAAGCTGTTATTTTGAGACCTGCATAAGCAATCATGAGAATGTTTATTGTGTGAATAAATTACAGCTTATCATATCACATAGTGGAGAGAGACAGGGCAACAACAGGCAATAGTGGAGAAGGAACGTATTTACAGTCAAAGCTAGGTTTGAATCCCAAACCTGCCATGAAAGGCTATATGTCCTCAGGAAAAATTACATAGTTTATTTGAACCCTAGTTTTCCTCACCTGTAAAATAGAGTTAATAATACACATCTCACGGCCTGTGCGTATAGTGGAAGAATCTCTATGATGTGTTGATTCCTAAGGACCCCTGGTTGTTCCTGACTGTTCTGCAGCCATTTTCTACCTAACAATGCTTGGAAGGAAGACATCACTGTCAAGCTCTGAGTTCCGAAATAAAGTGCTGTTTGCTTAAGTCTACAGGGAGATAATAACCTTGAAACCCAGACTGATTCAAGAAAAAGAAAACGGTGTCTCAGAACTCCCACAGTTTTTTTTTTTTCTTGCTTTTTTCTCTCTCTTATTTATGTCTTTAATATGTAACTTTAATATGTAACTGGAACTTGGAGGAGTCACTGTATGGAAATCACAGAGAGGGGAGAATAAAGGACAAGACGTGGGGGAAGCCACACTTTAAAAGGAGAAGAAATGTTCTCCTGATTACACAAAGTAACTTGGAAAAATTGAGAATGAATGAGACCAGATGCTCCCTGGCTCTCTAAGAAGGGAGTTAGGACAATCCACCCACGCCAGGACTGGGTGCAGTGACTGAACCTCAGGATTGTAAGTAGAGATCCAAAGACACAAGGCCCAGAGATGGTGTTGTCTCTCTATAGTTACTACCTCCAAGGTCCAGCATGATCCCTTGTGGATATATAGTTTACCCACAACTTTATAAGTAGTAACTTTACTAGACTCTACATACATTATCCTAATTTCCACATACCATCTGTTTTCTGCTGGGAATACTGCTTTTACAGATGTTAATATCATAATGTCAGAAGATCACACCTACCTAGGAAGATGATAGAAACCAAAGGCTTTTCTTAGACCACGAGATAGCAAAGAGGTTAGAATTGTTTTGGAAAATAGAAATGCGTACTGAAATATCCTAGTTTCTTTGTCAGACCGAATTCTGACAAATATGACAGAACTTTTTAACTAAAAAAAATAAAAGTCATATTCATTTTCAAATTCAAAGTTAAAAAAATAATAATTTCTTTTAAAATAGGTTTCTTTTCCTGTTTCCTTCCCAAATAATTTAATGCAAAATGATTCGGTGGGGCTGAGTAAGGCAGGTGTCTGTGGGTGGAAGAGGCAGATTAAGGTAGCCCAGCACAGGAGTTAGAGTCTGAGCAGAGTAAGCAGAGTATCTGCCTGGCAGGGCTGCCCAGCACAGAGGATGGGAGCCCAATCAGGTGTTGGAGGGCACCCCAGGGGAGGGGCAGCCTGCCAAGGATGTCAGAGTCTGACTGGCCTCTGGAAGGCATTTGTGTGGGAGTGTTACCCTGTGGGGTTACTGGAGCCTGAACAGGGTAAGAGGAACCTACACGTAGGGGGATGGTGGTATGGGCAATCAGGTACAGGATGTCACAGTCCAGGAAGAGTGAGGAAACATTGATGTTGAGGGCATCCCAGCACAGTGTCAGAGCCTGAGAAGGCAGGGGAGGGTTTCTACGTGGAGGAAGAGGTTGGCCCAATGCAGGGCACCAGAGCCTGGGCAGGGGGAAGAAGGTATCCATATAGGGGAACGGCAGCAGCAGCCCAGCCTGGGAGATTTGAGCTCAAGCGAGGAGAGGAAGGCATCTATGCAGCAGAGAGAGGAATAGAAATGTAGGCAGAGAGGTGTGTCATAACCTGGGCAGGTGAGGAGGGTCCCCAGGAGGGATTGGGGCTTGGCTGTGACAGGGGTCCACTGGAGGGTATGAGAGCCCAAGCAGGGTGAACAGATGATCTTTGCAAAAGTGAAGGGCGGCCCTTGTGGCAAGGGATGGTTTACATGCAGAGAGAATGATCAAATAAGTAAATGCATTAAGGGTAATGGATTCGAGATTCTCACTATTAATAATAGAAAGAGAGTTCTAAATATAAAAAGAGAGGAAACCAGAATGAACCCTGGAGTGTCAAATTGGAATTGGAGGTGCTGATATAATCTCATGGTTTTTAATATATAAATAGATGAACACAGCAATGAGGATGATGTAAACGTGTATGTGTGTATATCTAGAGTATGTGCATATATTCCCTATCTCTGTCCACAGAAAGGACCTAAGAGCTGAGTCATCCCAGTAGCAATGATCAAACATAGCAGTTGCATCTTGGTTTCTAAATAGTACTGTTTGCCAGTAAAAGGAGTCAGAGTTACTTGGAGAAATGGCTGAATCTAGGGCTGAGACAGGGACAGTACAGAATGAGCCTGGAGCACCTTTTTTTGGCCAGTATAAAGAAGTATGCAAAGATGGATGGGAACATATCAAGAGGACACATGTGCCAACCTAGAAGGGCTCCCATTTGTCAAATCACAGATAATTAGAGCATCAAGAAATAATAAGAGTAATGGACTATGACCTATTGAATAAAAGAAGAATCCAAGTGTCTACACTGATGTAAGTATATCAATGAATAAATTGAAAGGTTGATGAATAATGGGATATTTACATAGTTTCATACATAATACCTCCCTTCAAAACACTCATTAACCACAAAGGAAAGAGGAATAATTTTACAGTGGAGAAGACCGATAGAGTCCACTTAATCAAGTGGTCAATGTTAATATCCCTAGTAACAGGACAAGTGGAAATGATGTGTGACCTGACAGGAAGCAAGAAGAAGGACACAGCACCAGTTCGATGGTCTTCCTACCAAAGGTGCATATCATGAATCTACTGACAAAGAAACGGCAGACCAACCCATATAAGGGACGTACTACAAAATAACTGGCTGGTACCATTCAAAAATATCAAGGTCATTAAAGTGCAAGGAAGACTGAGAAACTGTTCCAAGCTGAAATAAACTAGAGACATGCTATCTAAAAACAACTATTGTAGAACACTTGGAGAAACTTAGTTGGGGCTTGAGGATTAGATAGCAGTAATGTATCAATATTACCTTCTGATTTTGACAGCTATTTTGTGATCATAGAGAAGAATGTTCTTATGTACAGAAAATAAATATTGAATGATTTGAGGGTGATGGGACATCATGTTGGCAAATTACTCTCAAATGGTTTCGGGGTGGGGGGGAAGGGAAATTCTTTATGCTGTACTTCCAAGTTTTATTTAAACTTGTTATTGTCTGGAAATCACTCTGAAAAAGTTATTGGAAGATTTCATCACAATCTAGCACTAAGTCTACTGCCCTTCAGTCATTTTGAATATGCAAACTTTGTCTTTAATGAGTATTTTTGCCTTTTTTAGCTCCTTCAGCAAAAAGAACTCAGATCCATTCTTAGGAAGATAATCTGGGTCATATAATTTATAGGGTAACAGTTGGCAACATGACAACCCCAGTGAGATTTCTCTCTCTTTTTTTAGCTAACCGCTTCTACTTAGAAATAAAACTTTAAATATTCTGCTCTGACCTTTTTGCCTCGGAGGAGAGTTTAATTACCTGCCCAGTTTACATAAATTATGTTGCCTGTTTGTCTAAAATTGAATCCTGGGCAGAGATCAATATGGCCTCAGAAAAGCCAGAGCAAATGACTTCTCTCAAATGCCATCAAAGGTCACCAGAACCTTTCCTGCTTGGATGGGGACACATTCTGTTCGACAACCTGGAGCATGTCACAGGCCTGCTGCCTGCTGCCTTGGGTACCAACAACAAGAGCATGATTGATCATCAGTTAGAGGACACTGGGTACAAACTCCCTCAGGAGTCAGCTCTGTGGAATTAATTGAATACCATGATGAGTCTGATTCATCATCCTCCAAAAAGAAAGGGGAAAATGGCACAGAACACACCCAGAGCTTGATGCATGAGGTTTCGTGGAGGTTAACTGCAATTTAGATTCAAGATGCTGACGGTCACAGACAGTGCATGTGCTATTTGGGTGCAGATGCACAAAATAATCCAGGCAAAAAGTACCTTTCAATCTCTTCATTCTTCTTCCTCTTAGGAAGGAGTTACTGGTGACGGCCAACTATGTGTCTGGCTCTATTCAAATAATCACATTACAAAATATTTCATGGTAGAGGTATAAATAAAGTGTAAAATGATTTTAGACAGCAATAGAATTTTCATCTGGGAGATTCAGAGAAAGCTTCATAGAGGGTATAATGTTTGATTGGTAACTAGAAGAAGGGATATAACTGTAACGAATATTTGGAAAATGAATGCAAGAGGAAATAGCAAGAGCAATGTGACAGGAACTGTGTAAATTTGAAGCCCAGGAATTACTTCGATACAACCAGAGCCACAGGGAAATAGTATTGGAAAGAGAGAACAGCTCATGGATGCTGAAGTAAAAGCCTAAGAAAAAATATGCATGTGGTGTAAAGCCAGAGGGAGAAGAATCAACAAAGAAGAAACAGAAACATGTAGAAAAGTTGGAGATTTCCATTAGCTTAAAGACAAAAGAAGGAGAGGAAAAAGTGCTGAACAAGGTCAAAATGTACACAGTGGTCAAGATAGTAGAACTGAGAAACCACCGATAATGTGATAGCAAGAGCAATTCCAGCCTCAAAAAACATGGAGAACATCAGATCTCAAGGGAAAGGAAGAAACTGTATTGAAAGTCAATGTAGTAGGTGTGAATTGACCTTTCCCATAGTTTGGTGGTGAATGGAGATAGGATGGAAGTAAAGATAGAAGTGCAAAGAGGAAGAAGAAAAAGAGAGGTAAGGGGATTGATCTGCTAATGAAAAGCAAACCATCGTGGTAGGCAGAAGGGTTGGCTGCAACATAGAGAGATTGGTGCTCTAAGGAAAATAGCTGATAACTGTTATATCAAGTTCTCAAGGGGGTGATGAGAGGAGATAGAATTGAAAGTATAAGAGTATCTTTTCCAGCAGAAGAAGGAAAGAAACGATAAGAAATTTTAAGATAGGTATGATGATGAGCGTTGTGGAAAAGAGATGAAAAAATCCAAAATATGTGACTTTACAATTTTATATACATTAACAGGTGAGATAAATGTGCAAGAAGAAAAGGAGGTGTAAGTAAGGAGAGGTGATTTGTGGGATACACAATCAATTGTGAATAGCAACTCTTGTGGGGGCACAGATTTCAATCAAATGCAGAAAGCTTTTGTGTTCATAGAATAATGAACCATATTAGGGCAGGATGAGGTAATTATTGTAAATTACTGTAACAAAAAGAACCCAGAGAATTCATTGGCTTACAGAACAAGATGTCTATTTCTTTCTTATGCCTAGGGTGGGGTATCCAGGTTATCTGTGGCTCTTCCCTACTCAGCCACTTAAAAACCTAGGTTTGCAATGGCTTTGTCATGTTCAACATGTGACTTCCAAGTTTGCTCTGTGTCACCATCTCAGTAGAAAAGATCTTAGAAGAATTTGCATGGGAGGTTTTATGTCCAGACCTGGAGGTGGAACACATCATTTCTGCTCATATTCCATTAGCTAGAAGCCAGTTCCGTGGCTGACCTGATGTGGGTGAACAGCTAGTAGGCTCTGTGGAGAAATCTATGACTCTATGCTAAGAGATCAGGACCCATGTTAATATGCCAGATCTCCTAAAGCTTAGAAAGTTCTTCCCCAAAGACAGACAATACTAAATTATTCATGATATAAGCTTCAAAGTTTGTAGAACATCAAGGGCCACAGGCTTGCTGGAGCTCTCCTTGGTGCTGAACCCTGTATAGCTGCCTGGATCTCTCCAATATAAATAAGATTCCCACAGAAAAGGGTAAGGAGCAACATGGTACATAGACCTTGAGGTGATACATTAAAATTAATATTGTTGCTCATACAGAAATTTCCACTGAACACCTTGTTTGTCCACTTGATGGGAATGATTGAATGAAGGAGTGAAAAGAACCTTGGACTGAGAATTAAATAATCTGGGATATAGTCCAGATGTTGTCACTAATTCTCCAATGATCTAGCCAAGTCACTTCTTTCTTCTGTTTCTCAATTTTCCCTCTTTTACATGCTGCTAACGGGCTCAGTGGATCTTGTAAACTTTCCTAGTTCAAAAATAAATGTGTTGTAAGTCTTTTTAGAGTTGACAATGTTTTCTTGCCTCTGTATCTCATGAAGGAAGAGCCCCAAGTAAGTGTTCAGCTGTAAGGCATTCTCAAACACTGATGTCTGGAATACAAATTATAACTCCTTTGTGGAAGGTAGTTTGGTACAGGTTTCGAGAGCCTTAAGTAAGCTCATGCTGAAGGAAATACAAGAAACCTTGGTGTCTGCAGAGAATTATATATAATTACATATAATAGAGAAAATTAAAAGAAATCAAAATGTCCAAGTTCAATAGGAATATTAAATACAAGGAATATATGCTGTCATTAAAAATAGGGGTTTTAAGGTTTAGTTAACATAATGAATATTGAGGAGTCATTAAAATGTTTGGTTAATTATTTAAGATAATAGAAGTATGCCATAAGTTTCATCTCTAAAAATGTCAGCCCCTCCCAATACTCCCTTGCATTTCCCCTTAGCTCCTATTACCACCTGAAATCTATACATTCTGCTAATCGTGTTTATTTTTGTCTCTCCAACCTGGGATGTATGCTTCATGAGGGCCGTAATATTTTTGTCTCTTTCGCCCCTTGTTTTAACCCCCATTTCCTAGAAAATTACTTGGAAGAGAGTTCCTATTCAATAGCTATTTGCTGAATGAATAATTTAGTGTCAAGTGAAAATGCAGATAAACTTAGATACAGAGCATGATGACTCTAACTTTATAAAGTTAACATATATGTATATGTGAGTTCGAATATGTCTTGGCTATTTATCATAAGTTTATTTTGTCTTGAAATGCAAAAGTAAAAAAAAGGTATAAAAGACACTCATTTTGGGGCTTCCCTGGTGGCACAGTGGTTGAGGGTCCGCCTGCCGATGCAGGGGACACGGGTTCTTGCCCCGGACCGGGAGGATCCCACATGCCGTGGAGCGGCTGGGCCTGTGAGCCATGGCCGCTGAGCCTGCGCGTCCAGAGCCTGTGCTCCGCAACGGGAGAGGCCACAGCAGTGAGAGGCCCGTGTACCACAAAAAATAATAAAAACAAACAGAAAACAAACAAACAAAAAACCCTCAACAGCTTACCTTCACACTCAGAATAAAATCCAAACTCCTTATAAACTATCGCCTAAAGACTCTGGACAAATCCCCCAACTTCATCTCTTGCCCTCCCACTTTCACCTCACTTTATTGTACTTTTTCCCTTGTCCTCAAAACACAAGATCTTAGGTTTCTCTCACACCTTTGTACTGATTTCCCCCTGCCTGAAGTGCTTTTCCTTCAGATTATTTCAAGCTGGCTGCTTCTCATTCTCTAAGCCTCTAATCAATATCACTTCTCAGAGAGGTTTCCAGGACCACCCATCCATGCCAGTTCCATGTGAGTCACTGCCTTCCTACTGCCTCAGTCATTGAAGTTAAACATTTATCTTTGTCTGAAATTGTGCACTTATTGTGTGTATCTGTCTCTTCCTCTAAAAATTAAGTTTCCTGGGGGCAGGAAAATTATCTGCCTTCTCTATATTCCAAAACCTAGCATGGATATATAGACTTACTCAACAACTATTTGTTCAGTGAATGAATCAATGATTCTGACTTTTGCTCATAACTGCTCCAAGGTGTAGTATTTCTCCTACTCCATCCTTAGTATCTTCCATTCCCATTCCTGCTAATTAACCTCATTTTGGATCTTTGACCTTACTTTCATAAGACTTTTTCAGCCTTATTAAGGTATAATTGACAAATAAAATTATAATATATTTAAAGTATACATCATGATGATTTAATATACATACACATGTGAAAGGATTTCTCCCATCTAGTTAATTATCATATCCATCACCTTACATATTTATCTTTTTTACATTTTGGGTGAGAACGTTTAAGTTCTACTCTGTTAGCAATTTCAATCACACAGTACAGTATTATCAACAATAGTCACCATATTATATTCAATACATTGGATCCTCAGACCTTATTCATCTTGTAACTGAAAGTTTGTACCCTTTTACCAAACTCTCCCTATTTCTCTGATCCTCCAGCCCCTGGCAACCATTCTTCTATTCTCTGTTTCTTTGAGTTTCACTTTGTTTTTTTTTAATTCCACATATAAGTGATACCATGCAGTATTTGTCTTTTCTCTGTCTAGCTTATTTCACTTATGCATAATGCCCTCAAGGTCCATCCGTGTTGTTGCAAATGGCAAGATTTCCTTCTTTCTCTGAAGGCTGAATAGTATTCATATATGTATATATAAAACATCTTTATTCATTCACTCATTCATGGGTACTTAGGTTGTTTCCATATCTTGGCTACCATGAATAATGATGCAATGAACATGGTAGTGCAGATACCTCTTCAATATCTAGCTTTCAATACTTTTGGATATATACCCACAAGTGGAATTGCTTGATCACATGGTGATTCTATTTTTAAGTTTTTGAGGAAGCTTCATACTGTTTTCCATCGTAGCTGCACCAATTTACATTCCCACCAAGAATGCACAAAGGTTCCTTGTTCTCTGAATCCTTGCCAACACTTGCTATCTTTTGTCTTTTTGATGACAGCCATTATAACACCTGTGAGGTGATATCTCATTGCAGTTTTGACTTGCATTTCCATGATGATTAGTGATAATGAGCACCTTTTTGTGTATCTATCGGCCATTTGTGTGTCTTCTTTGGAAAAATGTCTATTCAGTTCCTTTGCCCATTTTTAATCAGATGGATTGGTGGGGTGGGGGGTGCTACTGAGTTGTATGAATTCTTTGTGTATGTTGAATATTAATCCCTTATCAAATATATGATTTGCAAATAATTTCTCTGGTTTCTCTTCAAATCATATAAATCTTCCACATTTTACTTTCATAAGATTTTGAAGCAAGGCTTGGACTTCAAATGATAACAGTATGGGTAAAGATATGAGCAGAGGACATTCCAGGATGAGGACATGTATGAGAAAAGGGATAGAGAAAGGTAAGGAATTTTATGATGTTCATTAAAAGCTATTGTAAAGTCTATAGTCATCACATTAATCAGAACTCTTGTGTTAATAAGGGACAGTGTTTTAAGCCAAAAAGGAAATTTATTACCTCATCTTACAAGAAAATTCAAGCATGGGCTTCAGGCATTGGTGCATCCAGGTGATCAAAGAATGTTATCAGAAATATTTTTCTTTAATCTTTCATACTGTTTCTTTTGTGTTGGCATTTTTTCAAGTAATCTTTTCTTCAGGCAAAATTTCATCTTAAATCCTAAAATTTCATCTTAAATCCTAATTTCATCTTAAATCCTAATAGCTTAACAATATAAATAAATTGATATCAATTCTTTCCTAATAGCTACAGAAACATTTCAAAAGGTTTCTGCTAGTCAGATGTACTAGTTAACCTATTGTTTCCTAACCAATCACCCTAAAACTCATCATTTAGGACAATGATATTTCATTATTGCTCATGAGTCTGCAGGTGGGACTAGTGGTTCTGATAGTCTCAGTGGGGCTCATTGGTGCATCTGAAGTCAGCTGTGGGACAGCTGGCTGCTGATCTCGTCCGGGCTCTCAACTTGTTTGGGCAACGGCAGACTGGCTGTTCTAGAGTAACGTTAGCTAGAACAACCAGGCTCTCCTCCTGTGTCTCTCACCCTCCAAAAACTTAGCCCAGACTTTTCTCATGGCAGGTGCATGGTTCTAAGAGAGAGGGTGGAAATACACAAGTCAAATTGAAGTCAATACTTAGAATTAGTACATTACTTCTGCTGCAATGTATTTGTCCTGTTAAGTCACAAAGCCAGTCCATATTGAAAGGACTGGGAGGAACTGGGAAGAGGTTTAAAGTCACATTGCAAGGGCATGGATACAGGGAAGGTGAAAAATTGAGATCATTTTTACAATCAATCTCATACTGGACTTAGGTCAGAGTCCTATCATTAAATTAGTTCCTATGAACCAAGTGTGAACAGAAAGCTTAGCAGTAATGGTTTCTAAGGGAAAAGTGAAGGGCTGTTCCCATAAGAAGTGATGATTAGAAAGCAAGCTCAGCCGTTTTCCACTACATGGGATATACAAGCAGGAAGTCAGTTTGTCATAGTGTTTTAGAGCATAAGGTTTTGATTCAGACTGTTGATATTGGAATCATAACCCTGCCACTTCCTCTGTGTGTTTAAAACATTACCTAACCTCCATAACCCAGTTTTCTCATCTGTAGTATAGAAATAATCACAGTTCTTCTCTCCTGGAGGTCTTTTAAGGATTAAATCAGACAATACAAGTTAAGTGCTTTCAAGGGAACCTGGTACTTAGTAAATGTTCACTAAATCTTAGCTGTTTTGTATTATTATTTGGCAAAAGTCAAGTTGTGAAATATTATGACAAAAAGAGCCACCTATCAGGAACATGATTTAAAGGAGAAAGCTTGACTTTCTTTACAATGATGGAGTGAGATTCCTCCCTTTCATTTCCACTATACTTGCCTTACTGAATTCAGTTTCTAATATCATATTAGAGCCCCAGGGGGAAAATACCCTTCCATAAAGAAATTTAGATAAATTTCAGACTTAAGGAAACAAAAGCTATAAATATGAGTTTGTAGCAAGGACACAAAACTGTGTCAGCATGGTTCCAGGGTAGTATGGAGTTCATCATCAATTATTAAACAAGGTCAATATTTGTGGCACAGAGAAGGCTTTTAGCATATATTATTTATGCAGATGGTTGTAATAGGTTCTCCATCCTTGAACAGGGAGATTTGAGAGTGGAATACTATTAACAAGAAAACTACTTGGCACAGGAAATAGGATATCTTCTTTTCCAGGAAATAGTTTCTCTCACTCTCTCTTCACTATCTTATTTCTACAAAAGGAAAGAATCTCTAATAAATCTGTAATTACTATGCTTCTCCATGCCTTATATTATGGAGAAGGTGTATAGGGAAGGAAGAAGAAGGTTCTAGGAAAAAAATAATATTGGTTCTGGCCCTCAGGAAGCCTACAATCTGGCTGAGTAAATATAGTTTCAAGTATGAAGCAGGACAATGGTCTATATTAACAAATGCTGTAACATGGAATAGAGACAGATATTTAGGGGTTAAGTTCAGACGAGAAGTGATCAGCATGAGCTAAAAAATCATGATGGGCATAACAGGGGATGGCATTTCCCCCAAAGTGTGATTGGGAGGCAATGAATCCCACCCATTCAATAAACAGATACCTGCACAGGACAATGTGAGATCATGTCCCTATGGTCCATGGGAAGAGCATGCATTGTGATAGTCCATTGACAACCAGAGAGGTTAGAAAACATACAGGGCTTTTAATGGTTACCTGTTAAATGACCTGATGGGGAATTAGTTCTGAATGTCAAAAGATTAGTGTCCTTAAAAATGAGCAAAAAGAAGAGGCAAGGGGCAGAAATCAGAGCTCACAGAGATTGGAACCAGCTACATTGGACTCTTCCTCTCAATCCCAGCCCCTGCCCCACTTTGTTTGACTTCATCGATCCTCAGTATCCCCATCTGTAAAATGGAAATTGCAATAGTAGCTACTGCATATGGTTACCATGAAATCTAAGTAAAGCGGTTAACACAGTGCCTGCCACAGAATGATGATTCAATAAATGTTAGCGCTATTAACTTCTCTTATTATAGGTATAATTTGGGAAGTCATAGAGTCAGAATGTTAGAGCTGGAAAAAATATGACATGCCATCAAACCTAGCTCAGTATAATCTAGAGGTATGACGTTCTCTTCTAACCATCTTGCTTCTGAAGACAAGGCGGAAACTCAACCAAGTTGACTGCGAGTTTTTTTATTTGCATTTATCTATTGATTTCCTCCATAGAGGGCTTTTATGAGACCAACTTAATACAGCATGTTTCCCCATTTTCATCAAGGATTATAAACAAGGTCAATCTATATAGAGATGGGCTTTCAGCAGAAACAGTGATGTCATCATGCTCAATGAGTTTCATCGAAAGACTCTTCCAGATAATGATGAGAGTAAAATACGCCCAGGTTCCCCTTTTGTTCCTTTATTAATGAATTTGAGTCCACAGAAACTCAATAAAAGTGACAGAGAAGGCTCATGAGCATCATTGAAATCATCCTTACCAGGGGCAACCTGCATATCACAAAGCCAATTTTCCATTAATAAAAGACCATACCCAGAGCAGGATACTACGCTCTACTGCATTTGTACTATGTGTAGTAGAAGTGGTTCATCTGAGTGGTGGCAGAGTCCCAAGCATGCAATTTGAGCTCAGTTGCTACAGGATTTCATTGGCTTCACTCTGGTCTTGGCTCAGTCCCTTCCTGGCCCCCACTTTTGACCAAATTCAAACCCTCTTGCCTAGACTATTGAGAGAGCCCCATAGCTGGTTCTCCTACCTGTTTTCTCTTCCTATCACCAATCCGTTCTCCACAGGGCTGACCAAAATATCTTTCTCAAGCACAGACCTGCAAATTCCCTACTTTTTAAAAGATGCTCACTGGCTCCCCGCTTCACCTCTTAGCTTTTATTGCCGCTGCTACTGTTGTTGCTATTATTGCCATTAGAATCACCATCATCATCATCATCATGATTATCATTTCCGGATAAAATCCAAACTCCTTTAAATACAATTCAAGATCTTCAAAATCAGCCACTGTTTCCAGCTTTATAATAATTAAGATAACTACCGTTTATTGAAAGTTAATACGTCACAGGTCCTGTGCTCAATGGTTTACTTTCATTATCTCATTTCATTCTTACAACAATCCTGAAAGGTAGTCTTATCATACCCATTTATCAGATGAGGACACTGAGGCTAGGAAAAGTAATGTATCTTGCTTAAGGTCGCACAGGCAATAAGCAACAGCCAGAATTCAAACCCTGATTTGTTTCACTCCCAAACCCAGGCTGTTAACCATCATTCTCTCAGCCTCATCTCTGATCACCTCTCCCACACTCCCATCTCATGCACACCTGACTACTGGCCCCTCTAAGGAAAACTGATCCCGCAAATTTTTCAGGCCATTGCACATACTTTTGCTTCTCCATGGAAAGCTGGAACATCCTCCAACCCATCACAGCAAGGGAGCCACCTCAAATGTCACTCTAGCAGATGCTGTGAGCCTCTGGCCCAGTGTCCATGTACAGCACTGGGTACACTCATCTGTCAGGGGCTGCAGGCACTGGATGCTAAAGCTGACCACTCATAGCTCCCTTCCCTAGAAAGATTGCCCTTGTCTTTCCTAGAGATGTCCAGGATGTGACCACACAGACACACACCCACTCAGGGCAAATGACTGACTGATGAAGAGAAATAAAAACTCAGGCCCCTTGCGTTAGATAGGACAACTTCTGTGGTGCAATTTGAAAGTGCATCTTTGCATAGGTCCTTGCCCTGTCCTATCCTACTTCCCTTACTACTTGGCTCCTCTAAGAGTACACCCTAAATTAATCCCCATCTCAGGCTGTGCTTCTAGTGAACGGACTTAAGCCAGGCTCTTCCTCTGCGATGCCGTTCCTTACCTCCCCAGAAAGACTTTATATTTTCAGCATCAATGCTGATAGAACATATTTCCATTATGGCATTTAGCATAGCATTTAACACTGTTCTGATAATATTGTACCGAAAGTCCTTCTCCTTCGATAGATCATTGGTTCTTCTAGGTGAAGGACTGTGCCTTTTGAAGCTCTGTACCCTCACACAGTGACAAACATTCAGGAGGCAGGCACTCTATTTCCTCCAGCTCACAGGAAACTCTCCGCCCTGCCTGTCAGACTGGAAGGGCCCTGATCAGAGACCTGGCTGTAACTCTGTCTGTCCCATCTCCCAGCCCTCCTCCCCCATGACCCAGGCTCACATTATCAAGTTATGTTTAATTAATCTATTTTAGGGTCAGCTTTGCTTCTGCTTTCTCATCCACAGACCCTCACCTGTCTGTCTCCTTGTCCCACCTCTGTTCAATCTTCCTCTCTCCTTTACTTCTCAGACTTCACAGAAGTCCAGAATTTAGGAGTACAAATCATCTTACCAGAGCCAGTCCCTTGGCTGGATGCAAATGTAAGACCTCTTTGATTTATGAATGTCATGCTCTTCAGAGGGAGGGAGAAATGTCCCATTAAATGATATCCATCTCCCCAATCCCATTAATAAGCTAATTAAAAAAGTTAAAGAGAGCTTCCCTGGTGGCACAGTGGTTGGGAGTCCGCCTGCCGATGCAGGGGACGCGGGTTCGTGCTCCGGTCTGGGTAGATCCCACATGCCGCGGAGCGGCTGGGCCTCCGTGAGCCATGGCCGCTGAGCCTGTGCGTCCGGAGCCTGTGCTCCGCAACGGGAGAGGCCACAACAGTGAGAGGCCCGCGTACCGCAAAAAAAAAAAAAAAAAAAAAAAAGTTAAAGAGAAGTTCATGGAGAATAGATTGGCTTCTGTAATAGTATGTTGGCTAAATAAAATATTAATAAAAACACAACATGTGTCTGTGTCAGATGCCTCAGTGAGGAGGACTGAGATCGTAATTGACAATGTGAGTTTCTACTCATTTGTCTGAGGTGAGGCTGCAGTGTCCTTTCTATCTGAGTTGTTTTTGTCATGATCAAATAGGCTTTAAAACACTAGCCAGATAGCTAAAAAAGAATCATTCTGTGAGAATTAGATGTTTTAAACACAATGACTCAATTAACGGTCACAACAACTCTCTGTGCTAGCCAAGACACTGAAGCTCAGAGAGGGTGATTTAATTTCCCAGAGTCACACAGGTGGCAATTATCAGAGTTGGATTTGAACCCCGGTTGGTTTGGCCCCAAAGTCTACTCTCTTTTCACTGCACCATATTTTATGAGGGCATGCCACAAATAGGGGCAAGATTTGAACAGAGAAGTGATGACTGAAAGGTGAAAGAGAAGGCCAGAAAAGGTCCTTTTGCTTTAAATAAACTTATGAGTTGAGGAAAAAGCTGAGGAGGTGGACTGCATTTCCAGCAATAAGAGGAAGTCTTCTTTCAGCAGTCCAGTGTTCTATTTATAGCATTTGGTAATATAAGAGATGAGAGGCTAGGTGAGTAGTCAGCGTTAGTTAGTATTTGAGACAACTGACCAAGAATGTTGTGTAGCCAAAGCAAAGAAAGGATAGAGCAGAGGATGTGGTGCCTTTCTGAATGGGTGAACTTAGTCCAATGATCAAGAATGAGGTAATAAAATTCATCGCTATGATCATAACCATCAATTGGGAAAAGGAGAGTTCCCAGAAAAAGTAAGGGCCACCACTTGTGAAAGCAAGGGATTACAATACAGCGTCCTCCATATAAGGGAAAAGGCATGAATACAATTATTTGTTCTTGGTTTATGGAGAAGGAAAAAAATTAAGTGATAGCCAGACTAACAGGTTTAAGTAGGATGTAGACAACAAAAGTCTTAGGTTTGCAAGACAACCACCTCTCCCATAGCCCCTTAGCCACATTGGCTTCCTTCCTGCCACAGGACCTTTATACATGCTGCTCTCTCTGCCTCAGACATTCTTTGTCCGCCTCTTCACTGGGATATCTCTCACTTATCTTTTAGAGCTCAGCTCAAATATTCCACCCTCAGGGACACCTTCCCCACTTGACTCACCCTCCTTCACCATATGTTGAATCAAGTTTAGGTCTCTCTAGGTTTTCACGGCTCTCTTTATTTTAATTTACAGTAATGGCTGCTCATTGGATTAATTAATCAATTAATTAAACTGTGGTTATCTAGCTTATGGCTGTCTTTTGGACAAAGCTGAAATCCTCATGTGAGAAAGAGAGCAGCATCCTTATTCAGCACCATATCGTCAAAGTAACGCATGGTGTTTAAAATAGGGAGCAATACAAATGAACTTATTTACAAAACAGAAAGAGACTCAGACATAGAAAACAAACTTATGGTTACCAAAGGGGAAAGGGGAGGAGGGATAAATTAGGAGTTTGGAATTAACAGATACACACTACTATATATAAAATAGATAAACAAGGACCTACAGTATAGCACAGGGAACTATATTCAATATCTTGTAATAACGTATAATGGAAAATAATCTCAAAAAGAATATATATATATATGAAATACTTTGCTGTATATCTAAAACTAACACAGCATTGTAAATCAACTATACTTCAATAAAAAATTTTTTTAAATTACATTCAATCTTAAGCAAACAAAAAAGTTAAAATAGAGTAAAATGGGGAGCAATAAGTATTTCTGGAAGACAGGAAAGGAGGGAAGGAAAGAGAGACAAAGGTTTATTGACTTAAATTATGTTATAATCATTTGTTTACGTCTTTCCAAATGGCCTTTAAGCCTTCTGATTCAAGGAGTTTCTTATTTGTATTTATAGCCCTAGAAACCACAGTAGCTGGCATATAGCTAATCAATAAATAGCTATTAAAAAGATAAGCGTTAAACCTGGTTTCTTAAATTTCCATCCCTTTCCACATTCTTGGGAAGAGGACTGTTTTGAGTCTAGAGCAGGTCCTCAAGTGGAGGTCAAATGACTCTAACTCAGGCACGTTTGTTCTCTACATCTGTGTCTCTAGTTCTGCCTTGCAAACCGGTTTGGTGTTTCATATATTCTTGTGATGAAGAACCAGTTGTTTTATTTGTTTGCTTGTTTATTTGTTTTGTTTTTAAATTTTCAAACCATCCCAGATGATACATGGTCCCATTTCGTGTGACTAGTTTAGATATTATGGCGACATCAAATTGCTAGGAAAGTCTCTAAGTGCTTACTTTCAATTTCTGTACCTTTCTCATCAGCATCGGTCCACAGACTATAGAGCCCTGCTCTAATATACTTCTTTCTACAATTCAAGCTGGCTATAACGGTTAATAGGTTTCAGGTTTACATGACCTATCTGGAAAAAAAAACACATATTTTCCCAAGACACAAGCTGTAAAACTTCCAGCAGATGAATTGTGTTTTCAGTCAAACTTCCTAAGCTCAAAGGTGAGACCGAGCAGGACAAAGTTACCGAGATGAGCACACAAGTAAATCTCTGATTGTGCTCCTACAAAATACATATTTGTATTAAAGGAGCGATATAAATTATTTGTCTGTTCACTACTAGAATATATAGATGATACATCACAATTTAGAGCAAGATTTATAGAAATATGAACACTTAGGTACAGGCTGATAGTTTTTCCATATACTAAACTTCAATTATCATCAATCATAGCTTAATCTAGCTTTGATTCTTGCATTATCTCGTTCATTCTTCATAGGATCCAGTCTTTGTGTGCTAAACAACTTCTACTTCCCTAGGCAGAGGGCAGACCAATCTATCCATGCCAGCCTAGCCTAGTCCCTTGAGCAATGTTTTATATCGTAGAAGTTCCTCTCTTCCATGAGATTCACTGTTTCTCCAGTTGACCTTGCACAACACATCCAAGACAAGAAATCTTTCTAGCAATGCAGATGAGCCCCCTTGTGTGTGTGTGTGTGTGTGTGTGTGTGTGTGTGTGTGTGTGTGTGTGACCAATCCATTTATTACTGATCAGGCTAGAATATGCTTCAGTAACAAAGAATGCCCAAATCTCAGTGGCTTAACAAAACAAAGGTTTAACTCTCACTCATGCTGTGTGTCCACAAATAATCGGCAGGATCTCTGATTGAGGTTCCATTTGGACAGATTCTTTCATGATTACTTGGAAAAGGTTACATGTTAAATCATATCCTGGTTCTTTTTTTAAATTAATTTTTATTGGAGTACAGTTGATTTACAATGTTGTGCTAGTTTCAGGTTGAGCAACTTTTCTTTTGTGAAGTAAAACACCTTTCTTTCCTGCTTGCAATGTTTTACTTTGTTTCTGCCCCATGGAAAGAATGTAATTTCATGTAAAAACATTGGGTTATAGAATGTTCTTTGGGGTTTAGCAGGAAAAAGAAAAAACAAAAACAAAACTCGAGGATAGTTGTGCTCCAATTGAGAAAAAAATTGCCTTGACCATGAGTTTTTATGTCACCATAATCTTCTAATCATCCCTCCTTTATTGAAGAATGTCTCATTATCACTCCATTCATGGGAACATGATCCCAGCAGTTTTTATAACATATTTTGATCCCTTAGAATCAATTGATTTTCTCAGATAGGGAGTGATTCTTTTTTATTTCTTTCAGATGTTTACAAAATGCATTTCAGCCAAGTGAAGGGTACACAGCGTTTATGCACGGGGATTGTTTCTCTCACGCTGGTTGCTCACTGGGTTTTATATGTGTTCAAGGCAGGAGACTGTTGCAGACAGAAACAAGAATCCCAAGCAAGACAAAATAATAGGGGCCAGAGAGTAAAGATGGGGAACTGGGCCAATGGTCAAGCCCACGTTGACGGACCAGATTTAGCTGAGATATTAGAGGAATAAGAAGGAAACTTACTTTATGAACTTCTTTCTGAAGAAATTCTTTATCTCACTGTCATCCACCACAGTCAGTGACTCCAGTTCAATCAACCCTTCCTTTCAAATACCTGTGGAGATGGGGGCCGGGGGGCAGGGTGGGGGGCTGGCTTCTGAGGCTTCTGAAGTGCTTTGAATTGTTTGCAAAACATTCTGAAACATCAAAATGCAAACTGAGAGCCAGCATGTTCCTCTCTTTTAAGAATGATTCCAGACTTTGTAAAATTGCTGAGCTCTGAAGTGTCATATAATCTATTAGGTTCCCATTTAAATTTCGTGTCTCATGATCAAAACATTCCCCCCTGAGACTGTGTGTGATCTGTCAGAGGGGAGTGACAAGCACATTGAAGGGGAGATGGGGTTGGATGTGTAAACCACATGCAAGATATTGGACGAGGTTGCTGTAAAATATTATCTCATCAGATTGTTTTCATGATCCTGTGAGCCATTATCATAACCTCCATCTGATGGTGAGACTTAGAGGAAGTAACTTGCCCAGGTCACAAAGTAAAGCTGGCGTACTCTCTGAGCTCCTGGCTGGGCACCTGGCCTTCACTCCCTAGGGATTCCATCTGGTCCAAGGATTTGCATTCCATTTATACATAGTTTACTCTCAGGATCTCAGTGATCTTTCTAAGTACGAATCATGTTATATCATCTTCATACTTGAAACATCCCAAAGGCTTCCTTGTGCCTCCACAAAACCTTACTATCACTCATGAAACTCAGGTGACCTGGCCACTAGCTACCTTTCCAAATGCATCTTCCTCCATTCTGCCCCTTGTTCACTACAGTCCAGCAACCATGACCACTCCCCATCATTCAAACACACCCTCTCCTCCAACTAGATATTTTTTTCCTCCATAAAATTGATCAGTACCAGAAAGTATCTTTTTTTTTTGTATTTATTCTCTAAACATTTTGCTCAAATATAAGTCCCTTCAAGGCAGAATCTTCGTCTCTACTCATACTCAAGAATAGTGATCAGCACAGAGTAGAAAATCGCTCTCCACTGGCAGATTTTTCAGATGAGATTGTTTGTATATGCTCTTCCCTCTGCTCAAACACTCTTCATCTTTGCATGGCTAACTCCCATTCATCCCTCTGCTTTCATCTTAAATGTCACTACCTTGGGAGGCCTTCACTGGCTCCTCCAAGATTGCTCCTGTTTTATGTTCCATAATACCCCTTCCCTCACAGCTCCTACCAAAATCTGCAGCTATGGATGAGTGATGGTTCTATGATTTGAATGTGGCTCCTCTCCCAGATAGCACTACAAGGAAGGAACCATGTCTGTTTTATCCCATGGAGAACCTGCTGGGCCTAACAACGGGCCTGGCATATAGTAGATGTTCAATAAACGTGGAAATAAAGAATGAATAAATGAGTGAGAACAGAGGAGGCAGATTCATGGAACAGTGTGGAGACTGCCTACCAACAACCTTAAAGTAAGTCTTCAATTGCAGCTACAATCATCTAAGTGGGACTGCATGTCAAGAAGGATAGTTTTCAGAAGGACAAAAGATTTTCCACAAAGTAGCAGAGATGAAGGATGAGGAAGGGCAAATGGACAAAGAAGGTGTGGCATGAGTAGGATGACAGTTTCCTGTGCTATGCTTTTTGAGTCTCCACGTGTGGAAAAGAGACAAAAGCAGAAGACCAGAAGCAAAAGATAAAAAGGACCAAGAAAGAAGAGATGGAAAGAGGTGTCAGATTGGAGAGGCAGGAAGGGCAGGTCAAATGTTGAGGAGAAGAGATAGAGAACAGACAGAAGCTAAGTGGCTCATTAGATAGAGCAGGGTGGAGTATGAAAGGGCTTCATGGGCCCAAACACAATCAACTGACATAACTAAATTGTCACACTGCTTTTTCTATTGGGATTTTGCAACCACATGAGAAACCTCTAAGCTTCTCTTCAAGAGTGATAGCTGCTACTGTGGTCTGGCAGAGATGGCCGCTGGCTTCTTACGGTACGTATTCCTCCTTCCTCCTTGATAACAGTAATACTCCCAGCCAAAAAATTCCATTTCTTAGGCTCCCTTGCAGAGGAATGGCCAATCACGTGTAAGGCAAAGCACTGGAATGGAAATTCCATTGGAGTTACTTAACCATGAGCTGAAGCAAGTAGGAGGTAAGGCCCACTTCCTTATCCCACCCCATTCTTTCTGAGCGACTTGATGGTTGGAGCTCTAGCTGACTCCATAGGCCGTGAGGCAGCCTTGAGATGCAAATAGGTACTAAGGAAGGTTAGGTAGGATAGAAGGAGTCTGGACCTCTGATATCCTTGTAGTCACTCTATCTACCTTGGAGTTGATTTATGTGCATTAAAATGGAAGCCTTATGTGTTGGGTCACCATTTGGGGGTTTTTCATATATGCAGGCATACCTGATTCCACCTGATGCATGAAGAAAATAAAATTTGGTTCACATCCCATTCTCAATGCAAAATCACATTCAGAGCAATGAAAAAGGACAAGCAGTGATATCAAACAGATTTACTTGTTGTTTGACCTTCGGCAAGGGTCTTAACATCCCCGAGACTCTGTTTCTTCCTCTGTCAATTATAGTTAATAATTCCTTTGCAGGGCTTTTGTAAGGATTAGATCAAAGCATAGAATGTGCCTTGCACAAATGAGTAGCTCAATAGTTATAATTAAACAAAATTTCATTCCGTGGAAATAAGTCAATGTACATTTATTTATTCAATCAATATTCTGAACAGTTATTTTGATGCCGAGCAGACAGGATTACAGTCAGGATTATTAAGGCAAATAAGGCTGATTGGCTGAGACCAGATATTTTGAGGGATGCCACTGGCAGTTGGTAAACCGAGAAGAAAGAAGGAAATAGCCAAAACATAATTTTTGTATTTTAATACAATTTCATGTTTGCTAAGTTAGCCATAAAACTGAAAGTGTGACCCCCAACCCCACTTCTTGACATCTTTATCTGCGGTTGCTTCTAAGTTCCCAATCCCATTAATTACAGCTTCCTCTGATATTCACTTTAACCTGAGTTTCAAAACCTTGGTGTACTTGATGTCTTGTTTGATAATTCTGTGTTGTGGGAGCTGCCCTGTGAGGGCATTACAGGATGTTTAGCAGCATCTCTAGGGGACCCCTTCCCCCTAGATGCCAGTGGCACCTCCTCCAAAAATCCTGACAATAAAATATGTCTTCAGACATTGCCAAATATCCCCTGGGCAGGGGGGCAACTATGCCTCCACTGAGAATCAACACAAGGTGATTTAAACTCCCCCAGCACAGGGAAGCTTTGCACTGGGGTTGTATGCTTTGTGCTGGGGTTAAAACTTCACTGAGGAATAGCCTTGATTCACAGGTAGCATAGCTGCCAGAGCCCAGTTCTTCCCTCACAGCTTCTGCAGGATGCTTTCCTGAGACCTATTGTTTTTACCATCAAGGGCATCTTAGACCATTGTCTTTGAGTATGAGCTACAAATCCCCACACAACCTCACCACCTTCATTCCGCTCCCTCTCCGCCTTGCTTTCACCCACCTTCCAGCCACAGTGGCCTGCCTTCAGGTTCTGGACAGTCTCAAGCTCATCTTCTTCCCCAAGACTTCACATGCCTTGCCCTGGTCCCACCTCCCCCTTTGCTGAGCTAACTCACACTCCCACACGCTCCACCAGACAACATTAGGACTCGCTGTTGCAAGATTTCCTAGCACTCGATACTTCCATTTCATAGCACTTCTTATAATTGGAATTAATGCCTTGAAAAAGATTTGCAAAAGTCCAGTTACCCTGCTCAATGTTCAACCTTGCCATGGGCAGAGCCTTATGTCTGACCTGGCTTGTGTACATCTTGCCATGACCTGGCGTGAAGCAGGTGCTCAGCGAATGCTAAATGTTGAAAAGACTAATTTTATGAGCAAAAGAAATTTTAAGTAAAAACATGTATTTATAGGAGACAAAGAACTTACTATACTTATCACCCTATGTCTTTTTAAAGAGTCCTTACATGTCAAAGAGAGATCTGAGCAACTGCAGAGCTGGCATTTGCCAATCTTCCTTCTGTCATCTCCTCTTTTTTGTTCTATGAATTGAATTGATGGGAAAAATCAGAGACAAACACATCTGTCAGTCCTGGGAATATCACAACACAGTGCAAGTTCTGGAAGCTTCTGGAAGTGAGCCGATCCTGAAATTCACAATACGTTCATTTTAAATGTCCATCATTTGGGTTCTCTCTAAATTGGAATGTGTGAAAAGAACTCATCATTCAGGAGTGTTGTTTAACGCTTGATGTTTTCCGAAAGTTCTGTGATGTTCGGTTAATAAGATCAAGGAAAATACTTCTAGGTAAGTCTCTGTGAAATTTTTGTTTCAAAACAGAGATCACCAACTGAGATGCTCAAGGTTATATCCAGCCAACCTTAGTGTTTACTTTAACCAGACTGAGGCTGCCTGGAGAATGGTAAAATCAGTTGCCAACATGAAAAACACCAGAAAATCCCACATGAAGACCTAGATTTCCAGTTTTTCACAGAAAATCACTAGATCAAACAGTACTGGGACTACCTTCTCTCAGGCCAACATTTGGCTAGACTGGGGTGTAATTGCTGCCGCTTAGCTAAGACGCATTCTAGTTCTACTGAAGCCAGGACGTCCGCTGGTTACCACCTGGCCCTTAGAGGCAACCTCCATTTTCTACCTTGTCTTGTTCTTATCACTATGAGGTGTACATATTTTTAATATTCATCTCTGATATTAAAAGCCATGCAGATATGAATTCACAGAGGCTTTATCTATTTCAAATCACAGAAATGACATTTTTCACTTTCGGTGAAGAATTGGTCTCACTTCCCAATGTATGGAACTGTGCTGTTCAATGTGGTAGCCGCTAGCCACATGTGGCTATTTAAATTTAAGTTAATGTAAATCAGTTGAAGCTTAGTGATAAAGCATTTCCTCTTGGGCATTTTAAGAAGGAATTAGATGCCATCATTACGAAAGAAGTGAAACCAGAATGCGGGTCCAAGCCAGGGTCTATCACAGGAGAAGTCAGATGGACCACTAGGCCCAACCTTGTATTCCCAAAGGCCTCAAAGATACATGCTTTGATGTCGTCTCCAGATGAGGTCAAACAGAGTCACAGAGCACACTGATAGGACAGAGAGATGATGCTTTCACCACGGAGCATCAGACGTATAGGCCATCAACAAGCCCATGGTATAGTTTGAATTAATTCTTTACAATAGATTAGTTACAGAACATTTTTGTATTAGAAGTATTCATTTGCTAAATGTAGACTTTAAAATATGATCATTTTTGCTTAAAGGATTAATTTAAATCAAATGAAGTTGTTTTTTTTTTAATTGGAGTAAAATTGCTTTACAATGTTGTGTTAGTTTCTGCTGTACAATGAAGGGAATCAGCTATATGTACACCTATATCGCCTCCCTCTTGGACCTCCCTCCCACACCCCCTCCATCCCACCCATCTAGGTCATCACAGAGGACCGAGCTGAGCTCCTGTGCTATACAGCAGGTTCCCCCTAGCTATCTATTTTACACATGGTAGTGTATTCAAGTGAAGTTTAAAATTCAATGCCTCAGCCACCATAACCACATTTCAAGAGCTCCGTGGCCACATTGGCAAGAGGCAATCATGTTGAAAAGCTCAGATAGGAAACATTTTCCTCATCCCTGAAAGTTTTATTGGACATTGCAGCTCTAGAATATTTCGGGTAAATGGAGAATGTAGAAGAATAAAGAAGAACATATGGAGTTTGAGAGACGACTCATTGTATGGGTTGAATGTTGTTCACTCAGAAATTCATATGGTGAATTCCTAACCCCCAGTACCTCAAAAAGTAACCTTTTTTGGTGACGAGGTCTTTATAGAGATAGTCAAGTTAAAGTGTGGTCATTAGAATGGGCCCTAGTCCAATGTGATTGGTGTTCATATAAAAGAGGGGAAAGTTGAACACAGAAACATGCATAGAAGGAAGTTGATATGAAGAGACACAGAGAGAAGATGGCCATCTACAAGCCAAGGAGAAAGGCCTGGAACAGATCCTCAGAAGGACGCAACGCTGCCGACACGGTGACTTTGGACTTCAAGCCTTCAGAACCGTGGGACAATGAATTTCTTTTGTTTAAGCCATTCAGTTTGTGGTACTTTGTGACAACAGACTTAACACACTAAGACACTCATGGTTCATTCATTTGTTGACTAAAACAGTGGCTGCCACACACTTATTCAGTACTAAAAATAGCAGTAGGCATTTGAAGGAATATCAAGGTAATTGGATCCTTCCTCTAAGAGACTCAAGCTTAGTAGGGGTGATAAAAACATTATCTAAATAACTATAACAGACATAGAAAGAGATAAAGGCTTTGTGAAACTTCTTGTGGCTCCTTGAAAGTAGCTAGAGGATTTAACAGGATACCAGTTCTCCAGACCCTGCTGTAAGTGCTTATTACGATGAAGGTTAATAATAAGCTCTTCAAAAGAGTAAAATTTATTATTTGTTTTAGTGGACAATGCATGAAGTAGTAGCGCTACCCCTTCCTCCCTGCCCCAGTCTCCCCCACCCCCCATCTTTTCACAGGCTGGGAGACCCCATTGTCTTCATATTCTCCTACACAGTGGATGCAGCAGGTGACAAATGATAGCAATCCCGCTCAGTCCACAACCTGCTGCTAATGGGTCCTCACCAACAGTGCTTCTCCTTAGCAAGTCCCCAGATATCAAGTGGAGCTTTCACATATCATCCAATTAGTAGGATGAGCACTGCAGGAAGCCTGGTTATAACGAAGGCTAGGCCTTGTCAGATTTCCCTGTACCCCAAAACCTCCTGGAAGCAATAGACTGATCCTCACCAGTGCATCTCCTCCAAGGTTGTTTCATTAAAATCAAGGCCTTGTTTCCCATTACCTCACTTATTTCTAGGACCACCTTCTTAGAGTTAGGACCTAATCATCATTGGTTCAACTATTGGTTTCATTTAGAAAGGTAATTCATTTTCTTATCAGAGTGTGAAAGTTTATAGTCTGACACTCATTTGCTTTTTCCTCTCAAATTCCCAGACACAGTCACAAATAATAATGTCACTTGCTTAATTAAAGTCTTGTATCCTGTTCAGCCTCTCACTGTGGGCAGCGGCCATGTCTGTCATTGTCTATGTATATTCCTAGCAGGAAGTGCATACAGCAGATGACCGTTGCATGTTGAGTGGTTGAAATAATTTTAGGAACCAAGCATTTTTCATGAGAAAAGTTTCTCATTGTTAATACGTCAGTTTTATAGACTACAAAAGGACCACCTTACTTAAGAGGATGGAAAAATGACTTCCTGCCAAAATGATCATGAAAAGCTTTGCAGAGGAGACAGTATGGGAGTAGAATCTTTAAGGATGAGGGGACTTTATATACGTGAAATTGGAAGGAACAAATGATGCAGAACAGCAAAAGCAAAACCCTGAAGGCAGGAATGCATGAAAGAGAATTATAATAAGTAAAATTGGAACAGTGAATTGTAAGCCAAATTGGGAAACAATTTCGAGATTTTTTTTTTCTGTAAGTCATAAGGAAATATTGAAAGATTTTGAGACAGTGATTGATAAGTTCAAAACTTTTTTCAGGAAAATTAATTTGGCAGTAATGCTTGAGATTGACTGAGTAGAGCAAAACTGGAAGCAGAGAAAACAAGTATGAGAGAAGGATGTTTCTATGCCTCTATGTTTATATATTGATTTTCATACACTTGCTGTGGTTATTGTGCAGTATGGGCACATTCATCTGTCAGACTGGAGAAAGCTGACTATCATAGCATCAGAACGATGTTTTTGTACTTCATGTATTTTATGTTTATTTCCCTTCTGTTTAGTATTTTTTAAAGCCTTTGAAAATTTCCATCCTGCATTAATATGCAAGAGCTTCACCCACTCTTCCAGTAAGAGTAGTGGTGATGGGTATGTCAATCAGAGCAGAGAGTTGAGTTCTCTTGGTCTCGTTTGGTGGTTCTCAACTTTAAGTTCACATTAGAATCTCATCTACACATGTTTTGAAACCCCTCAGTGCCCCAGGCCACACTCAGATTAATTAAATTAGAGTCTCTTGCGAGTAGAACCTAGGCATCAGCATTTTCGAAAGCTCTCAGGTAATTCCAATAGCAACCAAGATTGAAAACCGTTAGTCCAGAATCTCCCTCTTCTCCTGGAAAGTCTCCATCAAGAGATAAACCTTGGAGGTCCGCTTTTGCTTTATAAATATCCATAATGTTTTCCTTATGACTGAAAATCTGTTACTTCTATGAGAGAACAAATGTGGACCTGAATTAAGGTAATGGTAGGAATGACAGAAGATGGCATGAATGATACCACAGTGGAAGAACTAACAAAAAAGAACTGGATTCAAGGGTAGGGAAAGGAAAGAGGTGAATCGAAGTTAGCGCTGAGCCTTAGAGCCTAGATCACTAGGTCTAGCAGGGAGCTATTAACAAACTAAGAAGAGGGATGGTGAACAAGTTTTGTAGGAAAAAGATGAGCTCAGAATTGAAGAGATTGAGTTAGAGGTGTCAGCAGGACATGAGGTAGAGACGTCACACACGAATTAGATATATATGGATGAAGCTTTGGAAAGAAGCCATAACTGGAGGAAGAGATTTGGGAATCAGCCACATTGAGGTTAGTAGAAGATACAACCCTGGATGAACTACTAAGGGGAAGGCCCTAGAAAGAGAAGAGAAAGAAGCTAAGGACAAGTCCTACTCACACTTCATCACCCCAACCCATAAAGATCATCACTTCTGTTTCTATGTTTTTTTGTACTTTGTGCTATGTCAGAGAATTTCTCACATTACATTGATCTAATAATTGTCTCCCAGCTCCATACTCAACTTTGTCAAGGGCAAGGCCATGAGCAATTAATCTTTACATTCACCAGTGTTGAACCAATGCCCAACAAATAGTTGGCCAATGAATGAATATAAAAGTGAATTAATAGAAACTATGCAGCCCAGAGCAGGAGCCACAGTGACGTCGCATAGCAGCATCCTTGTATTAACCTGGCCCGTCACCACCATGCTTACATTTTCTTACCAGCCTTTGCTCCAGTCACCCAGGGTTCATTGTAACAAATAACATTAAGCCAGGGATTTATCTAATACTTACTAATACTTATTAGTAAGTATTATTAGATAATACTTATCTAATACTTACTAATACTTACTGAGCGCATGTTACCGTGCTGAATAATGCAAAATTTTTTAAAGACCTGGTTATTTACTTCAAGGAGCTTATGATCAAGCAGAGGAACAAAGCCACCTCCTCTGTGATGACTTTCCTGATACAGCCAGGCAGACCAAGGCACTCCCTCCTTCACTCCTTTAAGACTTGGTACATATTAATACAGTAGCTTAACACATTTTCTTCTGATCTTCTGATACATTTTTCTCCTTTATAGAAGATGAAACACTACTCAAGAAAAATAATTGTCTAATCCATCTTTATACCCCAATGTCTAATACACCCACACTGGACTACCTTTTGTTTCTCAGAATGCTGTTGTTTCTTCTGCTTTGGGGTATTTGCACATGCTATTCCCTCTAACTAAAATGTTCATCCTCAATTTCATCTAGTGTTAATCTATTTTATCTTAAAATGTTCAGCTGATGTGTCATTTCCTCCAGGAAGCCTTCTCAGGCTCCAGGTTAACTCTGGGTTAGCTGGCCCTCCAAAATGATCCATGGCTCACAGTTCCTCTCTATGCCAGCCATATTATACTGCTTGAATATTTATACAGCATTCCCACCCATTCACATTGTATCATAAGCTTTTTTAAGATGAAGATTTTGTCTTAGTTTCATTGTGTCCCCAGAACCTAATTTAATACTTGTAATCTATTAAACTCCCTAAAGAAGTGAAATGAATGAATGAATGAACCCACACGGTAGGCTTTCAATAGGTTGCTGAATAAAGTGAATGTACAGATCTGCAAAATTCAAAGGTATAACTAGAGAAGAACATGTGACAGTGTGAAGGTGAATGATGGCTATACCATGGGATACAGATCAGGAGTAAAACAGGAGTCCAGAAATAAGGCTGATCAATGGAAATCAATAACAACCAGTTGTGCATGGTACTCCAAATGACCTCAATAGTGGCCAATAATAATTTAGTACATCTTCTATACTTTTGATATATTTTATTGTGATCACAATTAACAATATTATTCTTGTCTGAGGTAACATCTAATGAGTATACTGATAAAAGTCTTGAGAGATCAATAAAAAGTTATTTATAAGCAAACAAGATTTTGGAAATTTTAAGCAGATTTTTAAAAATATAATGAACCTAGAAGGTGCCACAATTCTTACAAATGCTTCTGTGAATTCCATTAATTCACAAAATTCCACGAATTTTGAGTTCAAAATATACGATGTGTTTAATAATACATGTTACAGAAATTTTATGTTTAATTTTAAAATGTTAGGTAAATATATCCTCAAAAATAAATATAATTTTCCCTGTCATCTACTTGCACTTATCATTGTCAGACTTTATCGGTAATTGTAGTATTAATGCGTCAATTAAAGACTTCTTTGTTCATTGCTTCAAGATCATCTGGAAAACATAGTGGATTGACTTTGACTAACCATACATAATTGTGAGATAGACTGATGAATGGATGGATAGATAGATAGATAGATGATAGATAAATGAGAGACAGACAAACAAAGGTATAATTCATTAACTGCCTCCTATGGATGAGGTACTATATTATATGCTTTGTACATACAAGTTAATCTACTCTCCATTGCCATGCTGGAAGAGGACATTGTTATTCACTCATCATTAATTAGAATACTAGGCTCAGAGCAATTAATTAATTAACTAAAGATTGCTAAACAAAGAGGTAGCTGTGGGTAGGCTTAAACCCACAATTACCTGACTCCAGAACTTTGGAACATTCTGTGCTGCATTGCTGTGTTGTCTTTTAAGGCTAAAAATCTATTATTGTTGGGGTCCACTCACGTTCCCTTACCCTGAACTCTGCTTTTCTTATCAAACAAGTGACAGAGCTGCAGACCAACCCAGGTCCTGAAACTTCCAATCTAGCCTCAACATTAATCTTTAACTAGCTCAACCAAGCAGCCTCAGTTGGGCTGATGACCCTTCTATCTCGAATGACCATGTAAGGGGTGCCATATCCAAATAAGAATTGTCCTTGGGGAGAGACTACTACCTAGCCACTCCAGTCACCCAGAAGGTGAACGAATGTGATAGTTGAATCTCTTTGATCCAATTGCCTCCTCTCATTAATATCTTAGTGGATTCTCTAATTCACAGCTTAAAAAGCATAACAAAGTGTTCATTGATAGATATCACCACCCCTTCCATCACCCTACACAATTATATATTTATGCACACATATACATTACATATACGTATCCATATTTACACATATGTAAAATTATATGAAGTTATATATAAACTGAAACCCAAATACTTATATGTACTCAACTATAAACCTGGATTTTGCATGAAATAAGAACATGGACTTTTGGTTTTTTTGCTAGTTTGGTATCTGTGAATCTGGCATAAATTTAGAACTAAAGAAACAGTCTTTAAATGAATAAATGAAGCCCAATTATAGTTTTCTCTCTCTCAACCCTCCTCACTTGGCATTACTAAGGTCTTCTATTGTTGCAGTAATTGTTCTTTTTGTTCCTGTTCTGGATCCCTTTCGGCTGTTGCCTGGTTCTCATCTAATTTGTTTCTCCATCCACACCAGTCTCAGCCCACGTCCACATACGTAGGACTGCTTCCTTCCATGAGAGCTTATTACGTACAGAGAGTTCTCAGGCTGCCTGTCTGCAACCACTCAGCATTCCATCATTAAGCTCATCTTTTGCCTTGAACTAAACCGATTTTCTTTTTATTATTCCAGGTCCTATTCCTTGAATTCCTAATAGCACTGACCTGCACAACTCCGACAAATGCCCAGGACATTATTGTCCTCCAATGTCAATGGGTTCTGCTAATACTGTCTGCATAATGCCTACTGCAACATTCCATGTCTGTGAGTGCAGTATGCGTAGTGCAAAGAGCCCTGAGCTTAGAGTCAGATTTTTGGCATAGATTCCAGGCTTTCCATTTCTTAGCTATGGGACCTTAATCAAATTACTTCAGCTATCTAATCGACAGTAAACCCTTCTTTAGAAAAGGATTGTTGAGGGGTTAAAGAGAATAGCACTTATGGAAGGCTCAAACACAAAACCTTACAAATATTATATCCTCAGTAAATGGTCTGGGTTTTGACTTGAACCTACAATAGGAGATTTTGTAAATCTCCATTGCTTTGGACAGAAAAAGAACAACTTCCGTACATACTGTTACTCAGAATATTCTCCTCCTCTTCTGAGAAGACCATCTCTACGTGGTCCCTACAGATGTGCTACAATCAAGTCACCTTGGCCACAACTGTTGGAATTTAAAACACTCCACTTGTTCCCTTGCAAAGATTTCTTTTTTGACTACTACTTGCTTACATATGGCTTAAAACTATACTGCAGACTACTCCCATTTTGGATACAGTGAGAAATGTCTTTAGTTTATAACAGCAACAAAAAGATGCTTTCTATAACGTTGAAATAGAAAAGATTGTCTTTCTAAATCTCATGTGAATAGAGGGATGTTGTTAGGTGTAACTAGTCCCATAGGCTTGTTGCCCCTTGTGGTCACAATCAGAAAATATCCCAAAGGGACCAGTGGAAATGAGAGTCCAGCACAGGCAAGCAAGGCGGTGAGCAATGATGGAGCCAGTGTGCTACATGAATAATGGATCATTCGGTCACAGCTGGCTAAGGGTTTCAGTTCCACTCTTGTGGCAAAATCGCTGATTGTAACCTTTTTTTTTTTTTTTTTGCAAGAACTAAGTTAACAGATCAAAGAGAAATGTCAGTGGTTGTGTGACTTGCCATTAAGTGAAATCTCTTTCTGCTGAGGAAGAGCCTTGTCATTTTAGTAAAAAAAATATTGCTGGAAGGTCATTTTAGATATGCCATAGTCCTCTGTTGACATGAAATACGGGACACAGAGGAAGCCCACTGGGAGAAAGGAGCACAAGATTTTGAGACAGAAGAGCTGAGTTCAAATCCTGACTTTGCCACTTACTTGCTGTATAACCGGGTACTGTTACTCAGTCTCGCTGAGCCTCACTCGCATCGTCAATAAAATGGAGATGGGAATTGCTTCTTGGAAGAGCTGTTGCAAGGATTAAATGGAAAACATTTCTGCTTCCATAGAACACATTTGTTATTTTGGAAAATACTAGTACTTTCCTCCAACCCCATATGTGTTCCAATACAGTAAAAATCAGGAGACAAATACGGATCAACCACATTCTGGCGAGTGTTCTCTGTGCCCCAAGCAAGTATTAAACACAGAACTTCTCTAAGGCTTAGTGCCCTCACTTGTTAACTGAAGGTAACAAGAATAATGTGTGCTGTTCTACTGTACAGAGTTATTTTAAAGCTCTAATCAGATAATGATTGTGAACACTCTTTGGAGAGAAGTAAACCGCTTCTTGCACTCTTATTTTCTCTCTTCCTTTGGTAGTCCCTGGTAGGTATCGAGAAGGACCACACAAGTCCAAACACCATGGCTCATATTCATCTTTCTTGTTTATGTTCCTCAATTTCTTGCTGTTTCTCTGCCCTAAGACAACCTAACACAAGAGATCTTCAGCCCTAAGACGACCTCTTTGGAAGAGTAGACATTCAAGTGTGATTGGCAGTCTGACTTCTATGGTTGTGTTTAGTTCTAAACAAGACCATTCCAGTTCAGACTGATGAGTACATAATGAAGGAATCAGCCAAAGAACATCCCAATGATATCCCAGAGCATTTTAACACCCATCTCCTCCACCTACCCGTGGAAAAGATTTGTTTATTATCATTTTTCAGATGAAGGAAGCAAGGTTCGGAAAGTTTTACAGCTGTCCTCAAGTCATAGAGCTGTTAAATCATAGCACTAAGAAAGTTTGTTTATTACAAATCTTAGGTTTTATCCCCAAGGCACCCTGCTCCTTATTCTACAAGGAGAATAGAAATGATAAAAAGCATCAATGAGAAACTTCGTGGTACTATGAAGGCGAGGGCTCCATTCAGGATAGGGAGTTGGGACAGAATTTAAAGTATAGATAGGCCCCGGGAAAAGAGTGGAATTGGGCTCTGCCTGGTCTAGTGGTCCCCTGTGGAGGGATTCATGCGTCAGGATGAGCAACCGACCAGAGGCAAAGCCTACCTTTCTTCTAGCTGCGTTTTGATTGGTATATGTTCTATCGTTCTCCCCACAGTAATTATGCCTTGTTCTGTGACTGTTTCGTGAGCTATTCCCCAACTTTCTGGGAAACCTGCACAATTTCACGCACCAATTATTACCCTTAGAGAAACAAAATATACCAAGTATGCAGCGGGAATTACACGGGGAGTAGAAAGATCATGAGTTCCCTGAAAGGAAGTCTTTTCAAACCACTCCTTTGGACAGATTTTAACCAGGCAAATAAAAGTCTTGCAAGTTTAAGACATTCACAATTCTGTAGTATTTTTTTTATTATGTTTTTGTCAACCAAATGTCTCCAAGCTTCATTAGCCTATGGACTCAAATTTAAACCCAAATTTTGCTAGCTTAGTTGCTTCCACTTTTCTAAGTTCATGACCTTATTTTTCTCTCAGGGATCTCTCTCCTTGGCCTTTTGGTCCCCTGTGAGTCCCTAACATTGACTTCCATGCTGCCATGAGCCTGTCTAATACTTTTGAGGAGGCCATTCTTTTTTTTTTTCTTTTTTTTTTTTTTTTTGGTACGCGGGCCCCTCACTGTTGTGGCCTCTCCCGTTGCGGAGCACAGGCTCCGGACGCGCAGGCTCAGCGGCCATGGCTCACGGGCCCAGCCGCTCCGCGGCATGTGGGATCTTCCCGCACGAACCCGCGTCCCCTGCATCGGCAGGCAGACTCTCAACCACTGCGCCACCAGGGAAGCCCAAGGAGGCCATTCTTGATGTTCCTCTCAGGCCAGTCACCCTCTGCTCCAGGCTCCTGGGTCACTTGTCTTCTCTCAGTGAGAAAATGCTTCTCACTCTTTCGTTCCTCTTTTCAAAAGGGATCCCACAGCAGCATTGCTCAGACTCTGAAGGTGAGTTGCAACCATTTTATTTTCTCTTCAGAGGCAAGTGTCCTTCCCCTGTGGTTGCTTAAACATTACAGGCATGGCAGTAAAGCCATCATCAAGACCTAGTCCCCTCCAAACCTTGGATTGAGTTACTAAATCCATCTTTCTAGTAAGAGACTTTCCCCACAAGACCACTGGCTTAATCTTTGAAATTTAGTTTCTATTGCCTCTCCCAACTACCCCCTCTCCATTTTTCTCTGTGAGTAAAGTCCAACATGTATATTAATGGGGGTTCTTTCTCAGAATGCTTCTAGCCCATATTCAAACAGGCCCTTAGAATAATCACCTGCGGCCCCTCCCCAGACAACTATTTCCATCCCCACCCTAAAACAACGGCAAATCAAAATGTTGCCTATTATATTTCAGGAAGCCGTTCAACATTATAATAATTTATGATTTTCTTCGAGATTCATGGCTTTTATGAATTATTCTCTATAACACAATTTTTACTAATCCTTTTTCTCCTAACCTCTAAAAGTATGAAAATTCAACAAATATTAACAAGTGCCTGTCTTGTGTCAATTACGGCATTAGGCACTTCCATATATTTTTTCTTGTTGAATATTCAAAATAACTCCATATCATAGGTATTATCATTATCTACATATACAGTTAAAGACCTTAATGCTCTGAGAAGTTAAGAAACTGACCCAAAGTCATTCGGATAGTAAGACTTGTGATCTTTGTGATTTAAATGCAGTGATCTTCAAGGCCACTGTAGTGGCTTCCTTTAATGATCATACTTACAAACATTTTGTTTTGCATTTTCTCTTTTCCATCAATGGGGTCTTTTCTTATCAAGACATTGTAAATTGTCTAAGAATATCTAATCCTTTTTTGTGATCACGTATCAGTGCAAAACAAATTACCCCAAGACATAGCTAAAAACATAACCATTTATTACATCCTTCAGTTCTATGGAAGAGGAATCCAGGCAGGACCCAACTGGGCAATTCTCTGTCACTTGGCCCGTGCTATTCCCTTAGTGGATGGGCTGTTCTCGAGAGTCCAAGAGAATTTGCTCACATGGTTGATCCTTGGCAGAGGTGGCTAGGAGGCTGGACTTCACTGGGACTCTCCACCAGGCCACCTGCCTTGGACTCTCCAGCATGGTAATCTTAAAAAGCCAGCCTTCCCACGTGGTATTTCAGGATTCCCATAGAGGCTGTTCCAAGAAGCTGCTAGTTCCAAAAACTGGCATATCGTCACTTACACCATATTTTGTTGTTCAGAGTGGTTATAGAACCTGCCTAGGTTCAAGGAGAGGTGACAGGGATCCCACATGTCAAAGGGAGGAGCATCAAAGAAATTATAGCCATTCTTAATGAGCCAGCTTCTTCCAGATTTTCTAAATATATATTCAGAATATAATATAATATATATTCAGAATATAAGAATATAAATTATATTATACCTAATATAATATAATAGGTAACAGAATAGTTACCTATTAACTGTTAATAGTTAACAGTTACCATTTTTACTGCCTCCAGATGCTCTAAGGCAGATTTTCTCCACCTCAGCACAGCTGGCATTTTGGACTGGGCAGTTCTTTGCTGTGGGGCAGGGGGAGTCCCGTGCATTATAGGATGTTTAGCAGCAACCTCGGCCTCTACCACGTCCATGCCAGTAGCATGCTGCCCAATTGTGACAATCAAAAATGTCTCCAAACCTTGCCAGATGTCCCCTGGAGGACAAAATTGCCCCTAGTTAAGAACTACTGCTCTATGGTAAGCAACACTTGGATACAGTGAAGTATCACATATAATCCTCAGTAGGGCATAAGGCAGGTACTGTAATTATTTCCATTTTATAGAAGGGTAAACTGAGGCCCAGAGAGTTTGTGATTATCCATGGTCACTCAGTAGGAAAATCCAAATCTGTCTGATTGCAAGGCCTAGGTTCTTTCTACCTTGCCATTAATCTCTACTTTCTATTTCAAAATGTCCTCTACCCAGCTAGATATCATAGGCCAGATAACCAGTTCTCCAAAGTCAGAGGCAAAACCCCAATCGCACGCCTCCAGCACCACTGAGGACCAGCTGATTCAGCAAGGGGGCATGGCTTGATTCTTGACCTGCTTTAGGCCATCTCCAGCAGAGAAGGCATTGATCCACTCGAAATTAGCAGGCGCCTCTGTTGCCGGCCCTGCTGTTTGCTTATAGAGGGAATTCAAACCTAATCTGGATCGGCGCCTGACTCTGGGCCATGTGCCAGGACTGGCACGGGAACACTGGCACACACACTCTCACCTGGTGTGCGGTCTATTTCAGGACACGTCCTCAGTTGCCGCAGCTGCAGGTGCCTGACAGAGGCAGAGCATCCTGCATCCAGCCTGGGCCGGAGATGCACTATTTCCGGTGCAGGCTTGTCATCGCAGCCTTCTTCTTTTCAGTCCTCTCACTCGGTGCCATTAGGACTTCTGGCCCCTCCCCTCCCACTGTCTACCATCCTCACCCACCCAGACCCCCGGTCAATTTACTACATTTTAGGGGAAGACAAATATACAACTGGCAATTAGGAAATGAAGGGTAGAACAGAGCTGGGGACACAAAGAGGGGACCCACACTTCTACTTGGAGGCCTGGATGACTGGTCAGGGATGGCTTCACAAAGGAAGTAAATATGCAGAAGTTTTCCAAGAAGAACAAGTGTGGGATTTCCCTGGCGGTCCAGCAGTTAAGACTCCGCACTTCCAATGCAGCGGACACGGGTTCGACCCCTGGTCAGGGAACTAAGATCCCACATGCCATGTGGGCAAAATAAAGAAGAAGAACAAGTGTGAAGAAGACTTCCAAGCAGGAGAGGACATTTCAGGCAGAGTTCAGGCAGAGGGAATCGCATCTGAAAAGACAGAGATGCTCTAAGTGGTGCTGTGTCCTGGAGTCACCCCGGTACGCTGGGATGATGAGAGCTTGAATTACAAAGAGGAAAAACCAGAGGCTGAGAATGGGGAGCTGGGATATTCCTTGTCTGTAAAGGGAAGAGCAGGGCTTTAAGGAAAGGCGTGAAAAGTTAGACTTGTACTTTAGAAAGATTACTACAACACCTCTGAGCTGTATGGTTTGGGGAGGGGTAAAAGTGAGTGCAAGGACTGATGGAAACCCATTAGGAATGTGTTAAAACAATCTGCAGTTTAATTATTCAACAAACATTAATTGAGTACGTACCCTTGCTAGCCAGACACTTGGCTAGACAACCAAAACAGAGTGGTGAACGAGACTGACCTTATCGCGACACATGCTGATCTCCTGTTCTGGTAAGGGTGACAGATATTAAACAAAAGGCACAGTTAATCACGTCGTTAGAATGAAACATTCTAGGAAGGAGGTTAGTGGCCTATGAAAGTGGACCACACTGGATCCCGACACAGTCTGAGGGTGGCAGTCAGGGATGGGGGCAGTCTCTCCTTTATATTAGATCAGTTAGTCCCCTGACAACCTTGTGAGTTATTAGTCATCATCTTACAGAAACAAAGGCTTAGGGCAGGGAGTCAAACCTCTTCCCTGAGGCACAGTTCCCAGCTTCTGAGTAGTGACAGCAAGGTCAGAAAGCAAGGAGGGTGATTCCAAACGAGATGTCTTCACTCTGCCCGGTCATGCCAGATATGTGACCTGGAGGACTCAGGTTTCATCCCTGAGTTTCACCAACTCTAACTCTCTCTCTCTCTCTCTCTCTCTCTCTCTCTCTCTCTCTCTCTCTCTCTCTCTCTCTCTCTCTCGCTGTCGGCTAAATTGTTTTGTTGAACTATGCGGACAGAGCCAGCCAGCGAGGTTACATGGACGCAGACATGGAAGCTTGCTGTCCCTTGCATCAGAAAGCAGAGAGTGCCCATCTGGCAACTGGCCACAAACACAAAAGAAGCTCGCGCCGAAGATGACTCAGCTCTGGCCCTCTCAGCAAGGCTGTACCATTAGCTCTTAAAAAAGAGACCAGGCAGCTTCGAGGAGACCTCAAACCGATTCCACAGCAAGCCACTTCCCACTTGGAAGTGGATGGGCAGACACTGCTGGCTGTTTCGTGAGCAAAATGGCAGAGTGCGTCCCAGGACTTGAGAGTAAGGCCCGCTAGTCCAGGCAGGTCTGTGTTTGGGTCAAGTGTAGCATTTGTCTCGTCACCTGGAAGTTGGCCTTGGGAGCAGGCTTGTGACTGGCTGACTCATTCTGCCTGGCCCCAAAACAGCTATTAGGTGAAGATGGCTTTGAGAGAGAGGGAGCGTTTCATATGAATGCAAAGACATCTTCCAGGCACCTCTGACAGAAGCTCTAAGGCCCAGTGGAAATGGCACAGGACTGGGAACCAGCTGGATGAACTTGGAAGCCCAGCCCAACCCCTCCGCAGCAGTGTGACTAGCCCGTCTCGGCACCTCAGTGCCCAGTGACGTGGAGGAAGGGAGAAGAAAATGGAACGCGTTGTTATCGGGCCTCTTCTGTGAACCAGGCACTTCACTCATCTCATCTGGTTTAATTTTCCTTCCCCCCATAGAAGACCATCTAACAGATGATCCTAACACCTCCCTCCCTAGGTGTCTTGAGAAATCAATGAAATACATAGATTAAGTGCTTAGCATTACAAATCTTATGTATTGTCATAAGTATTATTACTACAAATATTAGCCCCATTTTATAGATGAAAAGCCTGAGTCCAGGAGGCCACATAGCAGTTGTTCTAATCCAGCTCTGCCTGGTTCCAAAGCCCTTCTTCTTAACTCTATCAAAATAGTGCCAACCTGCCTCTTCCCTCTTGCCAAGGGGTTGGCTAAAAGTTGGAAAAAGAGAACAAGAGGAAAAAAAATTAGTCAAAATGTTTCTTGAACAAATAATTTAATGAGAATTCAAATCATTAAGAAACTATTAATAAATAAAATTCATGTATTAATAGTTTAAAAACATTTCATAAATATTTATCAAGGGCTATTTATGTGCTAGTCATTGTGCTGCTATGGAGATAAAAAGGAATTAGATATGAATTCTGCCTGTTTACCTATAGTCTAGTGAACATGCAGAAGTCACTCTAGTGACAATAGGAGTAACTAATAATAATAATTATAAAATAATGCACTAACCTGCATTGATGTGCCCTATATTCCAGACATAATAATCGGCATCTTGCCTGCATCATCTCTTTAGCATTTTAAGCAATCTTCTGTGATAGGAATTATTTCAGTTTTACAGGGGAGAGACCAGAGCTCAAGAAGTTATGTAACATGACCAAAATTATATAATTTGGAAGCGGGACAGAACCAAGAGGGAAACCCAGGTCTTTCTAACTGAAATCCGCCCTCCTAACCATGGTGCTACCCTTCCTCGCTCTCCCTAACCAGCCCCTCTACTCACAACTGTGAAAACAAACTCATTAGCCTGAATGGCTTTAATAAAAAAGCAGAATTATACCAATTAGCACTAATAGGGAACAACACCAAATAAAGTCATATGAACTCCCTTTTGACTTTCCAGTTTCCCATTTTGGTACAGACCTGTTACTTTCTACTGCCTCTGGTCCTCCTGTGTGAAGAAAACGCAAATCCTCCAGCAGTGATTCCAGTCACACTGCAGTTTACAGAAGCCTTTGCAATGCGTTCAAGACTGTTCTGTGACTGCAGGTGAGCTCCTTCCTAAAAACACAGGCCACCATCCTGTCACTTTAAACAGCCCTTAATCAAACAGTAACCATAGTTTGATCCTTCTCTAAAGGGTATATTTGAATGACATTAATGAAAAATAAAATAATCATGTCATATCTCTCTCATTCTTTTCTTCTAAGTCGCTCCAAGATATCCAAGTCAGACACAGGTAGGCTTGAAGTCATGCGAAGGATATATTTGGGGACAATATTGAGGGCAAGAAATTAAGTGTAGTTAATGGATTCTTCCCCCTCAAAATCACACCAAGGAGACAATTCTCAGTAGAAGCATTACTCTCTTTCTAAGTGTCGGCAGAGGGGGAAATATACTTTTTCACTAGATTCAAAGTATTTGGGGAGGCGGACACTCTCTCCACACTCCATCAACCCAAACTCTCCCAGATCTGGCCACAGCTTCCTACCAATTCATCCCTCCCTCTTTCATCTTATAGACACCGTACTTCAACTGCACAGAGATCCCTGTGTTATTCAACACACTGAATATCTCTATCCCGTATACTCCATCCACAGACCACTTCAAGGTCAAGTTCAAGGCTCAGCTCAGAAGTCACCTTACTGGTGAAGACTCCCCTGACCTCCTAGTCTTGGAAGCTCAAGGACCTCTCTCCTTATGCCCTGCTTCCCTCTGACATGGTCATTATCATTGCGTATCTGGGTCGTATCTTGGAACGTCTTTCTTTCCCACACAATTGACAATTCTGGGGACTGGGCTTTAGTCAGATCTTTTTTATGGCTGTCTTTTCTCGTGAAAAAGAAAAACAGCTCACATTTGAGTAGGGGAGACAGTCATTGAACGAGAAAACAAACCAATAAACAAGTAAAATATGTGTTATAGATTATGATAACTTCTAGACTGGAAGATAAATGGGTACTACAGTAGAGAATAAAGGAAAAAACCTACTAAGCATGGATGATCAGGAAAGAGCCCTCAGAGGAAGTAGAATTTATGCTAAGACCTAAGGGCAAAGAAAGACCCAGGCCCACAATGAGCTGGGCCAAGAACAATCCCATAAGATTGTTCCCTAGCAAATGCAAAAGGTCTGCTATGGCCAGAGCTCAGTGTGTGCAGGGGACTAGGACACCCGTGTGATGGGAAGTGGTAAGAAACAGGGAGACAGAAGTGAGACGAGACTAAGTAAGTACAGAACAGACACAAGTCCAGACCAGATCAGGCTGGACCTTGCAGCCACAGTAAAGAGTTTTGGTTACTCTAAACACAATGGGAAGGTATTAAAAGGAATTTAATGAGGAAGTGACATTATTTGACATATTTTTTAAAAGACCATTCTGACTTCTATATGGGAAACAAATGGATTGAGGACTTAGGGGAATAAGAGTGGAAGTGGAGAGTCCAGTTGGGAGGTTATTGCTCCATGACCAATCTCAGTGTCTGATATGGGTAGAGGTGTTCGGTAAAAGAGAATGAATGAATAAATGAATGAGTTAGATTACCCTGAGGCTTCCAGAAAGACTGTGGTCAGCCAATGCTTTACCAGCTGGTTGTGATTATATCTCTTCCTTCCCCTTAGCACCTACAGCACTTGACTTATTCTGAAAAACTTCCAAAAACCACATTCTGGAAATTCCTCATTCATCTCAGGCCCAGATTTCCCATGTCACAGGGTTGTGAAAATCACCATCTTGTCCCAGTAACATTTTATCATGTCTGACATCATTTCTTGCCACTGTTCTTCATTCCTGAGAACAGAAAACAGCCTCCTATTTCTAGCAAAAAAAGAAGGAAAGAAAGAAAGAAAGAAAGGAAGAAATGAAGGAAGGAAGGAAGAAAAGAAGGAAGGGAGGAAGGAAGGAGGAAAGAAAGAAAGAAAGGAAAGAAAGAAAGAAAGAAAGAAAAAGGAAGGAAGGAAGGAAGGAAGGAAGAAAGAAAAGAAAGAAAGAAAAAGCAGGTTCTGCTCCAACCAGACAGAGAAGAGAAGGTGAAGAGAAGCGGGGGAAATTCTGATGGGGACTTTCATCCCCTTTTCAGGAAGCTGGCTGTGAGCCATAGTTGTAGTTTTGACTCTAAACCTGTAAAACCTCAGCATTCCCAGCGGAGCCAGGAGGGGCGGGCTCTTGACACGCAGAGTTCCTGAGCAGCACAAGTATCCACTTCTCCTCAGCGATCTCCTGCTTTATGAGCTGGGCTGCTCTGAAGCCTGGATAGACGCATTTCATGCCGAGTTTAGGGTGAAAGAGATTTGGCAGGTTCTATTCCCAGGGTGCTCCGGAAAAAAGACCAGGATTGTTGAACATAAGCTGTGCTGGACTCATTCCTAAACCAACAGGAATCAGCTGCTCTTTGACAGTGGGGTCTGCTAACAAATGGGAAATTCTTCAAGGGGAACAGAAATAAAGGGAACGAAGAAGGCGCTGAGTATTCCATACCGATATGACTCCAGCAGAGCTTTTCCCCCACTATCCTCGAGCTCCTATGAGGACCATTACAAGGGACATAGAAGTAGTTCTCCAACTGACAGACTTATAAAAAATGTAAAAGCAATAAAGTTAAATGAATTTTTGAGCTAGAGAGTTTAATGATCAAATAGTCCTGCTTCTCATGAGGAAGTTGACATGCAGAGGTAGGGAGTGACTTCTCAAATCTACCAAACTATTAAGGGCACAGGAAGATATCCCAGGTAACCAAATTCCTGTCGGTCCAGCCTCCTTCTGTCACCATGCATGCCCTGTATGTTTTTCCAGAGACACTGGAAAGTGATAAAGGACATTGACTCATCCTACAGACCTAAGATGGAATCTCTGTGAGACACTCACCACATCTGTGACCCTTTACAGGTTTCTTCCCAGGAAACAAATGGGAATAATATCACCTACCTCATAAATATAATAAATGAGACAATGCCTATAACGTCTGTGCCCATGTGTTCACCAAATAGTTTACTTCCTCCTGGATATTGAGGAAAACTCTTTTTCCAGCCCTTTGCAGCTGGGTGGGACCGTATGATGAGTTCTGGCCAAGAGAATGTATACAGAAGTGGTAGGTCTGTTCGCTGAAGTCCACACACACACCACTTTCTTCCTGTTGTCTTTCCACAATGACTACATTGAAGATGGCAGCATCTCAGAACAGTAGGAGCTGGATTCTTAAATCACCGTGTGAAGGAAAGCCACCTGACCAATAACATCCACGTTGAATTCTGTGAGTGAGAAGAGAACGTTTTTGTGTTGATCCATGTTTTAGAGGATTGTTTGTTACAGCACCTACTGTTATTTACTCTGACTAATATAGTAAAGACTCATTAAATGAGAGCTATTATAAATGGTATATTTTGCTTTATTTAGAATCTATACTAGCTACAGATTCTTATAATCAGAACTTATTTTAACAATACTAGGATGACCAACTCTGCTGAGAGAAAACACTAGATTCTGAAGCCTTCGGTTTGTGAACCATTGAAGAATTCCTCTGCTCTGCACAATGTGCTCTGTATAATCTCACTGTATATAGCATTTTAATTTATCAAAAGTCAGCAGTTAAGGGGAGATCTCATTTTTTAAAAACATTCATTTAAGTGATTAGTAAGTTCCAGACATTGCTCTAGGTATTACCACATATGTTGTCCTATGCTAGCCTCAAAGTAGCCCTTTAAAGTTGTGAATAACTATTATTCCAGCCATGCCCACTCCCACCTCAGGTATCTTACACATTCCATTCTTTCTGCCAAGAATACTCTTGCTCCGGACATCTGCACGGTTCACACCCTAGCTTTGCTCAGGTCCGTGGCCAGTCTGTCTGAAACAATGTCCCTTTGCCACCCACATGACCAATCCCCATTCTTCTCTATCTCCAGTGTACATATCTGGCTGTTCATTCTCAGCACCGTTCAGGCCTGGTGGACCAGAGCCCAGCCTCTGATGAAAAGGGCGCTTCTTAACCAAGGCCACACAGGGTTCTCATGTTCCCTCAAAATTATTATTTTAAGAATAGGAAAGAAAAATATTGAAGGTTATATAAAAAATCAGTATGTTGAAGGTTACATAAACAACATAAGCAGTAGTATGAATCACTATTTTTTAACAAAATGAAAAAAAAAGATATGCCTTTAGGCAAGTACGAATGAATACTCTCAGATTTTGTTATGCATTTTTTAGACCATCCTTTAGAGATCTTGCCCCTTCTTTCAATATCTACATGTTAAAATGTTACGACGACCCTTGCTAAAATCAAGAGCTATTGCCAATTATGTTATTGATGGATCTGGGCACTGACACTGAAAACCAGTGTCTCTCCTGAATAAGGACAAAAAAACCTGGTGATAATTCTTCTGGAGAAGTTACCAGTATTTGCAGTTTATTAAGAACAATGAATAAGGATCTTCTGAAGATGCCTATAAAGAAAAGCAGGCACTTGGTCCCCACGGAAGTCATCCTTTTGGAGCAGGTCTGGTGACTGATGAAATGGGTTTTGTGTAAAATGTAAATTCACATTTTGTGGAAACTGGAAGTTCATTCATCTTAATCATGTCTGTTATAGTCTATGACGCCTTCTGAAAATTGCCAGAGTAGGCTTTGTATTTGATCTTTCAACATTATTGGAGGTCATGTAAACAGGATTATATGAAATCTTTCATGCCAATTAATGTAATTCTAAATCAACATTCTGTCAATGATGTGCAGATTTTACAGCTAAGGAAGAAGAGAGAAGAGCTCATTTTTTCCTTCCGATGGATTTCCCTGCTTTTGGTTAATGCTTAATTAAAAAGAGGGGGAGATGGGAATTCCCTGGCAGTCCAGTGGTTAGGACTCGGTGTTTTCACTGCCAGGGCCAGGTTCTATCCCTGGTTGGGGAACTAAGATCCTGCAAGCCGTGTGAAATGGCCAAAAAAAAAAATAAAATAAAATAAGAGGGAAGAAGGAAGGAAGAAGAGATGGAGGAAGGGAGGGAAAGGGGGGAGGGAGAGAAGGAGGGAAAAATTCTGCTTAATTCATTTTAAGATGTTTTGGGAAATTAATCCTTTCCTTATTTTCATCTTAAGAAAAAAACTTAGAGTTATTGAAAGGTTAAAAAAATCCATTTTCTATGAAATTGAATGTCTAAATGGTATTCTAATTTTATAATCTAAAATGTGACTCTCTCTGAACCTAACATGTAGGAGACTTATTTTTAGCTAATAGATCTAGCATGGGGAGCTAATTTTTTTTTCATGGAAATGAAAAACAGACCAAATTTCATTTATTCATGGAATATCAGCCCTACCATTAAGTGTAATTTGCTCTGAAGGATTTCAGAGCATTTCTGGGACAATACTTTCCATAAGTCTCCACAGATAGAAAGAGGAACTGCTTTCGTGTGAAAATCTTTATAAATTCTGGATTAAATTTTTTCCTTCCCCCTTATAACTCTATAGGAAATCTCCCAGGGATGTATGAAAGAAATTTTAGTGTCAAGTAAATTATCTCACTAACTTCTACAACATCCTTATTAAAAAAAAATGATACGCTTCAAGCTAATAAAGTTAGAAAGAGTCAATAGATGAAGTAGAATAATCCAGTGAATAGGTGATTTCCTGATCTAGCCATCTGTGATCTACAGGGACTGCCTTGTTTCAGGCGCTCCCTGTTTTGTGCTCCAGGATACATTCAACCTCTAGAGTTAGACCTTCGAGGTGGAACCCCGGTCTGTCTCTTACCCTCTGTGTGACCTTTGTCCTCATCCTTAAAACAGGGGAAATGACATTCTCTACCTCTGGTTTGCGAAGAGAACTAAGTCACCTACTATATGACAATGACCGTCTCCGTGTCTGCCACGCTACCCCCATTATCCTTGTCATCTTCATCTACCACCATAGCTTCAAAGTTAACCCTATGTCTGATCTTGCCTTCTTTAAATCTATCCTCGAAATTGCAGCCAGAGTGAAGTTTCTAAAAGAGAAACTTGATCATATTTTTCCATGCATTAAATAATTTAATGTTTCTTCATGGTCCATAGAATAGTGTCCAGAGCCCCTAGAGTGGCAGATTACACCTTTCAAAATCCAACCTTTTCTTCCTCTCTGCTATCTTCCCCCATCCTTCTTCTCTCTTCTCTTATTTCCTGTCCTTGCTCTGAACTTTCAGCCACACAGAACCATTTGATAAGCATGAAGACTACCTTCTATTTACTTGCACTCCTCTGTACTTCCCTCTGCCTAGAACTTTCTTTCCAATCTTATCTTCAAAAGGTTGGATCAAAAAATTTCTTTTTTCTTAAAGCAGAAAACCCCAGTCTCACCAATGCACAGAGGAAGGGAAACGTAATCTGCTCCAGTGATGTTCAAAGAGGAGCAGGTGCCAATTTGCTTACCAAAGAGAGGATCCATTATGAACTCATCAGGCCTGCTGCTTTGCACATTCCCACTGTGGCCTAATTGCTTGCACTGTTAATGGAGTCATAATCTAAGCATTCCCAGAGTCATCCTGGACAACTCACAACACATCTTAAGAAGTATCTGCAGCACAGATTGAACCAACACTTTAAAAATATTGGGAAATGATAAACATAGGATTCTGTTTAATTAAAGACGTGGCTGCAATTAAACTTGAAGATAATTTCTTCTTGTGCCCTGCGAAACTGTACTTGTACACATAGGCAATAAGATAGCTACTTCTCTATTAGCTTTGGTAAGTGAGTAAAAGAACAGGACAGATAGCTTAAATATACTGATAATTTCTATTTGGGATTATGGTGCGTTTGGGGATACTATAGAGGTTATTTATAGGACCCATGAATACCCACACCCGGCCAAGGCTTTATCACCCCTTCTTACGAAGTCCTGGAGAGAGATATGCACAAGAGAAAATGGAAAATAAAAAATCAAGTGCCACTTTATTTAATTTATTTATATATGATATAACGAAATATTATATTTATTACAATCAGGTGGGCTTTCACCTGAGACTCCAATTATAAGTTCTTTGGTTAGTTGGGCTGGAGACATGACTTGGATCACATAATACACAAAAGCCTAAGGAGCTTTACCTACCCTCCAAGTCTAGGCATGAATCCACCATTCTCTGGGTGACCCCATGCAAAAAGAAGACTTAAGAGACTAACAACTAGAGTATATATTTAAGAATAGTAGAGAGAGTCACATTTGGGGCTGCTTCTATGTAGAATTGTTAGATTACTACTACCTTTGTCTTTAACAAAGATAAGACAAAGAAAGAGGATCATAGCTATGTAGGCGACCTCATAACAGTTATCCTGCCCACTAGTCTACATAGTCTGGATAGTGTCCAGAATATCACTTTGCCTGTACCCTCCAACTTACTTTTGCTTATAACCTTCTGGGTCAACACTCTGGCCTTGAAGCCATGGGGTAAGTCAGTTCCAGACTCTAAACTTAGTTTCTTCATCTTTCAAGTGTTTCAAGTGATGTTTAGGCAAGAGGCATCTGCGGTTCTTTCCAGCTGTGATGTTATATTATGTGACCATAAATAAACATTACCTTCTCTAAAGCAAGAGTATTAGTGAACTCCAGTACTTCTCCCAATAGCGAAATGAATTCCTTTTGGATGTAAATTTTATTTTCACAGTCCACACACTTCTATCCCTAGGCAACTCTTTTACAGGAATCTGATGAGAGAAGATGATTGACTCAGCAAACATCTATCCTCACTCTCAGAATGCCCTCAAATACTTTAATTCAGAAAGCTCAGAGCATAAAAAATTAGGAGGTTTACTTAATCTGCTTTCTAGAGAATTCTAATGAGAAGTAACATAGTCAAAAACAAGGACTAAGAATTTCCCACACGAACATGATGGGATAGTCAGCATTTTTTCACTTCTCTTCCAAGAAATCATGTTTCTAAAGTACAAATATTTTTTTAAATGCTTTAAACTCTGCCACCTGCATTTTCAGTATAATGCAGATATGACATTATGATCCACAAAGTCCAAAATACATATAAAAAACTGCCCAAAACTGAGATTGGCAGAAGGTCCATGGGAGGGAGAGATGAAAAGAAGCACAGTGAGTGACAAGAGGGTCCGACACTGAAGTCTCAGAAAGCGTCATTAAAGGTACATTTCCTAAATGCGAAGATGATCTAACGTGCAAAAGCTATCACCCTTCTTCACAAAAGGTGAGAGAACTGAGTGAGCATGTTTGCTGGGGAGACAGAGAAAGCTCCACTGACAAAGAATCAGACAGGTCAGTGATATTTGCAGGGATCAGGGTAACCAAGGACAAGGAGAGAGCCTCTAGGGTGTGAACATTTTGAGGCTATTCTCCCACCCATTGGAATCACCTGAAAATAGGTGGTCTGAAAAAAACCTATTTCATTGAGAGATGAGTCATACAACAGGAACAAGGCATCATTCAAGGATACTATTGAAAACTAAGGACAAGAGAAGCAACATTTCCCAGGAGGTGAAGATTTGGCATAGGAAGAAAGCTATGAACAAGCATGGCATGAGTCAAAACATATTAATAAGGCAGTTGCTGTTATTAAAGAGGACCTCGAGCCAAAATGTAGAAGGTATGATAAGACCCCAGGTAGAGGTAAGAGATGAGCTGACCTCACTGAGGGGAGATGTAGAAGAAAGAAGCAAAGCCATCTGACACACACACGCGGAGAAAACAGAAGGAAAACTAAGGGACTAGATATTACAGAAAATATAATGAGTTGTAAAAGATAAAAGTAAGGAAAGCAAAAAGAAGTGAGGGAAAGAAAGAGATAAAGAAAGAAGAAAAAGAAAGAGAAAGAAAGAAAGAGAGAAGAAGAGAGAAAGAAGGAAAGAGAAAGAGGGAGGGAGGAAGGAAAAGCATTTTTAAAGAGTAAAGAAATCTGTAGTAGTAGAAAGCAGTCAGGCAAAGGGGAGCATATATATATATATATGCATATATATATATTTATATTCATATGTAAAACACTAGTATATGTTTATGCTCTAGTATATGCATAACTAGTATATGTTATGTAAAACACTAGCATAAAGAAATTTTGGTAAGAGTCATAAGATTTGAGGGAAGACTTTTTATCAATACTAGACAGCATTTTATTTATTTTTAATTTCTGTATTACATGAATTATTCCAAGTAAAGTTTTTTAAAACAGAAAAAAAGAACAAGATAGAAACATACTAGGAAGGGTGGAAAAGTAACAGGCTTAATTCAACCATTTACCTATTCAGATGTGTTCAGCAAACATTACTGAATGCCATTCTATGTCAGGCACTGGTCTAGTACTGAGTATGCAACAATAAAGAAAGCAGATAGAAATCTCTGTCCTTGTCAACTTTCATTCTGAAGAGGTGAAATGGACAACAAACAAAAAGACAAATAAAAGCATATTATATATCAAAAGATAAACTATGGAGAAAAATAAAACACAGTAAGGGAGACAGAGCATGCCAAAGGAGAGGTTGCTGCCTTAGGTAGGGTAGTCAGGGAAGGCTTCATAGTTTCCCTTGAACACTTGGACACAGTGTCCCTTGGACACTTGGGCAGGGACCTATAGGTGAGGGAGAATGCCATGCAAATATCCCAGGCAGAAGGAAGGAGAAACATTAAAAGACAGAAATGCCTTGGCTTTTTCGAGACTGTATGGAGCCCAGCATGGCCAGATTGCTCGAAGATAGAGGTGAGCGGAAGGAAATACAACCAGAGATTTTAACGGGGGCCAGTGTATACATGGCTTTGGATATCATTTTAAGGATTTTATCTTTTTCTCTGAGTGAGAGGAGAAAATGTTGAAGAGTATTAAGCAGAGAAGTGATAAGATCTGATTTCTATTTCATTTTAAATGATCACTCTGAGTGCTGTGTTAAGTTAGCTACTACTTAGAGCTAAATCCGAAAGAGATAGGCACTATTTTCATTACGATAACCACTGACGGCTGCAGCTTCTCAAAAGTTTATGCAGAGCTAGAAGTTAGAGAATTGGCTTCTCCAAAAACAGTGGCCTCCACTCCCTCTCCACACCTGCCTTGTCACTATAAAGGGGAGTCCAGGACAGGAGAGTGCTTTTGGGAAGTGAAGGGAGAAAGACTTCCGAATTATCGTGCAAATTATTGGGAGGGGTTCTTTTAAGAAGGGGTTCTCATTCTCTGATTTGTTATCTGCCTAAGTATAAATTTCTAGAATTGCCTCTGTGGTACCAGAAAAGCAGAATAGAGGATTGGGAAGAGATGGCATAGTGGGGACGTGCCTGAAGGACAAAAGGACAAGACAAGATTGCCTCCAAACTCAGTTTCAAAAGGTACAGAAGTCAAATCCCAAGAATTGCCTTCAGTCTCAAGAGTTAGACAGTGAAAGAGATTGGGGAGGTATGGTGTTGTGAGTCACCCCAGGGGCTTCCAAAGCAAGAGGGTATCGGTGAGCGGTGGTAGATATAAGGAAGATAAGCTATCAGAGGCACTTTCTTGGCACCAGCTGTATGTCTGCCGGGGCATGGCACCAAATCTTCCAAGAGTGTCAGTGAGCTAGAACACAAGTTTTGGAAACACAAAGAAAAGACTTCCAGTGCCTCTTATAAAAAAGAAGACATTTGTGTTGTCTGTCTCCGTTTATGGAGACAGAAAAGTCTCAGAACTGGAGAAAACAGCCTTCCCTCTCTATACCAACTTGCATGCTGTCTGCATAACTCTGTGATTACCGTGATTTTGCATGGTGCATAGGGAAATACTTTTTTTAAATTAATAGTACAGATAACTTGCAAAAAGGGCCCCCCCAAAATGAGGAGATAACAAAATGGCTGAAATTTGGAAATCTGTGATCCAATTCAATGCACTTACTTGATATACCATGAAAGTGAAGGAGGGAATATGACTTTCACGAGGTCACATAGCTAGTTAGTAGTAACGCTAAGTTTAGCTCACAGCTCCCCTCTCTTACTTCATTGCAGGATCTCACAAAGCTGATCAGAGAAGCAGACAGCACAGTAATCATGTGACACGAGGATGTGGGCATATTTATGTCCACAGCAACTTGTACCATCTCCAAAAAATAAATGGTCGCACACAGAGAACACACAGAACCATGAACCAAAGCTCTGGCGCACTTGCTCCACGGTGTTATAACGATAATTTACAATGCTATTGCAATTACAGCAGAATTATGGCACGCCCACCCCCTAATAGACCTGCGTGCATAGTCTTGAGAGAGACAAATGTGCTGGCAGGTCGAGCTGCAGAAATGAGATTAAATGGCTCCCATCCCCGATCCTGCCATTGATTTTTGTAGCCCTCCCATTAACACGATACTTCACATACCACTTCGCCATCATTTCTCAGAGGTGGAGATGTAGTTTTAGAGTATAAATAATTAGACCCTCAAAATCCAAGGTGACAAATCTTACACGCCTCCCGTTGCCATGATTCAGGACACGTAAATCGGAGCCTGTTTTGAGGATGTGTGCGTGAGAAGACGTTTACAGAATGATACTGCTTTGTGTTTCTCTTTCTTTCTCTTTCCTCTGTTTGCCCACCATTGTCATTGGATGTGAATCAGTTTTATAGGGTCACTGTATAAATCAGGATCTTTCTGTAAAAAGTTGGGGGGGACTCTTACACAATGACAGTTATACCAAACAGAGAGAGTCCCTGGCAAACAAGGGCATGTGTTCATCCAAGTTTGAGGTCATAATCCTTTATATCAGTAGTGTTGGTCTGTGCTTTCTCGTCTCTTATAAAATGCTTTTTCTGTGGTTGCTAAAAGTTGCCAAAGAGATAATGCAATAAGAGGTAATAAACTTAATACTTACAGTGGCTACCTTTTATTGAGTACCTACTCTGTGGTTCTAAGAGTCTAGAGTAGTGATTAGGAACATTAGATTGATTGTAACAAGCTGGTAGATTGATCAACCACTCTGTGCCTCAGTCTTTAATAAATAAAGCACTGGTACAAACTAGCACTCAAAGAGGTGCTTTGACAACCGTGTGCAGAGTTCTTTGTACGTAATACTATCTAATGCTTTCAGGAGCCTGATGAGGTCAATACCATTAACCTAATTTTTCATATGAGAACCCTGAGGGTCAGCAAAGTTAACCTACTTTGCTGAAGTCACAAAACTCTTTAGAAGTTGGAAAGTTTGTATTCAAACTCAAGTCTATCTGCCATGTCTTCACTCTTGCCTATTTTACTGTCCCCCATGGTAAGTCCTAAACTAGTGCTGGCTGAACAAAAGTTGAAATGCTTTGTTTAACCTAGGCTTACATACTTATTAATTTACTCACCCATTCCACACTCTTAAGGCATTTTATGTTTGTATTTACTTATTTGTTTGCTGTCGACTTATACAAACTCATCTCATTCCAGAAGATTTAGGGTAGTTTATAAAAACGCATGCATTCTGTAAAAATATATTAAGAATTCAGGAAGAAAGGGAATAAGAGTAGAGAAAAAATAAGAGGACACCAAGGATGAGGCTGGTATTCAAAATGTGAGCAAGCTTTTACTGAGCTGACACCATGTAGGAACAGGGGATTTCGAAGTAAAACCACAAGGTCCCTTCTTTTCATGAGCTTGGGTTCTGATGGAGGAAATAAACACACAAACAATTACAGGGTACGAGGCAAAATTGGAAAAAATGTGCAAGACCCACCGGGAGCATATCAGAAGGGCATGCCCCATCAAAACTGGGTACCGCTCATCACAGTCTGAGAGTCTCCTAGTTTGTCTGGTTGTTGTCTGTCTTCCTGCTATGTTGTTTACAGCTGTACCTCCTCTGTCTGCCACGTTAGAAGTGCTTAATGGATGAGTGGATGAAGGAAGCTCAATGAGGAATTTTTAAAAAGTGTTTTGTGCACAGCTTGTAAATTGCAGAACTCTCTCAGTTCTGTCTGCTTCCCCTAGACCTTGGAAGTGACCTGCTCAGGTAATTACATCCTACAAACACCGAAACGAGGCAAAGATTCAAAAATAGTTCATGGAGAGTGGGTCAGTGAGTACATATAGACCCTCAAGCAAAAAAGGGGATGGACATTACTAAGGTAATAATGGTACATCTAGAAAAACTAACATGTCACAGATGAATGATTTGCCCAACTTGACATACCCTGTAAGAGACCAGCGAGGTGCTTAAATTCAACTTCCTCTGGCTGCATGTCTGTCTACATTCCACCAGGCCTCCCTGCGGAGATGAAATTGGGCAGGAGATCTGAGAAAATACCTGGATAAAGAGAGTAAGAGGGAGCGTAAGAGGTTTAGGGCAAAAAGAAGGACAAAGGAAGGTGGGAAGTCAGAATATACAAACACTTATCGGTTCACTTTAAAAAAAAATTTCAGCAACAGAGAAAAATACTGTGCATTAATCAATGCATCATTAAAATGCATTGAGACAGACCGATGGCATTAGCCTTTTGAAAATTTACTAGTTTAGCTCCTTTTTTAGTTTCTTCACATTTTCTTGTCTAGAAATCTCACCGTGTGCTTTGGAAACTGGTTTGAGAATCAGGAACGAACTCTTGGTCAAGTTCTAGAAATTCCTTATTCTAAAACTAGTTTTTTTTCATCTGTAACAGAAAGCTGAGGCAGTAACTTCCCTTCCTTTGGGCTTCGGTTTCTGCTTGTGACAAGTGAAGAATGTGGAATCAGTTTTTCCCCAGGATCTTTCTAGAGCTGTCTGGACAATAACAGGAGACCTGATTCAGAGCCCAACCCTGTATCTTGTTTTGTCTCATCTCTTTTGTGTTTCTCAATTATTTCCTGCTCTTAGAAGTTGGGATAAAATAGAGAAAATGTACATAAAGCTTTAGAGTTTGAGGATCTATTTATATTAGCTTGTTTGAGGCAGGACTGTCATCTGCCAGCCCTATCTTACAGGTCTTTGCAGATCCATTGAGGTCATGAATATGTAAGCACTCTAGTAATTACCATTGGCAATAACATAAAAGAATCAGTTGTAATAATACTATTTTTACAGAGACCTAGGAAGTAGTCTGTTTTCAAGAAAGGTTAAAAGCCTTTTCCTAGAAGACAGATTAGACATAAGTAGAGGCAGAAAGTCTGCCAATATTTTCTTTCAAACCACTCTGTAGTAAACTTTGTGGCTGATTAAGAATAAACTAATACAAAATAAAACGAATGGAAAATATAAAAGGAAATAAATTTAATTAAAATATAAGATATGGTCCCTCTTATGTGGTTGAGAAGATAGATTGGGGCCCAGAACACTAACAAGAAACAATGTAGTAAATGAGGATGTAGGAAGTACCCATTTTGTCTTGTAACTTTCATAGCAACCCTATGTGCTAAACCAGATATTGGAAGACTGGACTGGGGGGGCTTCAGTTTCTTCATCTATAATAGCAGTCAAACTTGGTACAGGGAAAGGAGACAGAGGGCAAGTTCCCTGTCCCTAAAAAGCCCCCTGATGTCAGGAAATGGGGAGTCCAGGAAGGGAGGGGGGTGGGAAGGTGAGAAGCTGCAATGTATGTGTACTTTGTGAAAGAGGCATCCCCCTCTCAGCTCTGTTTGATATTTAGTCTGCACAATTTACTTGGAACATAGGCTACATTTTGTAAAAGATGCCAGAAACCTGTATTATGAGATTTTTCAAAATCTGTGGATTTTTAATGCTGATAAATGAATTTTTAAAAAATATCTTCTAGGTGGTTAAAAAATATTGGCAGTTTTCCGTCTTTGGACTAGATGATCTCTAACATCTTCTACTGCTCTGACATTCTAAGATGCTATGAGATGTGCATTGGTATAGAAAACTGCCTCAAAACAGATCTGTAGGTCATGGGGTAACACTGGGTAGTAATAATCACAACAGTATCATTATCTTCTTATACACACTGATAAATAACCACTTGCAAACCACTTTAGCACCCATTTTGTCTTATAACTTTCATAACAGCCCTATGTGCTAAGCCGGATATTGGGGAGACTTAAATTTAAAACCTGTTAAAGAGCTGGTATTGATCCCATGGTAGGTTAATTACAAAATTAGGACTGAAGGATGTTGTCTAAAATGGTACAGATGAGCATTGTCTCACTAGGATGACTAAGCTATAACAGGGACCACGTTCTCTGCTGATATCTGGGCCTCCTTTGAACAACAAGCACACTGGGATAAAGGAGGGTATGTGACAGCCACTGCCCACTGAGTGGCAGGTTGCAGGGAAGTGGGTAATGGAACTTCTCTCTTGGTGTTGCCCACTCCACAGAGGAGCTCTGGTAGGGCAACAAGCCTGATCCTGCCAAGAATCTGGCAGTGCTTGTGAAACCAGTTTTTGGGAGGCTCACTAGCATGGCCATCAAACAGCTGTAATGAACTCTCGTCACTGGGTTGGGAAAGATACCGGTTCTTTCGCTGCTGGGTGTTGGGAGGTCTGAGAGTCCTGGAGAAGAGGTTGGTGGAGCCAGCATGGTGGTGGTGGGCATATGGGAGGCTCAGGCCAGCAGCCACTTACCAAACAGGATGAAAACGTCTCAGCATCTGAGCAACCAGTAGGGCTGTAGTGTAACATCCAGCCTGGCTATAAAGGACGACACACTTTTAAGTAAAAAGGCTCAAGTTGTCCAGTGACGTAAGACTACCCAGAGAAAATGGCTAGAAATCCTTTTTGTGGTTTTCTGTTTGTTTGTTTTTTTACTGTAAGGCATCATTTGGATTGACAGGACACGTGCTTCCCCCACAAATCAATACCAAAACCTAAAGGAACAAATTGATGAATTTCAAGTCCTGCAAAGGATTCTGGGTAGGATGATCACATGATCTGGTCTGCCCTGAATGGTCCCAATATCTGGACTCTCCTTTGAGTCTCAAGAATGTCACAGTTTGCATGCTAAATGTTGTAGCTGAACTGACTCTATGCTGTTTGGCCAGCGGAAAAATGTGAGAGAGTAACTGAGAATGAGAGGTGAGGATAAATTGTGAACTCTTGGCTGACAGGACTGTGACTTGACATGATTATGTAGGCATGAACAAGACAGATGAAAGTAGAAATGTCCTAAACAGAGAGAACCTAGAAAGGAAGCGGTTAGACTCATTGTTTTGTGAAATTTTCAAACAAAATTGTTTCTATAGAAGTTGAAAGCTAGTGACAAACAATGCCAGCAACAAAGACAACAGTAGCTACCATTTCACCAGTGCTCGTTAAGTTCCTGGAACTTTGCTAAGGGGCTAGATTATAATTGGATTTCACCCTTACACCCGCTGTCTGAGGTAAACAAAGTAGCCCCAAGTTAAAGATGAAAAACTCTGGGGTTCAGAGAATTTTAATGACGGAACAAGGAACGAACTGGTAAAATCATGGGCTTTGCAATCAGCCTGCCTGGATGTGAACTGTGGTCCTGCCACACACTTGCTGTAAACGTCGTTTTTAAGAGGAGAATTTCTAAGACTAAGATGAGAGTATCAAAAGCGTTTGGAGCTAGGAGTAGGAAAGCAGGAAAGGAGTGTCCGTTTGCTTCCAGCCCAATAAAACTTTCCATTAATCAACGTATATTGAGTTCCAACCATGTGTGCAGAAGGTGCAAGTTCCTCCAGAGAATACAGAGGAAAGTATAAAACATGGTTTTCCACCAAGGAAAATATGATCTTTGGTTGGAGGGGAGGAATTGTCGTCACAGGCACTCTGGCATAGTAAGAAGCATACCTGTCTCGAATTGGATGCTCTGAGAATGATTCCTAGCTTTGCTCATTACAAGTCACATGGCAGGGGTACGCTGCTTACCTATTCAGAGCCTCAGTACCCTCATGTGTAAGCTGGAGATGGAAATAAGGCCAAACTCATAAAACTATGAAAATCAGATAAAGTAATATAAATGTATCCTAGACACTATAAAAGGATATTCTGAAATAAACTGTTATTTTTGCAGGAAACAGAGGAAATTAAGCAAGAGATGTAAATACAACAAGCATCCAAGGGAAGCTGATTTCCAAGAGTGTTTGTCTTCTCTCAATGGACTTAGTGTCTCAGTGCCCAGGTCTCCCATCTACCTCTTTTTGTGCGCGTTTTTTCTCGCTCTCCTTTTTAATTGAGAAACTTCATTTCCTTATTCCCTTTAGCTGTTTCATAGGTCATTGCTCTTTAGGGACGGAGGCTATTTCTGCTCTTCTGTTTCCTTTTCATTCAACCATGCAATACTTGTTCCATATCTGGCTAGCTCACTCTGGAAGGGGACAGCAAATTACATATCTCTGGGTGCTTGGTGGAAGTCACTTACCTAGATTTAAATCCCCAGTAACGTTTGTGGGGGGGGTTTGTAAATAAAGTTTTATTGGAACACATCCACCACATTCTTTTACGTATGTCTGCTTTTAAACTACCATGACAGAATTGTAAATCTCCAATAACACTTTAAATACTTAGTATTAGCCAGGTCCATAAATATGTCTGAGATAACCACCATCATTTCTGTATGAACAGTGATATCCAATAAATTATAGAATCTGTGAATTGCTTGCAATACAAAGTGTTAAAGACAGAAACAATTAGTTGTTTGGATGTGCAGGTCTGAGAGTCTGTATATATACATATGTGTGTTTAGTGGAATCTTCCTGAGAGGAAATATTTCATTGTCTGTCTTCTTAGAAACAGTTACACCAGATGATGCCAAATATCACTTTTCATGGTTTTTGTCTTCATAACGGAATAAAAGAATGAGATTTATTGATTATTTTTGTTAACATTCACTATTGTCTTCACTAGGATAATAAACCAAGGGTCTACTTGTCAAGATCTGCAAATTTTTCTCTGCTGAAGTTCCTTTCATTCTTATGCTCCAAACATCTATGTGAGTAAATGCCAAAAATGTTGGAGAAAAGGGAAGAAAGGGTTGTGATAAAAGTAGGAATAGTGTCTTTTCAAAAAGAGGATAAGGGAAGAAGGAAACAGCGGGTTTACCACCTTCCATGAGCTCTGTGTAAATCACTGACCCAGAGCTACGTGTTTTTATTAATAACAGCTGCAGGCTTTACTGAACACTCATCCCCTGTCATGTACTGGACTAAACACTTAGAAAGCATTGCTTCATTTTATTCTCAATAACATAATGAAGTTAAGCAATTTGCTCAAGATCATGCATCTAATAACTGAAGAGCTTTGTCAGTGACCAAATGGGTAATTCTGCTTATTCCATGGTTCTCTGTTAGAGGCTTCATGTGTCCACAGATACGAACCACATCCTAAGAGATAAAGGAACATTTTGATGTCCAGGCATCTTAACACCTTTAACGTATTTCCATATTAGTTTAGATCTTGATCGAGGATGAGTATGGATACTAGTTACTAGACACTTAAATTTCCACAATCTACACACCTTACCATGGCCCACAAGGACCTGCTTGATATGAGCCCCAGCACATCTCGAGTCATAGCCTCTTCCTGTGGTAGATTTTTAAAAGGCCACAAATACTTTGCAATGCCCCCCATCAAGAAGTGAAGTCATTTTCCCGATCTCTTGATTCTGGGCTGGTCTGTGACTAGTTTGACCAGTAGAATTTGGTCGAAGTGATACTGTGTGTCTTCTGAAGCAGGGCCTCAAGGGACATTGTAGCTTCTCCTTCATTCTCTCAAATACTGCTTCCACATGAAGAAGCTCAGACTAGCCTATGAGAGCCATGGCCCATCCAAGAACCAGTAGCAGCTGCCAGAGCTGTCCCCATCCAGCCCCCAGAATGACTATGGTGGCAAGACATATCTTAAGCCACTAGTTTTGGGGGTGTTTTGTTAAGTGGCAACAGATAACTGGGCTACCATCACGCTTCAGGCTCTGGGCTCCAGCCTCTCTGGTCTTCTCTCAGTTCATGGTACATGCCATCGTCTTTCCCACTGCAGGGACTTTGCATATGTGAGCCCTATACATGGAAAAGTTCCCCTCCTGTCTTGTCCAAGGTTTACTCCTTGTCATCCTTTAGGCCACAGTTTAAAAGTCACCACTAGAGAAAATCCTTTACTGACCATCTATGTACAGTAGATTTCTTATCCAAATCAGCCCCTTGTTTAGTTTTTTCACTGCATGTATACCAATCTGCTATTGGTTTGTCATTGCCTATTTTCCTCCTACCCAACTCTAAGCTCCATGAGAGGAGATAGAGAGAATGTTTGCCCTTTCCTCCATCGCATCCTGGGACAGTGTCTGGCAGAGGGTCTCATCCACAATCCCTTAGATCCCTTTACCATTTTTGTGCACACATCTGCCCAGAGGCCTGTCACTCCCAACGGCCAGCACTTGCTTCTCTTTTTGGAGGACTGCGCCCATGGCTGCTGAAAGCCAGCTGGGTTTACCTGTAATGAAGAGAACTGAAGACTAGGAATTTGGATAGCCCAGGTCAATGACCAGGGAGTGGGGTCGTGCGTATAAATACTCCAGCCCCCTTATCCCCGGACAGGACAACTCTGGGGTATGATCTACACTGCCTTCACTACTCACCTACAGGAGTGAGCAAAGTTCCCCTCCATGGGACCATCTTAGCTTATTTTCTTATTGTGTCCAAAGTAAGCGTATACCCTTGATTGGCATCCCTCCTTTCCCTGTCCCGTTTCCCCAATCTCCTGCAGGTTTTAATGTGAACACTCCCTAAAATAAGTCACTTTCACACAAATCCTAGTGTTAGAATCTGCTTCTGGGAAAGTCACCCTAAGACAGTGTGTTGACTGAATAAATTCATTGCGGCAATTCTGGATTTCTACATATTTGCTTTGCACATGGACATCGTTCACCCCACCTCATAATCGGAATCCAGATACATTCTGCAGCATCACTGGCCTTTGCAGCCTTATTTGTGCAATTATTTCAATGTTTTACTGCAATTTGCCCTGGTGTTCTATAAAGATGAGTGGGAAGTGCAAAAACGTAAGCACTGACACTAGCTGCTAAACAATTGAGACAAAGATAAAAACCACTCGGTGTGCTGAAAGCAGGGAATCTTTGATTATATCGGAATCCCCGGTGGACTGAAGCTGGTTGTCTGGATGTTCAATTGTGAAGAGTGAGTACCAAATTAAAGAACATATGGGAAATTCTGGAAATAGATCATCTGGGACTGTATTGAAAACTGAGGCTTATTGAAAGACATGGAGAAATCTTTAAAAAGTATGGAAATTATGAAAATTGGCACCAAAACCCCTTCCAGAATTCCAAAGACTAAGAAGTTTATGGAAGCAGAGAGCAGTTATCAGAGATGAGCTTGCCTTGTGTTCCCTTGTCAAGAAGAGAAATAGTCTCATACTCAAGTCTCACCTGACAAACGTTTCATGAAATCCTGTAAAATCCTTTTAAAGTCACCGTCGCTGTCTCCTGCTGAATTCCCTACGCAGTCTCACGAAATCACCACCAGCGAGTCGTTCTTCTGCATTTTAAAATAAATTTCTTCTTCTTACCGAATGTCACTTTAAGTAAGCTAAAAAAGTAGGTTTTGGAGGCAAGCAATTGTATAAGACATGAGTTCTACTATTTTCATTTAATGTTCAAACCAATTGTTAATGTTTTAAATAATGTTTAAATAATTAAAAACTTTAGGGATGCTTTTGGATTCGTGGAACAAAACTCCTCCATATCACATGCAAAGTTTTGGGTTTCTTCAGTCCTATTCATTCAGCTTTTATATGGATTTTTTTTGGAATTTAATGTATTATACATGACAGAAGAAAATTCCACAGTCTGATGGAATAATACAAATCGCAGCTCTGCCACTAATTATGTAACCTCCTGGAAGCTGATCTTTCTAAGACTCAGTTTATTCAGCTGTAATCATGCTTCCTCTGTAGAGCTGTCATGAGGATTAAGTTAGAGAAACTAAATAAAGTATACAGGGCTTAACCTGCATTCGGTGAAGCTTGATTCTCTTCCCCATGCTTCCCATCACAAGACAGTTGGTATGAATGATTTTGCAGACTATTGGATTATCTTGGCTTGAAGACCAAGTCTGAACTCCTTAGCATGACACACAAGGCTCCATGTGATCTGACCTCCACGGTTCTCCTGGCTCATCAAACTCCGGCCCCTTTCCCCACCCGTCACTCTGATTATAAAGGAGCACATGGAGCTACCTGCACCCAGGAAGTGCCAAGCTCTTCTCCCCTGCAGGTCTTTCCTCTCCAGAATGCCCTCCCCAGGACTTCGCTCAGATGAGTCATCTTCCTGGACTCTTGGAGTCCCCACTTCCTCCGGCCTGGGTAAAGTGTCCTGTATGGCCTCCCAGGACCCTGGGTCTCCCTCTAACATAACACTTGGCACTTAGTTTTTAAAATATCTCTAATGCCAGTTTCCTCCATTAGATTATAACATCCTCACATAAGAGTATTATATTATCTTATACTCACTAGCCACTCTTCTAAGACCTTTCCATATACAACTTATTTTATTATTACAACAACCAATCCTATCAGATAAGTGTTCATAGCTGCCCCATTTTAGACGTGGGAGAAAGGAAAGGAAAAAGATAAATTACATGATTCTCCCACGACCAAATATCTAGTAAACAACAGAGCCAGCTCTGTTACCTCTGTGCTAAAATCCAGAATACGAGACCAACAGGTACTCAGTAAAAACTGAATAAACAGACAATTCAATCTCAGGGAGGAAAGCAAGATTTGACCAGGAATAGAGATCATTTTAGACCAAAGCCCACACTATCATAGTTTATTTTTAAAAAGCAAAGAACTAGCAAATAAAGCCTAGAGTTTGGAAGAACCTCTTCCAGTGTCATGAATTGATTCTGGAATAATGGAGCGTGCACTGCCTTGGGGACCAGGAGACCTGAATCCTAATATCTAGCTGGGTGACATGCCCCTTGATAGACATCAGTCACCTCATCTATTAAGTAAGAGCAATGAATGAAGTGGATTCAGAAGCCTTCCCAAGATGAGATGTTCATGTTATGTGATTCCAACAGAGGAGTCCTACTTTAGGGACAAGGACTTGCTGCCCCTCTGCCTGTCAGTGGTCACCTCCACATCATCATTTTGTCTCAGTGTGAAATCCTGGCTTTGTAAGTTCTAAGCAATGTGATCTTGGAGGTTCCTTAACTATGGCATACATCATTTTTGCATCTCTGTCTCCACTACTGGAAAGAGAACTGACATATTACTGCTTAATTGCCTAGTGTCTACAGAGACTTGTCCCATGTAGGCATGGCCATGGGAGGGAGAAGGAGATTGATTTGCAGATTTTTACCAAGCCATGATATCAATACATTATTATTTAAAACAATCCTAGTGAATAGATAGATAGGATCTCAGAGGTAGTATTGTCTGCTCTATTTCCAACCTTTGAGTCCATGATTGATTGAAACAGCTGACAAAGGAGAAAATGACTGCTTGCCATCACAATTTTGAGTTCAGGTTTGAAGTGAATTAACACATGGGATAAATGCAATGTTTATACAAACCATGGCTGGAAACTATTGGCAGAATACGGAGGTCAAGTCCACTTAGCACAGAAACTCTGGTAACAATCAAAATGGTCAGTTCAAGTCCACAAAAGTACAAATGCAGGGAAAAGCTGGAAGCAAGATTTAATTTCCCTTTAATTTTCTTGGCAGTTGTTTGGCGTGATATGAAGCCTAGTCTAATTTGCATACTCGTAGAGTCACATTTAAATTCCTAGCTCCTGATTTACGTTGTGTGAACTAACCCTCATGGAGTCAGTTCATTTCAGGTGTCTCTTCAGCTGCTCAAGAAAATGAAAAATGAGAGAAGAGGAGAAACAGGAGGGTAAAAAGGAGAATGAGAGGCAGGAGAAGAAAGAGAAAGAAATGAATCTCAGATTCAAAGCTCACAGTTCCAATGATAGCCACAATATCAGACTATTTTGCTCCTCCTGATGAATAAAGCCAGAATTTCCTGAGATAAGATGGACTTTATACATCTCCCAATACACACAAATACATGTAAACATAAAATATTTACCTTTCAAGGTATGCTGTGTGTGGTATTAAACTAAGGTATGTAGAGTATTACTAGATAAACACTACAAAGAATTACCAAGCTACTAACGTATAATGATTCAATACTCCCTCTGTTTTCAACTCTGTGTGTGTGTGTGTGTGTGTGTGTGTCTAAGTTGATGGATAAATGGGACCAGAAATTTGATGAGTCAAATAAAGACCCAACATCTTTTAGCCTTCATAAACTTTTAGAACCATAGAATATGTCATCTTGAGGTCAAAGCCATCATTTTAATATTAAAGAACTGAAGCTCAGAGAGTTCTGTCTTCAGAGGGGCAGAGACGGCTGGATCTTCAGCTATGGTTCTGCTCCCCTTCATACTGTAGAGTTGTTGCTGGAAGGGGACAGCACATTTCTCATTGTCTCTGCATCCAAATGAGACCATGGGATCACATCAATGGACTGAGTGGGAAAGCCAGAAGTGTCACTTCCAGGCTTTTCAGCCACCTTAACTATCTCAGGTTAAGAAACAGCTGTGCGTTTTTCCAATCTCCCTTTCCTCCATTTCCTGACTAGACACAGAGGTTCCTGAGGCCCTTGAGGATGATGATTCCACAAGATGGGGAAAAAAATCTACATCACTGAATCATCAAGTGGCAAACATTCCCTGTTAACCAAGAATACTTGTACAGAACAGTTCTGTGAGAAAAAGCAAAACAAAACAAAACTAACTTTATGCTAAACCACTTAAATGTTAGAGATTTTACTTGTTCCTGTAGCTTAATGTTGCCCTAGGTAGCAGAGGTCATTAGTACCAATCAGATTTCCTGGTTGGCCACCCAGTATTCCTACTATTATTCAGATATGTTTGTTGCATCCATGCATCCTTGTGTTTCTGGATGCAACCCAGATTCCACTCCTGGCTGTATCTTTTTCCTCTTTATTCCAGGAACCTAGCACAATGCCAGACTCACAACACGTTCTCAATAAATATGCATTGAATGAAAGGTCAGCAGTTACCTCAGCTGTAAAATGGGAATTGAATCTTTTAAATACTTGAAATCAAGACACTGAATCATATGATTCTGTGAGTTCTTAATGCTCTGAAATCTGCAAAATCTCTAGTCCAATAAATCCTCCATATTCTTCTGCTTTGGTTTGTTTTCAGTTTATCCTTAGTTCTAATTTTGTAAAATTCCATTCTTGTGATTTTTTTCTGTTATCTATCTATATTTAATATTGTACAAACTGTCTGGCCCTGGATTGAAGTGGGGAGAACATACTTCTCTTTGATTTGACAAGGTATACCAGAGCAGCTAATGTTTATTAAGGAGTTGATAAGAAAAGCACTCTACTAAGCAAATCATTTACATGCAGTGGCTCATTTTTTCAATACCTTTATTATCCCCATTTCATAGGTAAGAAAACATACTTGGTAAGTTTAAGCAGCTTGTCCCATGTCACATACTTAGTAAACAGCAGAATTGGGATAAGAAGAGAGGTTCATCTGATTTAAGAGCCTGGGTTTCCAATCTCCAGGCTCTGCCACCGGGTTGCAAGCAACAGAGACAGACTCTGTGTAATCTAAGCCAAAAAAGAAATCTGTTAGAAGGAATAAAGATGAGTGCAAGGTTTTCTTCCTCGGCTCCGAGGTGGTGCTAGATCTGTGGTTGTGTATCTTCAGGGAAAGATTCCTACAAGTGAGATTGCTAGATTAAAAGGCAACTACAGTAGGTACACTGAATTAGAGTGGAAAGATGCATTAAAAATGATTTAATGTGGGGAAAATGGCAGGTGTCTCACGCAGGCCTGCAAGTGGCCTCACAGATGGCATGACTTTCAGCACTGGGAGTGTGTCGCCAGGCACCACCAGATGAGGCACAAGAATTATTGAATCATAGTATCTGACCTCAGATTCACAGTTTTGTGGAGAGCCAGGGCAAGAAGATTTCTGTGGTATCTCCCGGCTTCTCAGAAAATACCCCAAGCTCCTGGGAAGTAAAGTTTCAGCCATGTAGCTGACAGGGTCTTGGTGCTCTGGCCAGGTGTCAGGTCTGAGCCTCTGAGGTGGGAGAGCCGAGTTCAGGACACTGGTCCACCAGAGACCTCCCGGTCCCTCATAATATCAGTCAGCGTAGCTCTCCCAGAGAGCTCTGTCTCAACCCTAAAACCTAGCTCCACTCAACGACCAGCAAGCTCCAGTGCTGGACACCCTATGCCAAACAACTAGCAAGAGAGGAACACAACCCCACCCATTAGCAGAGAGGCTGTCTAAAATCATAATAAGTTCACAGACACTCCAAAACACACCACCGGATGCGGTCCTGACCGCCAGAAAGAAAATATCCAGCCTCGTCTACCAGAAAACAGGCACCAGTCCCCTCCACCAGGAAGCCTACACAACCCACTGAACCAACCTTATGCACTGGGGGCAGACACCAAAAACAATGGGAACTATGAAACTGCAGCCTGTGCAAAGGAGAGCCCAAACACTGTAAGTTAAGCAAAATGATAAGACAGAGAAATACACAGCAGATGAAGGACCAAGGTAAAAAACAACTAAACCAAACAAATGAAGAGGAAATAGGCAGTCTACGTGAAAAAGAATTCAGAGTAATGATAGTAAAGATGATCCAAAATCTTGGAAATAGAATGGGGAAAACACAAGAAACGTTTAACAAGGACCTAGAAGAACTAAAGAGCAAACAAACATTGATGAACAACACAGTAAATGAAATTTAAAACTCTCTAGAAGGAATCAATAGCAGAATAACTGAGGCAGAGGAACAGATAGGTGACCTGGAAAATAACATAGTGGAAATAACTACAGCAGAGAAGAATAAAGAAAAAGAATGAAAAGAATTAAGGAGAGGCTCAGTGATCTCTGGGACAACATTAAATGCACCAACATTAAACAAGATGGACATAATTGATATTTATAGGACATTCCATCAAAAAACAATAGAATACACTTTCTTCTCAAGTGTTCATGGAACATTCTCAAGGATAGATCATATCCTGGGTCACAAATCAAGCCCTGGTAAATTTAAGAAAAATGAAATCGGGCTTCCCTGGTGGCGCAGTGGTTGAGAGTCCACCTGCCAATACAGGGGACATGGGTTCGTGCCCCGGTCCAGGCGGATCCCACATGCTGCGGAGTGGCTGGGCCCATGGGCCATGGCCACTGAGCCTGTGCGTCTGGAGCCTGTGCTCTGCAATGGGAGAAGCCACAACAGTGAGAGGCCCGTGTACTGCAAAAAAAAAGAAAACTGAAATCGTATCAAGTATCTTTTCCGACCACAACGCGCTATGAGACTAGATATCAATTACAGGAAAAAAACTATAAAAAATATAAACACATGGAGGCTAAACAGTGTGCTACTAAATAACCAAGAGATCACTGAAGAAATCAAAGAGGAAATCAAAACATACGTAGAAACAAATGACAATGAAAACACGATGACCCAAAACCTATGGGATGCAGCAAAAGCAGTTCTAAGAGGGATGTTTATAGCAATACAATCCTTCCTCAAGAAACAAGAAATATCTCAAATAAACAACCTAACCTTACACCTAAAGCAATTAGAGAAAAAGGAAGGAAAAAAACCCCAAAGTTAGCAGAAGGAAAGAAATCATAAAGATCAGATCAGACATAAATGAAAAAGAAATGAAGGAAATGATAACAAAGATCAATAAAACTAAAAGCTGATTCTTTGAGAAGATAAACAAAATTGATAAACCATTAGCTAGACTCAACAAGAAAAAAGGGAGAAGACTCAAATCAACAGAATTAGAAATGAAAAAGGAGAAGTAACAACTGACACTACAGAAATACAAAGGATCATGGGAGATTATTACAAAAAACTATATGCCAATAAAATGGACAACCTGGAAGAAATAGACAAATTCTTAGAAGAGCACAACCTTCCGAGACTGAACCAGGAAAAAATAGAAAATATAAACAGACCAATCACAACCACTGAAATTGAGACTGTGATTAAAAATCTTCCAACAAACAGAAGCCCAGGACCAGATGGCTTCACAGGTGAATTCTACCAAACATTTAAAGATGAGCTAACAGCTATCCTTCTCAAACTCTTCCAAAATGTAGCAGAGGGAGAAACACTCCCAAACTCATTCTATGAGGCCACCATCACCCTGATACCAAAACCAGACAAAGATGTCACAAAGAAAGAAAACTACAGGCCAATATCACCGCGATGAACATAGATGCAAAAATCCTCAACAAAATACTAGGAAACAGAATCCAACAGCACATTAAAAGGATCATACACCATCATCAAGTGGGGTTTATCCCAGGAATGCAAGGATTCTTCAATATACACCAATCAATGTGATAGACCATATTAACAAATTGAAGGAGTAAAATCATATGATGATCTCAATAGATGCAGAAAAACCTTTTGACAAAATTCAACACCTATTTATGATAAAAACCCTTCAGACAGTAGGCATAGAGGGAACTTACCTCAACATAATAAAGGCCATATATGACAAATCCACAGCCAACATCATTCTCAATGGTGAAAAACTGAAACTATTTCCACTAAGATCAGGAACAAGACAAGGTTGCCTACTCTCACCACTATTATTCAACATAATAGCCAAAGCAATCAGAGAAGAAAAAGAGATAAAGGAATACAAATCAGAAAAGAAGAAGTAAAACTGTCACTGTTGGCAGATGACATGATACTATACATAGAGAATCCTAAAGGTGCTACCAGAAAACTACTAGAGCTAATCAATGAATTGGTAAAGTAGCAGCATACAAAATTAATGCACAGAAATCCCTGGCATTCCTATACACTAATGATGAAAATCTGAAAGAGAAATTAAGGAAACACTCCCATTTACCACTGCAACAAAAAGAATAAAATACCTAGGAATAAAATTACCTAAGGAAACAAAAGACCTGTATGCAGAAAACTATAAGACACTGATGAAAGAAATTAAAGATGATACAAACACATGAAGAGATATACCGTGTTATTGGATTGGAAGAATAACATCGTGAAAATGACTATACTACCCAAAGCAATCTAGATTCAGTGCAATCGCCATCAAACTACCAATGGCATTTTTCACAGAACTAGAACAAAAAATGTCTCAATTTGTATGGAATCACAAAAGACCCCAAATAGCCAAAGCAATCTTGAGAAAGAAAAACGGAGCTGGAGGAATCAGGCTCCCTGACTTCAGACTATACTACAAAGCAACAGTAATCAAGACAGTATGGTACTGTCACTAAAACAGAAATACATAGCAATGGAACAGGATAGAAAGCCCAGAGATAAACCCATTCACATATGGTCACCTTATCTTTGATAAAGGGGGCAAGAACATACAATGGAGAAAAGACAGCCTCTTCAATAAGTGGTGCTGGGAAAACTGGACAGCTACATGTAAAAGAATGAAATTAGAACACTCCTGAACACCATACACAAAAATAAACTGAAAATGGATTAAAGACCTAAATGGAAGGCCAGACACTATAAAACTCTTAGAGGAAAACATAGGCAGAACACTCTATGACATAAATCACAGCAAGATCCTACTTGACCCATGTCCTAGAGAAATGTAAATAAAAACAAAAATAAACAAAATGGTACCTAATGAAACTTAAAAGGTTTTGCACAGCCAAGGAAACCATAAACAAGACCAAAAGACAACCCTCAGAATGGGAGAAAATATTTGTAAACGAAGCAACTGACAAAGGATTAATTTCCAAAATATACAAGCAGCTCATGCAGCTCAATATCAAAAAAACAAACAATCCAATCCAAAAATGGGCAGAGGAACTAAATAGACATTTCTCCAAAGAAGATATACAGATTGTCAACAAACACATGAAAGGATGCTCAACATCACTAATCATTAGAGAAATGCAAATCAAAACTACAGTAAGGTATCATCTCAAACCAGTCAGAATGGCTATCATCAAACAATCTACAAACAATAAATGCTGGAGAGGGTTTGGAGAAGAGGGAACCCTCTTGCACTGTTGGTGGGAATGTAAATTGATACAGCCACTATGGAGAACAGTATGGCAGTTCCCTAAAAAACTAAAAATAGAATTACCATATGACCCAGCAATCCCACTATTGGGCATATACCCTGAGAAAACCATAATTCAAAAACAGTCATGTACCACAATGTTCATTGCAACACTATTTACAATAGCCAGGACACGGAAGCCACCTAAGTGTCCATCGACAGATGAATGGATAAAGAAGATGTGGCACATGTATACAATGGAATATTACTCACCATAAAAAGAAATGAAATTGAGTTATTTGTACTGAGGTGGATGGATCTAGAGTCTTTCATATAGAGTGAAGTAAGTCAGAAAGAGAAAAACAAATACCGTATGCTAACACATATATATGGAATCTATAAAAAAAAAAATGTCCTGAAGAACTTACACGCAAGACAGGAATAAAGACACAGACATAGAGAATGGACTTGATGACACAGGAAGGGGAAGGGGAAGTTGGGACGAAGTGAGAGAGTGGCATGGGTGTATATACACTACCAAATTTAAAATAGATAGCTAGTGGGAAGCAGCCACATAGCACAGGGAGATCAGCTCAGTGCTTTGTGACCACGTAGAGCGGTGGGATAGGAAGGGTGGGAGGGAGATGCAAGAGGGAGGGGATATGGGGATATATGTGTATGTATAGCGGGTTCACTTTGTTATAAAGCAGAAAATAACACACCATTGTAAAGCAATTATACTCCAGTAAAGATGTTAAAAAAGAAAAAAAAGATGAGTGTAAGACAAAAAAGAACTAAAAAGAAGCAGACGTGGATCAAAGCAGTTCCTTGAATTCAGGAAGTAAGGACTAAGGAACAGTGTCTTCTCCAGAGAGGGCTCTGGTTTGCGATGCTTCAACACCATCTGTTTTCAGCAATTGTGTTCCTCTGCTCAACCGTCAACCTCCACGGCAAGACTCTGAATGGCCTCACTCATGTCACCTGCCCACTCCTTGGCCAGGGGAGAGTGGGCATCATGAGTGATAGTCTCATCAAAAGTATAGTCATCAGGATGAGGTGGCCCCCAAAGTGAAATAACGATGCTATTACTAGAAATAGGGGGAATGGGCACTGGAAAGGCTAAACAAGAGTTATCCCCTATGGCAGAATGCAAAAGAAATATATGGCCTATCCTCAATCTACCAAAAGCTACAGCGGCAACACAATACCAAACATGTACTTCTATCCTCTCGCTGCACTCAGCAGAGCCCAAGTTTAAATCCCTCCTTTGTTCAATAGGATTGTCTCTCGCTTGAATTTGGGCTTGAATCTTGTTCTCCAACTTATCAGCTATGTCTTTGGGAATCTACCACACCTGTTAAAGTCTCAGTTTCTCCACCAGAAAAAAAGATGTAGTACTTAGCCCATGCGCCCAGCTTACGGGGTGGCTGCGAGAATTCAACTCAATTGTGAATGAAGAGCTTTTGGCACATCACTTAGAACACTAAAAGAATTCCATAAATATTAGCTGATACTACCACTATCACTAAACTACTAGGAAGCAATTTCAGACTCTCTTCTGAGCTCAGAACACCTATGGGCAGAATTAGTGGTTTTTAAACAGTAGTTCACGATTGAGTATTCCCCCATGTGCAACAAAATGAGAAAAATAAGTTCAGTGAAGTTAATTTTTCATGAAGTTAAATATATTGACACTTGAGGTGGGGTCTTAAAGTGTCCTTTACGAATTCTTGGTGATAGAATATGGAAGTTGTTTGGGTGATTTAATATATTTATGTATTTTTATGAAAATGTTTACAAATCAAAATGTCAGCTTCTATGTCTGCCCGTGAATTTTTCCATAGTTATACTGAGCCATGAAACTCAAGATCTGAGAATACCTTGCACACACCACTTCATCGGCAGTGTTTCTAGATGTTTCCCCATGGTGTCCTTGTATCAGAAGAGTCCTCATTCTCTGCCTCCTTGCTCTGCAGCCTCCTTGCTTTATTTTCCTCTGAAGCATCCCCACTCTGTGACATTAAATATGTATTCATCTCTCTGTTTATTGCCTGTCTTCCCTCTTAGAATGTGAGTTTCATGATATCAGGAACTTTTTTTGAATTTATCTCTGTATCCTCAGCTCTTAGTGTAGCTCCTGATCCATGTTAGTGTGTTCATTCCAAATAAATAAGTAATTAAATACATAAATAAATAAAACTTTAGAATAAATGAATGGGTGAATGAAGAATTCTGTAACTGAAGGACCCTGGACTTTAGAGCCAGATAGATCTCACATGAATGAGTACCAGCTCTGCCACAGTCCACAGAGCCTCAGTTTTCTCATCTGCAGAATGGCCATAAAAGTTATTGTGAGGATTAAGTGAGAAAAGAAGCAAAGCTTCTGTAAATAATAGCCTCCCCTCCATTGCTAGTGTATTTGGTCCTGGCTTGACTTTTTAGTATTGTATCAAAGCTATTTTCCAAGTTTGATGTCCTATTCCTGCAAAATAAGATGCTACCCCATGTAAGGCAGGGAACACATCCTCTCCTCCTCCTACATCCTGCTGCTGCAACAGGCACAGCCGGGATGAGAGAGGATGCCCCACGAGCTCAGTGCAGACAGCTCCGTCTGTCAGTCACAGGAGTCCAGAGAGACCCGAGAGGGATGAAGGCAAGTGATTTGACTTAACCTCCATGTTACTCAGTTTCCTCGCTGTAAAGCGGGAATAACAGAATCTCTATCACAGAGTCTTTAGGAAGAATAAATATGTTGGTGCACCTAAAGCACAAAGCAGAGTAACCGCCTGGGTTAGAGGCCGCCCTCAGGAAGGGAGGAGACTGGGCTGGGGTTGTGAGTCCAGGTCCAGGTACCCTAAGCAACATTTCTTCACCCGTCTGTCTTCACTTTCCACATCTGAAAAAGGAAAAAATAGCACAGAGCTAGTTCCAACTCTAAGACTCTTTGTATCATTTGTATTCATAAGTCTGTGGGTGTTGATGCAGAAAAATACATCCTTCTCCTGATTTTTATGTTCATCCCTTAGAAGTTCCTAACAGCCAATGCTCCAGGATTACTGGGGAGAGATTGTTGTCTCAGTAATTTGTAAAGTGGGGAATAAAGGAAGGAAGAAGGGACACAGGGAGAGAAGGAAGAAAAAAAGGAAGAGAAGAAGGGAGAAAGAGAGAGGGATGGAGACCCAGCTCTATTTAATTGGCCCTAAAAGGTTGATTTGCCCCCCCTTTGACCTGGGAATCTGCTCTAGAAAAATAGATAGATACATGAATAGATAGATGATAGATAGATAGATAGATAGATAGATAGATAGATAGATAGATAGATAGACATGGACAGGCAACAGATAAATAGATGGGTAGATAATGGATTGATGATTGAATGTATGGATAGATAGATAGGAGATGAATAGATGGGTGGATGGATGGATAGATTGATAAAGGATAAGTGGATGGATAGATAATGGATAGATGGATGGATAGATAAGAGTATTGACTGAAAAAAAATGCACAACCTGAACGATGAGAATTATGTTTTATTCAGTGGACTTGCTGAGGACTCAAGCCCAGGAGGCAACCTCTCAGGTAGCTCTGAGGGACTGCTCCAGAGAGGTGAGAGGGGAGCAGGACATATAGGAGTTGTTGCAAAAAAACAAAAACAAAGAAGTAGTCAGAACATCAAACGATTACTGTTAATTAAAGAAAACCAGATATCTCCAGTTAATGAATTTAGTGCTTATCTTTGTATGGAAAGATGCATGAGTCTGGGCTCGTTTAAATCACTCCTTTGATACGTACCTTTACTATCTAGGGCCAGTATCCTGTCTTTCTCCATCCCGAATCCCCTCAGGGTGCACAGTTGGGGGCAGCTGCAGTGGCTGATGGCTTGACGGCTGCAACATCCTTTGTTTACTGACATGGCAGGTGACATTCTTCATCTATAATAGACAGATAATAGAAAGATAGATAGATAGATTTTTTTTAAGTCTTCAGGCACAAAGATGTTCTTGCCAGCATTACTTAAAGAGCAAAGAAGAGCAAACAATTCACATAACCAACATATCATGCTGAGGTAGGTTAAATTACAGCGTAACTCCTCTGCAGAATTAAATAATGTCTCAGGATTATCCAGCAACATTTTTTAAAAGATGCTTATAATGTTACATTTTTTAAAACAGACTATAAAACTGAGCAAATAGTATGGTCAAGGAACCATACTTCTTTCTAATTTTTTACATTGTCCAAATATCCTCTTACCCTCTAACATATTTTATAACAATATACATACATACTGATGTGTGTGTGTATGTATTTTTTCCCATCAGGATCCAATTTAGACCATTGGGTTTGGAGGTCGCTCAAGTCAAGAGTTCAGGTTCCCCTCAGCTGTGCTCAGTGCCTTTTCTTCATTTCTCATTTAAACATGAGCTGAGAGCTGGGGATGCCAACATTCTTGCCATGGACGGGAGGAGGATGGTTCTTCATTGCCTGGGGATTCCAGCCCCATCCATCATCCAAGACAGATCCATTCACATTCCTGAGAGAGAGAGAGAGAGAGAGAGAGAGAGAGAGGAGCATTGCAGAGCAAGCAACTAATGGCCAACTAATCAACTGTCTTAAAGATTACCAGTCACACTACAGACAAATTGATCCAGCCAGCTTTGTGCAGTCGACTGCCTGAAATTCCCCTCAACCAAGAGCGTTTGGTTTGCTCGGATGCCCTGTCACGTTAGAAAGTGACTCATTTGCTCTCTGCCTCACTCTGTGATGCAGACCCAGTTGTTGTGGGTTTTCTTTAGACTTAAGATTAAACATGATTGAGGGGAAAGGTTGGGAAGTTGTTAAGGATTAAAAATTTGGCCTAACTTCCTAATGGTTCAACTAACTTTTAATTAACACCAGAAAAAAAAAAAAAAAAAAGGAAAGGAAGAGGCTGTACCAGCAATCCGTCCAGATGTTAGTTGCCATTTAGTTGTTAACGCTTATTTTTTTGTTGCACCGAAAACTCCCAAGATATATTTTGACATTATTTGCCCTCCTTTATAATTAGAGTTAGCAAGACCAGCATCTTTTAACAAGAGAATGTTCTTAAAATACCTGACATCATTTTGAAGTCTTCTCCCTTTGTGAAACCTATAATTATAACTTTCACTGTATTATGCTGCTAAGTTTATTTTAGATGGAAAAAATCCTTTGACTCTTAGTCCAGAGTCACTGAAAACAGGCTGTAAGAATGACTGAGGCTATAAAGGCACATCTACTTTTTTTTTTTTTTTTTTTTTGCGGTGCACGGGCCTCTCACCGCTGTGGCCTCTCCCGTTGCGGAGCACAGGCTCCGGACGCGCAGGCTCAGCGGCCATGGCTCATGGGCCCAGCCACTCTGCGGCATGCGGGATCTTTGCGGACCAGGGCAGGAACCCGTGTCCCCTGCATCGGCAGGCGGTCTCTCAATCACTGCGCCACCAGGGAAGCCCCTGGCACATCTACTTTTATGATGCAAACTTAGTGTGAACGAGGCTCTGTACTACAGGGGGAAGGCCCTGACCCTTACAAGTAACCAGCTTGTTACAAGTTACTTGTACAACTACAAGTAACCAGTAATGGGTTAAACGGTGCCCCCCTCCCCCCCAAATGAAATGTCCCTGTTCTAAGCTCTGGGATCTATGAATATGACCTTATCTGGAAAAGGGGTCTTTGCAGATGTAATTATGTCAAGAATATCAAGATGAGATCATCATGGGCTATAGGGATGGGGCCTTCTATCCCATGACAAGAGTCCTTGTAAGAGACACACAGAGAAGACACAGGGAGAAAAAGGAGAAAAGGCAGAGACTGGAGTTTTGCAGCCACAAGCCAAGGACACCTAAAGCCTCCGGAAGCTGGAAGGCTGCCAAGGACAGATTCTCCCCGAGGGCATTCGGAGTCTCGTGGCCCCCTGACACTTTGATTTGGGACTTCTGGCCTCCAGAACTGTGAGAGAATAAAAGTGTATTGTTTTAAGTCATCCAGTTTGTGGTAATTGATCATAGCCACAAATAGGAAACTAACATACCATCTGCGTTATCTTGGATGTGTTACTTAACTAGCCTGGGCCACTTTTCCCCTGATCTGTTAGATAAGGACAGGTACACCTAGCTATAGGATTTTAATTGGGATTAAAACTAAAATCACATAAAAAACCTGGTACTTAGTGGGTGCTCAAAAAAAAAAGTAGTTGTAATTATCACATTGTTGTTACTAATACTACGAATTTCACAAAAATTGAAGGGAAGCAATAATCAGAGACCTTGGAAGGCTTGCAGCCTTTTTATTTCCTTTCCTCAAGATACGTGATGAAAGACTGGCCTGTTTTTAATGGAAGGTTTAAACTATTGAAAGTTTACATTCAGGGACTTTTTTTCAATGGCCTCACCCTATACTGAGATAATGATAAATGCTAAGCTGAGTAAATATTAAACTAAAGAAGTGGTCTAGGAAACAGGTATAATTAAGCTGGTGTTACAGTCTATTAACCCCCTTTATAGGAAGAAAACAATGGTCTTTCCATAATAGAAACCCAGCTTGAACCACAGGCTGGAAAATCTTGTGAGCACGGAGTCTAATTTGATTAGCCAGTCATGTCTCTCCTCTCCGTAAACTCTATGGACTCCCCATTTCAGAGAGAAATCCCATCTCTCTCTTTGTCTTGCTCTTGTGTCCTGTTGTTATCCTCCCTCAATTATGATCCTCCATCCTCATTTCCCTCATTTCCACCACCACTAGCCTGGTCCAGGCTTCAAAAATGCTTCCCTGGATGACAGCTGCTCTCTCCTCACTGACCTTATTCTTCCAACCTGGGCACCTCTGTAGACCACTTCCATGCAGCAGCCAATTGAGTAAACCTTTAAAAACACAAAGTACTCCCTGCAGACTCACAGCAATGGCTTCTCATCTCACTTGGAACAAAATCCAAGCATCTTGCCCTGAACTCTGCAAGCCTGACATCCCCCAGGTCCACTCGCCACCTCTCCTTTTAGCCCCTGTCTCACTCCAGCCTCCTCCTTGCTCCCCAAACACTCTGAGCTCATTCCTTCCTTTGAGACTTACCTTCAAGTCGTCCCTCCTTCTGATGGTCTCTGAGCCAATCCCTCCCTTCCCCATGGCTGGCCCCTCTAGATGCTCAGGTCTTACTCCCATACCACCTCCTCAGAAAAGCTATCTTTGACCATCTACCACTTTCAATCCCATCACCCTGTTTAATTTTCTCCTTAGTGTTTACTACCATCTGAATCAGTGTGTTTGTTAATTTGCTCACTTGGTTTCTGCCTGTCTCTCCCTATACAATATAAACTTCTTAAGAGCAAGAACTTTGTCCACCTCATTTACTGCTGTGTCCCCACCGCCTAGAATGGTACCTGGCTCATTGAAGGTGACCACAAATACCTACTGAATGTTCAACAAGTACTGACTCAGAACAGTACTAAAGGATTTTGCCCCTCAGGGGATATTTGTCAGCACCTTGAGATTGTTCATACTGTCACATCTGAGGTGGGTACTGCTGGCATCTAGTTAGTGAGTAGAGACCAGAGATGCTGTTGAGCATCCTACAATGCACAGGATGGTTCCCACAATGAGGAACTGTCCAATCTGAAGGGCCAACAGTGTCGAGGTTGAGAAATCCTGACTTTTAGTCCACAAGTTGTCTACCAGACGTGGTACAAAGTGCTTGACACAAAAGCTTTTAGGAGGGAGAAAACAGTAACCACAGTGTGTGAGAACTGACTAATTACGGGTAGGTCCACAGTATATGGAAGCTAAGAACTGACACATAAACCAGCCAGCAAGAACTCAGAAATTGTTTACAGAAGGGGAAGGGGGGCAGGGGACAGCCAAACTTCCATGACCACGTCCACGTACCACCTGTTCTATGATGTATACAATATTTTTCTCTAAATCCACTCAGTTTTGAACTAAATACACTTAAGATGTTGATCCCGCTAGTTTTATGTAATTGTCATTTTCTATTAAATCATTTTTTAAAGAGCCTCATTGAGATGTAATTTACATGCCATACAATTCGCCCACGTAAAGTGTGCAAATAAACGTTTTTTCCAAAAAGAAGCAGACTCACGGATATAGACAACAAACTAGTGGTTACCAGCGGGGAGAGGGAAGGGGGGAGGGGCGATATAGGGGTGTGGATACAAGGGGTTATTATGGGATTATATGAAATCTTGTGTGAAACTTTTGAATATTGTAAAGCACAGTAAAATTTAAAGAGGTTTTCATTCAATTAAAAAAACACTGCTCACTCCCATGAGGAAAAAAAAAAGAAACCAAAACATTTTTCAGTGTATTCACAGATACGGGCAACCATGACCACAGGCAAACTGAGGACATTTTAATCACGATTAACTCCCTTTTTAAAATGCTCATCCAGATGTTTCCTGTGGGCATCTTGCTAACTAACAGTGCTGGAATGTCCTTCCCTGGGCTTCCCTGGTGGCGCAGTGGTTAAGAATCCACCTACCAATGCAGGGGACACGGGTTCGAGCCCTGGTTCGGGAAGATCTCACATGCCACGGAGCAACTAAGCCCGTGCGCCGCAACTACTGAGCCTGTGCTCTAGAGCCCGTACGCCGCAACTACTGAGCCTGTGCTCTAGAGCCCGCGAGCCACAGCTACTGAAGCCCGTGCGCCTAGAGCCCGTGTTCCGCAACCAGAAGCCACCGGCGATGAGAAGCCCACTCACCACAAGGAAGAGTAGCCCACCTTCACTTTAACTAGAGAAAGCCTGTGCACAGCAACAAAGACCCAACACAGCCAAAAATAGAAACAAATAAATAATTTTTTAAAAGAAATCAACACATTAAAAACACCCCACATAAAACAAAAAAACAACAAAAAAAGAAAGTCCTGCCCTTTTGGAGACACTGTTTGACACCCAGTCTCTGAGGTGCAGCACAAGCCAGGTGTGGTCAGGCACCTCCCAATGCACTTGGCCTATGGTTTGGGCAGACAGGAATGAGTCAGAAAGGGCTAAGTCCTAAGGAGTAACATGATAGGGCTTTGCGGTCTGTGGAGAAGCCTGAGGTTGGGAAAGGAGCCAAGAGCAAAGTCTTTCGTTTGAGGTCTCGGGTGCCCGGATCATGGTGAGAAGGTCTGGGGAAGCATCAAAGGTTAGGACCCAAGGGTGAGAGCAGGGGTTAGCAAATGCAGGAAGACGATTATAGCAGCAGAGAGCAGAGGACTCAAGCAGGGCAGCCCAGCCCCTCTGCTCAGGCCCACCTTGCCTGGCCAGCCTCCTGGAGTCAAGGGTCCATCCCAGGTCTTCTGACTGCACTTCCTCATTCCCCTCAACCTGCAACAAGGTGACAGGTAGGTGACAATGCCGCATTCCCTAGAAGGCCAGGACCCAAGCCCTAGCTGTCTCCTTATCATCCTTTGTGTCACCCCCGAAGGTCCAGCATGATCTGTTTTTACAAGGACCCTGACAGCTCCATTCAGACAACCAGAGACTTTACAAGACAAAAATAGAACACTCAGCCTTGAGATGTGAAAATACTGATAGAAATGGCACGATTTCTACATTGGCATTGCTGTCTGCGGAGAGATCAAGCCCTCTTAGCCTTGTAAGAGGTGGCACGATAGGCCTCATGTCAAGACAGAGCTGGCATCTGAAGCTTTCATTTCTGTTCTGACACCAGACAGTCTGTTGCCATGGAAATGATTCTGTCACCTTGCAAATGCAGCTTTCCTTCCAGAGATGCAGAACAACCAAGCATGTCTGCATTTGGTAACCAAACACGGCCAAGGGTTGTCATTCCGCCCCGTAGAGAGCATACCACTTGCATCTCTCATTTTGAGCCTTCTGACCGCATGGTCAAGGATTTTGTCACGTTAAGGTAGTTTAAAAAAAAAAAAAAAAAAGAGTAGTTTCCCCTTTACTGACAAAATCACCTCCATCAGTCTTATCTCCTCTCAGCCATCAAAAAGATGCCTGGTACCTCATTAACCTCAAGGAACCCAGCACCAACCAGCCTACTTCTGAGTCTGGGGGAAGATGCTCTTGAGATGTTTTAGAGCTATTTGGCTACTAAGAAGACATTTAGTTGTCTCCTAAAAATATTCCTTCGATACCCATCTGGTAAGACTGCTAATTCCCAGGCACAGTTCAGAAGTCATGAAGTTCACTAAGATCATCTCAGCCCACAATTCGTTTCAATGTGTTTACACACCAAGGTAACAAACTTTGTAAACCATGCTTCCAGTAACAAAGTACTAGCTGCATGTTTTCCGCTTGGGTGTCACAAGATCACTGAGGAAGATAGCACCGCTACTAGTACCACTTACCCAGTGAGTCTGGGAGAAGTCAAACCGGTGTCTTCTGACTCCAAATCCCTTGCTCATAGAACATCACACAGCCTCAGAAAACCATGGTGCCTGGCAGAATAGGATCAATGCAGAGAATATTACCGCCAGGTGGCTTTGGGATATAAACGAGGGGAGGGAAAGTCATATTTCAGGAGAAATGAGAACTACTTCAGTGGAGGAAGCGGTATTTGATGAACAAGAGGTTTGCAAGTGGAAACCAGGAGTAAAATTCTTAGTCAGAAGGAATATTTACAGGTTTCCCCAAGGCTGGCTTCTCCATTATGGAGTGCGGAAGAAGTTTGTCGTAAAGGCTTTCCACATTCTTTACTCCTGCGCTTTGCATTCATGTTTTGAGGATTAAATGAATTAATCCAATAAAGTACTTAGTACTACATCCAATGTGAAATAAGTGTTAAGATGTTACCTATAAGATGGATCTGTGATTCTGACTGATGAAAATAATTGATGATCACTGAATTTCTTCCCATACTTGTCACTATTTGTTTCTTAAGAGAAAAACAAACTATTCAGGAAAGGAATGAGTTTATCTGTTTAACCTAGATTTTATGTAGTTGGTGCTTTACTTGTTGGCTGGAGAATGGGCTTCGTAAGGTCAAGGCAGGGAGCTGGTTTATAAACATTTGCATAATCTGTATAGATAGTAGGCTTCGGCCACTCCCACCACAGACTCGGATGCAAGAGCAAAAGCTTTTAGGCTGTCATAAAACCCGTGCACGTTATTACCTTTAATTCTTGTCAAACTGTAGTGAGTGCTTCAATGTTTATATTATTGCTTTAGTACAGAACAACTCATAGAATTCTTAGGACCTGACTTGTCTCCAATATGAGAATTCTCTTCTGGTTCACAAGGGGAAGGGGAGGGCCTTGTGCCTTATGACTAAGACTCAAGTATCACCCCGATTTGCTTTTGCCTATCACTTCCCTTTTAGAATACAATGAAAATAGAAGAGCAATGATGATTAGCACACACAATTAATGTTAACCAAGTACACATTAACACAATCACAGATAAAGGGCCATGAGCAACACAGACGTCAGCGCTTGGTATGGTCACTTACCTCCTGACATCAGGACACCTCTGTCCTCGGAGGCTGTGGAGAACGTCTTCTCAACAGCTTCAGTCTGGAGAGAGGTTGCATTTCAGAAGGTATTGATTTTTCTACAATTTATAGAGTTCTCCAGAAACTTGCTAGTAGCATTTAGTAGATTAATCCCCTTGGAGCACGAAACAAGTTCTTCAAGATCTGGTTTCCTCTTGAATATAGCAGACCACAAGCATCGTGGCAGGAGGACTTCTCAGGAAAGTCTTGACAATATCACCTAGTAACAATTAACAATGAAGGAGAAGCATTCCCATCTCAGGGGTAGGGAGTCACTGTTATAGAAGATTTGGCCTTAATAGGGGAGACACTGACTCTTTGCAAACAAGCTAACTCATGTTCAGAAACAGTATAGTGTAATGTTTAAGCCCTTGGGTTCTGAGATCAGATAGCAGAGTTGAAATGCTGAATCTATAACTTAATCACTGTGTGACCTTGGGCAAGTCACACACCCTCTCTGTGCTTCATTTCCTTCATCTACAGAAAGAGCTCATTACAAGGATCAAATGAGTAAATTCAATAAATCACTCATTACTAAGAGAAATAAGTACTGAAAATCTGATCTATTACTATTTAAGCTCTGCTTAGCAACTTAGGGGATTGGCTAATATATTCTAAGGCATTTCTAACACACAAAAAGATGCACTTACTTGTGTTTGTTTGGTTTTGTTTTACATAAAGGAATAAGCACCACTTACACAGGAAATTAGTAGTTCAACGAAATAAACAAATAATGGTTAGTACATACTTAATACATGCCAGGCATAGTGCAGAGGAAAAACAAAAATAAAAAGTAAAATCATATCTGCTCTCATGAAGCTTACACATCTGGGGGTGGGAGTGGAAACATGTAATAATCAAGATAAATAAGGAAAATGGGTGGAATGTCAGGGAGTATCAAGGACTAGAGAGGAAAGATGATGCAGGGAAAGGGGGCAGGAGATCTCCTGCATTTAATCATTTAATCAGCCAACCCGGCTAAACCCCTAAAGAAAGTCAGGTCTATTCTGGCCTTTTAAACAGAAATACATGTCCTGGTTTCATGGACTAAATAAGGTAATAGGGTAAATGTATACAGCTCCTGGTTGTAAGATGGGACCAACTGCGGTTGAATCGTCTGAGGCTGTGTGTAGGAAGCTCCAGCTATCTATATCCAGCCATCCTTGGCCTGTCACGCATGTCACGCATGTCACGCATGTCTCTGTAGAGAAAGCGCTATTTTTAGGCCACTGCGCTTTTTGGAATGACCTCTTACCCCTTCCCTGAAGTCAGACAGAAACCCTCTAGCCCTGAAGGCAGCACAGCTGTTTCACCTGTGTTGATTCAGCCTGCGGTGCTCCAGTCTCGTTGTATTTGCCTCTTGCAAGTCCTATGGTGCAGTGCTGGCTGGTCCAAGTTATCCTCTGAACCGCTGAACTACTCATGAACTCTACCCCAGAACCTAGGATGGGGACGGAGAGTAGCGGACTCAGGGGACTGGAATGAAGATGCCAGCAGCTACAATTTCTAATATTTTTTATAAAGTAACGAGAATAGATATGAGACAGAAAAGATTAACCTCTGAAGATCTGCAGTCCGTCATTTGTTTAGAAAACATTGACGGAGCACCTTCTAGGTGCCTGGCACTTTGCACAGGCACTGGGTGTGCAGCAGTGAAAAGATTGAGATGTTTCCTGTCTTCCCTGAGCTTCCAGACTAAGGCAAGAGAGAACACACACTGTCACAACAATATCTAACATTTGAATAGATTTAACATTTTAGAAAGTCTTCCTTTGATCCTCAGATGGCCCTATGGAAATAAGTATTATCATCTCCATTTTAAGTGAAGTAATCAAGATCCCAAGACTAAGTAAGGAAAGCCAGAAGGTAAGGAGACCATTTAAGACATCTTTATAATGGGAAATTGACAGCTCCCGTTATTTTTATGCTAAGAGGATTGACCTCCTAGCCCCTCTGGAGCTGAGGAGATATGGTACTTTAAAAACCAGGCAAGGGCTTCCCTGGTGGTGCAGTGGTTGAGAGTCCGCCTGCCGATGCAGGGGACACGGGTTCGTGCCCTGGTCTGGGAAGATCCCACATGTTGTGGAGCGGCTGGGCCCGTGAGCCATGGCCGCTGAGCCTGTGCATCCGGAGCCTGTGCTCCACAACGGGAGAGGCCACAGCGGTGAGAGGTCCGCGTACTGGAAAACAAAACAAACAAACAGGCAAAAGCAACACTTTAGCCCACACATAACATGCATGGGCCAAAAGAAAACATGAAAACAAAGAGTTTCTCAGGGAGGTTGATGTGGAGGTATGGGAGGTGAAAAGCAGAGAGAACCTATACAAGCTCCCTAAGGGTGAACCTCTCCCAAGGATCACCTGCTACAGGGACAGGGGGCAGGCAGTAGGGGACCCTAATTCCCAATCACCAACCTTGGCATCACTTCCCAGGGGACAAGATCTAGTGGTGACATGAGTTTCATCCCCTGCTGATGTGAGACAAGGGAGAGAAGGAGGTGGGAGGAAATGGAAGAGAAATCCCCAAGTCCTCCATCCTATGCCAAGCCCTGGGAGAGCAGTCTGACTGTTCTCCATGGGTGATACTATCAGCAAGACACATCGATGGGAAAGCGCAGGCTTGGAGAGATGAGGCGACTTTCCGTAACAAAACCACTTTCTTATTTACACTGGGCTGGTCAGATGGCAAATGGCAGTACACCTGGATTTATTGAGTTTCTGTTACTCACCACCACTGGGCTCTGTCTGATGTCTGCAGGGCAGCCACCACCCTAGAGGATGTTTCCACTGTCACCTGAAGGAGGAGAAGATCCTGGTTCAGGGAACACTTGGAGCCTCTGACCATGGGTAGAGCTCAGAGGAAGGGAGAAGCCGTCTGCATGACCTCCAGGGTGCAAGGAGCATTCCCTAAAGTGCCTCACTCTCACCGAAGCTCAGCAACCACCAGAGCGATTAGTGAACATGATTTTAATGGAGCCAAATACCATCAAAGGAACAAGCTCCCCCTCAAGGTTACATCCATCAATTTTTCCCATGTAATGACAAGAGACGGCACGAATCTCCAAAGAATTCACTTTGGAGTAGGAAGGGGGAGGTGGGGATTGGGGAAGTGGCATTTGGATTTGTCTATAGCTCCAATTTCCTTTCATGAATATTTCATATAAATCCTGTATTAATCATTAAGTAGTAATGACTGTCTCTGTCTCCCCTGCACCCACTCTCTCTGTCACTCAAGCATCCTTTTCTGTCTCCCATCATCTTTCCCTCCCTCTTCTCTGTCTTTTCCCCTATCCATTCTTTATGCCACATCTCTGATTTTCTTTCTGTGTTCTCTCTCTCTCTCTCTCTCTCTCTCTCTCTCTCTCTCTCTCTCTCTCACACACACACACACACACACACACGCACACACACACCTTTCTCTCTGGATCCATCATCTCATCTCACCTTTGGAATCAAAACGTATCTAAAGCCACTGACTTCTTAGCCACATGTCACATATGACAAAGCCCATTATAAAAGATGTGTGGGGTGGGGGAAGAATGCCCCAGCTCCAGAAAGCCAGGAGCCAGAAAAGTCATTCTAGAAGATGCTCATATGTATGGGAGGGCTCAGGACCTGATGGTTCCAAAGTCTTCCAAGGGGCAACCCACACAATAATCCAGCACAGCCCCACAATTTATTTTACAGGAGAGGACTACTCACTCTGGCCCAACAATTCCACTGGGGACGGAAGGGCGCTCAAGCTCTCTGTTCTCTTGGCTATAGGGAAAGTCTGCCTTTTCCTTGGCAAATCAGGTCAGTATGTTTGAGAGAACCAATAGTGATCAGGAGGTGAGAGAGCAAGAAGAGAAGACAGAAAGTTAAGGGTTTATGACTTTCCTTTAAAAAAAAATGTAGGAAGGGAAAACTATGGTTGCCTTTGCAGACAAAACCCATCTGAATTGTCTCCAACTTCTGATCTTCTGCTGCATTTTCCCACCCCTGTGACCCAAATGCTGTCCTTGCTCAAGCCAAGCCTCTGTGTTCAAACAATATTAAATGACCAGAAATTTCTTTCTCTTCTATTTCACCAAATTAAGTTATATATGATAACGTTTCCCAGAAATGTTAACAAGCATTGTTTCTGAGTGATAAGACTAGAAATTACTTCAATTTTCTTTTTTATGGTTTTTCCCCCAATTTTTCACAACGAGCATGTATTACTATTGTAATGTTAAGATAAAAACTTAAAAATCGGCAAAAATCCAATCAATCCCATGTGTCTATAGCCCACCTTCTCCTCCAGAATCTCTGGTGACTCCCCATCACATTAACCGCTCAGAATCATCAGCATTTTTTTGTCTTTATAGCATTCACTTTATACCATTTCACTTTAAAGACTTTGGTCTTTAATTGGAGACTTTTATGCCTATTTTCTCATCTAAACTTTATAACAGCCCTGTCAACAAAGGCGATTGCTCCCATTTGACAGATGACGAAAAGGAGACTGAGAGCGATGAGTGATTTTCCTCTGTTCACATATTTAGTGCCAGACTCAAGTCTCCAATTCGTCCCTTCTAGACTTTTCTGGCTGCTGCACAGTTGAGAGAGTGGCCACAGGACTTTTCTTAATGGTTCTCCACTGATCCTTATTTTCAGGTGTCAGGCACTCGCTAGCTCTGAATATGCTGAACATATTCACAAGACAAAACAACATCTCTGCACTCACTGCTCTCTTAGCCCTTTCTACCTCTGAAATGAATGACCCTAGAATAGATGTCAAGCACCCGTGACACACAAGCCCAGTCCAGCAGTGCACACACTCCTTTTGCCTGGGCCTCAGCTCTATCTACTGCCCACTGCCTGGGATCCTCAATTACAGGGCCCCCTGCTGCATCACACTTGCTCAACATATGTAATCATCATGTCACTGGCGTCTCCACAGCCACAGGAAATTTAAATTGCATCTTTCGGGCCTTGATATGATATTTCTGGACTCCTTCTCACAAAGCTCCTAGGAGGAAGCCATTTTCTCGGCATGCTCAGCAGCTACACGAATAACAGGGGTGTGGTGGCATGCCACTGTTTATAGCACAGGGACAGCTGCACCTCTGTGAGCTGCGGGTTCTCCCTAGGAGCGGGCAGGAAGGTAGGGAAAGGTGCCCTCTTCGTGTGAATGTCACTCACCTCTGTGGTTTTGTGAAGAAATGGGGAAAAGAATTATAACTTAGATCGAGTCCAGATACGCTGAGATGTTGGGAGTTGGTTTGTTAATATATTTAATCATCAGAAGGAAGGGAGGAGGGAAGAGAGATGCTGTCACAAGCCTTTAGGATAAACCCAAACTCCAAGCAAGGCGTCAGAACTTCTATGATCTACACTCCATCAACACCAGCACCAGTGCTCCCCCATTCTCCTTTCCTGGTTCTTAGTACCTTTCTTAATGCTTGCCCTATGCCCCAGGCAGGCTGGGCTAAGAGCAGTTGTCTGAACAGGCTGTACTCTCTCAAGACCCCCTTGTATTTGCACATGATCTTTTCCCATCTTCTTTGCTTGTTGAATTCTCCCCATTCAGTACCACTCGCTTGGATGACACCTCCTCCAGGAAGCATCCTTTGACCACCCCAGTAAGCCTTATCTAGATTAGGGATCTCTCCTTTGTGTTCTTCCAAAATGCAGGCTCACTATCATCGCTGTACCTCTCATGATACAGGGCCAGTCTCAATTATCTCCAACCCGATAGATTGCCATCTCTTTGAGGCGGGAAATTATATCTTTATCTCTTCATTCCTAGCACACTGGGTGGAATATGGCTAACTTAATTTGAAAAATGAGGGACAGAGGGATATATGAAGGGAAAGAGGGAGAGATAGAGAGAAGAAACATTTACTGAATGAAGTATATGAATGTTATGGATTGAATTGTGTCCCTCCCAAAATTTATATGTTAAAGCCCTAACTCCTAATGTAACTGTATTGGAGATAGGACCTTTAAGGAGGCAATTGTAATTAAATGAGGTCCTAAAGGTGGGGCCCTAATCCAATACGATTGGTGTCCTTATAAGAAGAGAGACACCTGTAGTGCACACACACACCGAGAAAAGACCTTGTGAGGACACAGGAAGAAGAAGCCAAAGAGAGAAGCCTGACAACACCTTGATCTTGGACTTTCAGCCTCCAGAACTGTGAGGAAATAAATTTCTGTTGTTTAAGCCACTGAGTCTATGGTATTTGGTTATGGTAGTCTTAGAAGACTAATACAGTAAGTGATAAAAATCTTTAGCCCCATAATATGAACAAGGAGAGAAGAAAGAGAAGTGTATGGTAGCTATGGCACTGTGCGTCCAGGTGTGCCCTCCACAGAGAACCTGCTGGGAGGACGTTCCAGCTGCTACACCCCGAGAATGCTTCCCAGCTGCTCCCAGCTAATGACTGAGCCAGCAAGGAGCCCAGAGCCAGGCCACTTACGCCCAAGGCAGGATGCCTCTAGTGGACAGTCTTTGCTCTGGGCTTCCCCGCCTGCTGGTTCAGACTACCTCAGAGTAGGTGTGTGGTCTCAGGCTCTTTGTACCCTCCTCCTCCTTCCCAGGGGCCAGACCCACACAGAAGTCTGAGCCTCTCTCCACCTACCCCTCTTCCCTCTTCCTTTTTATCTTACACCAATATTCCGCATCAAACTTCTTACCCATTTAATTCTGTCCTGACAGCGGCTTTCCGGAGAAACACAAACTGACAAAGCGTGTGGGAAAGGGGGCCCCACTAGTGCTCTTTGTGTTAGAATCATCACCTATTTATATTCTCTTACTTTGAGAGGACAAAGTTTTATTCTCACTGTACAAAGAAACTAGGTGTGGTGCAGGTGAGCAGCTCGCCCTGCAGTCACAAGGCTGGTAAGGGAGCAGCATCCTGTCTCCAAAAGTCAAGCACATGTGCTGTACCGTCTTCTAGTTCCCCACCTGCCTTTGGCCTCACAAGTACTGCTTCTTCCTGAGCCTGTGATCTGCTCCTTTTCATGTTGGGCATCTCTTGTCAAGTTCCCGAGGGGATGTCTCTAGTGGTTTCCACAACGTCAGGCTTCAACCCTGGTAAGAAGCCGGGGTGGTCATTCCTTGAGATAAGGCTAGAAGGGTAAAGAGGTGTTTAAATGGCAGACCAGGGTACAGCAGGACCTTGTCAACAAATACCAGAGCATGTGCCAAGGGCTGTGGTCAGAAGGAGACTAGCTTGCAGTCTGATGTGGGGGGAGAATAGGAGTATAACAGGACTAATCATGGAGCCCAGAGCCACATTGCAGAGAAAATGGTTGATTCCCTACTGCCCGGGTGATATTGATGCCTAGCACTTGGCAGGCACTGGATAAGTATGCATTATAGTAATCAGACAAGAGACATAACCATTGAGTTTATTAGTATCAATTTGACTCCTGGGTTAAATGCATTCAGTATAAAAATGAACAGTGCATTTATCTTCTTTCCTTTTCCTTCTTTTTTCTTCATTCAGTATCATTGAGTTTTGGGGTAAATGCAAGGCAGATCTGGGTCAGGAATGGGCAGGGCTGCTCAGGAGAGTATCCTTCTGATAACTCCCTGCCAGTGCTCCCTCCCTCCTGTTCTGAAGCAGCGTGGTCCCGCAGCTCCCAAAGAGTTAACTCCTGGTAGATCGCCAAATCTGCAGCCCTGGGGTCAGCAGCTTCCTCCTTCTCCGCCTCTAAATCAATCTCACCTGAGATTTTCTGGAAGCCTCACTCTAAGTTTTCCTTTGATCATTATCTTATCCCCTGTTATAAACCCATTCTCTGTCTTGCCCCAGCAGCAGGGGAGACAAGCTGTATGTTAGCGGACTGACAGGGGAGACCTTGGAAGAGGCCGCCTGCAGCTACTTCCGCCCTGCAGGACTTCAAAAGGGACCACTGTACTTTCAAACACCGTTGGGGAGAAATGCTGGAAATAGATGTAGACTCTACCCAGGGAGGCCTGGCAGTGTTCTCTTTCAGCTTCTGGCAGAGCCATTCCCTAAGGAGCCACCATGATGAAAAGAATTGGTTAAGTAAAGTGGGAGGTAGATGCAGTGAGCAGAAGTGGGATTTTAACCAGCACTGAGTGCCTCTGGGCTAGAGATTTCTCTCAACTGGGTCTCAATTTCCTTACCCATACAGTGACTAGATTACTGACCTTTTAAGTGTCCTTCAGTGTGGCAGGGTGATATATTTATTCCTGGGGAGACAGATGGATGGATAGATGATAGATAGATAGATAGATTGATTGATTGATTTTTTAAAACCCAGAAAAATAAATTACATAAAGACAGATGATAGTTGATAATAAACATGATGATAGAGGTAGATGGATGATATAAGATAAGAGGGAGGGAAGGAAGGAAGGAAGGAGGAAAGGAAGGTAAAAAGGAAGAAAGGAAGGAAGGAAAGGGGAGAAATTCATAGCAGAAATGGCATAAGAAGATTTAGATCCAGACAAGAGCAAGACCCAGGTTTGAATCCTTGTTTCATCCTTTATTAGCAGATTTTTACCTAGTTCCAAAATCTATGCATTATCTCAGATATTTATAATAACTTCTCTGGCTCCCAATTTGCTCAACCAAAATTAGAGAAGAACATTTCACTGCATATTAGTCCTAAATAATATTTAGAAATTGACTTGTATTGCCTCATAGATGCATATTAGATGTAAAATAACTAAAAACTACTCAAGTAGTAGAGAAGCTCGTTGGCTCTCAGAATCTGCAGAAGAAATGAGATATATGCAATTGCCAGATTTGTCTATTTAACTGCCTACTTGACATCTCCACCTAGACATCTCATAGCTATCTCAAACCTGTTCCAAACTGACAGCTTCATCTAACCCCCAAACCTCCCCTTTGTCCCCCCTCTCTCAGTGATAGGAGCTGCCATCCATCAAGATTCTTAAGCCAGAAATCCAAAATCTCCTTCTCATTAACACTCAAGTTAAGTTTTTCACCAATTCTTATCAAGTTGACTTCCAAAATATTTGAATCACCCACTTTTCAACTCTTCAATGACCCTAAGTCAAGGTGCCATCGTTTTTTTCTGGAACACCTTGGGAGCCTTCTAACTGTCCTTCTTGCTTCTTCCTCCCACTTCTTTAATCCGTTCTCCATACAGCAGCAGAGATTCTCTGGATGTGTTCATCGATCAGGCCACTTGCTCTCTAAAAACACTTCAATGGCCCCTTTTGCATTTCAGATATTATCCAAAGAGTTCACCGTAGCCAGCAAGGCCCCCGTGCCATGGCATGTGATGTATCACACTCCCCCTAACTCCCGGGCCCTAACCACACAGCTCTTCTTCCATATCTGCAAACACACCAAGTTTTTTCTCACTTCAGGATCTTCATTGCCATATTCGCCTATTCCTCTAATCTAACCCCACCCATCCCATCCTGTAGGCTGATTAGTATCTACCCATCCTCCATCGTGAACATCACTCAAAAGATTATCTCTGACTCCTTGATTAAATTAGGCCCCCAGTTATACCCTCTCTTAGAAGTCTTGATGTCTCTTTATGAATCCCTATCATAGTTTGGAACTCTGTGTTTATGTATGTGATTCCTTGTTTGAAGTCTGTCTCCTGAATCAGATTATAATGTCCACAGGGCAGAGATTATATATAGTTTTTGTTATTGTTGTTCATCACTGTATCCCCAGTACTTAGTTCCAAATCATATAAATATTTAATATCATGAAATATTTGTTAAATTGTTGAATAAATGAAGTTATTGTATCTACAATGGCTTCTAATAAAAATCAATGCTAAGGTTTAATGTTAATAATATTTCATTACTTTTTTCAGAGTTAAAGCTCAAAAATATTGGGAAAACAAGATATCTCCAAAATGAATTTTCTAGGTCCTTGGAATCACGGGATTCAGAGTTGGAGGGAAATGGAAAGTCTTCTGATCCAATCCCCAACATGGAATTAGCAGTTTTTAATTTTTTTAACCTTATTGTCCTTCATTATAAAAAGTATCTGTTAGTGATGAAATGGTGGAACTACAGGGTTTTTTCCTTTTTAACTATTTTCCAACTGATTGTTATTTTATTACTGCCATAATGAAAATCATATGTATAAATGCATCTTCACTTCTTTGGTTTATGCAGTAAAGAGAACTGAATCTGTGTGATAAGGAAAAGGTTTGCCCAGATTTTGTGTTACTGTCAGCATCATTACCATAAACAAACATTTACTAACCAGGGTCCTATATAATGTGAAGTTCTGGGTTCTCTTTATGCAATAAGGTAACTGCAGTCCAAAAAGTTTGAGGTATTTCCCCCAAGTTATACAACTGATAAAAATAACCTAACTTGAAAGTCTCACTTCAAAATCCACACAGTGCACAGGCTTAGAAACTAAGGCCAGTCCCTGAAGCAGTTTATCAGTCATCACACAGATTACCACCAGGTTCTACATGCCATCTCTAGATTCTCAATTTTCTACCTACTCAGTTGCCTCTTTCCCCTAATAACATTTTCTTTCTTAACAAGTTCATATTTTGTCCCATTGTTAGTGATTATAAAATCAATTTTCTACTCCAGGAAAATTCTTGCAAAATGAAGAGACATTAACTCATAATTCAATCAACCAGAGGTAACATCGTCCATTTTAATAGTCCAGATGCATAAAGTTTCAAGCTTATAATGTCATGTCTACTATAGAGATTATTTGTGGTAACATTTCTTTTCATGGAAAAAGCAGATACCAACGTTTTTGCTATTTTTGAAATCCTCAAAGACTAATCAATAACCTCCCTTGAAATGTTGATCAAACAATCCTTACTGGTTAATACTGACCAACTAATTTAAAAGTTTCAAAGGAGATGTACACAATTTTCCCAAGTTGACTTCGAAATGCTGCCCAATCAGGTTAATGTTTACATCCACAAGGTGCTCACCTCCACTAAAAACCAGCCTTCCACATCGGCCCCACAGGGAAGGACAGCTCATGCCCGAGTTAGAGGAGGGCTTCAAGATAAAGAGTAACCCAGCCGGAAAGCCGAGGTTCCAACACATCTGGTTTCCATTAACTGGGACTGCAACAGTCTCTTCAAAGGCAAAAAACATTCCTTCCTCCACACCTAAAATCTCGTGCTTCCTCCAAGATGGTAGATCCAGAAAAAGGTCCTGAATCATAGAATTGAGCTCCCAGTAAAAGAATTAACCTTTCATGCTGATTTTACTTAAGGTTTTGTTTAATGACACAAATAACACTTGTCACAAACAAAAAATAGAAAACACCACTCATTATGAACAAGAATTAACTGATATTCCAACATTGTTGATGTTTTTGAAAATATATAACAAAACGAAGTCATACTGATGGTTTCACATATCGCTATTTTGCCATCATCCTTTTTATAACACTTTAAAGTTGCCTGGTTTCCAACTGAAAGGATGTATATTAATGTTGTCAATCAACCCCTTTTGACATTTGTACATTTAGACTGCTTCCAATTTTTCCCTATTATAAACACTTTAGCAATGAGCATCCTTCCGTTCAACAACTCATTCTACAGAGATTTAGCACTCCTACAATGCCAGACACAGTGCCAAAATATTTTGATCATCTTCATAGTTACTTCTTTAAGATAAAGTTCCCAAAAGTGGAACTTTTGGTTAAAGTATACTTTTTAGATTTTCATTGGAATCGCCAGTTGCTCCCCCAGAGAAGTAGTACCAATAGACACTTCTATCATCACTACTTGAGAATATCTACTACTTCACCTGATCTTCACCAAGGAAAGCAGAAGTTCTGGCTTTAGAACAGTGCTACTCGGGTTGGTCTTTCGACCAGCAGCAACAGTATTACATGCAAATGCAAATTCTCAGGCCCTACCCCTGAGACCTACTCAATCAGCACCTTTGGTAGGTGGCATCCAGTAAGCTGGGTTTTAGCAATCTCTCCACATGATTCTTATGCTGATTAAAGTTTGAGAGCCGTCCATTTAAAGCACAAGAAACAGAGCTATGAGTTGACCAACCAACTAAATCACATCTCCCTGACTACTCTCACTGATGTCCTGTCTCAATAACACTTTCCTGAAGCTGACTGACAGCTAACTCTTCAACAGAGGCCCCGGGGGTTTATAAACTCAGCTTTGCAGATCTTTTGGCAGGAGAGTGAACTCCAGAACTGAGGTGGGCAAAATATAGGGTTAAGTAGAAGGGAGAGAGGGAAGTGGTCCCCTGAAAGGGAACCAAGAGGAGAGACCACAGGGTTTCTGTGGGAGGGGCAGCAGGTAGAGCCTAGAACTTCAGCTGGAAGACTGGCTTTAAAGGTTGGTCCCATCTCACTTTTAACTCTATAATCTTGCACGACCACTTAATTCTCTTGATCCTCAGTTTGCTGTTTGGCTTCTCAGGAATAAAACATCCCATTTTGACCGTTGTTGTGAGGTTCACATACACTAAGCTATGTATTTCGAAATGCTTTGGAAACTGTAAGGCTCTGTCTGCATTAGAGGGTGATGTTATTATCAGCGACCTGGGCTTAGGGAAAGTTGCCCTTCCTGTGCAATCCCTTTTCCCCATTCTGACCATGAAATTCACTTCTTGCCCAGCCTTCAAAGGCCCCATTTATCAGCCATGAGAGCAAAAAGCAAACTGCCTCCTTGGCCTCCTTTTAAGGGGTATCACTTACACTTCCCAGTTGGAATATTTTCTTTCTTATCTCCAGACTGCGGAAATGCATGGCCCACCAGCTCTCTAAGTTGCATGGAAAATTACTTAGATGGAGAACCCTAGTTACAGAGAAGGAAAGAGATTGTGAAAGTTCAAAACACTGTTGAGGAAGGCAACATGATGTTTGGAGTTCAAAGACAGGAGCTCAGATCCTGACCTTCTCATTAGGATGAAGTGGGGATCTCTGGGCATCACAAGAATAATATGGCCAAAGGATAACTCTAGATTTCCCCCTTGAAAACCTGCTTCTCCCTGGATTTTCCCATCTCAGGAAATAACACCATAGTTTCTCACACCTAAAATCTGAATTATTCTTGAGTCTTTTCTTTCTCTCACCTTCCAGGTCTAACTGGTCACTAGGTCCTATTGACCTTACACAAGTTGCTTAACCTCCCTGAGTGTCAGTTGTCTCCTCTGAAAAATAAAGGATAATAACGTATCTCATCTCAGGCTGTTCAAGAATTAATTTAGACAACATCCTTCAAGTCCTTGACCATCTACCCTTCTGGATATACCAATGATCACTATTGAGTGTAAAGTGACACCTCTGAGATCTATGGCATAAACATTCATTGGGCTCAAACTGTAGCAGGCAGTATACAAAGGACACAGCAATGAAAAAGACAGGAGCATCCTGCTCTCCTGGAGTTTATAATCCAGGGGTTTAAAGTGGATGGTGGAGGGAGAAATAGACAGAAGAAACAAGACAAATTTCAGGATGTGTTGTCTAATGAGAGACTTAAAACATGATAATTTGAGTAGAGTAGTTATGTGACTTCTTAAACCTGGTGGGCCTTAAAAGAGGGATGGCCTCTCTAAAGAGGTCACATTTAGGCTGAGATTTGAGTGACAAGAAGAAGCCAGTCATGTAACCAGGATGATGGGCTAAGATGCTCCAGACAGAGGAAACAGCCAGTGCAAAGGCCCTCAGTGCAGAGCAAACTTAGAAAGTTTAAAAAATATCAAGAAGGTTAGCACGGCTGGAATATGGAGAGCGCTAGAGAAGACTGTCAAAGAGGGTGGTAGAGGCAGATCACAGAAGCTTTCACGAACCATGGGAAGATTTTTGAGGGGTTTTTTTTTAGTGATAAGGGGGGCCGCCAGCAAAGAGTTCTAAGCAGAAGAGTGATTTAGTCTTATTTGCCTTTTTTTCTTTCTTTTTTTTTTTTCTCTCTTTTTGGCCATGCCACGCAGCATGCAGGATCTTAGTTCCCCGACCAGGGATCAAACCTGAGCCCCCTGAGCCCCCAGCCATGCAGTGGAAGGGCAGAGTCCTAAGCACTGGACCACCAGGGAATTCCCTTATTTGTCTTTTCAAAAGATCACTCTGAGTGCTTTGTGGGGAATGCATTGTAGGTTGACAAGAGTAGAAGGGGGACCAGTGAGGAAAATATTTGCTGTGGTTCAGGTAAGAGAAGATGGTGGTTTACACTGGGGTAAAAAGGAGGAAATCAGAAGTGGAAAATTTTGGATGCATTTTAATGGAAAGTCGAGAAGACTTTGTGGCCCATTAGACTCAGAAGGTGGAAGAAAGAAAAATATCAGAGATAACTCAGAGCTCTGGCATGAAAAACTGTAAAGCTATTTCATGGGCAAAATCCAGGGGAAAGCAGGTCTGCAAAGGAAAATCAAGAGTTCTGCTTTGACCATGTTATTGTTATGATGCCTGCAGCGTCCATGTGGAGATGTCAGGTTGGCATTTAGACATATAAGTCTGAAAAAGTAAAAATTCAAGGATCATTGGAATCCCAGATTCCATTCAAGGATTCATTTCTTAAATGTATTACATATTTATACGTTTTAGACTCTTTGCTGCATCTTAGGAAAATACAGGTGAAAGACATAGTTTCTGCCTTCAAGATACTCTCACCACCATGAGAAAAAGAGACAGGTAAACCAAAAAGGATACCGTACTATTTGGTAAGTACTAGGATGGTGGTGTTTATAGGGTGCTGACCTGTATGGCCTTCAACCACGCTCTAAGCTCCTCTGGTCCTCAGTTCTGCCACTCACAAATAGAGATAAAACCACCTGTTTTTCCAGCAGTACAATAGGCACATCTCAAAGGAAATAATGTCCATGGAAGTAAGTGGAAAACAAAAAGTCCAAATTATTATCCCACAGCAAAAAAAAAAAAAAAAAAAAAAGAGGAAAAAGCTGCCATGAAGAGCTTATTCACAAACTTACCAGCAAAACACAGGGCTAAATTCTGGCTGATAGGACTTAAATGAGTCTGTCTATCTAATCACTGCAGCAGGAAATGTAATTCTTCACAAAGCCAGTGTTGCTATGAGGGAATTTACATGAGACCTAAGATAGGATGGAAAAGTTCCTCTGCCGTTCCTGCAGCTGAGTGATAGGTCCTTAAAAACACTCACAAAGGACTTGGGGCTGTTTGTTCCAGACCAGCTTACTTTTGACCCTGAGCAAAAGTTTATCCTTCAAGCTTTCTACCAATGACATCACCCTGTCCGATTGTGAGAACCGTGAGCCACAGAGTGGATATGCCCTGGGTTAGAACTTTGACACTGTCCCCTAATAACTGTAGTGTGTGACCAAGTCCCTTAGCCTCAGAATTGGAACATGGTTATGAAAATCATCTTCTAGGTAACTGTGAAGATTTAGCAAGACAATGAAAGCACGTAGCATGGTGCGTGGCGCCTGAGTGTCCTAACAGTGGAGAGAAAAATGGCATATGAGTTTATTTACTCTTCACTCACTCAAGGAGGCCACAGATGGATTTTGCTCATCCAGATATTGCCAAGCAGAATGGAGGCTCTGTGTATGTTTGTGGAATAAACAAATGGCATGCAGAATAACTACATGAAGTACTTGAAGGACACAATAAGAGACCTCTGGCCAAAAATGCCTTCCCCTGTACAAGAGACCCTTTCCTACTGAGCCCAGTTGGTGCCCAGAAGTTGGAAAAGATCAATCTTATGATTCATAATTTCAATAACACCTTTGTTTGAGAAGACTGACATTGGCGCTCAGTGGGAGAAAAAAGAACAGTTCCCATCACTATATAATGACTTCCGTTTTCTTCCTCTCCTCTAACTAAAGGCAAGGCTTACTTTGACAAAGGAGATGGTGAAATCTGCTTCTGCTCTGCCAGGTTAAAAAAAAAATGTCATTTTAAGGTTCCTCTGAACATGATCAGCTCAGACAGCAGGGAAAATATTCATTGAAATAAATTGTCTTCACCTTGTAAAAGTTGAATTACACAAAAAGTAAAGGTCTGCTTAGGCTAACATTTCTCAAATTGTATTCATTGAGACATTGGATCCGTAGGATGTTAGTAGATCTTAGTGGGAAGAGAAGGCCCCATGGTACCTAGATTTGGGAAAGTCATAAAACTACTGTAAAAGTTGAAGAGCTCTTTCTACTGTCAAGTTGTTTCATCTTTAGAATGCAACCTCCAACAGAGAGTGAATCGTTCCCCAAATTGACTGGCTCTCTAGAGCATCGTACAGGACTTTGAGAAATGTTCCCTGGAGTCAGGTGAATGGACCAGATTAACTTTCCAAATCCCTTCTGGCCCAAATCAGCTGTTCATTTCCTGCCATATAAAATTCAATTGGAAGCTACAAATAAGCTGCGAATGTTTGTATACTCTGGGAAATGTTCTCTCAACAGACTCATGACTCCACTTATGTATTCATGTAGGGATTCCTTTATTCATCCAAATTACGTTAGAAATCTGCTACGGACCAGGCACTGTGACGAAGGCAGAGAGCTGCTCTCTTAGAAAGACAGTGCTCTTGAATCATAGAGATGAGAGAGAGAAGGGAAATCCAGGTAGAATAGGATTTTAGGATGAGAGAAAGCCTGTAGAGGCAGAAGGGTGCAAAAGAAGAGCCTCCAACAGATGGAGAGGTGAGAGTTGAATTTAATTATATACATAATTGTTGAGAGATTCTTGTTAGAGGCTCTTTGCTAGGTGTCAGGAGCACAACAGTAAACAAGGCACTAGGCTTGTCTTTGAAGAGTTTGTCTGTTAAGACAAAAAGGATCGGATTTTGCTTTAGAAAGACAATTTTGGCTACCATGTGGGCTGGGATGTAGGTAGTGTAATTCAGGCAAAAATTATAAAAGCCTGACCTACAGCAACGGCAGTGGAGATGGGGAGAAGTAGATACACTGAGAAAATACTAAGGATACAGAATGGACAGAATGAGATAAACGATTGGATTCGGAGATCAAATGAGAGATAAAAATCGATTAAGATTTTTAGAAAATTAGATTTCAGTAATTCAGTAGAAATTGGTGCCCATCCATGAGCAGAATGAACACATGGAGGGGTAACCAGTGCACGGTATGAGATGGTGAACTCAAGGTGAAGGGGGATATTCAAGAGGAGATATCAGACAGGCAGCGGAAGAGTTGGAGATGCAAGTCGAAAGTTCAAAGAGGGAGCAGGCCAGAAGGAGAGACTTGGGAGTCATCAGCACAAAGATGGTAACTGAGGCCATGGATGTAAAAGGTATGATCCGGGTAGAGTGTGTGGAGTGAAGATGGAAGAGCCTCCAGAAACGCAATCCTACTGAAATGTAGATTTTACCCAGTAAGACCCATTTCAGACCTCTGACCTCCAGAACAGTAGGAGGACAATTTTGTGTTGTCTAAGGTACAGGTTTGTAGTAGTTTGTGACAACAGCAATAGGAAACTCATACAGGTAGTCACAGAGGTCCATAATCCAAGTTGGGACCAACATATGGTGAACCCCAAGCGACCTCAACCTAGAAAAAGCCAGGTATGGGTCAGCATATGCCTCCTCTGCTAGGGGCTCCCAACTGTGTGGCTGGAGAAGATGAGAATGGCCTCCCAGTTTTTGTGGCCTTATGCTAAGCACTGCAACATACACAGTAATTGAGAGGGCAGAGCTCACATACTGTATGATTGCACTTACATAGAGTTCAAAAACAGGCAAAACAAAATTTACAAGCAGCTCATGCAGCTCAATATCAAAAAACCAAACAATCCAATCCAAAAATGGGCAGAAGACCTAAGTAAACATTTCTCCAAAGAAGACATACAGATTGCCAACAAACACATGAAAGGATGCTCAACATCACTAATTATTAGAGAAACGCAAATCAAAACTACAATGAGGTAGCACCTCACACCAGTCAGAATGACTATCATTAAAAAATCTACAAACAATGAATGCTGGAGAGGGTGTGGAGAAAAGGGAACCCTCTTGCACTGTTGGTGGGAATGTAAATTGATACAGCCACTATGGAGAACAGTATGGCGGTTCCCTAAAAAATTAAAAATAGAACCACCATACGACCCAGCAATCCCACTACTGGGCATATACCCTGAGAAACAATGTTCATTGCAGCTCTATTTACAATTGCCAGGACATGGAAGCAATCTAAGTGTCCATCAACAGATGAATGGATAAAGAAAATGTGGCACATATATACAATGGAATATTACTCAGCCATAAAGAGAAACGAAATTGAGTTATTTGTAGTGAGGTGGATGGACCTAGAGATTGTCATACAGAGTGAAGTAAGTCAGAAAGAGAAAAACAAATACCGTATGCTAACACATATATATGGAAGCTAAAAAAAAAAAAAAATTGGTTCTGAAGAACCTAGGGGCAGGACAAGAATAAAGACACAGACGTAGAGAATGGACTTGAGGACACGGGGAGGGGGAAGGGTAAACTGGGACAAAGTGAGAGAGTGGCATGGACATATATACACTACCAAATGTAAAACAGATAGCTAGTGGGAAGCAGCCGCATAGCACAGGGAGATCAGCTCGGTACTTTGTGACCACCTAGAGGGGTGGGATAGGGAGGGTGGGAGGGAGACACAAGAGGGAGGGGGTATGGGGATATGTGTATATGTATAGCTGATTCACTTTGTTATACAGCAGAAACTAACACACTATTGTAAAGCAATTATACTCCAATAAAGATGTTAAAAAAAAAAAGGCAAAAACGAATCCACAATGTCAGAAATTAGAGTGGAGGGTTATAATTGGGGTGGAGGAACAGTGTTTGGGAGTGAGCACGTGGGGGACTTCTAGGCGCTGGTTATGTTCTGTTTCTTGACCTGGGTTGTAGCTCTACTCATAATGTGATCACACAGGGATTAAAAAACATCCTTTTTTTCTCATCCAAGTATAGTTGATTTACAAGGTTGTGTTAATTTCTTCTGTGCTGCAAAGTGATTCAGCTATACATATACATGCATTCTTTTTCATATTCTTTTCCAAAATGTTTTATCACATCTTTTGTAAAGGGCCAGATAGGAAATATTTCAGGCTTTGTGGACCATACGTCTCTGTCTCAACTACTCAACTCTGCCATTGCAACACAAAAGCAGCCATCGACAGTTCATAAATGATGGGTATTCCTGCATTCCAACAAAACCTTGTTCACCTAAACACGTGGCAGTCTGGAACGGGCCCACGGGCCATAGTTTGCCAACCCCTGCGATAATGTATTGAGCTGTATGTTTAAGATTTGTGCACTTTTCGCATGTATTTCACTGTTCAATATTTTTTAAGTTTAAAATCTAATAATCAAACTATAAAGAGGGCAGGATTCTAGATTCATATTACCTGGATTCGATTCCTGACGCTGCTACTCAATTGCTGTGTGACGTTGGGCTGCTTGACCTCTCTGTGCCTCCGTTTCTGCATCTATAACCTGGGGACAATAAAACCACTCACTTCATAGAATTATTGGGACATCGAAATGAGATAAAACATGTACAATGTTTAAAGCAGTACGTGGTTTATAGACAGCATTTAATCAATATTTGTTATTATTCTTACTACTGATGTTCTCAGAAATCGTCTAAATGCTGGCCTTGTTAGCCCTGGGTTACAGATGAGCGACCAAAGCAGCCATCCTCTTGCCACAATCTTTCAGTGACCCCCAAACTCTCTTCAGATTTTTTAAACTAATATATGAGGCTTTCTCAGGCCTCCAAGTCTTATTTCCATACCATGTTCTTATGCCCCTGAACTTTGGGCAATGCTGTTCTATCCGCCTGGAATAGCCTTCATCTTAGTTACTTGGTAATCCCTTATTGTGCTCTTCAAATCCTGTTTAAATGCCATCTCCTCTGTGAAGCTTCTGAGTCTTAGGTACCAGGGATTAGTAACCTCAGAACTTGAACGTATGCATCAGTTATCATTTTTCTCATTCTTATTTGTCTCTGTTTGTCAAGAGCCAATACATGTCTGCTGGATGGACTGCATACCCGTGTTCCCCTGCAACTGTGAGCACTTATGTACCCTTCAGTCCCCAGCCCCTAGCACAGTGTCTGGCACATGACTCGTATTCAATAAATACTGATCGGATGGATGAATAAATTGGTTGTTGGAGCCAGCCCCGAGGCCTGGGCATCCCACAGGCAAGTAGAGCCCAGATGACGAGAAGCAGGGTCTCAATCTCACTGAGCCCCATGGAGAATTTCAGCCGTCACACATTTCAGTTATCAAGGGATAATATTATAAAAGTTATAATTCTCTGGATGTTTCCATAATTATTGCTCACATTTTCCAGTCATAACAACAAATAAAATACATGCCCACAATTTCCCAGGGAGAGAGAAATACCCAATCGAGGCAATTATACTCCACATCTGCCATCCACAATTGTCTACAACTCCTGTAGAATCCAAGAACATTACATGAATGCTGGAAGGGGCCTCAGAGAACAACTAGTCCAGCCCCATCATTTTACAGATACGGGAAAAAATAACTTGTAAAGTTTTCTTTTTTCCACATCATTTTGCTATGGTGTTTCCTACCGCCCCCCAGACTTGATAAGACATGAAACTATTTACAAATATTTTATTTTACTTCTAAGAAAAAAAGAACCTGAGATAAATTTTCACCATTTGTCAGTAATGACAGTTCATGATATGGAAATCATTTTACACAGAAATGTCTATCAGAGTCATGATAGCACAATGCCCACATTTGAAGGAGAACACGGTGTTGTAGGAATAAAATAATAAATTGCTTTGTTATATCACAGATAATTGGCAGAGGGGGAAAAATGTGTTATCAAGAGTATTCATCACTCTTAGGGGACTTTCCAGAGGCATCTAGAGTTGCCTCCTGTTCTGACCAACTCCTACAACTCTGGAAACTGGTTTCCCATATTCTGAGTCACTCACCGCTGCTGGGAAGAAGAAATGAAAAGCCAGATGAGGACTGCCAGACCCAGTCTTAGAATCCGCTCTGGAAAACAAGAGGCAAAACCTGATTAGAAATAAGGTTCTTCGTTGTCTGGTCTTATCTTGCTTCTCTCATGCCATCTCCCTCTAGTGCCCTGTGCAAACCCTGTATCCTAATGAAACCAAATGTCTCCTTTAACCTGATTTGATGGCCCTCACATGTTTCACGTTGACTGGATCTCCTTTACTCGACCATTGGTCTGGTCTAGTCACAGTTCTGAAGAACTCGGTTCAGAGTTACTTCTCCCACACGTTCCTGTAAACAGTTGCTGCTCTACAGCCCCCAGAGAGTGCCTATCTTAGAGGTCTCACACCTGTCCTGTGTATCCACCATTACTTATCTATCCCCCCAGTAGACCAGAAGCTACTGAAGACAGGCTGCGACCTCCACCTCAGTATCCAGCACACTGTCAGGGAACACAAATTTGCCCATTGAATGGATGAAGAAGTAAAGCTTTGGGGAGAAACCACATTCAAACAGGTTAGGAGTGGGAGATGATATTGCAAAGTTTGCCCAATAATTTTTGAGAACACAGTCAGCTAGCCTTCGTTATAAATGGACTTCACAAAGCTTCGGTTTTTAACATCTTTATTGGAGCATAATTGCTTTACAATATTGTGTTAGTTTCTGCTGTATAATCAGAGACTTTCATATGCATATATGCTTAGTAAATATCCAAGGGTGTGATATTTTCTAAGTACTTAGTAAAAATGTACTTCCCAACATACTCGTCCATGGAACACTGTGTGTGTGTGTGTGTGTGTGTGTGTGTAGTGCTTCTGTTAACATCTCCCAGAAATGATGCTCAGAAGTCAAATCTTTAGGGCATCCCCAACTGGACCATTTCCTTAAGGGTGAAACCATTATCAGAAAGTGTGTTGTCTATCAGTGTCTTTGTTATAAATCCCATGTGCAAGGCTATAACCACTATAGCCAGTTGAGTTGAGTTAAACTCAAGAGTACTTCAAGTCAACTTTGAGGCTGAAACTCTCACAAAGAAGTTTTTCCTCTGAAGTTCTGAAAAATCCACCTGGACTTTTGACCCAGCAACACCTTGCACATTTTCCATGGAAAAACAAAAGAAATAGCTGTACAAAGTTTCCTAGCTTCTTCTCTTCTCATCTTTAGATAAGAAAAGGGCACCAGAAATAACTTCTCACCGTTACATTAACATAATATATTTCTGGGGTCTCTATATGCAGTGTGGTGAAAATTAGAAACCAAAAACCACCTTTTGAAGCCCTGCTAATTTCCCCACAAATGATATTTTTGTGGGCATAAACTTCTTGCCAATTATTTATGCATGTTTTGAATCCCCCAGGTATTTTATACATGAATAAGGTAGAAAGGCAATATGATTCCAAAATCCATTCAAAAGCCATTTACTGACCAATGACTCTATGAGTGCTGAAGGTACAAATGTCCAGTTCTAGGAGATGAGAAAATATGATCTACTATCAAGAAGGTTGCTGTACCTTTACAAAGATTAATCATAATTTTCAAAAAATAGCTATGACAGGAATGTTATCTGGTTTACCAGGACACTCTTAGCATAAAAGCACATGGTAGATGCCCAATACATATTGAGGAAATAAGTACATAAATGAATGAATATATAGACAGCATTGGAACAAATGTCTTGACACATCAAGATCGGCCTACACAAGGCCTGGGATTTGAGAGGGACCTTGCAAATGAACGCTCTCAAATGGACATATTCTAGATGTATGGGGAAGATGGGTGGGAATGTTCCTAAGTAAGTAGGCAAGCAGGAGAAAAGGGGTGTTCCAAGGGCAATGACTAGATCTGTTTGACCTGAATGGGGCGTTTGGGTTGGGACACAGCACTAATACTGGAAAGTTACATGGGGTTACATCTTAGAAAGACTCTAAACACCACATTATGGATCTAGAATTTTATCCTAAAGGTGAAAGGAAACCACAGAGAGAAGCTTTGACCTGAAGAGTGATATAGATAAAGGCTATTTTTAGGAAGGAAGATGTCTCATCATGAATCACAAAGGGGGAAACATTCATTGGTTAGGTATTGAATTGAAAAGACCCTTTTCAAATCAGAAGTCCTAGGGAACAGAGGTACAAACCACTGCTTCAGCATTCCCTTCATGCAAGGAATTGAGGAGACAACGCCAGAGAGCCCCAACTATGACATCAGACAGAGCAAGTGTCCGCTGCTGGACAGCCATGAGATTCGGGGCAAGTTACTTAACCTTGCCAAACCTCAATTTCCTCCATTGCAAAACAGGGATAAGAATAGTATTGACTTCATAAGGTTGATGGTAAGGATTAAATTAGATGATGAACGTCAACTGTTTACAAAGTACCTGACCTAAGTAGATGGTCAAAACATAGTATCCATTAACATTAGACTTGGGATTGCAATTAACATTTCATCCCCTCAACTGGTCCTTGCTAAGAACATCATAAACCAATGAGCCAGCTTTACAGATGTTAATTCTTCAGTCTTCTTGTGAGATTTTTGGAACACGTTTTGAGGGGCTGCTGTAAATCGGTTAATATTTTTGTTCCTATCATTAATATTTTTGTCACATTTGAGTACCCATTATTGTGTAGTACAGTGATGTAATTTTTTGTGACATCACAGGCCTGTTTGTGGCCAGGCTGCTTCTTGCTATCCTAACTCCATTTCCATTTTCTGGTGACAAAGTTAGAAAACAGCAATGTCAACTCATTCTCCATGTCCACCTGTAGGGGCTGTCTAAGGTCACACAGCCACCAGCCAACGAGGGAGCAGGAACCTGGAATGCAGGTTGGTCTTATTTTCAGGATGGTCCACTCACACCCATGAAATGGCTTTTTCCATCCCCACTAAAGTGTGCCAACTAAGCAGTGATACTAAGGTAAGAGCAAGTACTGAAGCAGCCGCTTGAAGAGATGCAGGATGCAAAGATGTTTACTGGCATGTGACAAGTCTATAGCAGTCACTTTCCAAATGAGTCAGATACACATTCTAATGGCTTCATTCAATTTTTGCATTAAATATAGGAAATCTTATACAGCAACCCACATGCAAATATTTGAAGTGGTGTTTTTACCTCACAACGTTTTCCCTGCACTTTCTAATCAACCAACCAGAATCCATGTGGAAAGAGTATAGAAAACTTTTATATTTTGGTATCAGAAATTTCCAAGCTGTCTACCACATCATCAGAGGGTCTCCTCCTGACCTTGGTACTCCCCCGGCTGATACACAAGGCTCCATGCCCTCCATGTTGCAGGGCACATGCCTAAATATAGATCACAGGCTCATACCTCTTAATCCCTATTAGCAGAAGTCATCAAGCACCAACCAAAAATAGCCCTCAATGAGTTGGTCTTGGTTTGGGGTCAGAAGGTATGTCTGGTCAGAAGGTATGACTTTGAAACTTCCCATAAAATTTAGGAATTATTATGCCATTTTATGAATGCTCCAGTAGCCTGTCCTTAGCACTAGGTACTACAGTTAGCTCAAAGTGTATTCTGTACCGCAAAACTCAGCTTAAAATCCTCTTGGTAAGAGCTTCCAAAACTAGTCTCTATGTTCTCAAATTGCTCTGCAAATGCCCTTCTTATTCCATTATTTTTCATAATGCAGTGTGTATTGATATGTTACCATATCACTTTCACAACAAGCTGTGGTCCCCTTAGAGGTAGGAATTGTCAGATTATGTTTTCTGGAGGATGAGAGGCATCCAGCTTTGGGGAAGTTCCCACTCCTTGGATGCTGGAGCAGACCAGGTGGTTACCCACAGCAGACTCTATACATACGCTAAGCGGGTAAATGCAAATCAGAACCAAGGAGGGTCACCACAGCAAGACCAAGGCAAGAGGGGCACGATCAGTGTTAGTTCCAAAGAAAGAGTATAAATCCAGAGGCAAAAGATGAGGATAGATGTCCTTGACCACGGTGATGAAGAACTGGCAAGAAAGTGAAGTATGATGTGGAATGTGGTAAAAAGGTTTAGGACAGAGGGAAAGTGGAGTATCAGAATGGGAGGGGGTCATTTCCAGGGATCTTCAGCTCTCTGGTGATGGCTTAGAGATAAAGGAGAAAGTTGGCCAATGTAAAGGAGAAGGGTTAGACTAGAGATTGTTCCTTTCTGCATCTCCTGTATCTGGCACACTCCCTGGAACAAATCACATATTTGATAAGTGTTTACTGAATAAATAGATCAATCAATCATTCAAAGAGTCTTCTAAGGGTTGACCTACATATTCCAACAATAATCTCTGCCTCACTTATACAATAATTTGACCATCTTCCTAATAGCCGTTCTCATGCCTTGCTTTTATGTATCTGTGGGTCTCCCCCAGTTAGATGACCATCCCAGAAAAGCAGCCAGGAGTCTTAGTAGAAAGAAGAATGCCAAACCTTGCACAGAGTAAGTGTTCTATAAAAGTCTGTGGAGTTGCACTGAACAATCATGAATTTAAATGAATTGCTTTTCAGGACAAATTAGTTTAGTGGTTCAAAAGAAGAGTTTATTTTAGATCAAGGGTAAAAATAGAAACAGGAAAAAAACAGAATAAGCACATAAAATGATTTTAACATCACTAGTCATTAGAGAAATAGAAATCAAAACCACAGTGAGATATCACTTCACATCCACTAGCATGGATATTATAAAAAACAAAAACGAGGGCAAAGAAGCCCAGAAAATAATAAATATTGGAGAGGATGTAAAGAACTTAGAATGTTGTGCATTGCTGATAGAAATGTAAAATGGTGCAGCTGCTGTGGAAAATGGTATGGTGATTCCTCAAAAAATTAAAAATAAAATTACCATAGAATCCAGCAATTCCATCCTGGGTATACACCCAAAAGAAGTAAAAACAAGGACTTGAACAGATATTTGTGCACCCACGTTCAACAGCATTATTTATGATAACCAAAAGGTGGAAGCAAGCCAAGTGTCCTTCAACAGATAAATGGATAAACAAAATGTGGCATACACATACCATGGCGTATTATTCAGCCTTAAAAAGGAAGGAAATTCTAACGCATGCTACAACAGGGATGAACACTATCAACATTATGCTAAATGAAACAAGTCAGTCACTAAACGACAGATACTATATGAATCCATTTATCTGGGGTACCTGAAGTATTCAAATTCATAGAGACAGAAAGCAGAATCATCATCGGGGCTGGGGGTAGAGAGGAATAGGGACTTATTGTTCAGTGGTACAGAGTTTCAGTTTAGGAAGATGAAAAAAAAGTTCTGGAGATGGTTGTACAACCATGTAAATATATTTAATGCCATTGAACTGTACACTTAAAAATCATTAAAATGGTAAGTTATATGTTATGTATCTTTTGCCACAATTAAAAAATATATATCTTATTAGCAGAATTTTTAAAAATTGGGTAAATCACTCTAACTTATTAGAGGTTTACCATTTTATATAGCTCCCTTTTCTCTCAGTTTTAGAAGAAAATAACTAATGACCACCAAAATGCATACAATCACATACAGACCAGCACCTCAACCACAACCGTATTCACATACACAGACACTCACACACATATACATTATCTTATAGTAAGGTTTTTTGTAAGCCAGATTGCCGATTCTAATAATAGAAGCCAGGATATCTTACCTCTTGGTTAATTATCTTCCAAATGAGCAGACAGGCTTGATTCACTCTTCATTGCAAAGGACTCCTTCTCACAGGATCTCCCACATCCTTTGTGTATCAAGACTCAAAAAGCAGAAATAAGCCTAAGAGTAAGGCAGAAAAGGATAGAGAGCATTAAGTCTCTTCCTAGTCTCGCAGAGAAAACAGGTGTTTCTCTTCCCCTCCTACAAGAGATTCCTCTACAGTAAAACTCACTCAGAGGCAGAAAGAAGCTAGAGAAAAGTCGTATAGGCCACCTGCCCACCCAAGATGTCGATGGATGTCATACGTATGACCACATTACTAAGGCAATGAGACATCTGGCTCTGGTGCCAACCAATCCTGGATACTGGATTCAGATCTATCCAAGAACTCAGAGAAGGTCTGTGCTTCTGATCATGGGTTTAATGAACAAATAAACCAGTGCACAGAAGTGGAGGGTGGAAAGAAGGGTCTCTCAATCCCTGCTCACTTCAGAGGTTTTCCTCTCCTCCTGCCCAACATTGTCACCCATCCTGAGAAATCCAATTCAAGTTCCACCTTGTTTGTAAACCCTTCTCCCAATTAATCAAGTTCTCAGGGATTTCTTCCCTCTCAATTCCTAAATAATGGATCTGAGATGCCCTTGAGAATGAGACTTTAGGTAATGGAGTCTCTTCAGAGCTTTTATTGAGTTTTTGCTCTGGTGTTTGACCCTCAGTTAGGCTGTGATTCCCTAATTAAAGCTCACTGCCCTGACTTTTCTTTCACTTCCACTTGACATCAACTACATCATAACATATTCTTGGGAATTGGTTAAGTGATTGAAATACTTCAACAACAGCTTTATTGGGTAGAAATACAGCCTTTGCAATACCATCCACTTTTAGCAGATCTTGGTACATAGCAAATGCTCGATAAATGTCTGTGAACTGACCATCTTGGGACAGCAAGGAGTACTTCCTCTGAAAATCATTTTTTGTGTCCATTAAGCAATTAGAAGGCAAAAGAAGGATGCCTTGAGCTAGCGCTCTGAGTGGAGGAGAAGACAGATGGACTCCTCCAAGGATCAGAACTGTAGGGGAATTTGTGCAATTAACTAGCATAATCTCCTTTTCCAGAGAGGGAATCTAAGTCCAGAGAAGGAGAATGGTTTGTTCAAGGTCACGGTGTGAGTTAGGGGCAACTCTAAGACTGGAGCCGAAGTCTCAGCCATGGGGTAGGCGCAGAATCTTGTCGAAGGGTTTGTAACAGTCCTTTGGAAAACTACTTTCTTTGATCTCAGAGAGAAGTTCTCACTGAGCTATTGCACTGGAGGCATTGTAGATTAACAGGGATGCTTAGAATCTCCCCGCCTTTTACAAAGTTCTCCTCCAAAACCATTGTAATTCCAGGAGAAAAAAATAAATAATGACGTTCTAAAGTCACAGAAAGTAGAAAGTTGTGGGAAGGAATTTAGAGCGAGGATGGTGATCCCTGCAAACTTAGATATTTGCTGCATTTTATTATACTTTAAGATAAATAAACCATCAACCCAGGAATTTTCAGAGAGGTAGAGGTCAACCACCCTCCTCTACTATGGTGTGGTTTATTTCTCTCCTTTGTAAATTATTAAACATATATGTCTCATTCAAGTAACTTTTACTCAGCACCTACAAGGTGCCAGGTGCTGTGTTAGGTCAGAGAATCCAGAGATGAATTAGGCAAGGTCTCAGTCCTTGAGGAGTGCCAGAGACAGGCAAATAAACAAATAATTGAAAAACTGTACGAGGCACCATGATGGGTGTATTTAAGGTGCTTCAAACATATCCAGGCATAGAAGAGACACTCAATAAACAATTGTTGAATGAATGAATGAACTAATGAAATAACTAATTAATTAATTAGAATTTGCCCGAGGAATTTAGGGAAGCTATTTGCATTTATTTAGGGAAGATTTGCATTTCAATTGGGTCTCCAAATAAATTTTTTTTTAATTTTTTTAGAAATTAAAAAAAATAAACTGGGTCTCCATTCATTCATTCATTCAAGTGCTCATTCTTTTATCCATGTATTGAGCACCATGATGGATTACTAGACGCTGCAAAAATCTGAAATGAATAAAGCAAGGCTCTTGCTCTCAATAATTACAGAACAATATAACAACAAACATTTCATTAAACATGTTTTATTCTGATCTCTGCATGTTCCATTAGAATGTAAGTTCCATGAAGGCAGGGTCATTCTCTGGCTTTCTCTCTGCCATGTTTGAAACCCTTACAACAGTGCCTGGCACCAGGTCAGTACTCCACAACTAGTGCCAGAGTAAATGAATGAGTGATTGAATGAACAGATGGGTAATACATTGACGATATTGTGCGAGCGTGGAGGAGTGGCATCTCATTAGCAACATTTCCAGAGCAGACGGAGGAAGAATTCAAGGACGAAGCAGAGAAGGATCTGGTAGGAGGAAAACCAGAAGGGTGCGCTGTCATAAAAGCCAACAGAGGACAGAACTTCCAAAAGGAAAAATGATTGGAGCACAGGCTCCGGACGCGCAGGCTCAGCGGCCATGGCTCACGGGCCCAGCCGCTCCGCGGCATGTGGGATCCTCCCGGACCGGGGCACGAACCCGCGTCCCCTGCATCGGCAGGCGGACTCTCAACCACTGCGCCACCAGGGAAGCCCAAGAATCATTTCTGATCAACCACTTTGGGCCCCAGGGTGGGGACTAGGATGAGACAAGCTAGGAGCCTTGGGTGTAAACTTTAAAGGGACACTCACTGTCAGAATCCTTCAAGTTCAGTGTCAGCACCTGAAAGCCACACTCCCTTAATTGTGTGTCCTCAGTGCCTCACTTGCCTCACCCTACTCCCAGCCCTGTTGGGCCCAGCACTGTGCCAGGGGGATAATAGTCGTTAAGACACAATCCTTGCTTTCAAGAAACTCAAGCTCTAATGGGTAGACAGACCTAAAGCCATCGATTGTAATGCAGAAGATGAGTTTTTGGGCAGGAAGAAGCAGAAGAAGCAGGGGAATCAGACAGGGAGCACCTCAGGCAGACCATGGGCTCAGAAAACACAACGGTGCTTGAGCTGAGACGAAGAGACAATCAAAAACTCACAGCGAGAGAGGAAGGGACAGCTTTCCGGGCAAGGGAACAGCATCTACAAAAACTAGGGGGCTTGAAAGTACATAAAGTGACTTGAAATGGTGACATGGGGTAGCGGGAAGCGAAAAACCATTGGTAGTAAGTGAGGTTAGGGATGTAAACTCCCATTATTCATTCTTTCAGGCTGGAACTCCATCTTTATTTTTACAGTTATATTAGTATCTGGGGCAGTTTTCCTTGGAAACGAGGTGCTGCCTAAGGTAATTGGGAGGCCCATCAATCTGTTCGTCCTGCCTGGTCCTGGCCTCCGAGAGAACAGGGGGGAGGCCCCATCTGAGTCTTTGCTGCTCAGTCAGATGTATTTTTAGCCCCAGCAGAAAATAACGGCAGTGTGCGTTTAATAAAAATATCAAGCCCTGGGAATGATCTAGTGCCAGTGTTGGAGCAACCAGGGACAGAATATGTTTCCAATTGAATTACTACTGTGGTCATAGTTATAAAAAGAGAGAGGGAGGAGGAAAATGTTAGGCTGGTCAGTTTCTCGGGAGCATTTAATCTTGGTTCACTCTAATTTTAATGTTCAAAGACACATGCGCCAACTCTGCCCTTAGGAGTTATTTCAGGGGGACTGGCCAATGCCCACAACTTGCAGTCGACACTGGGTAGCCCTACTCCCTGAAGCTTTCTTTTTTCTCTTCCTTTCTTTCCTCCCTCCCTCCCTCCCTCCTCCCAGTTTCGGCCTCCACTAGTTCTTCTGCTCACAAGCTGATGAGACACAGCGTGAACAGTTACCAGGAGGGTAAATTTAGACTGACGAAACCCAGGGATTTGAGCTCAGAAGCTGGGCTCAGGGAGGAGTGGAGCCAGTGCAGCATCAAGAAAGAGCCTAAGGGCTTCCCTGGTGGCGCAGTGGTTGAGAGTCCGCCTGCCGATGCAGGGGATGCGGGTTTGTGCCCCGGTCCGGGAGGATCCCACGTGCCGTGGAACGGCTGGGCCCGTGAGCCATGGCCGCTGAGCCTGCGCGTCCGGAGCCTGTGCTCCGCGACGGGAGAGGCCACAACAGTGAGAGGCCCGCGGACCGCCAAAAAAAAAAAAAAAAGAGAGAGCCTAAGAGGTACAAACTACCGGTTGTCAAATAAATAAGTCCCAGGGATGTACTAAGGTGCAGCACAGGGAATATGGTCAATAATATCATAATAACCTGGTACGGTGTGTAATCTATAAAGGTACGGAATCACTGTGCTGTACACCTGAAACTAATATACTATTGTAAGAGAACCATACTTCAATTTAAAATAATAATAATTTTTAAAAAGAGACAGAGCCGATGGGAGTCGTGAGCACAGTATTGTGCTCCCCCATGGCTTCCAGGAAAAAAAAGTCTCCATTTTCTAGGTCGTTATAAACTACTCCTTCCAATCTGATCACAATTTACCTCCACAGCACGGTCTCCGTCTCTTGGTCCCCTCACACCCTTCATCACATTCTTGAGCGAAAAAAATCATCATGATTAGCTGCTTCTTATTAAGGGTCTCCTTTGTGCCTGGCTCTGGTTGAGCAATTACAGAAGTGATGTCACTTCATCCTGAAACTGACATTAAGAAGCAGAAACCATTAGCTGTGTGTTACTGGTGAGGAGGCTGCAGCTTGGACAGGGTAAGTCACTAGCTAATAACTGGCAGAACCTGGATTTTGGATGATTCTAGCGCCCGTCCACCCTCTGCCCACTGTCTGACCCCAATCTCCAATCTGAGCTAGTACGTTAGAATGTGCACCTACACACCCCTCATATCTTACTATGCTGCCGCTTTCCTTGAAATGCCTTCCCACCCATTTTCCTAGAATTCTCCCCTAAATATCTTATTTTCTGTCCATATCTGTTGTAGCATGTATTACTCTTAGTATTGGTAATAATCACTATTATATATTCAATTTATATTGTATGCTGGGCATTGTTCTAAGTGCTTTGCATGTATTTTCTGATTTAATTATCACAACATACTTGTATCATAACAGTATGATACCCATTCTACAGAATGGAAACGGATGCATAGAGAAATTAACTAGCTTGCAGAGTTGGTAAGTAGTAAAACTAGAAAAATAGTTATCATGAGTTGAGTTATTACTATGTAACAGGCACTAGACTTAGCACTAAACAGGTATCTCTGCACGTGATCCTCACAGCAGTTGTACAATTAATAAAACCCCATTTTACAGATGAAAAGACTGAGGCTCAGAGAAAGTTTTAAGCAACTTAATCAAGGTCACAGAGCCAGGATGGAAACTCGGGTATGAGAACACGTCAAGCCCTTTGCTCTTACACACAGCACTTTGACTTGCTTCTGTCACTGTCTTCTCAATGAATCATCACTCCTCTTCACACAGGACCCTGGTACACACTGGACACACAGTAAATGTTGGATGAGAGGATGGATAAATACAGGGCATCAGCAACCCATTTCAAATATATTTGTTTAAATGCACTGGGAGGAAAAAGAGCAGAGTAGACATGCTTGTGAAGGACAGTCTTAGGACAGAGGACACTCACAGTGTGTGCAGTTCCTGCCAGCTGGTCTGGACTGTCATGTCAAATCAGACTCACATGAAGGAAGGCCCTTCCCTCGGACAGATTGGTCGCTGCATGAAGAGAGGCCCAGCCCTGCCCCTCTAACCCCTCTTCACTCTCTTTCTCCTGCCCTCTCTAAGCTGGCCCTCCCTCACAAGGCCTTGACCCCAAGTCTAGGTTGTCTGCTGGCCACCTGACGATAAAGACTGGACCACTGTTTGTTCCTCGCAGCACCCCCTGGAATCCAGCTGTCCTTACTGGCATCCTTCACTGCACCCCCTTCCCTGCTGCTTTGTATCATGCCCAGGGTCAGGAAACCATAAAGGCTTTCTGGAATAAAACATTAAAGAGCTTAAGATGAAATTTCACTAGGGACTCTTGAGAGCAGAGGGTAGAATCCCCAGATAAGCCACTGCTTCTTCTTCACACCTGTTAGTACTTACCTTTCAACTCGACTTGTACAGAAGAGCCTCAGAGCCCAAGAGAGCTGGATTCCAAACCTGCCTCTGTCTCTGCTTAGTCATTAGATACTGAGCAAGTCATTAATCTCTCTAAGCTTCCATTTCCCCATCAGTAAACTGGATATAACATCCCAAAATTACAGCCTGGTTGAACGATCAGAAGATACCATGGGGAAGAGGCAGGAGAACGCACAGTTTATGAGGATGCTCTTTGCAGTAGATGTCGAATCTCAGATCCGCCTCAGGTGACCAGATATCCCAACTGGTCCAAGACTGAGAGATTGTGAGGGTGTGGAATTTTCAGGGTGAAATCTGGGGAATTCCCAGACAAACCAGCAGACGTTGGTTATTCTAGTCACCTACCACACAGGAAACTGGGAATAATAAGTGCTCCTTCCTTACAGGGTGGCCACAGGACTCTATGAAAATGTATGTAAAGTGCATGTTTGATTTCCTTCTGTTCAGCATAGTTCTCTGGGTCTGCCCATTGATCACTGTTATTTTCTAAACCACGGCAGATGATGACTAAAGAAAAATCATGCTGCCCTTGATAATCCTTGAAAGAAGGTCTCCCTCCTGGGACTAGTGGCTGCGTAGGTGACTACTTTGTCCTGAGGATGCTGAGTGGTCCCCAGGAGTCCACTGGAACAGATTTCTGTGATGCTAAATTTAAGCCAACTTCGCTCACCTGCTTCATGCCAATCTGGTGCCTTGCAGCTGTTGGCTGGGAGAGGGCCAAAACAGAATACTCATTTAATGAAATGACTCGGGCCTTGAGCTGAGAGAATAGAGCAAGTAAACAGGTCAACTTTTCAAGTTGCTCCCAAGAAGGACGCATGATGACACGGCATCACTTATGGGTAGAGTTCATGTCAAGTCTGCTGACAGTGCATGGTCCACTGGACCAGTGGCTGGCACAGAGAAAACACTCAATAAATACATTTTAAAATACGTGACTTTGAAATTACTTTGACAACCTCATTTGAAATATTAAGCATTAATCATATTCTTATTTCAAATGTATATGCCTACTGATACCTCTTGTTAACATATTCTTCCTCCGAAATGGAAGAGCACAACCTAGAAAACTTTTACTTTAAAATCATGAAACCTGTTTTCAAATCCCGTGAATGGAATGGAAGCATTCCTCACCTCCACTAACCACCTGTCTTGTATTCGCTTTGTGACCCTGTGTAAGTCACTTACCCTTCTGACCCTCTGTTTCCTTATCTGTAAAGTGGCAACAATAATCTTTGCCCATCTATCTCACTGGGCTGTTGTAGGACTAAAAAATCGTTCAATGCGATAATGTTAAATACATGTCAATTGTACTGGGTATGCGTGTTGGAGCTTCTTATCATTAATCTTGTTCACTGAATAAAATGAACATGAACTTGTAAAAAAAAGTCTCGTTCACTGTTCATACCAGTAGCTTCATCAATTGTTCAACTCTTTGACCTTTACTTCTTGTCTCTGTATGTACCTAAAATAAGTTAGAAAAACCATAGTCCAAGGATAGAGCATGGAATTTCTAAATCAACAGAGCTGGGTTCAAATCCAGGGTCCATCACTGATTGGCTACTTCCCTCAGTAGTCTTAGACTCCTCATCTGTAAAATGGAGATTGCAATATCTATCTTACAGAGTTGTGATAAGAATCAAATTAAGTTCTGTGTAAGCCATCCCACTAAAGACAGGTACACAGCAGAACCAGAATTCAAAACAAGACCCTTGCTGCCCAAACCAGTGATGTGAACTTGAGCAGGGTAACTACTCCAGAGCTAATAACATTTCGGGGGCCACATTGCCATTTCCTAAGCAAGTTAGCTAATGCGGCTCTTATGCGGTAGAGCCTTGGTTTTGACCTGGTATTGGATGCATATGTTAACTATCTCTGACATGCTTGGTTTGTGACAAACCACTAGAATAGATGAAAAGACGGAGCAAGCACAATGGGTGCTGCCACTGAAAATCTTACAATCTCCTTGGGAAAGTAAGTACATAGAGACACATCACCAGGGAATAATCCCAAAGAGCTCTGAACAATAGAATGTTAAGGTCTAGAATATCCTCTGAGGTCAATTTACCAGGTAAAAATATTGAGATGAACACCTTGCTTTGGTGACTGGGTCCATACTACAGCCAACATAAGCATGTATGATGAATTGAAAATAAGAATAATAAACATCAGAATAAATAGTAACTACAGTGGCAATAGTTAATATCTATGGTGTGCCTGCCAAGTGCTAGGCATTGTTTTTAATCATTTTATCAGTCATATTTTCTTTAATCCTCTCAGCAATCTTCATGGGTTCTACTTTAAGTACACAAAAATTGAATCTCAGAACATTATCCTGAGTGAAAGAACCTTATATCAAAGAAAACATACAGTATGATTCAATTTATATGAAGCTCTAGAATAGGGAAAACTAATCTATGTGGTTGCTTCTGGTGGGGCATGGGGGTGAGTACAGGGATTGACAGATCTGAGAGAACTTTTTGGGGTCCCAGTAATGTTCTATATCTCATAAGGGGTTTGCATTACATAGTCATATACATTTATCAAAATCATTAATTGTAGACCTGAGATTTGTACATTTTATTGCATTTTTTAAAATGTAAACAGTATTGAACTTTAGACAATAATAAAAATGCTGAAGTATTCAGGGGAAAGTGTTCTGATGTCTGCAACTTACCTTTAATTTTATTTAAAAAAATAAGATATACTGATTGGTGAATAGACTGATGACTAGATCAATGGATAAATATGTAATAATGCAAGTAAGTAATATGACTGTGGTAGAATCGTAGTGATTGGTGTATGAGTGCTTTCAACATTTCTGTCCATGTGACCATGTTCATAATAAAATTTAGAGGAAAGAATGTAAATCCACAGATGCAAAGATAAATTCTCATCTTAGTTCTCACAAGGAAACAGGTTTAAATTGGGTCACAAATGACTGAAAGGTGTGACTTCATACACCTGGATTGGCAAGGGGATGCAGCAGGAACATTTGCCCTGAGAAAACCAGACCCCTCTCCAACAGAGGAGCAAAGTCTCACCCTTGCTGCGTCACTCCTGAGCTGCGAACCTGCAGCATTAGGGAGTGAAAGTCAAGTGCATGTGATAATGGGCCCGCATGCCCAAGGAGAGGCTGATGTCACCAGAGCCTCATCTCTTGGATCATCGGAGTGACCTGTTTGCTGGGCCTGGAAGAGGGAGAGGTAGCCAAGGGCTCCCCAGGCCAGCAAATGAATAAGCTCAGCCTTGGCAAACAATGACTCCATTCTCCAATGTGATCATATTTAGTCCTCCAGTTAGCTTTTATTTGGTTAGTTATATTCAATAATCCCCTCCGGTCTGGTCTCTGGGTAGCTTTTGTTCACAATGATGTAAACGGTCCTGCTCTTTTCTTAGAACAAGAGCTGCTGGTTCATGGACAAAGCCATGGATATAATATCGGGAGGCCTGGTTATAGAGATAGAGAGATCGATTAGATAGATAGATATAAAACTAGCTCCGGGACCCCATGTGAGTCCCTTAAATTACCTGGGCTCTGGTTTTCTCCAGGCACCCTGGTACTATATAAATACTGGTCATAGATTCACTATAAACTCCCCATGAGGACCAGATCTCTATCATATTTACGTCCTCAGGGGCTAACCTAGCAGCCAACAACGCTCTCGGTGTGTAAACGTTGGCTGAACTGAAATGAAGGACCAGCCATCTTACACTTGCCCAGTATTGTGACTGCTGAGGTTCTGAATCTGGTTTTGTTCTTTGCCGCTACATATGGTAGTCTCTCTACACATCTGATGCTTTCAGAACTATTTTTAATCCTTGCCACAAACTTATAAGGTACCCACCATCACCCTGATTTTATAGTTTGGGAAAACTGGGGCAGAGAGGAGTTTGTCATTGAGCCAGATCTGAATCCACAGTGACTTAGCTTCAGAGCCCGTATCCCCTGACTTCTCACGCAATGATGGCTGGTCAAGTCAGCGTGCATGACGGTCTCTCAGCGTTGCATCTCCTCCTTTCCTCGTGGAAGACCGTGAGCAGCAGCTTTGTCCGCACTTGACCAAGCAAGAAAAACTATGCGAACGCAGGCGAGGGAACTCTTCCTAGGGAAAGCTCCAAACACCCTTCGCTTCCAGCTGCCACGAAAGAACAACGAAACGAATAAATCTACTCTTCACTGTGGGCCTGCTGCAAACTGCATCACACTTGTGGGTCACCCCATCGGATGAGAAGTCCCTCCTGGGTGACACGCAAGGGCTGCAAGTCACTCAAAAGTGAGAGCAGAGGGTCCTCAATACAAGGGGCCTGATTGATCCAGGCGCAGGGAGTACGTACTCTCTGCAGACAGAGACAAAATGGCCGCGGCCGTTCATTTTCCCTGACCATGGCCTTTCTCCGCCCCACCAGGGAAAATGGTGTTCTAATCCAGAGCACGGCTACACCTGCCGCATTTTGTTTCGATGGCTGTGGCTGCCCTGAGATTACTCTTTGAAGAGGAGATAAAAGAATGTTCCAGCAGGAAGAATGATTCCCAATATCTTTATCCTTGAATGATACCTCTGACTTGCAGGAAAAAGGGAAAATCATGCAGTGATACCAGAAAGTGTATTCTGATCATTACATCTCATTATTCCACAAAAGCCACATGATTTTCATCTCTCCTGCCTGAAGAGACTCGGAGTGAAGTTTCTAGGCAAATGGCGTCCAGCCAGTAGGACCACTTCATCACCCAGATTGTACCAGATGCCATGCACAGTACATCACATACCTTGTTGCCCCTTTTCCTCACAGTGACCTTCAAGCTAGGCATGCACGCTGGATTTACAGATGAGAGAAATGAGGTTTACCTCTGAGTTTAGGAGAGGGTACTGGACTGTAGTTTTGAAGGAAGAACACAATTTAAATAGGCTTTGCATAAGGAGCATGGTGTCATGTAAGGCGACGATGGTACTTAGATCAGTCACTCTGTTTGAAGTCCACTTACCAATTGTGTGACCTTGGGCAAGTCGCAGAAACTCACTTGCAGCAGTAGTGGGCATGATAATGTCTTTACCCCAGGAGACTGAACTGAATATTAAATAAGCTAATATATGGGACAGTGCTTGATATACTGAAGGCATTCAATAAAAGTCTGGTGACTCTTAATGAAGAAGAGATGGGATACAAGAGAAGGAGAAAGCAAAGCAAAGGAGGTGAAATAGCACTTCACCTGCAGTAGGTTAAGACACCACGGAGCAGCTGAACGGGGACTGGAATGGCATGGGGAAGAGTTTGGACTTGACCTGGAAGAGGAAATACGGAGCCATGGCAAGGTCTTGAGCAGAGGAGAGGCACGGCGAAAAGAGAGGTATTTGGAGACTTCCCTGGTATCTGGGACATGATGATACGTTTGACATCATCTTAGTTGCCCAACTGCAGTGAACATTTTTCTTCATTGTCTGATGCTTATAATTCTACGGTAGTTTTTCTCAAAGTAAGGCCAGCCAGCAGCAGAATTCCCTGGGGAGCCTGAGAAAATTATATAGTCCTAGGCCCAGCCCAGACTTAAGAATTCAGACACTCTTGGAGATAACACCCAGGAATTCACATGCTTACAAATGCCCCGATGGTTCTGACTCATGCTGATGTCTGAAAGCCATTCATCTAAAACAAGGGGTTTCAAACTTAGAGTAAAGAAGAGTCCTCATCAGAGCCAGTTATACTATCATCACCAGGGCACTGGGTTTCCAAGGGCCATTCATAGTATAATAATAAACCAAAGACAGTTGTAGCCCTCTTTTAAATTGCCAGACACCTAAAAATAAAGTCAGCAAGGATTGTGAGTTCAAGCCTCAGAAAAGTGGCCAAAGGAGGAATTACAATTAGTAACTGACCCCCTGTTACGGGGAAGGACTTTTTTTAGGCCTGTAGCTCCTGCCAATTCAGTGGCCTAAGATACAGCCCAACTGAAGTGCTGCTTACACTACTGGCTAAACAGAGTCCTAGAAAGTGACTGTGACTCTTGCCAGCTCTGAGACTTGAAGCAGGGCTGCAGAGCCGGTGGAGAGAAGTGGGAAGAGATTCAAGTCAGGTCAATAGCATTGACTCAGCACCTCGCACGAGGTAGACATTCCAGGTAACTTGGTGGACACTCAGGTGAGAGCACGGAGGCCTGCCCTCAGGGGACTGCAATCCGGGGTAGTATAAAACCCAAGAATGTGATACTATAGTAAAAAAAAAAAGATTAGGGGAACAGAGAAAAATAAGAGGTTGATTTTAAATAGGTTAGGAAGGAAAGGTTCTTGGAGGGGCCTGATGATTGAGCAGGGTCTGAATAGCATGAGTGGGATTGCAACAGGCAGAGATGAGGTTGAGCACATACAGGCAGAGAAAAGGCTACATGCAAAGAAGTAGTCAGGAAACTAAGCAGTGCTGAAGATTCTGATATAATGGAGGTGTTGGTTTCTTTCCCAGAAATAAAGGGGCAAGAGCTTAGAGAGATTGGGGGCAATTCATGAATGCCTTGAATGTCAGACGAAGACGTGGGAACATTAATTTGTAGGCAACATGAAGAACTCTATTAAAATAACCTTGGTGACAAGATGGAGAGTAATTTACAGTCAGATGATGTAGAAGTATTTATCAATATTCCTTACAGGTCGGGTATGTGTATATCCCCTTAGAGGCTGTGGTCCAGGAGAGAAGGACTGTATTCTTAGAACATCTGTTTCTTCTTCTGAGCTTTACAGCACTGGGGAGACAGAAGGCACTAAGCTAATGTTTGTCAAATTGGTCTGGAGGCAGGCAGATGAGTTTAGGGCTACCATAGTTCTCTAGGCAGCAGAGATCATGAAAGTCTTTCTTCGGGCAGTGTCAGGGGGCAAAGAGATAAGAGAGGAGAGAATCCACATTTTTCCTTTTCTTGATTTAAAGCATTAAATGACTTTCCTAGCCTAGCTCAAAGGTTATTTGATATATTGGCTGCAAACACTCTGATTTCTATCCTCCTTGTGTCTATACCACTTGTAATGTGAAGTCTATACTTCTAACCCCCAAATCTGGGCTAGCCTTATACACTGCTCTATAAAAATAGAATATGGAGGAAGTGGACCAGTTCTGAGCCTAGACTTCAAGAGGCCTTGAGCAATTCTGTCGTCCTTTGGAAACATGCCTCCACTGTGAACAGAAGCCCAGGGTAGCCTGTTGAAGAATGGGAGACATCCCATCGGATGGCATCTTATACCAGCCCTGCCCCAGCTGACACACTAGCTAGCATCTGATGCATGAGAACAGACAAGACCTGTCAAGCCCACTCAGATTCGCAGAACTGTCCAGCTGACCCATAGACTCAAAACTGGGTGAAATTAAAGGAGAAAAAAGAGCCATTACAATAAATGCAATGCATTATCCCTAAGTATTTAGATGTTGAACTAGGAAAATGTACTATGAAAGATGTTATTGGGCCAACTGATAAAATTTGAAAGTAGACTGAAAATGATTCAGAAAAAATAATATGAGAGAGGAAGGGGAAAAAAAGAGAAGAATAATGCAGACATAGCAAAATATTTTAAAAATTGGCAAATCTGAATTAAAGGTATATGGGAGTTCCTTGACTATTCAAGCAAATTTTCTGTAAGTTTAAAATTATATAAAAATAACAGTGTACACAAAAGGTATAATTTTCAATACTTTAAAATTAACCAAATGACTAGGAATAACGTAAATAAAATAAATATTTTAAAAGTTCCCCCAAAATAATAATAATAATAAATGGTTGGAGTTTTTTAAGTGTGAACTTTGTGGTAGTTGGTAGGCAGCAATAGTTAACTGACACAGGGATCCCCTAGATGAGAGTTTCTCATGATCAAGGAAGCCAGACCCTCTCCAGTGATACACTGTAAACCAGGTTATGAAAAGAAAAAGAATTTTTGAGCATCTAGCTGAAGAGGATTTGTTAAATAACTTTTTTTTTATTCTTTCAACAGATATGTTGACCATCAACCATGTGGTTGGTAGGCACTTAGTACTTAATTAAGTACAAGTACTCAGTCAGTGGTGACCAAGACAGGTCCCACCCATGCAGAAGTTTTGGGTGTGGTCCCTTTACAATTTACAAAGCACTTTCATAGTCACTAGTTCATTTGATTTCCACAACTTCTAGAGGAAGGCATTCTCGGTAGCCCCCATTTACAAAGGAAATGGAAGGCTCAGAAAGGTCAACTAACTTTTTTAAATGATGCAACCAGTTAGTAAGTCTGCATGTCCCACTGGGCTGGGAGTTCATTGTGGGATGAGAAGACAGCCTATGGTTGTCCCAACTCCTGGGATCAGAGCAGTAGATCCTATAATTAGATTGTAAAGGAACCAATACAAGGACTAGGCTTCAAACCCACAGCTCTGACTCCAAAGCATTCCGCTTGCTCTATAATATCAGCTGTGCCTCCCAAAGACGGCTCTGGATCTTCCCCACCCAAGTCAAAGTCAGAGAAAGGAAAGGAATTCATAATCCTCATGTTGCCAGCTCCCAGCTATAGTGTTGCATGCAGTGAGGGTGTCTGCTCAATGAAACTACAAAAGTTTAGGGATTCAAGCAGGGCAGGATCCAGGTGTTCAGCTATTTCCTCTCCCCGTACCTCTCAGCTCTGCTCTCCTCTGTCTCGTCTTCCTTATCAGGTGGACTGTCTCAGCACGATGGGTAAAATGGATCCTGGCAAGCCCAGACTTTGAAGAGCTTTTAAGCTCAAGATCTAGGAGACACTTTCTCTCTAAATGTCCATGTAAATTCTTGACATTGGACTTGCCCAGCTTAGGTTATCTGCCAAACCCTGAACTAAGTATTGTGTCCAGGAGAATGGAGTCCTCTGATTGGCTACCTTTCTGTTCAGGGTGAACAAAGAGAATAAATGTCCATCAGAGTTACCAACAAATATTTTTGAAAGAAAGAAAGAATGAATGAATGAATCTTGGATCACAATGATTCAAATATATATCTCCACTGCTAAGAGACAAGCCAACATTTTTTTCATGCATTCCAAGAGCTGAGTGTCATCTAACCAATGACCCTTCCTGGGAAGCAAGATATGGCCTGCAATTCTAGAGGCATCTGTACCCTGAGCATATAATTAAGTCAGAGGCAAGTACAGCTGGTGAAAGTAGGAAGGCATGCATAAACTTTTCAATCTAGGAATGTTGGTGAACCCTGTCATTACATACCCCACATGCTAATCTAGCCCACCCGGACTCCATAAACTCTGTGACTCTAACTGTTCTCCAGCTGAAAATGCATGAGTCCTCTTCTGGACTGTGGCTTCCCTCCTCCCTCCCTTCATTGAACACCTTTTGAAATCATCATCAAATTGAAGATTTACCAGTCGTTGGGGAAGGGGTTGATCTAGGTGATAACTAAAGGTAAAATGTTAGCATTGGGAGTGGGGGGAAGAGTAAGTTTTAAATAGAAAAACTCTATTCCACATATTCACTGTGTGATCTTTAGCAGATTACTGAACCTCTCTGAGCCCCCATGTCAGTAACAAAATCTGCCTCCTATGGTCACTGTCATTAGGAATACAGCAGGCCTAGCCTGGAACATGACAAGTGTTTGATCAATGTCAGTCCTCCCCTTCTTTATAGCTATGAGATGCTCTGAGTTTGCTAATCAAAGAGAGTTAAAACAAAACCAATAAACCAAAAACTCAAAAGAAAAACATGAAAAGAATATCTTTTAGAAATGGTCATCTTAAAGCAAAAGCAAATGACATACCTAATTGTCTAGACTACTTATTTACCTGCTAGGTGTGGAGATGCAGTTTTGGGTAAGCACAGACAGGCTCTAGGCTCAAGGAGCTTCAAGTCTAGTGGGTAAGATTGTGATCCAATAAGGGATACCATTAATTTGAAAGTATAATTGCACTTCAGCTAATGAACATTACACTTAAACTCTTGCATTGTTATTGAAATTCTGGACATTTTATTCTATTTCTCCAGATAAATTATAAGCTAAGCTAGGGAAATTTTTTTATACTTTCCACATTGGAAAATAAGTGCAAATATTTTTAAGTGATTTGAAAAGAGAAGTGGGGATGAGAAAGGAAGTGTTCTTTCCGTTTTTCCTTTGATTAACAATTTTCCTGTGACTAAGTGCTTAAAATAAGGATGGCCAAGATCTGGGATTCTTCTTTTAGCATAGCCACCACATCACAGTGCCCATTTAAACAAACCACAGCACTTTATCATGCCTGCTTTTCCATCTGTAAAATAGACATTGTAGTACTTTCCCATCTAAATCTCATTGTGAATGCTTGTGGCCCATTTGAAAGCAGGGATCTCATTTTATTCATTGTGTTCTCTGCATTGAGCAATTTTTGGCGCACTGTATAGAGTCAGCGCATGACCATGACATAAACAACACACATTTCTTGTTTCTCTTGAGCCGGCAGGTTGGATGTGCTGTTCTGATGTAGTCTGTGCTCAGCTCCTCTGGACCGGACTCCCACAGGCATCACTAATCAGCTAGTGGGGTCAATGGGGGCCAGGGGCTGTCTGGTCCAGGAAGCCCTCTGTTGGGATCACTGTGTTTTGCTCTTAGAGACGATGGGATCCTCTGAGAAACAGAGGGTTAGCAGGGCAGCTTTAAACTTATTTAAAAGCACTAAGAGCCATCCTGGGAAAGGTACTCCAGCAGACAGGTCCACATGAGCACAAAGACAAATGATAAGAAAATGGATGTTCTGACTCCACATTCCTTTATGTTCTGCTGGAGGAAAGAGACAGCCTTTCTAGAGGGCGACTTGGTGATCTATGTCAGAACGCAGCCTGGCTGCTCATTTGAGCTTCTGGTTGAAAAGTTTGGAGAAAGACTAGGCGGAGAGTGGCGGAGGTGGGGAGAGAAAGGAGGAGGAGAGGCGTGGGAGAAGGGATGGGGGCGTAGGCAGTGCGGGAGGTAGAAAAGTGAGAAGGCATCCTGCATTCTAATGTCCCCCCCATGCCTCCATCCTGAGCTCTTCCAAAGACACTTGACACCCTACAACTGAGCCATGAGTCTCTCCTCACTTCCTGGAGAGAAGAAAAATGTGGGCAATTAAACACTTAGGTAGGAATCCAGGTGGGGCAAACACAGGCTGACTCCAGGTCATCTCCAGCGGATGGGGGTAGAGGGCAAACTCTGTGGTAAAGCCCCAACCCTCCTGGCAAGGAAAACAGTTATTGAAACTTGCTGAGCACTGAGTATCAAGGACAGGTCATCCCGAAACCATGAAGTGGGTGCATAATGTAACTGGATTTCTTAGCTTCCCATCTCTGAAATCTCTGCAGGGAGAAAATAAATAAATAAATAATTGCCTCTTTTTTTTTTTTTTTCCCCTCCCTTATCTGTTCCTGTGTCTGGCTGCTGGGGTTAGTAGCAAGCTCTCCAGAGTCTGGCATGTGTGCTCCATTGTGTTCTTTCTGAGAAGAAAATTACAACGTGAAAAGGAAAGGGGGCAGAGAGGAACATTACATTCTAAACAGTCTCAGGGAGATAATTGCAAAGCCTGCTTTGCTCCCTCTTTCCTCACCCTCCCTCCTCGGCTTCTCTGAATTTCTTCCGCCTCTAGAATCTGGTGAAGGACCCGCTGTAGAAACTGCGGCTGCAGGTGGACCAGACAAGCTTTAGCTGGTGCTTCCCCGTGATGTGACGTGCCAGCTGTCCCTCCTCATATTCCTGGAGCAGCACGGTACCCACCCCTTCCTGCCCTCAGAGGACCATTTAGAAGGTTGTATTTAGGGAAAGATGGGCTGTTTTGTTTATGTTCTTTTTCTCGGTGGTTTGGGTTATTCCTTTAGTTCTCTGTCTGCTTGGCCATGATTCAGTTCAGGTGGGTTCAGGAATTATTGTGTAACTACTTCATTGTTCCGGGCATTTCCAAGTACACAGTATCTATCAAATATTGATTCTTTTCTGTGTGTTCAAAAGCACGTCAAGCATCTATGTCCCTGCTTTCACTTAATCCCCACAGCCATCCTGGAAGGTCAATTGTGTTCTAATTTCCAATGTAGGGATGAGATGTTGGGTCTCAATGAATTCAAGTCGTTTGTCCAAGTTCACAGGTGAATAAGTGGTATGGCCAAGATTTGAACCTAGTTCTGTCTGATTCCCGACCTCTACGTTACCACGCGCCCGTCCTCACATCCCCAAATTGATCAAAGACGGTCCCAGTCCTCCACATTCTTAAAGTCATAAGAAAAAGAAGGCAGACACCTTAAATGAAGGTGGTTCAAGGGGCAGCAACGTGATCCATTTCTTCCCAATGAGATGCAAGCAGAAGAGGTTTCCAAGGGAGCGAAGGACCTCCCCAGGGTCACCTAACTGTAGATTGAGGTTAGAGGAAGCAAACCATAGAGTTTCTTCTAGCACAGAGATTTAAGGAATTGTGATTACCAGGTCACTTAGAAGATGCTTGAAATTGTGCTTAAAGTGGTCATTCTCCCTGCCCTCCTGAACACAGTGTGGAAGAAAATGCCTCAAACAAAAAACAAAAATAAAACAAACCCAAAAAGAACAATCTTGGTTTTCTTTTTTCCTTCTTTTTTTTTTTTTTTTTTTTAATCTGAGCACTGGGTTTGTTGGGTCTGTATGTCCCCATTTCAAGGATGAGGAAACTGAGGCTCAGAGATACTGAGTCACTCAGCAGCACCAACATCACTTACCAAGGGACTCGTGGGAAATGCACATTTTTGAGCTCCACCCCAGGACCACTGAATTAGAAACTCTGGTGTTGGGGCCCAACATTCCAGATTTTAACAAGTCCTCCTGGTGATTCTGATGCAGCTAAAGATTAAGAACCACTGCTTTACAGTGGTTTGTAGCTAATAACAAAATCCAGTTGTGTAACCCTACATTTTAAAATGTCGCTGCTTTAAACTACAGATGTTCTGAATGCAGCTTAATTTTGACCTTGGAGAAATCAGTTGCAAGAGTAAGATGCCAGCAAACTTTCAGAAATCTAATCAGCTATGCAGCTGGTGATATGCTGGCACTTGGCGTCTGGCAGGAAGAGCAGGCTGCTGCATGAAGTACAAAGGTGTGGTTAAGAGAGGGTTTCTCAAGTTCTCATCCCTTCTTTTTTGTTTGTTTGATTGTTTGAGAAACACAACTTCTTTGTCTTTTTTTTTTTAACATCTTTATTGGAGTATAATTTCTTTACAATGGTGTGTTAGTTTCTGCTGTATAACAAAGTGAATCAGCTATACATATACATATATCCCCATATCTCCTCCCTCTTGCGTCTCCCTCCCACCCTCCCTATCCCACCCCGCTAGGTGGTCACAAAGCACCGAGCTGATCTCCCTGTGCTGTGCGGCTGCTTCCCACCAGCTATCTATTTTACATTTGGTAGTGTATATATGTCCATGCCACTCTCTCACTTCGTCCCAGCTTACCCTTCCCCCTCCCTGAGTCCTCAAGTCCATTCTCTACGTCTGCATCTTTATTCCTGTCCTGCCCCTAGGTTCTTCAGAACCATTTTTTTTTAGCTTCCATATATATGTGTTAGCATATGGTATTTGTTTTTCTCTTTCTGACTTACTTCACTCTATATGACAGTCTCTAGGTCCATCCACCTCACTACAAATAACTCAATTTCGTTTCTATTTACGGTTGAGTAATATTCCATTGTATATATGTACCACATCTTCTTTATCCATTCATCTGTCGACGGACACTTAGGTTGCTTCCATGTCCTGGCAATTGTAAATAGAGCTGCAATGAACATTTTGGCACATGACTCTTTTTGAGTTATGGTTTTCTCAGGGTATATGCCCAGTAGTGGAATTGCTGGGTCGTATGGTAATTCTATTTTTAGTTTTTTAGGGAACCTCCATACTGTTCTCCATAGTGGCTTTATCAATTTACTTTCCCACCAACAGTGCAAGAGGGTTCCCTTTTCTCCACACCCTCTCCAGCATTTATTGTTTGTAGATTTTTTGATGATGGCCTTTCTGACTGGTGTGAGGTGATACCTCATTGTAGTTTTGATTTCCATTTCTCTAATGATTAGTGATGTTGAGCATCATTTCATGTGTTTGTTGGCAATCTGTATATCTTCTTTGGAGAAATGTCTGTATGCTCATTTGGGGCTGAACTAAGTGAGGTTCTTCCCAGCCATCAATGTATAATAAGCCTTGTTAGAGGTGTTCTCTTTCAAGGGCCTCGTACTGAGGAGAAACCACACCAGAGGTGAAGTGACTTGCCCAAGGTCACCCAGCTGCAGAATGAGGTTGGAGAGGCAATCCATGCAGTCCCTTTTAACACCAATAATGAATCTGACTGCCAAGTGGTTTTAGCAGATGCTGAAACACTGCGCTCAGAATGATTACTCATTCTGCCTCCCTGCAAGGATTGTCACACAGCTCAGAAGAAAATGCCGTCAAAAATCAAAGAACCACCTTCGAGAGGGTTTCTTTGCCTCCTATTTTTAAAGCTTTGGGTTTGTTGCTTTTTTAATGTTTTCAAGATTTTTCAGTGGTAAAGTGATAAAGTGGTATTATAAAAGGACTTACAAAATCCCTTCAGAGCAAACAGAAACTGAGCAATGTTCAGTTTCATAGCAATCAGAAACTGAGCAACGTTCAGTTAGTCCAGAGTGGAAGGAGTTAGTTGCAGCCTCATTGCTCTCTGTTCTTCTGCATCTGCATTTGCTGGTAGCACTGACACCCCTCTCACCCCAGCTTCACCTTCCTCTCCACTCTACCCGCCTTTCTGCTCCACTTCACTGCAATTTCTCTGCAGCAACTACCAGCGATCTGCTACTCCAACCATTCACTGGTTTTGAATCCTTCCCCTGTGTTTCCTCTGCCTTTCTCATCCTTCCAACTCTGTCTCCTCCTAGAATCCGTATCCTCTGCCTGACTCCCAAATGCTGGTGACCTCCAAACCCTTCAGGTTTCAGTCCACACTCTTCTGGGCTGGTCCATCTGCACATACCAATATCTCAAATATATATCAGTCATGCGCTGGCTTCTTTTCTCGACCTCAGACTGCAATATCCAATTCTTTGCAGGACTTCTTTTTTTTTTTTTTTTTTTTGCGGTACGCGGGCCTCTCACTGTTGTGGCCTCTCCCGTTGCGGAGCACAGGCTCCGGACGCACAGGCTCAGCGGCCATGGCTCACGGGCCCAGCCGCTCCGCGGCACGTGGGATCTTCCTGGACCGGGGCACGAACCCGTGTCGCCTGCATCGGCAGGCGGACTCTCAACCACTGTGCCACCAGGGAAGTCCCTGCAGGACTTCTAAGTATTTCAAACTCCACATGGTCCAAACTGGACTCATCTTCACCTCTCCAAAAGCTGCTCCCTCCATGTTCCAAGACTACACGTACCACACTGTTAAATGTCCAGTTACTCAAGCCAGGAACTAGGGAGCCATTGTTAATCCTTACTGATTCTCATAAGCATCACCTCCGTAACATACACACACAGCACAAACATATACACACAAACCAGACACATGCTTTCTCTCTTACACATATGTGCACACACGTATACATGCACACACATAAAAAACATACACATGCAGCATTCATGCACACACAGGCACAACCACCCATATGCTTTCTCTCCTACACACACATACACATGCACACACTTGCACCCACACACACATATAAGAACCCACACACACATAAACCCCATATGCAGTCAAAGGCCAAATCCTGTCACTTTTGCCTCTGTATCCCCCCCACCTCTCCAACCCTGCTACCATTGCCCTTGAGCTGAGACCCACGTCATTGCTTACCTGACTCCTGGGAGAGTTTCTTGACTGTTTTCCCTCCTTTCTTTGAATCCAAGCTCCATATGACAGCCAGAGGCACGTCTCTGAAATGGAAATCAACCATAATTCTCCCACTTTATGCATTTCCACATCACCTATTGCCTGTAGAATAAGGTTAAGCTCTTACTCATGGCCATTGCAATCCTCCCTGACTTGACTCTGAAGTCCCTTCATCAATTTCCACAAGAAATCATCCACCAATGAACACCTGGATACCCTCAATTACTTCACTGAATTCAGGCACAATTCATGGCAATAGAAAACTAGTAATTAAAGAAAAAAACCTTTGGTGGAAATGCGATCTATGAAAGAGAGATTTGGAACACATCATTTAGTCATACCAAACTACCCTACCCTCCAATGCCATAACATTTAACTAAATTGAATGACATCAGTGAGAGAGGGTATGCGACCATAATAAAGAATTGGGAAATTCTTTATGCGTTGACATGGACATAACAGTAATTTATTTAACCAGCCCCCTACTACTGAAACTAAAGGTGGTTACCAATCTTTCCAATCAATATTATTAGAATATCGGTGTGTCTGTCTCCAGGAGAAGGGATTAAAAGAAGGAGGGGGGGGGGGTAAAACTGGGAAGACCAGTTACAAAGCAGTAGACCAGCTAAGAGACCAGCTGGTGGCAACGGAGATGGAGACGAGAGATATTTAAGGACCTAGAGGCCTTGGCCTTATGAAATTTAATGTTAGGGAAGAGGCACAATAATAAGGCGTTCATCTGGAGGCGTTCATTTTGTCCACCTGCTATACCCTTGAGGGTGTGTCAAGCCCGGCAGATTCAGTGTGGAATAAACATGCAGCCAGTCTCTGCCCTTATGGACTTTTTAGTCTAAAGAAGAAAGATAAGGGAGTATTTCAAGGGGAGCTAACCCAGTCTGGTGTATGGGGTGGGGATGGGGGCTGGTCAGTAAGAAGACGCACTAAGCAAGTGGTTCCAGAGGTAGGGAAATGACTGACTCCGTGGTTCTCTAAGTGTGGTCCTGAGCAGCTGCAACAGCACCACCCGGGAACTGGTTAGAAGTGCACAGTCTCAGACCCCACCCCAGACCTCGTGAATGAGAAACTCTGGAGCTGGGCAGAGCCCACAGTCTGGGTGTAACAAGTCCTCAGGGCCATCCTTACATCGTTAGTTTGGGAACCACTGCCCAGAAACCCAAAAGATGCAGGAGCATCTTTCCTTGGCTGGTGAGAGTCTAGAAAGGCTTAGGACAGGAAGTGGCCTTTGAGCCAGGTCTTCAAAGGAGAGTGAGAGTTCTCCAGGAGGACACGCAGACCTGGCAAGGAACATTCCAGGAATTCCAGGTGTCTGCATTTCTGAGCCAGCTTACAGTATCACCACCTTCGTATTTTCTAAATGAATTTAGAACGAAGTCAGGGGAAATGACTTATGCACAGTTATTCATTGCATTTTGCAGAGAATTTAAACACTCATCAACAGATGACTTCTTGAATATACTCTGAGTCATACATATACATGAGTTCTATCTCCCCGTTTAGAAAAAGAAAGGGCTGTATCTACTAGTGTGGGGCTGGACTTCAGAATACAGTAGTGAGTACAAAAAGGAAGCTGCAAAGTCATGTGTATATCATCCTACTTTTGTGTGAAAAAACATAAATGTATATGTGCTCAGAATACTGCAGAGAGACACAAGAAACGGGAAATGGGCTCTCAGGTGGACAATGTAAGGTGGACAGGAGTGGGAGGGAGATTCTCACTGGATACCACTTTGCACCTTTCTATTTTTGATCTATCTGCGTAGATTACCAATTCAAAGAAATGGACAAGGTATCTCCTTTCAGACATGAACAAGTAATGGAGAAGGAGACGTCTTTTCCAAGGGCCCCCCAGCTCCCAAGAACCGTCCTCCTACCAGTCTCACCCCTCTAACACCTCCTGGGGAATTTCACAGATTGGGGTGTGACAGGGAGTGGTGTTCAGTGTTATAATTACTGCTTTCAGTACCTATTTTTTTCTAACAGGATGTGCCGACTGGGGCCAAAACCCTGTGCCAAAGTAATAGCGAAGTTGCTGTTCGCGGTAGTCCGTCTGAGTTCCCGGTATTTGGGAAATGGTCACTGAATAGCACCGGCTGGGGTGCAAGAGTTGAGGGGAGGACCCCAAGAACCACTGTGGTGAGAAGGGGGGTCCACGGGGGCTCCATTCAGAAAAAGAACAATTGGTGGTTTCAGGCAGCTGAGGTGAGGGTAGGCGGGAAATGAGACGGCCTATTAGGGAGAAAACAATGACCCTTGCCTCTATCCAAAAAAGGAAAAAAAAAAGTGGTCTTTAGTGCACAGTGCTTCTTCCTTTAGCAGCTATTTAGCACTCTCAAAAAAAAAGGTTATCTCACCATCTCTTGTCTGCCTCAACTTCCTCACTTCCCTGGAAGGAGAAGGAAGTCAGCTTTATCAGGTGCCCAGCATACACCCAGTTTATTTTAGGACCCCTTCTGGCTACCACAGTTAATCTTCTCCAAGCCCCTTCCAGGAGAACACTCCCCTTTGCAGATACAGAAACTGAAGTTTAGAAGAGCAGCTTGACTTGCCCAAAGTTACAAGGGTGGAGCCATGATCAGAATCCAGTTCTGACGCCACAACCTCTGCTACACTGACTCTATGCTACCCTGAGCTACGGAAAGACCCCTTCTCAGGCTCGGAAATCACTCACCCTTGAGCTACATGGGCCCAGACTTAGACCCCCGGATTTGAAAACCACAGTTGAAAGCAGCAGAGAGCACAGTAATATTTGCAAGAAGACAAAAGAATTCACCCAAGTAATCTTGTTTAAGACAGGGAAAGGATTCCTAGGATTTATCTGCTTGGGTAACCACGGTTTGTATTTGCTTCTGTAAAAATACCGGTTTATCAAGTCAATGGACTTGATGGCAATCTCCCTCCCGTCCATCATAAGAGTTTTCTGTTTGCACGTTGCCCAGCAGCCAGGTCTACACAACTCCCCAACTGCATGAGCTCTGTCAAGATAAAAGCTGGTTTGGAAGGGATGTGACCTTCCCTAGGGTTTAAAAAAAAATCTTGCAGAGGGCTTTACGCTAAAAGGCACCTTGACTCCAATAAGATAAGGAGTTTCTGGGATTCGTTTGTTGAATCATCCAGCAAGATTCATTGAGGACCTACTACCTGCCAAGGATACCAGGACAACAAAGAGATAGTTCCAGTCTTTACAGTCTTTTACAGTTTAAACACTGAGAGACAGTCTGAAAGAGATGCCTCAACAAACGCTAGAGGGTAGGTGCGCTAGAGTTGGTCTCCTGAACAACTGAATTTTCATATAGGTCCCATCAGGCCTGCTTGCTGTCTTTCTTTATCTAAAGGTAGCCCTGAAATCCTTTCTCAAACCTTCTCAAGTATTGTCTTTGGAAAGAATAATTATATTAGGTGTCTGATCCATTCCAGGGAATTTAATCACTGTGATCTTAACCAATTGCCGGCTCTTAAAAGACGGGAAATGTGACCATTAACTCCCGTTTACCCAAAAGTCAGGGGATGGAATAGTCTCATTAATTTAATAGTCTGGTGAATTTAAAAGACTAGAGATAACAAAAGATGGATTTCTAGATTTCCAGAATACAATAAAATGTAATACATTTAACTTCATATGAAATAAGAATGCTTTACAGCTTAGAGAGGACTCTGAAGAACACTGCCAAAGATGATACAACAACACCATGAGGGAAATAACAGGATTATCTGCATTAGAGATAGAAAAGCTTGGAGAGATTTAATTATGTTTCCCAGCTCACCCAGCAAATAGGAAGCAGAACTAGAATCTGAGCTGTGTCTCTTAACTCCTCACTCAGTGAGCAATGTCCTGCCCCACATTTTTGATCACTCTTCCTTTCCACCCAAGGCAAGCATTGCCAACATGGATGGACAAACTGAACTTAAAGACAATGAGCAAACCATACAGAAGTGCAGTTAGTCATCTGTCTTAGTATAGAGTAAATGTGGAATTTATTATGGAATACAGATGGTTTATAAGCTCCTTGAATGCAAGGGCATGTCCTGTTGACATTTGTATGCCTAGAGCTCAGCACAGAGTGAATGTTTGTTGAATTCGACAACTAACGTGTTACTATTCTATTTGGATAACAAAGTGTTTGGGGGGAGTCCTGAACTATGAGTCAACTTTCTTCCAATTACTCTATCAAGTCAAATCAAATCAAGAGCTCATACTTGGGCTGAAAATATTCCTGAACAGAATCCTTTGCAACCTTTCACCTAATAACATCATCAGCTGCTGTCAGGAGATGTCTCCTTGAAGAGCAATAAAAGAAGCACTAAATGACATCAGGCTGATGAAATCAGAGCCTCGTCTAGATCAGCCATTGGGTACCAAACCAAGGATGGATGTCCTTAAGAGAACCAGAGGATCAGACTAGAGTTATCCCCAGCCTCCTGTAGATGCCCTCGGTCATGGAGGCCTGACAAAGCTCCCATGAGGCCAAATGACAAGACTACATTTTCAGAGATGACCAGTTACCCGTCCTTGCTGTTGCCCACTGACCACTGCTCATGCCTGTTGCCCACAGCCCAGATAGGTCAACGCAGATGGGAATGAATGGCCAAAGGCTTGGGTTTCAGACGGTTGTGGTTATAAAATCTTGATTTTGCTAGCTGTGTGACCTTGGGCAAGTTGATTAGCCTCCTTCAGCCTTAAATTCCTCTTTTGTAAAATGAATGGGCACAAAGATTACATGAGATAACGTGTGTAGAGCATCCAACACATAGTAATGGACCTGAATCTCATATGACAAATAGAAGTTACATATAGCTCACATTACCCTTGAGACTCCCTTAAATTGCCCAGAAAGGGCCATATACATTTTCTTTTATATTTAATCTGCCACAATAATATAAACATATAAATATATGATGTATACAGTAGTCAGTATGTATGTAAAATATATGCAGATATATAATTTTACAGTATTATAATTATATACAATTTGCATGGGTTAAATAGACATATGGGAAAACTCCACTCTAAACAGAAGCTGAGCATTTATGATATTACTGTCCTGGGGGTAGTAGAAGCAAAGAAACATAAAACTACTAATAATAGTGAATTAAGCGTATTCCCTAATCAGGGTTCTCGTCTAAGCACTGTTTCATTTTTCTTCATTTGATCTTCACAACAATCCTACAATGTAGTTTCTATTAGTATCCCCATTATTAAGATGAGGAAACTAAAGAACAGAGACGTTAAGTAACTTAAATAAGTCAACATGTAGTCTGGCCCACAAGGGAGATTGTGACCTAGCTAAATAGATGAACTAAAACTGAAATCAATACTCTCAGTACATAAATACTTACAGGATGACAGCCTGGAAGGATAAAAATGAAGGACAAAGGAGTGATACACATGGCGCTTCATAAACTTAGGGTCTCAAAGCTGGAAGGGCCCTGAATACATCTGTTCATGTAAGGGAAGGAGGGTTCACTGCGGGGTCAGCAGTTCAGAAAGGACATTCTACAGGTGAGACCTAAGCTGTGCCTTAAAGGATGGTGTTTCCTAATCAGGCAATAAGAAAGTGGAAGCAAGAGTACGTATGTTGATCATGGGGTGAAAAATTGGAGGCAGGCTCATGACATCTTGTTTAGTGGATATATATAGAAAGCCTAGTTGTAGCTATGATGGGAAAGGATAGAGGTGATGTGAAAAATAGACCAAGGTCATATTATGTTGGTCTCTGGGGTAACACTCCAAGGAATTTGACTGTGGGCCTTAGGGAGCCACTGAAGACTCCTGAACTGTGGAACAAGAAGATAAAAAGGATATTTGGGGAAAATCAATTCTACTCCTAACCTAACATGTTTGGGCCATCAAACTCGATGGGCTGCCCCTCGAAAAGACACAGCTAAAAGCAGTTCCGCAGAGGTCATTTTTACTCAGCAAGCACATAACTAAACAAATATGTCTTCTTTCAGGATGAATCTGGACTTTCCGAGCCCTTGGGGGACATCTTCATACACAACCCACGGGGCCTCTGCTGAATGTCCTTTGTACCCTAATGACAAAGCCATTCCTGGCACTTTACAGTGATGTTTTCTTTTTAACGTGCTTGGTAAATTAAGTCTCCTGGAAAACACCTTCCCTGAACCTTCTCCCCCTACACTTAATTCTTTACATTTTCACCGCTTCCCCAATTTGAAGTTATATGTATACTTGGAAGATTGTTGGCAGTGATGTAAACCTTGTCTACAGAGACATCCTGACTTCTGGTGCCTAGAGATTTCGTAGTAAAATAAAGTGTTTTGTCCCCAATGTCTTCTTAGTCTACTCATCCCACTTTTAAAACGATCTGCTGATTTAGGCAAGTTTATTTTGCAAAGCTAGGAACACAAAAAATTTCATCAAATGGAGCTCCATTCATTTTAAAGAAATTGAAGGTAACTCAGCGTTAAGGTGGCTCCTTTGTTGTATGGCAGTGCCTAGTGGCAAAGCGTGATGTTATGATCGGCCCTGTTTATTTGAGAAGAAAAAATGTAAATCCTTTGGCCTGGAATTTCAGGTTCTTTATGTCTGACTCCAGCCAACAAGTCAAGTCTTTTTCTCATTGCTGCCCTTCGTGAAACTGACTTGACAAACAAAACCATTGTCCACTGTTCTTCATGGAAGCCCAGCATTTGCCAAGCTCTGTGCACCTGTTTAATCTAGTCCTTCTGTCGGGCATGTTCTCCAGGCCGCCAGTCTCATCTCTACACATGCAAATCCTTCCCTCATTCTTTCCATTCATTTAGTATCCACTGTATGTCAACTTTCCATTCAGTTCAGCATTTACTGCAGTAAGTATTCTGCCAAGATAAGTACAGGGTTGTGGGCGACAGCACAGAGGAGGGGCATTAGCCAGTCAGGAATGCCTTCCTGGAGGAGGTGATGGCTTGGTTGAAACCAAAGAAGTTAGCAGTTAGAAACCATCTCCCTTTACTCTGAACATCCACAGCATTTTTCTTGATCTTTCTTAAGATGCCACTGTCTCCTTTATATTAATAGGGTTTTTTTTTTCATCTATTTTATGACCCCTGCTACACTGAGAGCTCCTGAAGGACAATATCTGTGCTGTTTCATCTTTGAATTTTTTTTACAAAATAAGTCCTCGATGGTGGGCAGGAACACAGACTTTGGAATGAGCAAATGAGTATTAAAAAGGCAACTCCAGGGGCTTCCCTGGTGGCGCAGTGGTTGAGAGTCCGCCTGCCGATGCAGGGGACACGGGTTCGTGCCCCGGTCTGGGAAGATCCCACATGCTGCGGAGTGGCTGGGCCCGTGAGCCATGGCCGCTGAGCCTGCACGTCCGGAGCCTGTGCTCCGCAACGGGAGAGGCCACAACAGTGAGAGGCCCGTGTAATGCAAAAAAAAAAAAAAAAAGGCAACTCCACCATTTATGATCTAAGTGACCTTGGTTGGACTAGTTAAATTACCTCTGTAAGACTCCTTTCATTCCCACATGTGGCACACAGCAAAATCTCAATAAGTGGTAGCTTTGAATTTCTGATACATAGTCAGTGATTATTTACTTATTTTACATACTTCTTAGCCCAGTACACAAGAATAGCCCCATGTGAACACGTACGAACTTGAATTATTTTATTCTAGTCCAAATCTATGCATATAAGCATAATCCCCATATTAATTAAAACTGTATCACAGATATTTCTCTTGCAAGGCAGATTTTTTTCTGACCCCAAAACTAATAAAGAAACAGCATTTAAGGTTGAAAAAGCTAGTGCTTAATCATATACCACCTTCTTCAGGGTTTATCAATCACTAAACAAGTAAGCCTAGTAAGTGATTCATTGCTGTCAAATGCAGGTATGTGTGGCAGGAGAGGGAGATGGTGTGGGATGGAGGAGTCATTTAATCAAAGAAAGAAAAGGAAAACAATTTAAAGAATCCAAGCCTAGTGAAAAGTTAAAATCACGTTATTCTTTCTAAGCGGCGACTGTGGCTTGTTCTCAGTTTAGATGGTGGTGCTTTTAAATTACCCAAGATACAGGAACACTGATCGAAGAAAGGAAATCCCATTAAATATTCTCAAGTTAACCTCCTTAATTCAGGCTAATAGAGAGGGAAGGGCAGATCATGAATTTGAAGTGTTTTCAAAAAAATGCCATTGTATTACCTTCAAGTGCACATGGGGACCTCAGCTACCTCACTACTAATTAAACAGATTCACGGTGAAATTCCCTGGATAGAATATATACTAGATTAGAATACTGAGCACACAATATGTGCTATACCACTCTAGGGGGTAGGGGAGAATACACTCATGAAAGAGACCTAAGGTCTTCCCTGGCTGGGCGAAAGGCGTTCAAATACTTAACTTCATTTTAAGATAGAGTGAAGTAACACAAAATGGAGGAAAACTGCAGACTGTATGAGCTTCCAGGATGGAGCAATTGCTGTAGTTGGGAGTAACCAATTTCCTATTTTAGAGGAGATACCATTTTAGCTGGGATTTGAAGATGAAACTCACAGGAAAAGTTAAGGAATTCATCTTTGTTGAGTACTTACTCTGTGCCATGTATGTTATATGCTATACTTCATTTAATTCTTACAGGTCTCTAAAGTAGTTATCCGTATCACACTCTCATTATAAAGAATTATAAGAAGGTGCTTCTCCCAAGGCCGCACCACCAGAGAGTAGGCCTCAGGATCCTAACATGGGCCTGGATGATCCCAGAGCCTGCGATTTTGCCTCCCCTTTTGCCTTGTAGTTTCTGCAAGTCAGTTTGAAGTCAGCTCCACGGCAGACAATGGTTAAAACCATAGTACTAGAGTCTCTGTCCTTGTAGACAAAAAAGTGAATGACTGAAAGCCTTTGTAAGCAGTTCATTCCTGTAAGTAGATTATTCTCACTGCCAGCACTGCTTATACTATTCATTACCCAGTATAGATTAACTAATTTACAGCTAATTTATACAATGAATAAGGATGATTGGAGTGAATTGAATGAATATCTCTCTCCTCAGAGACAGTGTAAAGGTTAGCTTTAGCCCAGTTCAAGGCTAATTGTAAAACATTTTACAAAATACTGAGTTCATCAAAGGTCTAATGAGGTATTCCCAGGGCTTCGATTAGGGCATCAGACCACCAGGTACTAACAGAGCTGGTGTCTGTGTGAAAGACCAGGGAAATATAAGAAAGCATTGTTAAAATGTGGGTAGTAGAAATCTTAAAGTGCTTCTAGAAATAACAACTCAATGCCTTTCCCCAGTGGAATGGCTAAGTAATTGTATTTCCTCCATACAATGAAGTGTTAGGTAGCCGTTAACTACATCATTGGACACTATTCTTCCGTCTTTTCTACAGTCTCCTTCTCACCTCTCCAAAGAGGAGTCTTTGGTCCTTTTACTAATCTACTCTCACCCATTTAATCTCACAGATTTTAACACTGTTCAATGCTCAAAACCTCCAAATTTATATCCCTATACCTCTCTCCTGCACACTAGACTTATATATCTAACTTTCGGCTTGACCCCCCCCCCCAAAAAAGGTCTGATAAACATCTCAAACTTAACATAGTCCCAACTGAATGATTATAGAAGTACTGATTTGGACCTCTCCTTGCCTCCTGTCTGCATCCCTGATCTGTTCCTCCCAAAGTTTTTTTCAGCCTCAGTTAATGGAAACATCAGGCATTCCGTTGTTTTAAGCTGAAGGAACTTGGAGTCAACCCCTGACTACTCACTCTCTCTCATACTCCACATTCAGTCCATCTATCTCTACTATTATCTCATCTACTGTCAAATGCTCTACTATCATCTCAACCTATAAAATAGATGCAGAAAAGGAGCACTTCTGGCCACATTTCTGCTACCACCCTGGCCTGAGCCACCATCATCACTTGCCTGTATTTCTGCATTGCCTTCAATGATCTCCCTGCTTCCATTCTGGTCCCCTACATTCTATTCTCACAATAACCTGAGGGGTGATGATGGCTCTCCATCTCAACAGAGTAAAAGCCCAAGTCCTTGCTAGTAACTGTAAGGCCCTACATGAGCTCATGAACACACACACACACACACACACACACACACACACACACACACACACACTTTCCCTCTGTCCTTATATCCTTGCCATCTCTCCCTTGTCAACTACAGTCTAGCTACACTGATCTTGTTGCTTTTCCTAAAAATGACACACAGGTTCTCACCTGGGTCCACCATTACATAGATTAGTAGGCCTCAATATCCTCATCTACTAAACAAGGTAATTGAACCAGATGATCTCTTGGGTCCCTCCACAAAGATATTATGACTTTGTAACTGTTTTCATCTGCAAAAAGTGAAGACCGTGAAACCCCAAGGCCTAACGATGGGGCAATATTATGAGTTCTGACCAATGGCAAAGAAAAATGTTCATTTCCATATCTCTTCACCATTGGCTCTGCAAATCAAAATTAGATCTAATAAGCCATTTTTATAGTGAGAAGTGGAAAATTAACAATGGTCTATGGGAATAGTATTTAACTATCAATATTAACTGTTATGGTCATTGTTACTGTATTATAATAATAAGGAAAAATATTCTGTTAAAATGCTAAGGGAAGGGAGGGAAACTGTTTTACAAATACTATTATAATGAAAATGTGAAAATAAGTAGGAAGATTTATAGAAGAAAAATCATCAATGTGCTAAGAGTAATGGGGCTAAAGTCATGGAATTAAGGGTGATGCTTTTTTCTTTTCAAACTTTTTTACTATATGGTTTCTACTATGTGGTTTACTTTATCACCAGTATAAATAATGAAGATGTGAGTGTTATGTGTATTTAATCTTTTAAATATTTAAACCAGGAGATTTCTCTCCAGCTAGAAAAAATACGTTATATTCTTTCAATTACTGGGTCCATACACTACAGGCAAATTAGACACAGTGTTCTTTGAACAAGAACATGGTAATAGGGCTTCCCTGGTGGCGCAGTGGTTGAGCGTCTGCCTGCCGATGCAGGGGACACGGGTTCGTGCCCCGGTCCGAGAAGATCCTACAGGCCGCGGAGCGGCTGGACCCGTGAGCCATGGCCGCTGAGCCTGCGCGTCCGGAGCCTGTGCTCCGCAACGGGAGAGGCCACAACAGTGAGAGGCCCGCATACCGCAAGAAAAAGAACATGGTAATAAAAGATTAACAGGCAATTTCCCTACATTGATGTGAATCAGCCATGCAGTCAACTCAGTTGGCAGCCAAGAGCCAAAACACACGGACTCGGGTATTTTCTTATCACATAGACAAGGTTAGTGGCGGATTCAAATTGATGGACGCGCTCAGAGGCCCTCGGAGGGATTCTGTATTCTTTTTCTTTTCAGTGATGCCAAGATGCTATTCTTAGGTAAGCCTCATCATTCAAGAATATTCACTGAGTCCCCCAAATTGCCATCCAGTCTATCCAGTACGTTCAATCTATATTATGGATTGAGGAATGTAGAGTCCAAAGTTGTAGACTCAGGGTTTTTGATACAGAAACTCTTTGACTTTGGCCAGGTTACTTGATCATGGGTCTCAGTCTTCTCATCTATAAAATGGGGAAAGTAAGACCTTTGTCACTCTTGAAGAAAGAAAAAAGGAAGGAACAAGGGAAGGAATGTCTTCGAACTTATGGGGTTGTTTTGTGCATTCAATATTATAACAAGTTAGCATAAGATTGGGTTCACAACAAACACTCAGAAATTCAGTCCTTTATCCATTCAACAAGTGTCTATTAAAAACAGGACGTGCCAGGTCTATGCTAGGAGATGTGGATACAACAGTGAACAAAGCTTATTCCTCTGCTCTAAAGACGTGTCTAGGCCGGAAGGAGAATTCAAGGAGAAAAAGACTATTACAATCCTTTATGATATTCATTAGGTGCACAGAAAGCATAGTGTGACAGGGGCAGAGGTGAGGATGGGATAGTAGGGTGATAAATAACCTCTAAATACACTAAAAATTGTTTTTAATATCAACAGTCACTTGAGTGTTCATTAAATGCCAGGCACTGTTCAGAGCTTATCAAAACTTTTTACTTGTGTTATCTCATTGATTGTATTCTATTATTAATCCCTATTTTAAGATAATTGAGTCACAGAGGGGTTAGGTAACTTTCTTAGAATCACACAGCTAAGTAATCATTGGAGCCAAGATTTGAAGCCGGGAAGTCTGACTTCCGGTGTGCATTTCTAAGCACCATGTACACTGCCTTCTCCATTGGCTATTGTGTTTATCAAGTAAGGTAACAAATGTAAAGTTTATAGAATACTGCCTGTCACACAGCAAGCGTTCAATAAATGTTAACTAGTGTTAGTAATAGCAGTAGTAGCAAAAGCAGTAAGAGTAATAGCAAAACTAGTAATGAAATAGTAATAGCGGTACTCGTAGTACTAGCAGTGGTAGTGGTAGTAATAATAGTAGTAGCAACAGCAAAATATAAAGCACTCTACAAATGCCAGTAGTTATTATTAGTCTGGACTCAGACGCATTCTAAGAAGGAAGGTGAAAAGTGTTCTTTACTTCTGTGTCATATGGTTTCGCTCTCATGAAACCCACTTCTCGGTACAGAAGAAGGACCCACACACATCATACAGCTGGCAATTTAGAATAAAAACTATTAAGTTTCAAATCCAAAAGTTGCATTTCCAAGAACCAAGTTATTTGTGAAAATGTCATCTTTTAGGGTCAGTGCGGAAGAAACGTAATAGTTAAGTCTTACGAGCACAGTTAGCACACCCAAAGCACTATAGCAAGCACATCACAAGGACAAGGTCATTTATTCCTTACAAGTGCTGTGTGAGATAGATACTGATTTATCCCCTTTCCATACATGGGAACACTGGGGTTCAGAAAAGGTAAACTGTTTACTCGAGATGACACATCGAGTAAGTAGACAAGTCAGGATTTTAACCCAGAGCTGTTAATTCTGCTCACCTGGCCACTGGGATGAGGGTAAAGTACAACCCAGGTGGAGATGGATCAGACTTGGACAAGGAAGAAGACAAGCCAGGGCACACAGAGAAGAGGGGCTGCTGGGGAAGAAGGCTGGATGGAGGTGCATCCGCAGAGATGCGGGCAGGGAGGAGTGAGCGGGGCCAGCTGTCAGGCGGGAGCCTGGCCCTGCCCTCCCAGAGCTCCCCACCCAAGAAAAACCACACGGAGAGACCCACACTTGTTTACAATGTCTTGTTTTGAAGTTGCATTTTGTTTTGTCATCTCTGCCAAGGTGTACAAGACAGAAGACAGAACACTGAGAGAGACAGCTTTTGGTTTTTATTTGGTTTCTTCCAAAGTGCTCCTACATAAATAAAACTTTTTTTAAATGCTACTTTGTGTTTGGGACAATATTTGGGGCCACATTTATACACCCATTTGCCTCCCCCCCGATTAGTACTCACCTGAAGCAATCACAGAAGCTTTAGAATGACAGTCACTCATTCAATCAACAAACATTTATTGAGCACTTACCCTGTGTCAGACCACGTGCCCGGCAATGTACACATGGCAGTGAACCAGAAGAGGCACAATCCTTGCTCCCCTGGAATTCACATTCTATTTGGGAGAGGTGGGCGATAAATGTGAAACCAATAAATAAGATGATACCAAATTGAGACACATCCTTGGATGGATATAAATAGAGTAACATGAAAAAAAGCTATTTGGGTAGAAGGTGTATAATAGGCTGGGTGGTCAGGGTTGGCCCTGAGTAAGTGATGCTTGACCTGGGAAGGAACAGAAAGAAGGGGCCCTCAATGTGAAGGTCTGAGGCCAAAGGGAGCCAGGGGGAGGGAACAGCTAGTGCAAAGACCCTAATACTGACGAAAGTTTGGGGTATTTGAGGAACACAGAAAAAACCAGTTTGGCTGGACCACAGTGCGTCAGGGAGAGTATAGTAGGTGATGAACTCCAGGAACCAGATCAGAAAGGAGCTTGTGGACATGGTACGAGGAGCTTGAATTTGACTCGAAGTGCTGTAGAAGCCTTTTGAGGTAAGAAGTAAGCAGTCCAGAGAAGGGGCTTATTTTTACTGGGGAAAGCATCTACTTGACAACTGTGTAGAGAATGGATTATAGGGGGCAAAGGAAGGTGGAAACCAGTTAGGAAGGTATTACAGCGGTGAGGGTGGGTGAGGACGGAGCATGGACTAGGGTGTTTGGGTTTATTTGGAGCAAAGCAGAAAGGTCTGAAAAATGTTTTCAAGGTAGAGGTAAGAGGTCTCACTGACAGGGTGGATGTGGGGAGGATAAGAGAATTTGTCAAATCCAGGAAGATCCCTAGGTTTGGGCCTAAGGAACTGGATATGTGGTGGTGTCGATCAATAAAATGTGGAAGTTGAGTGAAGAGCCAGTTTTGGGGCCATTGGGAAGGGAAGTGAAGGGTTCAGTTTGGGCATAATAGGTTAGAGATGGTTATTAGACATCTATGTAGGAATGTCAAGTAGGCATTTATATGCAGGAATCAATCCACAGTTCAAAGGATAGGACAAGGCTGGAAATAAAGATTTTGGCCTTTTCATCATATAGATGGTAAGTCTGGCATGTGACTGGATAATCACCCTGGGGGGAGAGAGAAGGGGAAATTAGGTTCAAACCATCTCAAGATGGCCACTGTGAGCCTCAGTGTCCTTATTTATAAAATAGAGGTAATAGCTGACACCCCGAAAGGTAGTTTTACAAATTAAATTCTATTTGTATATAAGGCCCTTATCTGTATGACCCCAAATCCTTGGTCCAGTCCAATGTCATACTAAGGTCCCAGAAAGGCCAATTTCATAAAGGTTAGGCTTTCTAAAGAGACAGAGATAATTAGTTGATTTGCAAAGCCAAGATCCTGTGGTCCTGAGGCCTCCACCCACCCTGCTTTCTTTCTTCTTTCTCCTTGACCAACTGCATCTCCAACATGTTTTCACCTAGCACACAAACATGCACATTACATTTGGGCCATTTCCCCTGGGCTGCTGAATCCCAGGTCCTCAGGAAAGAAAAGACCTTCAAGAGTGCTGACCTAATGGCACATGACCCCAGGAAGTTGTAACTGGCATGGGTGAAGCCCCATTACACAATGTCAAGTGGCAGCTAATCCCCCCTGGCTGGCATAAGCAATGGCTATCCTTAGAGCTCGTGGTTGGTGCCCAGTAGGGTAAGTGTCAGGCAAAGGAGTCTTCAGTCAGTGGGATCCTTGAGGACACCACCATGTGTGTGCCCTGAGCTACCCTCTCTGCCACACCTCGTTGTCCAAAACAAAGAGTGACAGTGTCCACAACAATAATAACTAACTTTTATTGAGCACCTATTCTGTATCAGGCACTTGTGCAAGCACTTTCCACATATTACCTTATTTAATCCTTCCAGCAATCCAGGAAGGTTGATATTATTAGAACTCCCAAGTTGCACATGAGCAAACTGAGACTCAGGGATGATAGGTGATTGTCCAAGGTCAAACAACTAAGAAGTGATGGAGATTGAATGCAGGTCTGCTCTCAACCACTATGCACTATCATCTCTTAGCAGTATACAGTATTTACCCTTTTCAGTTTACATTAGCAGCACTGACCTCCCAGGCTTACAGTGGGAAGAGCCCTGGATGAGGAGTCAGGATGAGTTGTAGTCTCAGGTCTGTTACTGATGAATGACGTGGCCTGGAGTAAGTCATTTACCTTCTCTGAGCCTTAGTTCTCCTATCTTCAGGGCAGAGAGAGTAACCTCTGTCTCCTCAGGAGTACTGGGAGCACACAATGTGATAACTGACGTGAAGATCATTTGCAAAGTCTCAGGGGAGGATTGCACATAAAAGGTTATGAGGAAATAATGGTAATGGTGAAGATATTGATGCTGATGATAATGGTATACACACACATAAGAATGAACACATCTCAGAAGTCTCAGAAGAAGTTATTAAAACAATTAGAATAGAACCTGGCCCCTAGATAGTGTTCAATAAATATTATTAAATAAGTAAGTAATGAAGAGGAAAGGGAGAGAGTTGATAAAGGAGAATTCAGTAGATTCAATGCTCTTCAAACATTTGGGTTCAGAAATGAATCACCTGAATATGCATAAAGTTGGGGTCAGCATGAAGTTCAAGGTTCAAGGTGTTAAGAGCAAGATAAGGATTCTGTACCTCTGTTCAATTGTAACCTTCTGGGACTTCAGGAAGGCTCCACCACGGCTAAAGAACATCCCCCCATCTAGCAGTTAGTATAGTGTTTAGCACACAATAGTTTCTTTAAAATGGTATCTTTTCATTATCTCCCTTTTCTTCTTTCTCAGTGTCCCTCCCTTCTCATTTCCCTGCCTTTTCCCTCTCTTCTTACCTCTCCCTTTTTCTTTCTTCCCCCCTTCTCCCTCTCCTCTCTCTCTTTCTCTCTCCCTCCCTTTCTCTCTCTCTCCCTTTTATATATTTTCAGACTTTCCTTCAGTCATTTCCTCTTGTCTCAAATTTTTTTCTCTTCTTTCAGTCCCTCCATATTCTTTTCTCTCTCCTCTTTCTTCCTAGATCTTCCTTTCTCTTTCATCCTCCTCCAATCATTTTCCCTAACCCACTATGTAATAAACATTTTTCTTTGTCTTTTGGGTATCCACTAATATGTGAATCCAGCAAGTGCTTTCCTCCCAAGTTTTGATCACATTAGGTAAGAAGTTCAACCTCATGGGCAACGCAGAAAGACTTCTTCCAGGCAACCCAGCCATTGTCATCTTTGAACAGCCAAAGTCCAGTTGCAATATACAATCCGTAGATCCACACATCGCCAAGGGCACCCTGAAAACCACTGACATGATCAGGGTCACTGTCTCCATTAATACAGTAAAGAGAAACTTGTCAGTTCCAGGAAACGTATGTCCTTTTGTGTTGCTATTAGCCTGTTGTTTTAAAGAACCAGCTATGTGGGGTTTTGTCTCCCCCTCTGAATTTTGACCCTCTGGAGGACTCTATTCACATTTATCCTTTCATTTAATTCCCACAACAACCACATGGGAGGACCCGACCATGCCCCTGGCTGTGATTTAGAGATAAAGAAACTCGAAAGAAAAGGGAGGGAAGGAAGAAAGGAAGGAAGGAAGGAAGGAAGGGGAAAGAAAGAAAGAAACAAAGAAAGAAAAGAAACAAAGCAAGAAAGAAAGGAAGGAAGAAAGAAATCTCCAAATCACATATTTATTATTTTATAATCACATATTTATTAATTTATTATGAAGAGAACATAGAGTTCAAGGCCATGTCCCCTGACTCCAGTGGTGCTGGGAAGGCACAGCTGAACCCCCAAATCCTTATGTAAATTTCTGAAGATTCACCATCAGAGTTATTCAGGATAAAGAGAGTACAGGTTAAGGTTGTAAAACCAGATTGATCTGGGTTTATTTCTTAGCTCTAGGACTCACTAGCTTTGTGACCTTGGGCAAGTTATTTAGGCTCTCTGTGTCTCATTTGTCCCAAGAAAAAAAAATTATCTTCCTTGTAGAGTTAAATGTTATAATGCATGTAAAGCCCTTCTCAGAGCTCCTGGGAAATAGTCAAGGAAAGTTAGCTATTGTTACTGTAAAGTTTTGATCCCTGGAAAGAATGGTCCCTTAAGCCACCATCAGAAGAGAGACTATGAGGGGTCAGGATACAGACTGGAGGATGCCCAGAGATGAAGTTGAAGCAGAGTATCCTCCCACCAGCTCATGGACAAAAAGAATCAATTGAGGAGAAGCAAGCCCCCATGGTCCTGGTGTCCAATTTTCTAGAAATCATCACAGTGGCCAATACCTAAAGGCATCTTGTCTCCCATAGGTTTTCTAGAACATCTCACTAGAGCTAATGACAACGTGATCCAGGCATCCCTGGGCTCAGAGACAGTCATCTCAGGGGCTCGATGAGACTCAGCCCTGGGGAGGCCTGGGTTGCACCAGATCTTCCTCCTCCAGGGCCTCGGGGTCTTTAAGACAGTTACATAGTGAGGTGTCAGAGAGGGGATGGCATCACCAGGCCTCATTCTCCTGTTGACTAGGAGGTGGATTCAGTATCTACGTTCATTCTCTACAAAGCCTACAGATACAACTGGGGGTTAGACAGGAGATCAGCTACCTCAGACACCCTGTGAAAAAAACACAGGCTCTGGATGTTAGAACTAAGGAATGACCTCATACTCTTCACATTTCATATCCCTGACGGTGCTTCCTAGACAGGGACTCAGAAGAACCTCACAGCATTACATGGTAAGTTAAAGCCAGAGGTTCAAACCCAGCACAAAGTTTAAAGTATTCTTGTGGGTTCTTCAACACTATCCCTCACACTTAAGCCTTTTATTCCTTTAGATTATTAAAGCTACTATGAGCAAGACATTATGGTAGGTACTGAAAAAACAGAAATGCATCATCTGTCTTAGTTGGCCAGGAGGATTGTGGACGATAGAAATGGCTTGTTGGCTTGGTTTCTCTTTCATACTATTCTGAGAAGTTAAACTGATCTCCAGAGAGACATGTGTCACCTCTCCTTAGATCTTTCCATGACCCTACTTCTGTGACTCATTCAAAAGCTCATGGAATGGGCCTTTTGGAATATTGGCAGTTGCTTATGTGTAATTGTCATTCTGTTCAAGGTCAAGATATAATGTTCCTTCCTTTCCTTAGCCCAGACATCACCATGTTTGGCCATTGTAAGGTTGACCTCCAGCACTCTGTTAGTTTCATTGAAGCCTTTACTCATATTCTTTTTTTTTTTTTTTAATTTTATTGGAGTATAGTTGATTTACAATGTTTGTTAGTTTCAGGTGTACGCAAAGTGATTCAGTTATACATATACATATATTCATTCTTTTTCAGATGCTTTTCTCATACAGGTTATCACAGAATATTGAATTCCCTGTGCTATACAGTAGGTCTTTTTTGGTTATCTATCTTATATATAATAGTGTGTATACATTAATCCCAAACTCCTGATTTATCCCTCCCCACAATGTTTCCCCTGTGGTAACTATAAGTTTGTTTTCAATATCTGTAAGTCTTTCTGTTTTGTGAATAAGTTCATTTGTATCATTTTTTTAATTAGATTCCACATATGAGTGACATCATATGATATTTGTCTTTCTCTGCTTGACTTAACTTCACTTAGTATGATAATCTCTGTTTCTTTGTTGTTTATACTGGGAGTCAGGAAAAGGCAAAGAACCTCAGAAAACCCCTATTCTGCCATCTTTGAACCAATCTTGTCATTTTTAAGTTAAGTAAATGGGTCCAGAGATACAGAGTCAAGACGCCCCAAGCAGCAGTGCTGTACCAAATCCTGGTGTCTTGGTTTCAGCTGAGTGCTGGACAGCAATGATTGGGAAGGAGGGCTCCCTGGCTTGATGCCGTGATGATAACTCAGAGGCAATGCTGAGAGTGCATTGCCTCCAGCGGTTTACCCCCCACTCTCATGGCTGTCCCCAAGAGACCTCAGCTGGTCTCAAACACTAGGAAATGTAGTTTGTCCAGTAAGTTCATTACATGTAATTTACTATCTCATTTGGTGTGGAGAATCAAATTTGGTGAGAGAACTGTGGTTCCCAGTCAATTAACATTTATTAAGATCCATACTATATTTGATTCATTTATTCATTCAATATAGTTTGTGTCCTTTTCATACGGGAGAGGCAGCAGCATGTGGTAGTCTTAGAACTCCAGATTTAAAGTCAGGCAGCTTTAGTTTGCCTCCTGGACCGGTTATTAACTAGCTATTTGATTTGGGGTAAATCCTTTAATCTTTATGAACTTGACTTTCTGCTGTATAGAACTTTTTAAGTAAAATCATGGTTAAATAATTCACAGTGGGCTTCCCTGGTGGCGCAGCGGTTGAGAGTCTGCCTGCCGATGCAGGGGACGTGGGTTCGTGCCCCGGTCCAGGAAGATCCCACGTGCCGCGGAGTGGCTGGGCCCATGGGCCATGGCCGCTGAGCCTGCGCGTCCGGAGCCTGTGCTCCGCAACCGGAGAGGCCACAGCAGTGAGAGGCCCACGTGCCGCAAAAAAAAAATAATAATAATAAATAATTCACAGTACCTGGCACATTAATTGTAAATAATAATAATAATGTGTGCTAGATTAGGACTGGACTAGAGTATTTTGTATGAGCAGGCTATTTCCTATCTTATTGAGGAAGAACATTTGAGAAATCCTTCAGCTGTTTATTTTGCATCTGAAACAATGACCTGTTAGTAAAAGGGCAGTATGTTTGCACGTGTGTCCTACTTGGGCCAACACACATTGACACAGATGAGTTTCACTCTTGAATCTGCTCAGTCTTGTAATTTTCTTCTCACTCACAAGAAGATTCTGACTTGACCATAGTGTTTCCAGGAAATCATTTATAGTAAAAGGGCCTTTTGGGACATCATCTATGCCTTCATCTCCTTTTTGCCAAATTGGAGTTTATTGTCCATTGGAGTGGACTCTTGTAGTGGTAGTGTTTTTCTGCTATGCACATCCTGCAGTGAATTTACATCACACACAGGAAAGATCACCTCTTCCAATCCAACAACCAGAAGTAAAGAGGAAGTGAAATGAAGTCAATGGATTATTAATGTGAAAAATTAATGTGAAAAATCAAGATGTACAATGTAATTTCATATTAACTCCCTTTTTAAAACTGTATTCTTACATAGCAAAAACCATAGAAAAAACATACATTCAACGATTCATAGTGGTAAACTCTAGAAAGTGGGACTATAAATGATTTCTTCTTATTATCTCTTTTTTGGTATTTTCAGAAAAGACTCAATATAACTGTGTTTTTTGTATGATAAGGAAAATAGCACGGTAAAAATTAGGTTTAAAAAGCACCTACTGAGCGTAGTACCTGGCAAATTTTAGATACTCAGTAGATGTCCAGTGATGTAATGAATGGTCCGCAATGTGGGCAATTCCTGATGAGCTGACAGTTCAGCTGCCCTGGCATATCGATCATCCTGGCTCCACCACTGAGTGATCTCTCCAAGATAGCAAGAGAAAGAGGAAGGAGAAAAAAATGGAGAAGAGAATGGAGGAAAAAGATTCAGGAATGAAGTGCAATAAGGGACAGGTTACATCCCTTGATCATAGCATATTGTACATGGAACACATGCTATGGAAAATGAACCCCCATTTCTTGGGCACTATGCAGGCATTTCATGGAGAACACAGTCTCCCACACTTCTGCAACTCTCATCATGTAGATGGGGAATTACCCTGACCCATCGCAAGTGTAGTTAGTAGCAATGATTTGAATCAAGGCCTCCTAACTCCAGCTCAGGGCTCCTTCTGATAAAGAAGTACATCTATGAAATATATGAGTATATATGCAAACTTACTTTAACTTAGGAGCTCAGAAGGGTGATGGGAAATCAAAAATATCAAGAAGAATCAGAACACTGAAGAAAAAGAAACTTAAAGGCATATTTATGAGCCCCAGTTAAATATATACAACCTTCAGTCAAAAAATATTTATGAAAGGCATGAATGTTTTAGGAGCTACAAGAGAATCAATCCACAAAGATGAAAGAAGTAACTCACCCAGGGCAGAGAGCACCTCATCAGCCCAGATACAACAGAACAAAACAAACAAACAAAAAAAACCAAAAAAAAAACAACCCAGAGAGCTATTTAGCAACAATCTGTTGCAGAAGAATCCCCATTGTGCATTTAGGATGTCATTCATTGCTCTGCTGAGTTCTTGTGTTCAAAGAAATAAGGCAAGGTCTATTTCTCTTTCCTAAATCCCTGGATCCTTGCCTTCTACCCACCCCAACCAAACCCCTACACTAAAAGACAGAAATTGGTAGCTGACTACATTATTGACTCAAATCCCCAAAATTGTACTCCCAAATGCCAAAGGGATGATTTATACGTACACTGCTGATTCACCTAGAGAATATAGTGTGCAGTCAATGGGAAGGAGAAGAATTGTGCCTCCTACCTTACAATTCTCTACTTAAAGGCAGTCCTTTTTTCAGAATACTTTTTTATTTTTAATTCAGGAACAAGACACTGAATTTTATCCGGGATCTCAGTGCACTTCATGGATGTTATCTAGAGGCCAGTATTAGTTTTGTCTGTTCTTTAGACCCTTCTTGTACACAACAGTTTAAATAATAAATAAAAGCTTAACGTGATATGGAGGGTTTACATTTTGACAGAGATAAAGGTCAAAAACAGAGGTGATATTCATTCCTTTCCATTCCAGGCATTAGTTCTCTGGCTGGGGAATGGCTTGGGAGAGGCCATAAGAACTTTGGAAGCCCTTGATCCCACCTTACTGAACCTCCATCTCTCCCGCTGCATGGGCACTGACTGACTCTACAATCTGAGAGACAACTCTAGGCAGTGATTGTAAGAAAATTTTAATCCTCTGGAAATCAACTCATCATAAACATGAGTTAATTGAAATTTAGGTTTTGATCTTCCTTTTATTAATAAGTGATAACATTAATTAAAGTATCATTATCTGCTATTATAAACAGATTTCAAAAATGTGTATTGTCCCAAACAGTAGAAATCTTCACAAATGTAAAAGCCAAAATGGGTGACATTGATCTGCCGTGGTCCTCTTCCTGATTCCAGGAAACAGGTTCCTCCATCTCATGGCTCCATCATCTTCAACATGGGGCTCCCCAGGTTAATGGCTCATCTGTGTCTGCACCAGGCTGGTCAACAGGGAAGAGCATGGAAGGGACCATGAGAAATCCTTATATGCTGGACCAGGAAGTGAGACATATCACTTCTGATCACACTCTGTTGGTTAGAGTTCAGTCACATGACCACACCTTATACAAGGGAAGTTGGGAAATGTAGGCTGTGTGTCCAGGAAGAAGAGGAAACAGGTGAGTTTTATTGCTAGACAGTCTCCATGACAATAGGAAAATAAATTAACATCAGCACAATAACAACAAAATTGCAGTTTCCAGAGTATACCCTGGAGGCTACAGAAGTGAGACCTAGTCTCTAATAACTACATCTTCAGTCCTACACAAGATCTCTGTGTAGAATAAAGATCTTGTAAGGTTTTTTCTTCTCTAAGAAAATTTCATCACCATGATGGGAAAACTCCTAAGAAATGAAAACAAAGATGTATTTTAAGGAAGAAAAAGAGTTTCAGCATCAAGAGTTGAAGGAGAAAAAAAATCATTGAAATATCCCTAATTAGTTTGAAATTTTAATTTACCAAAAGGTACATTCTCATTCAAGCTAGTTAATTGGGGGGTTACCCTAACCAGTTAATAAGCCATGGTTATTAATAGCGATATTGTAGTATTCATTATACTAATGAATTCCTATTTACATATAGTCCACCTGAGATTAAATAGAAGCTGAGGGAAAGGAAGGAAGGAAGGAAGGAAGGAAGGGAGGGAGGAAAAGGGAGAGAGAGAGAAAGGAAGTGAGGAGGGAGGAAGGGAGGGAGAGAAAAAAGGAAAGGAAGGGAAAGAAGTAGTTCCCCTCTGTGTCGGTGTTTTCTCCATCATTTGTTCACTGGACAACTACACTTAGCTTTGAAAATCAGTCTCCCCTGCTCTAATTGCAATGACAAAAAGTAGCTCTGAGTGAAGAAACCCAAAAGTATTTGAAACCAGGTTACAACTCCCCTCAGTAATTTGGTTCTATAAGAAAATATACATGCCAACAAATTATCTTTCACTCCTGCAAGAAGAGATCCAGTTCTTTTGGGAATCTGAATTTATTTCAAGAGTGGGATGGGAAGGAAAGCACTCATTTAACCAGTTTTTAAAACAGATTTCATGACTATAAGCTTGAAAAAAGTCTCTGGCAGAAAAACACCTTAACTCTAATCGAAGCTAAACTGATGTTCTTGATGTTGGAGGGGTGCAGAGTGAAAGACGAATGGGTTGTGCTCCAGTGTCATGCATGTCTGTGAAAAACCAAATACTCATACTAGCTTGTCCCCTTCAATCTGAGCCATCATCCAAGAAATGCAAATACTGAGGCTCAGTATCAACTGATATTGATTAGAGTAAATGAAATAAATGCACTCAAACATCACTAATGGAAATACAATTTGGAAGGTAGTTTTTTTGGAAATTTTGTCAAGGTTAGATGCATTCATATTTTTCAAACCAATGATTGAATTTCTAACCTCATTTCAAAGGAAATGCTCTTAATTTCAGGGGGAAAAAGTCATATATAAGATGTTTGTTGGGCTTCCCTGGTGGCACAGTGGTTGAGAGTCCGCTTGCCGATGCAGGGGACACGGGTTCGTGCCCCGGTCCGGGAGGATCCCACATGCTGCGGAGCGGCTGGGCCCGTGAGCCATGGCCGCTGAGCCTGCGCGTCCGGAGCCTGTGCTCTGCAATGGGAGAGGCCACAACAGTAAGAGGCCCGCATACCGCAAAAAAAAAAAAAAAAAAAAGATGTTTGTTGCAAAGCTATTTATGACAGCAAATGCCAACAATGGGATAGTTTCAATCAATTTGGCATATAGACTATAATGAAGATATTTGAAATTATGCTGTAGTTTTGGTCCTATGCAACTTATTACCCGTCATGAATCAGTAAACTTGTAATTACTGAATATTTAGAGCTCTTAGTGTCAAAGTAATTGAGACCTCAGTCTTTAGCTTTAAGTGAATACTTTAGTTTGTGCTTTCTGAGCGGCTAGAATATTGTATTCCTGTTTCTAAGTTTGGGGCATTTTAATGGCATTACATTTGGGAATGAATGGAAATTGAATGCCAGGATCACTTTGAAAATGACGTCATTTTACAAAAACTTGGAGACAGGCTTAAAAGATAATGTTAAGTGAAAAAGCAGGAAAGGAAAATTGTTGGTAGAGTCTGGTAACAAAAAAATGAAATAGGAATGAACATTTTGAAATAGGAAAAAAATCCTATTTTTTTTCCACTTTCCTTCATCTTTTCAAAATTTCTTCAAAAAAAATTAACATTTTCTTTGAGAAAAAAGAAAAGATATATTATATGTATAACTTAAAAAAAAAATTACCTCTTAGGTCTATACCTTCCCATATCTTGACTGCAACTCTCAAATTGTAACAATCATGTAGGTTACACGAAGCCTGATATTAGCCAGGCGACTGCAATACCTCCTAAGAAACTGGGCGGGCCTCATTCCCAGAAGCAGTGTGAGCCCTAAGAGGGACGATGTCCATGTAGCCAATCAAGTGTCTCAGGTCCACAACCACTTCATATGGAGCAAGGATGATGACACTGAACACAAGCAAGAATTCCATTCTTCCTCAACTCTGCAGCTCTCCTTTACCCTGGATCTAGAAATGACCTCTCAGGCTGAGGAAGTATAAGGCGGCAAAAGGACCAGAATCTGCCTCTCCCGCTCCTCTTTAAGGTGACTGTACCACCGATAAAACGACAAGCTACTAGAAGGCAAGCTGAGTCAGGTCTCGTAGCCAGCAATCTCCTTATTGCTCTTGCGGGCAGAATGAGGTTTTGTTTCTCTTTCGGTGAGAGCGACACTGAGCCTATCTCGGTCAGGGCCTTCTGCATCATCCTAAAATGACTTTTTTTTCTTTCTCCTGCATTTAATCGTATTCTCTGCCACTAAACTTTTTAAAAAGCGGTGCTTAGATCCTGTTGAGCTGGGCATGAAAGAGCCCCTTTGCTCCCAGGGTTCTGATGGAGGAGACTTACCTTTAAATTGTGAAGAATCTCAAGGATCCCACTTGCCTGTGATCCCACTTTAGCCTCAAGTTCTGTCTCCTCCCCAGAATTCAGATATAGGGTTGGGCTTGAGGAGGTAATGGTGCAAGTTGACCGTGTCACTGGGTACAATGGTATTTCCTGAGAACCAACTTGGGTGTTCGGTAGCGCATTAGCTGCTGGATTAGGACAGTGGAAACATGCTTTAAACAAATTATTCCAATAAGTTACTAACTAATTAACCTCAACTGTCCAGAATGCTATAGGAGTGTCTCACAGGGAGACATACCTCAGCCTAAAGCAGTGATTTTTTTCAACCAGGGACAGTTTTACCCTCCAAGGGGACATTAGGCAATGTCTGAAGACATTTTTGGTTGTCACAATTTGGAGGAAGGTGAGGACAGGAACGAGAGTATTACTGACCTTCAGTAGGTAAGAGCTAGCATGCTGCTAAACACTCTACGATGTCAATAGTGTCTAGGTTGAAAAAACCCTGGTAATTTTCAGTTTCTGCCCAGTTTCTGATTCAGGAGGTATGGGGTGAGGTCTGAGAATTGCATTTCTCATAAGCTCCCAGGTGATGCTACTCTCTGTTGGACCAGGAACCACACTTGGAGAACTATTGGTCTGCATTTTCAAAGAAGTCATCCCCAGAAAATGACGTGTAAAGGCCTAGCGAGCATTAGCTGAAGAAAAAGGGAAAGATAATCTTTTGCATGCAGTTTGTGCAAAAACGCAGGAGTAGGAAGTTTTGTCATGTTCAAGTAGCTGAAATAAACAAACATGGGGTTGAATGAAGCTGGAGAGGGAGCCAGAGAGATTGTGCAGGGCTATTGTAGAAGCATGGTCTCTATTCCATTGAAAGCTATGGAAAGGCACTGAAGAGATTTTTAGCAGGGGGTTGGGGAAACTTGACTGGGCAGTTGGGGTGAAGAGCAAAGTAAAATATGTTGCCTGTAGTTTAATATAATAAAAGAGCATGGCCTTTGGAACCAGACAGTCCTGAATTTCAATTCTAGTTAAGCCTCTTTGCTAGTTATATGATCAAGGGCAAATCATTCAACTTTCTGTGAGCCTCTGTTTCCTCTCTGTAAAATGGAACCATTCAGACCTACGTCACTAGATTGTTGTGAGAATAAATGAGATCATGTTTGTAAAAGTGTCTGGCACACAGGAAGGCTCAACAAATGTTAATTCTCTTCCATTAATCATCAACGATGAAAGGATCAGGGTCTCCTCCAGAACCTAATTTGCATCTCAAAAAGCACACAGTAAAGCATGATGTCAACAACACAGGTCTGTCCAAAGAGTGCTTGTATCCCCTGTGTGTGCCAAACGTATGTCAGGGCCTGCTGCTGGCAAGTTTAAGGGCAAATTAGGCAACCACCAACCCACGCAAAAAGGCTGCAAAGCTAATGCTAGGTTTGCAGATACCATCACAGAACTCAGGCCAAAATTACCTAATTTATTGACATTTGCATACTTCCAGAGGCTCTTTTACCAGGTCCCTTATTGTTTTGTAGCCTGACAATGGGAAGGAGAAACAGTGCTTAAAACCACAATAAATAATAATAACACTTAGCACTTAAATAACCTCCGCCATCTTCAAAGCCATTCACAAACACTCACAAATTAAGACTCACCCAGTCCCAGCCTTGGGAAAGTATCATTATCTTGGTTTCTTCCATACAGCACAGAGGATGAGCCAGTAGAGTTGTCCAAATTCTGGCCACTTGGCTTGAGAATCAGCTGCTTTAATTCAATCCAGGCATCACTAGTGGGCCCTAGAAGAATCTGGGCATTTCTTTGGATCATAGAGTAGTACAGAATGTTTGATGAGAAGAGTAATTCCACTTTCCAAGAATCCTTTAAAATAATAAATAAAGAAGGTAGAGTAAATGCTTGGAGGAGATGCGTAGGTTTATGGCATAGATTGTGGTATGGTTTAACTTCATCAAGTTGTAAACATGTGTAGCTTTTTGTATGTCAATCACACACTCAGTGAAGTGATTTTAGATAAAAGAAAAAATCCCTTGTGAATCTAATTTTGCACAGAAGTACCCAGCACAATCTGAATTAGACTTAACTGGAAGGTTGGCTTTTTGGCCAACAAAGTGCTGTCTCTGAATCCCCAACTCTCTTACTCTACCATCTCCCAGAAAACTGAGTGAATGTCAGGATTTTGGCATGTGTTTGATAATTATATAATTAATAATGATAATATCTCAAAGTTTCCTCATCTGTAAACTAGAGATAATGGACCACAGGGTTCTTGTGAGGACAAAGTATGAAGAATGCCAGGGTGGCAATCAACACAAGAAAGCTTTCCTTATCATTGTTGTGGTTGATACCATTGCCATTAGATTTTTATTATTTTCCATATATTTCCCATATGCTGTGTCTTACAGGGTTCATCACAGTCCTCTTGTAAAGGTAAGCAGGTAATATTACCCTCTGTGGAAATGTGGGCTCAGAGAGAGAAAACAGACTCACCTAAAACCACAGAGCTCATCACTGTCAGAAGAGGGAGGAGCCCACGTGCTGTCTTTATACCATCCCTGCTTCATTCATAATTCCTCTCTTCCTTCTTCTGTGCTAAGCACTCCATTCCATTTTCTCCTTCAAATCCTCCACCCACAATATTTAATCTCACTTTTACAGGAAGCTCAGCATCTGAGAAGTTAAGTAAGATGTACAAGGTAGTGCTAATGTGGACCTTAGGATCTGGGTCCAGGTCTATCTGGCCCTAAAACCTGAGCACTTAATCAGTGCAATAGACCAGAAAACATAATCTACAGAAAAAGACTTTTTAAGTCTAGCATGTTTGCATTCTCTCCCTCTACACATTCCAGGCAAAGAATGGCATCTCTTATTTTTGCTCCCGTAACTCCACAGCAACTCTAGACATTTATTGAGCCCCTATTATGTGCCATACACTGTACCCAAGGTCTATGGAATATCTTCAAGGATCTTGTACTCAAGAAGCTTCATGTCCAGTGGAAAAGGTGAGCATCAGCTCTTACCACTGCTCCTCAGAACCAAGATTGAGAAAGGATCATTCAAAATGGCCATGGCTACAATTCTGGATCTCGGAAATGCCAACCATCCCCACCTTCACCCCTACTCCTGTGCTACCAAGGGCATGATGATTTAGAAACAGAATCAGACAACTGCATAAGACGGTCCTCATTTGTCTCAAGGTATAAGGTATTTGTTCTCAAGGAAGTCCTGTATGCTTATTTCAAAGTGGATTATGTTTTCTAGTCTATTGCACTAAGTGCTCAGGCTTTAGGGCCAGATAGACCTGGACCCAGATCCTAAGGTCCACATTAGTGCTACCTTGTACATCTTACTTAACTTCTTAGATGCTGAGCTTCCTGTAAAAGAGAGATTAAATATTGTGGGTGGAGGATTTGAAAGAGAAAATGGAATGGAGTGCTTAGCACAAAACTGGGCACATGGTAGGTCTCCATACATAGCAGCTATTGTCATTACTGTTACATTATTATGCTATTGTTGTTATTATTAAACCTCTATTCTTTACACAAAAATTGTATTAAATCCGAATGCAAAGTTTGGCAATGATGCTGCTAATATCTCTCCTATAGATAATCTTAGTGCAAACTCACTGGTTATCAATGAAGTCCTTGAAAATAATACAACTATCCATGATATAGTTGCAGAGATTAAATTTTTTTAATTCTTTGTGCTTTTTGGCAGAACTGCAAAGCTCAGAAATAAGGAGCCAACTCAAAGGAACGGAGTTGTTAGAATGAGAGAGAGTGGAAATCCCAGCTCTGCACCTTACTAGTTGTGTGATCTTGGGGAACTCAACTCTTTAAAGACTCTGTTTTCTCTTTTGTAAAATGGGGACAATAAGATCAACTTCCCTGGGTTATTGAAGAGCTAATAAAATAATGTGTGGCATTTTACAAATCCTAATAAAATACCTATGATTAGGTTTTTACTGTTCTTAAAACATGGATGGCTTTAGGTAAAAAGACACTGGAGAATAAATTAATAACTATTTTATAAATATAGTTATATTGTAGATAAACTCTTTTAAAATAGATAGACAATTGCTGATGGAAAAAATAATGGAAGGGCTGCTTGTAGCAAAAGGGTGGAAAGGAATGCATCATAATCATTAAATGCCTTTTGTGTACCATACAAATTGCATGATATTAATTGCATGATATTAATTGCATGATATTAATTGCATTAATTGATTAATAGATCTAGACAGAACTGGGTTCAAATCTTAGTTCTCCTGTTTCTTGGCTGTGCAGCTTTAGATGGTTACTTAATCTCTCTGAGCTTCCTGATCTATAAATGAGATAACCAATATCATCTACCTCATAATGTTTTGGTGAAAACTTAGGGCATGAAAAGTACTTACACTGTACCTGAGAAATATCAGGCACTACATAAATGTCCCCTTTATTTTGACTCTTATACAAAAAAGAGGAAAAACAACCTAGTTAAAGTTCTCTATGTCTTTTAAGGGGTAGAATACATTTGTCTCAGGCAGAGCAGCAGTTACAAGAGTAACATCTGAAGATGCTACACTAAGTGAGAGAAGCAGAGGCATGGAATTGAAATCCTCAGTGCCTTTATATCAGAGAACTGCAACAAAGAAAGCAGAATCAAGGCTGGGTCCAACATGAGGGTAGCAAGACACTATACTGCCTGAAATGTCACTGCAAGCAGGGTGATCTTATATCCCAGTCTGCCCAGGCATTACAGTTATCTTTTGATACATAACCAAGCACCCCAAATTTATGTCTTAAAAGAGCATAATTTTGTTCAAGCATTTGCAATCTTGGCAGGGCTCTGCAAAAAGAAAGGAAGGAAGAGGAAGGAGGGAAGGGAGAAAGGAAGGGAGGAAGGAAGGAAGGAAATAAGAAGGAGAGAGAGAGGAAGGGAGGAAGGAAGAGAAAGAGAGAGAGGGAGAAAAAAAGAAAAGGGAGGAAGTGAGATAGGGAATAGATGATCGGTTGAAAGATAGAGATAGATGATAGACAGATAGGTGATAGGTAAATAGGTAGATAGATAATTGAAAAGTTACAGAAGGGCAGAATTGGCTTGAACTCAAGAAGAAATTCTGAGGACTACCCCAACTTTGGTGGGCTCCAAAGGAAAGAATTCCTCTAGGGACCCGAGGTTGAATAGTGACCTCTGACATCCCTTCCAGCTCTCAGATTCTGTGACCCTCTCCAAAGAACAGACGTGGTGGTGATTAACATTCCCTTTTTCCCAAGATGGGTGGTGCACGCTTTCATCTTCCAATGTTTATAAATGCCTTTGAAGGTGGAATGTGTCACATACATACTAAGAGCTATTATTAATATGGTGCCCAAACACCTCTCTCCACATGATAGTCAAAGAACAAAGCATTAGGGGTGCAAGTAAGCATGTGTGTGCACACACTCCAATTGAGGAATGTTCTTTATTCTCACCCTGCCTTGGGAGAGGCAGGATATTTCACAGAGGCCAGAGATGGAGCAGAATCAGGGACATGCAAGTGTCGAAAGAGAGAATTCGATGACAAGCTTGGAACATAACTGATCAATGCAGTTATCAATGCAGTTTTTATTTCTCCTATTTGCTATAAGACATGAGCTAAGCACAATAGAAAATGTAAAAATGTCATGGATACAAGGTCCTGCACTGGAGGACAGAGACATTGAGTCAGTATCTTCTGAAGTCTACTCTCAGAAGATAGACTTAAAGGCCAGTAGACCAAGTCCCAAATGCAGATAACCCACCAGGACTGAGCAAGGAGAGATCTTGTTTATAGAACACCAGGGGTAGGTCATCTAAAATTTTTGCTGCAATTGCAGAGGTCATGTTTCTAAAACATTTTTGTTCATGAATACTTTAATCCCATGAAAGTTATTAACCCCCTTCCCAGAAAAATACACATGCAAATGAAATCTTGCATGAAGTATGTGTGGAATTCACAAATTTCCAAAAGCTCTGTCTTCCCCGGGCCCTTTTCTGTAGGTCTTGTGTAGCTGTATACTCTAAATTTTGAAATTATCTAACTCTGATCAGATTCAAAGCAGACAACAGATCTCCACCTCCGGATTCTGGGCATCCAGCTCAGTGCCCGGCAAGTCATGCACCTAAGATAAGTGCTTGTTTAATAGATAAACACGGAATTAAAGTATTTAAAAGAACAAGGAATCCTCCTTTAGCTGTATCTCTAAGGGTCTTTTTTATTTGTTTTATTTTTGGGTTGTTTTTTAATACTTCTCAGGCATTTGACCACCATAGGTTAGCAAGCCAAGAACAAATAAATGAATAAGTGAATCACCCAGAATTATTTCAAGAACAAAGGAAGGTTGAAACATTTGCTCTCTTACCCCCAACACAGGACGCAAACTCTGTCTTGAAGAGCTCTAAGGAACTATGTGTAAACTGCAAAATTCACACCTAACATGGCAAAATTGAAGAAGTCTGTTTTCAGAAATCCCAGAAAAATAGCAAAGCAGAACAAGTCAAGCCCTTGATCTATCTGAGCAGAATCAGCCACGGTAGACTTCTTAAACTTTCAAAGGTTCCTCCATCGTGAAGAAATGGGAGTAGGTCGCGCTTAAATTCACCACCAGCTGTAAATGTTGCCAGGATAAACCCTTCAACAAGACAAGCGCCCCTGGCAACCATTCACTGGAAGAAATGGATCCTATCACTCAAGCAAGGTCCTCATTTACAAAAGTCAAGATGGCCAGAGAAAGAGAGGCAAAGACGAGAGAGAGTAAACGATTGAGGGTAGCAGGGCGAGAGGGACAGAGGAAGCCTTCAGGTCAAGTCTTCCGGCTTCCTCTCTTTCTAAAGTAGTCATCCGCTTTCAAGAGGTAAATAAAATAACACCATATGGGTATGACATTATGCAAATGAGAAGTCGGAGAGAAGACACCCTAACAGCTACTGAGAGCCAGATACCCAGATGGGAAGCTGTGCGGTGTCTCATCTCCGGGGGCCCTCACTCCGTGCCCAGCACCTTTGCATGCTGGTCCAGGACTTCAAGCCTTGAGGGCTTCCAACTTCCGGCCACCTTGAGGGGCTTTTTAGTAAAGTGCCACGAAGATAAAATTAGAAACCGGGCTTCCTTTTTTTCCCCCGTCACTCTATTAGTTACACATAAATCAGCATCAACTGAGAAACACGCCCTCCCAATTTTCAATGACAGACACAAGAGTAGGCTGGGTTTTAGCCACTACCTCCAGGCTGCCTCTCAGATCCTCTCCACCTGCCACCCCCAAAACAAAAGAAAACCATGCCCCTCACCCCAGCATTCTCACCATTTCATCTGTTCCCTCTTCTTTCTAAATGTGTGACCCGTGGAAAATAGCTCAAGTTCTTTGACCCTCATCTGTGAAATGAGAATTAAAAAAATCTCTCCACTACAGGTACACAAAAAAGATGATCAACATCGCTAATCATCAGAGAAATGCAAATCAAAACCACAATGCGATATCGCCTCACACCTGTCAGAATGGCTATCATCAAAAAGAACACAAATAACAAATTGTTGGTGAGGAAGTGGAGAAAAGGGAACCCTTGTGCACTGTTGATGGGAATGTAAATTGGTGCATCCACTGTGGAAAACATTATGGAGGTTTCTCAAAAAACTGAAAATAGAACAACCCAGCAATTCCACTCCTGGGTATGTATCTGAAAAAAACAAAAACACTAATTGAAAAGATACATGCACCCCAATATTCATAGCAGCATTATTTACAATTGCCAAGATATGGAAGCAATATAAGTGTCCATCAACAGAAGAACGGATAAAGATGTAGTGTATATATACAGTGGAATGCTATTCAACCATAAAAAGAATGAAAATTTGCCATTTGCAACTTGGATGGACTTGGAGAGTATTATGCTAAGTGAAATAAATCAGAGAAAGACAAATGCTGTATGATATCACTTATACATGGAAGCTAAATAATACAACAAACTAGTGAATATAAGAAAAAAGAAGCAGACTCACAGATATAGAGAAGAAACTAGTGGTTACCAGTGGGGAGAGGCAAGGGGCGAGGGGCAAGATAGGGGTAGGGAATTAAGAGGTACAAACTATTATGTATAAAATAAGCTACAAGTACAACATGGAGAATATAGTCAATATTTTATAGTGACTATAAATGGTGTATAACCTTTCAAAATTGTGAATCACTGTATTGTACACCTGTAACTTATATAATACTGTATAGCAACTATACTTCAATAAAAGAAAAATATTCTTAAAAAGGCTGTCCACCTGCAGAGTTGCCCTTATAACTGGGTGAGGTTTGGCAGCAAGCTGGTCACCAACTGCTTAGTGAAGATTGTTGTATGCAAATCATCATGAGTCCAGTTGGTTTATAACCCCAAATTCAGCCTCAAATATGATCCCCAAGGGCAAGGTCTTGTCACTCACTATAGGGGCTTTCAGTCTTGCAGGTGATCAAAAAATGCTGCAGATGCCAGAGATGGGAATAAAAGATTCATTGATCCTTTTCTTTCCTCAAGGCTGCTTTTTGTGCCATTTATGTTTATTGAGAGAAGAAAATGAGGGCAGAAGTTTCATAAGAGTTGTTTTTTTGTTGGTCATTTTGTTGTTTTTTCGTAAGGGTCAAGGCTTTGTTCATTTGTATGTGATTTACATTTGCTTTTTGGAGACCGTAATTTTGTTAAGTTAGCCTGAGATGGAGCAGGGTGAATCATGGAACCCGCAGCATCTATGCAAAGCCTGCCTCTGACAGGTGAGGTCTGCAGGACGTCCTGCTCAGCTTCCTCAAGTGTGACCACACTCAGGAGATGCTCCTTTGTGAATGTTACTAGATGAATGTTATTGTTCTGCTGTAAAGTTTAGAAGTGTATTTTAAATAATTATTGATAAGTATTGATACCTGTTTTCCATTTGATGTAGAAAGAGCGACTTTTCTTCTGTCATATTTCTATTTAGGTTTTTAAAAAGTTACTCTAAAGAAAATATAAAATGAACAGTAATACAGATGGTATCCAACTGAGTCAAAAATCTTGAACTGGTTCTCCAATGATAATTTGTATTTGAGAAACCATGGGTGAGTAGAGAAAACTTTGAAGAAAAGAAAAGCTATCTGGGCTCCAGTTCTAGCTCTAGTGATTTTTCTGTGAAAATGTAGGCATACCATATTACATCTCAGTTCACAGATTTTCCAGTCAGTGACAGTGAGGATGATGCTACATGATGGGAGATAACTTCTTCTCTCTCCTTCATTCCACTCATGAAAAGCATCCTTATTCTTTAAGAGTTACCCTACCCAACGACTCTTTGTTCAAAAAATGTATTAACTAACTTATTGTGGTGATCATTTTGTAATGTACACATATATCAAACCATTATACCTTAAAATTATGCAATGTTATATCTCAATTTTATCTCAGTACAGCTGGAAAATAATTGTTTAAATATTTTAAAATACACACACACACACACACACACACACACACACACAGTAAGGGGTTGAATGACGATATGAAAGACTTGCTTTTCCAAGAAAAGCATACCATCAAGTTTCCAGAAAAGAGGAATTTGTTGGAAACCCATCACCCTCTGTTGTAACATCAGTCTCGATCAGAACAATATCAGTTTTTATCGAGGAGCTGCCATTTAGAGCAGAGATCTGTAAACTACAGCCCATGGGCCACATCTGGCCAACCACCTGTTTTTGTAAGCAAATTGTTATTGGAACACAGCCACATTTGTTCAGTTACATATTTTCTATGGGTGCTTTCATGCTACAATGGCTGAAGCCTGACTCAACTAATACAATAGACAATATAACTGGCTTGCAAGGCAGGAATCAGTCACCTCCAGCCTGTGAATTCCTCCTAATAAAGAAGAAAGCTGAAGGGTCAGTAACGAGGGGTAGTTTATTCGGTGCACGCCTCCTCATTTTGCCTGTTTGACATTCATGAACCAATGCGGTCAGAGAGAATATTACAGCTGGTATGGGAGCAAGATATATCATAGGACCTACCCCCATTCATCAGAAAATAAATCCCCACTTGTAAATGTTTTCCTAATTCCATCAAGATCACAAAAGATTACTAATACTACAAATCAATGTTATTAAAATGATATTTAACTCAGTAAATTGCATGAATGATCAGTAATGCTGAAAACCAATATCTTAAGCCCTCAAAGGACCTGCAGTTTGACTTCTGAGTCTAAAAGAGGCATTAAGTCTACGCTTAACAGCCAGTGAACCCAGGGAGGGGATGAGAAGGTAAGGAAACTGGAGATTCATGAATAAGACTCTGAGTAAGTGAAAAAGAAGACTCTTTGACTCTTCTTAAGTCTTTGAGGTTGCACTCATTGGGAAATTGCATTATTGGTCAAGAGATATTCACTCTCCTTGCTCCAACACCATGGACAGGGCATAATTCCCAGCCTCCATGACTGGGCTTGGCCATGTGACTTACTTTGGCCAGTGGGCTGCAGGTGGGAAATGATAGGAGGTCAGTTTCAAGCTTTGTGTATTTCTAATCTCTCTCTCCCACTCCTGTATTCTCCGTGAGAAGTGGATGTCCAAGTGTCTGCTGCTGCTTCAGCCTGGGTCCAGGAATGAGAGCCACGTAGAGTACTTCTGAACCTGAAGTGCAGACAAGACCCAGTCCACAGACCGAACCTGACCAGCAGGCCCATAAGCAAGAAGTAAATCTAGTAGTGAGAGGCCACTGATATTGGGGGTTATTTGATGCTACAGTAAATCTGACTAACACAGGTCACTTCTTTGCCAATGAGGCTGTGGAAATGGTACGTTTATTATCAAATTTGTAAATTAAACACTTATGAAAGCTTGAACAGTAACTAAATGCCCATTATTTCATTTTGCACATAAGGAAGCTGAGATCGGAGAGTGAGTTGCCCAAAGGCTCTAACAAGTCAGTGGCAGAGCAAAGAGAACAGGATTCCTGCCTTGTAATACCTAATTCTTACCCTGGAAGTTTGAGGATCTGAAAGATCTGGTTTAAAACCCCACCTCTGCAAAGAACTAGTGCATGCCCTTGAGAAAATCATTAAATCTCTCTAAGGCTTGGGTTTTCCATCTGTTATATGGAGATAACACTACTACTACTTCAAAAGATAGCTCTAGAATTAAATTAACACAGATAAAGAACATGGTACAACATGTGGGACAATGAAAGCATGCAATAAATATTAGCCATTAATATCATTATTATTATTACTGGATCCCCAAAAGATGGTCATTTGGCCTACTTTTTGAAAATCAACTTTATTGGGGAAAAGTATGCATGCAATAAAATGTACCCCTGTTAAGTACATGGTACAGTTTGGTGAGTTTTAGCAAATTTATACATTCATGCTATCACCATCACTATCACGATATAAAACGTGTCCATGACACTAGAAAGTTCCTTTCTAACCGTTTAAAGTCCATCTGTCCCAGCCCCAGTCCCAGGCAACCGCTAGTCTGCTTTCCACTAATTTGGGATGTCATTATAAATGATTGTTTCCTGTTCTAGACTTTTATGTAAATGGAATACTGGTATATGTGTTTTGTGTCTGAATTCCTCTCCTCAACGTATGTTGAGATTCTTTCATGTTGTCGAGAGTATCAATAGTTTATTCTTTTTTATCGTGAGTAATATTTACCATTGCACGGGTATATTACCATTTCTTTATCCATTCACTTGTTAACAGGCAGTCGGCTTGTTGTTCCATTTTGGGGCTATAATGAATAAAGCCGCCCTGAACATTTGTGTACAAGTCTTTTTGTGGACACATGTTTTAATTTCTCTTGGATAAATATCTAGGAATAGGATGGCTGATTGATGATATGTGAGTGTTGATCTTTATAAGAAATTGTCAAAGACCCCTTCAAAGTGATGATGGTATTTCATGTTTTCACCAGCAAGGCACAATAACTCCAGTTGCTCACATCCTCACTGACACTTGATATGGTCAGTCTTTTTAATCCCAGCCACTTTAATAAGTACATTGGTAACTTATTATGGTTTAAGTTTGCATTTCTCTGATGACAAATTAGGTAGTGTATCTTTTCTGATATTTATTTGCCATCATTATATCTTTTGTGAAGTGTCAGTTCAAAACTTCTACCCATGGAGAGAAAAGGGCAGGTACTTTATAATTATATTGAGTTGTAAGAGTTCTTTATATATTCTCGCTATATATAGTTCTTTATATATATTCATATATATATGGCAAAGGGCTTTTGTTTGATTTTTTATATATATTTTACTTTTATATATATTTATTTTTATGTATATTTATTTTATATATATTTTATTATATAATGTTTGCCATATATATATATATATATATATATATAAAGAGAAAAGAATATTTTTCTCCAATCTGTACATCCAGCCTATTTTAAACATACTAAGGAAATGTCATTCTCCTCCAAGACAATTCTGAAGTTTGATGGCTCTATGTATTAGGAATCTTGGGCTTATGTAGAAAAAAGACCATTTCTTTATAGCAAGGATTGACAGACTACAGGCAAGGGCCAAACCTGGCCCACAGCTTGTTTTTTGAATAAAGTTTTATTGAAACACAGCTATACTCATTCGTTTACATATTGACCGTGTCTGCTTTTGTGCTACAAAGGCAGGTTGAATAGTTGCAACAGAGACCATAGGGCTTTAAAGCCTAAAGTATTTGCTATCAGTCCCTTTACTGAAAAAGCTGGTCAACTGTTATTTTATAGCATTGGCCTGTTTGTTCTAATGCAGCTTTTGGATAACAGAAAAGAAATCTGTCACCTCCTTCAAGGATTTAAGACAACTTTTCTGTCTCCCCTTCTTTTCTTCAGGCTTAATAAATATCTCTCACCTTTTCCCAAAATAGGTTTTCAAGCACCAACATCATCTTTGCCTTCCTTCAGCTTGTCAGTTCCTATTAAATTGCCAACCCCAAAGCTATCATAGTCTTCCTTGTGATCAAATCATTACAGGAAATGGGAAAACCATCTACTCCTTTAACTTGGACTACACAGGTTTTTAACAACCTCAACCTATGGCTTCAATTAGAAATGTGGTCAGTTATAACCCCAAGTGTTATTCTACTGAGAGAGATCTCCCCCAAGCTTCTTTACTCATTCGCCCATCAGTTCATTCAACAGACATGTGAAGTGACTCTTGTGTTCCATGCATTGTATAAATGGTTATTTAAATCCAGATGCAAGATGCTGGATTCATACCTGTTCAATTCTATGAACTATGACTCGCATTCCAGCATGTCATCTATGGCGTGGGCTATTGTTAAGATTATCTGTTATTCTGCAACAAACTGCTCTAAATGCAATGTGTAAATAAAACGGTAACAATTTACATAGTTCATGAATATGCAATTTGGACCAAACTCAACAGAGAAGGCTCATCTCTGTTCTATGTGGCATCGAGTAGGGTCCTCAGGCACCTCTCTCTCCACGTGGTCTCTCCAGCATGGCCAGGGTAGCCATCCAAAAGCCATGTCCTAAGAGACAGCCAGATTGAAGCTGCATCACTGTTTCTAGCCTAGTGTTATAAATGACTTAAGGTCGCTTCTCTCACATTTTATTTGTCAAGGTGGCCATAAATTCCTGCCCCATTTCAAGCCAGAGGGAGAACTAGACTTCACCTCTTGATGGCATGTGAAAGAAGATGTAGACAGGTCTTAAAACTGCCACAGCTACCATCACTCTAATTGGAATGATGGTTCTCAAACCGGGTCCATAAGGAGCTCTGGGAGTCCACGAACTGAATTGAGTTTCTCCACTGTAAGGACAGAACGTTAACATCTATTCTCCTAACCATCCCTCTCAAGAAGTAAATATTTATTTCTGTGGATCTGCGTCCACTTAGGAGGCTCAGAAGCAAAAAAACAAAGCATTCCACTGGCCTGTGTAAAACAGGCTCTTTCAAGTTACTTTTCTCCAGTCTGGAATCTGTGGCCTGGAGCTCAGCCTCAGGAAGACGACCTTGATGTCTTTATGATTAAATTCAAAGAGGAGAATAAATGTTCCTGCTCTCCTTGGGCCTCTGAAAGATGCCGTGAAATTTTGCTGATGTAACTGGATAAAAGGAGCTCTTTGTAATACGTAAATTTTGCCAGCATTGTCTCCTTAGACATCTTTTCAGGCTGGCAGAGAGGTAATGCATCCTGAGTGCATTTAAAGTGAACTGGGCTTTTCTATTTTTAACTAGCATTATTTTTTTAAATGTTAAATATGAATCCTATTACATTATTCAAGGAAAGGTGGATGGAAGTTTGAAATAGACCCCAGAATTGTTCACTTAGAAGCAGTGAGCGTGCTAAGGAGTACAGGCACGTGAATTTTGAAATTAATATCCCAGCTCCAATGACATCAGTATGAAACCTGAGGAAATCATGTAACCTCTTTGTGCCTCGGTTTCCCCACTTGTCAAGTAGGAAGAAGCCAATGATAAGTACTCACCAATGTTCCAAGTGACTTTCAATAAATGTGGAGGGCAGAAATGCTTTGGGATTAACTTCTACCCTCCGGGCCCCAACAAGGAAAAAGAAAGTGCAAATTAGAGCAAACGTGGGACTTAGAACTAAAAATTCTGCTTCCGAATAGCTTTATGTAACCTCTCTGAGCCTCTGTTTCCTCATCTATAAACTGCAGGTGGCCATCCTTGTATGGCCCATATCCCAAGGCTACTGGGCTAATCAGATGAGATAATGCATGCAAAAGAGCGCCATAAACCGTAATAGCCTCTGCATCTGCATCTGCCAATGGCAGTGTTAGAAAAAAAACAAAAAAGATGCGCGAGTTGATCAGGTTCTAAGGTAATAATATTGAGAAAGTGGGAAGAAAGGGCAGGAGGTGGAACTCAGCTGAGCTCTCGCCTTTTGGTCTGAAGCGATAAAACAAAATATCTGGAGCATGCAGTGATGTGATTACTGGACATGTATTCTACGAGACAGCAGAAAGGGGAGAGGAGGAAGGGTAGGGCTAACTCGCTCGGATGGAGGACCAGCTCTATCCATACCAGGCAATGGTATGAATCCCGTTGCCTGGTTCGGATCCTGAATACAGCACTTCTAAGCTGCAAGACCTTGGCAAGATAATTAAACATTCTGTGGGGCTTCCTTGGTGGCGCAGTGGTTGAGAGTCCGCCTGCCGATGCAGGGGACACGGGTTCGTGCCCCGGTCCGGGAGGATCCCACGTGCCGCGGAGCGGCTGGGCCAGTGAGCCATGGCCGCTGAGCCTGCGCGTCCGGAGCCTGTGCTCTGCAACGGGAGGGGCCGCAGCAGTGAGAGGCCCGTGTGCCGCAAAACAAAAAAAAAAACATTCTGTGCCTCAGTGTTTTCATCTGCAGAATTGGGTTAATAATTGTGCCCCTCCATGGAGTTGTCGTGAAGATTATATTAGTTACTGCAAGTGCTTAGAACTTGAGTGCTTCCGATGAATACTCAGTATATGTTATATTTATTCATTCATTTATTCCACTCAATTAACACATATCTATTGAGTGTTCAACCTGTGCCAATCCCTGTTTTAGGAACTGGGCATATAGTCATGAGTAAAACAAAATGCCTGCCCTCAAGTAGCTTGGAGTGTGTTCTAGAGCATTTCCAGAAAGACAACAGATGAATTCTTATACAGGATGTCAATTCAGGGCTCACCTGGCAGTCCAGTGGTTAAGACTTCACCTTCCAATGCAGGGAGTTCGGGTTTGATCCCTGGTCGGGGAGCTAAGATCCCACATGCCTCGCGACCAAAAAAACCAAAACATAAAACAGAAGCAATATTGTAATAAATTCAATAAAGACTTTAAAAATGGTCCAATCAAAAAAATCTTTAAAAAAATGTATGTCAGTTCATGATAAATACGATGGATAAAAGTAAGATGGGGTACAGGGGATATGAGATTAAGGGGTTGCAATTTCAGGTAGAGTGGCCAAGGAGACTTCCTTGATCTCTGATATATTGAACATGTAGGCACAGGTACGGTGGGCTGCCCAGATACACCTCAGGATGTAGGCATTCATCCCGCCTACTACCAGGACCTCTAGCTGCTGCTGCAAGACTCAGTCAAAGAGAGCTTTCATCCCAGACCATTTCTCAGAAGGCAGCCTGCATCTGTGACCGGCCAACATGGAAGTACAAAAGCCTAACCATTTGTCCTCAGCTGGGACAACTCTGAAGGGCCATCGCAGCTCCCTGTGGGGTTGCTGGACATCTCCATTGAAACTGCATCATGGTACAGCTTCTCCCTCTGCCCAGTCTAGCATCCCTCCCCATGTTGTCGTTGTTTCTGAGCTCACTCCCCAGTTAGCCTCCTCCACACAACCCTCAGAGACCTAGACTCTCTTTCCCAGGAAATCTGACCTATGATGAAAGCTAAGTAACTCGTACAATATCTTTCAGCGTGAAGCGGTAGAGCAAGGATTTACCCCGGGGCTGCCTGACTCTGTGGTTTGGGGCCTCTCCTGTTGTTATCAGCAGTGGTGCACATTCCATTCTGTTCCAGCCAGTGAGGCAGCAGGAAACTTGGAATTTCTGAGCAACCCAGAGCACGAGGGTGGGTGTAGCTGTGGATAAGAAAAGGAGAGGAGGTGTTAATTTCAAGAGCAGAAGACATTAAATTGAAACCCAATGACGATGAAAATGCACCAACACATTTTGAAAAGAAACTTGTGATATTTTAGAATTTGACTCATTTTTTGCTATAGATTCCTAGTGCTTTTGTAATAGGTGTACAATGGTTTAGTTTATATATTTGAAAAATAAACCTCTTTCCAACTAAGTTCTAGCTTTAGTTTGGTTTTCTATCAAGTCTGTTTTCATACATTTTAGAATGCCATTTATATCTTGGGATAAAGTTACTTTGGGGAGCCCCAAAATGTGAACTTCCTCCTAATCTCAACGACGTATTTATTTTTATATCTGGATGCCTTGAAGGATACCTGCCTTTGGTTCAGCCTGCATCCCAGACACAACAGGTCCAGAAGCTGGCCATATGGTAAGTAGACATCCCAGACTGGGAAAAGGAACATAGAAATTCTTCAGGTGTTGGAAAAGTCTTCCTGAAGCAGTGTCACAAGCCACTGGAGAGGAATGTAGCAGACGAAAGAAAATTAGTCACTGTAGTAAAATGTTATGGAGAACAAAAACCAATAAAAACATCCAGGACCTGAGGAAAAGAACTAATTCCAAATTTACATAATTTTTTATAAGTACTTTGGACCCACGCTAGATGTATGTTTGCAAACTGCATTCTCACAATACCTCTATATGGAAGGGGATATTAAATTTACCTTAAGGTTGTGTAAACTGAGATTCATGGCAGGTAAGTGACTTCCCAAAGTTTATACTTGTGAGTTGAGAGTGAGTATTTCAACCCTGACTGGCCAACTCCCAGTGCCATGCCCAAAACCAGGAATTCGTTTTTATGATGGTTGGAAATACAACTCAGGGAAAAAAAATTCCAGTTCTTTCATTGTCCTACTCTTTCCTGCCCTGAGATGCAACATTGTAACCCTTGTTAAACTCGAGCCAGGCAAGTGGATTCACCCTCTCTGGAGGTACAGTTGTTCCCTTTATCTGTGGATTTACTTTCTTCGGTTTCAGTTATCCATGGCTAACCTTGATCCAGAAATATTAAATGAAAAATTACAGAAATAAACAATCGATATGTAAATTTTGTGCCATTCTGAGTAGCTTAATGAAATCTCGTGCCATTCCACTCCATCCTGCCTGGGATCCCCAGCCATCACCATCATCTGCTCCTGGCATCCAATCATCAACATCGACACAGTTCAATGATCCAGGATCACCCGAAACAGATGATCCTCCTTCTGAAGTATCATCAGAAGGTCGACAGGGGGCTTCCCTGGTAGCGCAGTGGTTGGGAGTCCGCCTGCCGATGCAGGGGACATGGGTTTGTGCCCCGGTCCGGGAGGATCCCACGTGCCGCGGAGCGGCTGGGCCCGTGAGCCATGGCCGCTGAGCCTGCGCGTCCGGAGCCTGTGCTCCGCAACGGGAGAGGCCACAGCAGTGAGAGGCCCGCGTACCGCCAAAAAATTATAATAATAAAGAAGGTCAACAGTATCCTAACACTATGTCATAATGCCCACATCATTCACCTCACTTCTCATCAAAGGCATTTTATCATCTCACAACATCACAAGAAGAAGGGTGAGTACCGTACAATAAGCTACTTTGAGAGAGAGAAAGAGGCCACATTTCCATAACTTTTATTATGGTTCTATTTTATTATTTGTTGTTGTTGTTAATCCCTTACTGTGCCTAATTGAGGAATTAAACTTTATCATAGGTATGTGTATAAAGGAAAAAACATGGTATGGTTCAGTACTATCTGTGGTTTCAGGGCAGCCACTGGGTTTCCTGGAATGTTATCCCCCGTGGATAAGGGCCAACTACTGTATTTGTAAAGACTAAAATCTCTTTTGCTCTCCCAGAATCTTTTAGACCTCCACTGTGGCATTAACATCAGTGGATGAACTCTGCACTAGCAGAGCTGACACAGAAAATGTTACAAAAATTTTAGTTGCGCACCCACCTTTAGACAAGTTCCAGCCTCCCCTAGAGCCAATGAGAAGAATGATACATTGGTTCTTAGAAATGATTAAAAGAGAGGCCTAATGATATCTCTACTAATGACTCTGAATTTTACTTATGCAGTGTTGGCTTCTTTCCATTTCAGAATCTTGGATGAATGTCTAAACCCTGGTAATGCCTCAGAGCAAATGTTACCTAATCTCGAACTGAAGTTTATAAGAATTCAATGGAATCCTATCCGGCAGAGTATGAATTATTTTTATCTTCTGTTTTCCTTGAGTAGTGTGTCCTTGAACACTTAATCTCTCCAAGCCTCAGCTTCCTCATCTGCTAAATGGGGAGATCAATGGTCGTTCACTTATTATGCAGGGCTAATGAGAGCAACAAATGATCCCTTTGGTCTCATACTGGGTGTCGACCGCTTAATGGAAACAAATTCTAATCATGTTCCCTCCCCACTTCCCCATGCTCAGCAGCCTTTGGGAGTTGCCAGTTGCCCAGAGCAACCACTTGAGCTTGGTCCTCCAGACTTTTCACGAGCTGGCTTCTACCCCCTGCCTCTCTAGGCTCCACAGCACAACCTTCCTTCTCACCACAGTCAAAGATGCCATTCCTGAGACCCTTTACCAACTTTCACTTTGCATTGCTCTGTCCAGTCAGCTTCCTCTCTCTGAAAACCCCTTGCCCTTTCCTCTGTCTGCCTGGTGAAGTCAAGTTCATAATTGAAAACCCTACTCTCAAATGTTCCCCTAGAGAAACTTTCCCTGCCCCTCCCTGGCCAAGCCCTGAGCTCTATGGAACTTTGTCCATACCACCAGCCACGACCAAAAGTGTTCTGGCCATACTCAAGGTTACCCCCTGGGATTAGCAGAATCACGATCCAGGTCTCTTGGCTCCCCTGCTCTCTTTCCACAGATGCTTCTGTGAAAAAAAATACAAAATTATTCTAGGAATTGTGGGAGACTCTGATGAATGCCCAAGACACTTATTCCATGTTTTACAGAGCTAATCTACCCAGTCATTCTAATAAAATTGTAGAAACGCAATTGACCAGATCCTATGACTCACCCACCGCTGGCTCTGGCTCCCTCAGATAAGGCAAAGAGAGCTGGGTACGGAGCTTATCCACATAATAAACCAGAACAAAAATGAACTCAGGGGCTATAATTCCATCAAGGGTCTCTGATAGTGACAGAAACCCCCAAAGCAGGTTTCTGTGGTCACAGGAAAGACCACCTCAGTGAAATCATTAGTCCCTGCCCTATTTGGCTTTGATTCTGACAGTGACAAGACTCACCAGATAAGGCCATTGGCTGCAGTAACAGATTGGGTTTGGGCAGCAGAGCTGTCCACAAATGAAGGATTCACTTTACGTCAATGAAAGCACATGAATCTCCGTTTAGTGGCGCCTTGAGTCCACAACCTCGAAATAGAATTGCATCTCCTCCAACCAGAAAACCTTCCTGTATGCAAAAATTGAAATACATCAGGATGCATATAAGTCACAGGGAGAGAGCTTTGGCTGTTACATCCAACTAGCCATAAATTCTCCTCAGGTATGGGATGCCAAGAGAATCTGTAGGCAAAGAGAAAGTGGGAACAAAGTGATGACTCTGCCTTAGAATAATAACATGGAGTCTTTTGCATAACATTGTACAACAATTATCTTGATAGATCCTCACAAAATCCATCAACGTAGGTGAGTAAGCAGCACAATTGTCCTCATTTCACACATAAGAAAAATGAGGCTCAAAGATTCTGAATGAATTTCCCAAAGTCACGCAGAGGAGAGGCTCAGGGCTAGAAACAGTCCCCAGTCTGACCCTTTTCCACTCCACTAAACAGCTTTCTACCCAGGGGCTTTCATGCACCATCAAATAGAGAAAATCAGAACCACTGAGCTTCTATAAAAGAAAATGGAAAGTACTACATTCCAAAGGAAACTGGTTGTTTCTGAAGCTATCAGGTGATAATATTTTGTATTATTAATAATAAATCCGGACTAGGTTTTCTTATCCAGACTTTTGGTCTTCACTCTCCATGGAATGTGTTTTACTAGGAAGAGAATAAAATGTATCTGGAAATGCATGGGATTTGGCATCAGACTTGGATCCAAACACCAGCTCTGCTATTGACTAGCTGTGTGACTGAGGACACGCTAATTGCTTTGAATCTGAATTTCCTTATCATGAAAATAGGGATGATAATAGATTCATCAGAGAAAAAGGGTAGGAAGTAAACAAAACAGCACGTGAAAAGTGCTCAACAGGGTGTACCTGGCACATAGTAAGTCCTCAAAAATGTCTGAATCTGGAGAAACAAACTCCTTCACCACATCACATCTGCTAATGATGAACAGAGCACTCACAAGCTCTTTTAAAGAGTGGCTTCAGGCAGTGCGGCCCCACCAGGGCACTGCTCTTTGCTCAGCATCTCACATTTTGTGAAGCAGGGGCACGTTCACGATTAGGGAATCAAATCATTGTCTTCAGATCTCTGTCATTGGGCGAGGAATTAAATCAGCCTTTTTATCCACCAGCAAAAGGGCAAGTCTTTCTTTTCTTTATTAATGGAGTTGCTGACTTATTAGTTCACATGGAACATGTCCTAAGCATCTGAAATAAACCCCAATACTGGGAAAGTGCTAGATGCCAGTTAAAATTTTGTGAGCACTGCTAAGTGCCAGTCTCTCTGTAAAGCACTTCCAGCCACATTGGCACATTTGAGCCTTGCAAGCATCCCTACAAGCAGATTCTCTCCATTTTACAAGTTAGGAAGTGGAGGCTCAGAGTCGCCCAAGGTCACACAGTACCTACAGTAGCTGAGCCAGGGTTCCACTTCTAATGTTCTTCCCCTTTCCTTTAGGACAAGGGGCTCACTGCCGTACGGCTGCCAAGTCTCCATCAAAGTCAGCATCCAACAAAAAGTACCAAGAGTGAGCAGGGACAGATGAGAGTGAGAGAGGCCCCCATCACTGACTCACGACCAGGGGGAATCCGTGTCAGACCTTCATGCCCTCTGCCTCTTTACTTGTGAAATGGAACAGTACCTCACTTGGTTTAGATTTAAGTCAGTCTCAAATTACTAAGTGGCCTGATTCATTTCAGAATTTCGCCTGTGTAGTATGTTTCCCAGAAAGCCATTTGGAAGACTAGCCTTTCTTTAGGTTTGCTTTTTATTATTTTACTAAGAGAAAAATCTTCGTTGTTTTCACATTCACCCAAAATTTATGAAGTGAATGCTATGTGCCCGGCATTCTAACTAGGTTCTGGGGATAGAGAAGCCAACCAGAGAGACTCCATCTCTGCCCTCACGGAGCTGAGAGTCTACCGGGAAAGACTGGACTACTAACCACCCAACTGTAAAAGTGATTATATAATCAAAATTCTGATGACTGTCCCACAGGAGTTTAGAATGCAATGAGTGCTATCAAGGGACATACCACAATCTCGGGGTCAAAGAGGGCTTCCTGAGAAAACGATGCTTCAAGGGAAAGCAGAATGATGAGTACAAGTTGGCCAACTGAATGAGGGTAGTGATACTCCAGGCAAAGGAAACAGCATTGCAAAGTCATAGAGCCAAGAAGGAGCAGCTCTTCTTTGAGGAACTGAAAGGAGACCAGAGTGACTAAAGCACAGAGACCCAAAATGGAAGGAAAGGATATGAAAACCGGGCCAACAGAGGGACGGCATTGCTTTCAAAAGCACTCATCGGTAATGGCTTTAGTCATTGTGAACATACATACTCGGCCCCACGCACATGCTCTTGAATATAGCTGATATTTACAGATGTTAGACCTAAACAAACGAAGGGTTCAAATGATGAACTTTTTTTCTCCCTCTGTTCCTCTTCCACCTTCTATTCTTCTTGATCATGATCCTACTTTCTAAGTGTGGTAGGAAACATAGAGACAACGAATTTCCTAAGAAACTGTAGGTGTTCAAAGGGTACAAAGTTCCAGTTATGAGATGAATAAGTTCTTAGGATGTAATATGCAGTGTGATGACTATAGTTAACAATACTGTGTTGCTTACTTGGAAGTTGGAAGAGAGTAGATCTTGAAAGTTCTCACCACGCACACCAAAAAAGGTAACGATTTGAGGTAATCTTATTGTAGTAATCACTTCACAATATACACACAGAGTGAGTCATCGCGTTGTGCACCTTAAACTTACACAATGTTATATGTCAATTGCATCTCGATAAAGCTGAAAAAGAAAACAAAATTCAAAAACAGTGAAAAAAATCTGTTTTGCACAGCCTCACGGATGTCTCTAAGGGAACACGGTATAACCTTGAGCAAAAGCAATACATTTCAGGGATTTTTTCCTTTCTTCTGCAAAACTGGAGCGTTCAAACATCTCCGAGCACTTACAGGATTAAAGGGGGTGATATACAGAAATCTACTGAGTGCAGTGACCGGCACAAATAGCTATGTACTGAAGCCCCCTTCTTTCCTACCCACGTGAGGTAGGAAACAGGAAAGGTGCGTTGGTTACGTGGGACTAACCGCTGTAACAAAGAAATTCTATGCACAATGGCTCAAACATGAGAGGAATTTACTTTCTGTTCACTCATGTCTAAAATGGGTGTTCTTGGCGGATGGCCAGATCTCTTCTGCACACAGTCCAGGGACCTTCATTCCCTCTCAAGTCTCCATCAGGTTCTTCTGCCTCAAGTTGGCAGAAAGGATAAAATGTGAAGGAGTACTGCCCACACATCATTCAGGCTTGACTATCAGGGCCCTGTTGCATGGCCACACCTAACCGTAGGAAATCAAGACCCGCAGGATACCTGGGGGAGGAGAGGGAACGGGCATAAGTGACTGGCCAGTCGTCTTGGCCACCCCACCAAGATGAGAGGGAGCTCTTTGTTACTAGCCTAAGTAAATTAGCGCACCTACAAGTAGGTACTACACACCTCCTTCCTGCAGCACTTCCTTGAAGGCTGGGGCAGCTGTGGCAATAGCAGTGAGTAGCGCCATTATGTTCCTCCCAACCTGGAGGCTCCTGAGAGCGTATTAGCAGCCTGGCTTCTCCCTCTCCTTATCTCCACAAGCACCCCGTCATCGGATTTGTTTGCTTTTCTCTCCTAAAATATGTGAAAATCCTTCCTTTTCCTGTGATTACCTCCACTGCCCTTTATCTTTACTCCCCTGATTCATGGCAACAGTTTCCTTACTTCATCTCTAGCCAGACTGGCTCCCGTCCATCTCATCGACTTCGGACTCCAGTCCACCCTCCTAGCCGGGGCCACCAAATGCAGTGGACACTGGCCTGCTTCAATCCTATTTGGCACATCGAAGTTTGCAGGATAACGTCCAAAGCCTCTAACCTGACAGCTGACAGGAAGCGGCCCTGCCTCCCATATAGCCTAATCCTTCTCTGAGTCCAGCCTTGTACCTACCTGTCCAGCACATTCTGTATGGTGTCCTGCGTACAGCCACCAGGCTGTTTCTCTCCTCCAAGGCCTCTTTGCTCCTGTTAACCTTCTACTGGTATGCATGTATTTAAAGTCCATCCCAGGCATCCCTAACTCCTGGAATCCCCCTGTGACCTTCACCTTGCTCCTCTGTGTTCTCAAGATACCCTTTGTATATATTTCTTGCTGAACTATCACTGTAGTGATAATGTTTATTGGTATTTCATCCACCCATCCCGCTATCCCTGAAACTCCAAGCAAGTCAACAATTTTGAGAGCCTTGAATGTCATTCTAAGGGCTTGGAAGTTAACCCTGGAATGTAAGAGGAATTGCTGAGGATTTTTGATAAAGGGAGCAATACAATATAATCAATATTTTAAGATAAATCTAGGGGGAGACCACAGGTAGATTATGGGAAGGACTAAATGGATGCAGGACTACTTGTATGGAAGGGAGAAGACCAATTCAACCAGATGTTATCTGTGTGACCTTGAGCACACCACCTCTCAGAGTCTTGTTTTATTTATGAACAAAGAGGAAATAATAAATCATGCCGAACCGTCTCACCAGGTCAATGTGAGGTCACTGCGGAATAATGTATACTAAAGTGCTTTATAAAGTCCAGTGGAATTATTAAGGCTAGTGGTTAAAATCCAAATAAATCCAAAGTGAGACATGCCTACCATGTCTTCAGTGTCGAATAGAGTCCCTTCTTGAAGTCAGATGCGTCCCCGGACTGCCCAGTATTCCCCTGTGCAATGCGAGGCTAAAATTATCCCTACTTGCCTGTCGCCCGTGAGCTGACTTCCAGTACCTGAAGGGTTGTCAGGCGAAAGAACGGGATTAACTCCATAGAGCTGTGTGACGGTTTCCAGGAGACAAATACTGACTCAACCTAAGGAAAACCTTTCTAACTGTCAGAGCCGCCCAAAGGCTGCCTGGGGCTGGGAGTGCAAGTGGGCCGTGAAACCCTTGAAATTAGAGATGATGAAAACAAAGCTGGGAGACCATGGAGGCAGAGTCCACACATCAGTGAGGTTTGGACTGGTCGGCTTCTAAATGTCCTTCCAATTCTAAAACCTCATTGTCTGCTGCCCCTGGGGACGCCTCTATAACTATGTGTGTTGCTCACATTGTCAGTTTATGACATGAGACAGTTGACTTAGAGTTTTCTCTCCTCCACTAGACTAGGGTCATCCAAGAGGCAAGGACTGAGTCTCCTCTAACTTGAGATTCTCAGTGCCCGCAGCAGCTTCCGGAGCACAGTAAACCCTCAGTAAGTGCTGGTGGAATGACTGGATGGATGAAGGAATTATGCTGGGGGTGTTGGGATGATGTCTTTAAGTTCCGGCTAAGATGAGTATTTCATAGTGAGGCTCGTGTGTGATGATGTTGGTCTAGATTGATACTTTCCAACTTGGAGTCTTTCAACTCCCAGAAGTCCTATTTTCAGTATTAAGAAAAAAGCTAATAAAAGTCTGGTGTTTGTCCATGTTACAGAGTGCCCCAAATTCGAAACCACCCAGTTTCTCTGCATTTAGCTGGGAATTTATCGACTTGGTGTGGTCACTCTTTATCTCCTATAGCAAACCATCACACCGGAACTTCAGACGTATCATCTCATTTAATCGTTTTGTGAAACCTGTATGTTAGGGCATGCTGTCTGTAGCTTATAGACAAGAAGATAGGGGCTCAGAAGGGTTTTGTGACTTGCTCAGTAATGGAGGTTTAGAGCGTCAGAGGCAGAATTTCGACCCAGTTCTGCCTGGCCTCTAAACTCACACTCTCCCCACGTAATACTCGGCTTCGTTTCAGAGAAGGAGGCTTCTCTGATGTGTGTGTCTTTCACTGAGATGCTTCAGATGGGGGTCAGTCTTGGCCATTAGCATTTCCTTCCCTTTGGTGAGAACAATGGGTGTTCTCATCTTCCCTTCTGACCACTCAAAACCCCCTGAGTTGAATGAGAAGGCAGACCCACCAAATTATACCTGACCTCATAGATTTCCCACCTCACAAACCCCCCAACACCACAACCCCCGCTTCCAGCTGAATCTCCTTCTTACCCTCAGATGTTATTACATAGAAGAACATGCAGAGGTCTCCCAGGCCCTCTATTCCGGACCTTATATTTTTCTCGTGTTGACAACTTAATACATGTCCACACTTCCTTTTATGGGGAAAGATAAGACTCTGATGGTAATCAGAGCACCAGGGTAGGAAATGCCACATTCCTCCGTGTAAATATTTGACTAAGCTTTCTCCAGGCCATGCATCATTATGCCGAGCCCCCAGAAAAACTTCAGGTCCACAGATCTGCAGGTGAGATACCTTGGCAATGAATTATGAGAGGGCTTGTTTAAAAACCACGGCCAGAGCAATGTATTTCTGGAAGGGGTAAGGAGGCCTGCTCTACGTGACCAAAAGCTGTTCTGAGAAAGCCAAGAATAGAGGCTGGGTCTCAGCTGGGCTGGAGTTCCTCCTTCAGTCAACTAATCCCTGAAAAGAGGGACCTGTTTGGATGGTTTTTAAAGAAAGAAATGACTGCAACTATGTTGCTAATGTCCATGTAAGTGAAAAACCGGAAGCAACCTGAAGGTCGATAAAAAATTACTTACATCCACCAATGCAGTAGGCAAACAATAATAAAAGTATTGATAATCATAGCTAACATGTATTGATTGCTGACAACATGCCATTATAGGTTCTTCTCATTTAATCCTCACAACATTCTCCTAAGGTCTCTTAAAGTGTTCATTATGCCATTTTACAACTGAGGCAGAGAGAGGTTGAGGAACTTGGCCAGGGTTGCACAGTAAGCAAGTGATGGAGCAGAAAACTACACAGACGTCGGAAATTCTATTATAAATGAATATTTGTTGACTTTAAAATATGCTCATGATATTAAAGGGAAAAATGCAGTTTCCCAAATTGTGTGATTCCATTTTTTTAATTATGAGAAATGGAGAACCATGGCTACTATTCAAACACAAACACACACACACACACACACCAGAAAATAAAAAGTGAGGAAACTGGAAATGTAGAGAAATTGGAACTGTTGGTGGGAATGTAAAATGGTGCAGCTGCTGTGAGAAACAGTATAGGGATTCCTCAGAAATATAAAAATGCAATTATAAATTTTTTGATCTTTACATCTGGAAACTATATATTGTTGCTGCAATAATTTCTTCTTATATTTGAGACCAGATGTGTTGGCCCTAAAGGATGAAAACATTGCCATCAACATGCTGTCCATCTTCATGGAGGCTCTGGACAATAATCTAGTTTTGACCTTATAAAGGTAGACATCACTCACACCCTAACTGTGCCCTGAAGAGCATATCTTGTGCACCTAGTCATCAGAGGCCAAACTCTTCTATTGCAGGCATTCAAAAAATGGCTTTCCCTATTTTTCCTCTTGTTGCCTGTGCTTTTGATGTCCCACTTTTTTTTCTAATGGCCAACCAATTCTAAAGTTCAGCTTTCATGAACATCATTGAAATAAACACTTCTGTGACAGGTTGTGGCTCATTGCAAAGCTGTTGTGAACAATTCCACTTTTGGGTATATACCCAAGAGAATTGAAAGCAGGATCTCAAAGAGATATTTGTATATCTCATAGCAGCACTGTTCACAATAGCTCAAAGGTAGAAGCAGCCCTAGTGTCCATCCGTGGATGAAGTGGTCTATACCTGCACTAGAATATTACTCAGCCTTAAGAAAGAAGACATCCTGATACAACGTGGATGAACCTTGAGGATATTATGCTAAGTGAAATAAGCCAGTCACAAAAAGACAAATGCTTTATGATTCCACTTATACGAGGCATCGAAAATAGTCAAATACACAGAAACAGAAAGTAGAATGGTAGTTGCCAGAGCCTGGGAGGAGGGGGCATAGAGAGTTATTGTATAATGGGTTCAGAGTTTCAGTTTTGCAAGATGAAAAGAGTTCTGGAGATTAGTTACAGAACAATGTGAATACACTTAACACTAACGAACTATACAGCTAAAAATGTACCTGTAGTTAAGGTTCTTGAAAAATACCCCCATAACGAGAGAAAAGCAGTGAGGGAGAGTGGAAGCTGGAATACAAGGAAAGGAATCAGTTGTCTGCAGAGGAACAGCGTTCACCATGGCTTCTGCAGGTACCAAACAGGCAGGCTTTGTGCACTCCTCAAATTAGGCCCATATGCTCAGGTGCTCAGCCTTTGTGAGTGAGGGGCTTACAAGGGGCCTGAATAACCGGAAACAGGGGGTCTTCCTCCATTAACGTGCGTGGATGGCAGGAGTAGGGAGTCAGAACCGTAATTCTGAGCAGAAAAATACATTGCCTGAGTGAGCGTCTACAAAGAAGGTTGAAGGTCTTAGAATCCAACTGGAGGCGGAAAAAGTTTGCCTGCCCCTGCTTTAGGGTGTATGTGGTATTTTATCTGAGGCTGATTGACGCCTGTCATTTTCCTCCCCAGATCTCCAAGATGAAGTGGTGTAAAATGGCAAGAACAGCTGAAAGAAGGAGGACCTCATATTCTAAAGCAGACTAGGGATCATCTTTCACCAAATTCCTTCCACCTTTCTTTATGCTAGTGAGTGGTGTCAAGTTCTGCAAAACCAGAGTAATGTGGTTGTCAAGTGGCAGGCGGTTGGGAAACTTATTGGTTTTCCACTGGTAGATAAATTTGTTGTATCCTAAACACAGAAAAAACCAACATTCTAAGAGGCCAATCACGAAGAGTCACAGTGTATCTGAGTGGTTAACCCTGTGATACTGAAATGACTCACCGGGGTCTGTGAACTTACTACTATTGATTTCACGGGTTTAGGTCCCCATTCCATATTCATGGTACTCTGTTAATTCTACAAATACTGCTGAAAACTTCCATGCCAGCGTTAGCTGCGGAGGCTCTTGATTTGCCCTCACATTTTTAAAAATATTTTTTTGGTCACACCATGGGGCTTGCGGGATCTTAGTTTCCTGACCAGGGATGAACCTGTGCCCCCTGCGGTGGAAGCGCAGTCTTAACCACTGGACCGCCAGGGAAGTCCCACCCTCACATTTTTTTTTTTAACAAATTAAAATTTTTTTATTTGGTTAACATGAAGAGAGGGAAACATCTGAATGTCTTTTCTATCATGAATATATATATATTTTTTAACTTTTTATTTTATATTGGAGTATAGTTGATGAACAATATTGTGTTAGTTTCAGGTGTACAACAAAGTGATTCAGTTATACATATACATGTATCTATTCTTTGACAAGTTCTTTGCCCAATTAGGTTTTTTGGGGTTTTTTAAGAGCCTTTGGCTTGTCTCGGCAGCTGAAGATGCTGTGAACGTTTCTGCGTTACTCCACAGTCCGTGGACTCAACCTCCGAGCTGTTGATTTGTGTCAAAGGTGCTAAAGAACTGCCAAGAAGAGAGTGCTTAGCTCGGTCTGGTGTTTCTAAGCTTGAAATGGAAGATGGGAGGCTTTCTGGGTATTTCAAGAAGAAAGCGACTTAGTACAGGGAATTAAAAGTTTGAACAGTTGTGGTACGGGTTAGAGTCATGTCAGTAGGGAAATCTTCAAGGGCTGGAATCCAGGAAGCTGCTACCCCCGCAATCCAGGCAGTAGTGCTGAAGTGGTGAATTCTCAAGAAAATGACTGGGAGGAAGCCATTGGCAACATCCCGCACGTACTGACACCTACTCTTTGACAGCTGCTGCAGCAGATAAGAACTTCTCCTTCTCGGCCTTCAAAACACCATCCCAGCACCTCTCCTTAGCAGAATCTAACCCTAACCCCTGCCGGCAAAATTCTAGGGAATGTGCTTCCAGGCTAGCTTCTCCCATGCAGAGGAGAATGTAGAAGGAATCAGGGAACTAGGTGGGGTTGATATTAAATAACCCAGCTTTGGGGGAGATTCAGGAAGACTTCCTAGAGAATACAGTACCAGAGACCAGGTTTTGAAAGACCAAGGTTGGCCAAGGCCTGGGCTTGGTTAATGATTCATCAAAGGAGTTTCCCTTTCTAGGCTGCAAGAGCCTGAATTAGGGAAGTACCATCTTCCCAAGAAGCCCTCGTCTTTTGCAACCAAAAGAATAGGTAGCTATAAATAGCCTGAGTTTCTCACCATTCTGTGTTCAAAATGGATAACTGCAAACAACTTCCTTCTAGAGGAAAAGATTTAGGAATGATAATTAATGCATCAAACAGCAATACCTTCCTCATTGGAAATGTAAGTGGGGGAGGATTTCTCTCAGAACATGTTTCATAGGCAGTTTGGAGTTGTGTCAAGAGAAAGAAACTGTCAACTACGGTGGCCGTCAGTGCAAGGCACAGAGTGAGATCCTAGCCTCTCCACCTTGACCTTGTCCTCCATCTCCCTGGTAGCCCCCTCCTAACCCTCCCAGAGACACATCAGAACTCTCCAGATCACCAGCCCACTGACTGCCCATCTTTCCCTCAAAGTTTAGATTGACAGAAATGTTGAAGTGCTGGGAAGGTAAAGGTATGCATCAATTAAACACCTACACTTTCCCTTGCTACATTAGATGCGTTATGTACCTAATGTGTTGAAATCCTCTAAGGGACCTCTGAGAGAAACCTATTGCCCCCGCTTTCCAGATGAGGAAGCAAAGATCAAGAAAGGTAAAAATAATATTTCTGAGGTCACACAGCCACTGCTCTCCTCCAGAGAAAAGAGTGAGACCCTCATTCTTCTACTATAAGTGAATCCTGAGCTCCATGGAGTGTCCCTGGGTCACACGGAGGTTGAAACATCCTTACAGCTTTGCAAGACTATGGAAAAGCTTGAGCTCATCCCTTGTCCTTCCCCTCCTTCCCCCTTCATCCCAGGAAAACGTGGGACAGCCAGATCTCAACATTGTCAGTGACATTAGCCACAGTAGGGTTCCGCTTCCACCCTAAGCTCTCTCTGTATCATTTTCCCAAAGACATGAAAAAAAAGAGAGGGCTCCTTTGAGACTAGAGCCCATGTAGATATTCAAAATTTCAGGTCACATTCGTCTCAGGGAATTTAATTTTTTGTTAGCTTCTTTATCTTCTACCGTTTCTTTATGAATCAAGTAAATACTTATCTGAGTTAGGAAAAATAGAAGATACACGTACACCTAAAGAAAACTAAAATCTATAAACACATTACAAGGATGAAATCACAGGTCCTCTGTAAGACAATAAGTTCAGCACTTTACTTTTCTTTTCCACACACCATCTCATGTACTTCCCAGTCTTTTTTAATAATTCTTTGAAGTTTTGGGATCCAGCTCATAGTTATGACACTATTATTTTATATATTATAAGCATTCTGCATCCTGAATGAACTTCAGGCTTTAATTCCTTTTTATAACCATAATGGTGACATTGAAGTTTATCTCTTCTTTAATTGTTATCACTGCTCACTGTGAGTCCTTCTATATGGTGACCATCTAATTCTGAGCTCTTGTGTTTCATTACTCAGTTTGCAAATGTGTCTTAAAGAAGTTTTTCAAGGAGGGACTGCAGATAATATATTTTGTCTCCTTTGCACATCCAGTGATATCATCCCATTCACTGCACACGTGAATGTTCACTGGAACATATATGGAACATTCCTGGATCACATCCTTTGCTTCTTGAAACTCTATAGATGCTACCAAATTATCTTCTGTCATTTAGTGTGCTGGAAAGAAGACGAAGGCTAGGTTAATTTTTATTAATGTGAAACAACCCCATTGTTTCACCTCTGCATATTTACGGGATTTTGTATTTATCTCGGGAGGCTAATCCTCTCACGCCAGGCTCCATAGATTTGAGGCTCTTATTTTGGGGTTTTCTTGAATCAGGGCTACTTGTTCCTGCCTCCCATGAGCCTTCTGCGCCTTTAGCTCAGCAATGCTAACTGGTGTCACACAGCTCTACATTTTCTGGCCAACATTTCTGAAATCTCACTTATTGTTACTCTCGTCCTTTCAACCCTTTGTCTCCTTTTCCCTAAATTCTGAGGGACTTTCTCAGATATGTCCTCCACACCCGTGGTAAACCTTCACACAGCAGGAAATGGCGATACTGCCCATTGAGCACATATATTTTTCTTGCTGTCTCCCATCATGATTCCTCCATCTAATTGCTTTGCCTTTTTCCCCTCTAGATCTTTCCTCCAGACATTCTGCTTCCATTTCAGAGAGACCTTCATGCAGTATGTGGGAGTACCATACAGTTTTCTGAAATGACCATCTGGATTCTGTGATAAATTGTTCTCAGTATTTCTCTACCTTATTCCTCCCGCCCACCTTTTTGGGGGGCAAGATTTTTCATTGTCCCCTTCTTTGTATTGATAATGATATTGTTTGTTTTACTCATCCTTGGACAGGACAAGGTTGGTTTGTCAGTGTTTGTTAAAGCCAGGAAGAGTGATTTGCTCCATGCATGCCCTAAGGGTCAAATTCTCTTCTCCAGTTCGCAATTTCTGCTCACAGATTTTAGTGCGCTCCTTGCTTAACAGCTGGTTCTCCCCTGGGATGCCGTGCATTGAATATGCTTCCCTCTTGCTCAGATCTCAGCCCAGCCTCTGCTTCTCAGAGACAATGCAGGATGGGACCAGCCCAGCTCCTGCCAGGTAGAAGCCACCAGAGACTTCATGCCTTGTCAGCTACTTCACAGCTTCCGCAGGGTCACTTTCCTCCCCACACTGCTTCAGTCTCTCCCTATTTATTTTCTGTTCAGGCTTTCCTGTGATTCCCAGCATCTGGCTGGACTGGGAGAAATGGGAGAAGAGGGGGAGATAATACTATTTTCAAGGACAACTCCTGAGAAGGGGAATTTTCTCATGAAGGAAAGCAAGAGCATGCCATATGCTGGAGTCGAGGTAGCTGATCCTCAGTCCAGATCCATCTACCCCATGATGACCGTGAACCATTCTAGCTTCTGTCATCAGGCTGTACATTCAGTCTTAGCGTTCCATCTCATCTACGGTTTTCACAAGAAGAGCCGAACGGCTTAGCTTCCGGACCCACCAGACAGCTATCATTTGGAACCGGAAGTCAGCAGGTAGTTTACTTCAATCTTTTTCCATTTCCAAGCAGCTATTCATTCAAAGGGTCAAAAATATGTATAAGCCCAAAACTGAAGTCCGTGGGGGCCTGTCCTTGTCTCCTCTACACAGTCTGGGTGAAAACTTGGCAGAGCAAGAGAAAAAAGGTGACAAAATTTTAGTTCAGTTTGGATTCGTTTATTTTATTTTGTAAATTTTCTTCACAGAATCTTTCAAACTGCAAGTTTAGTTTTCACTCAACATCTCAGCCTCTGTAGGCTGTCCCAGTGGAGGGCTCTCCACTACTCTGCTGAGTGCCCCAGGCTGGGTCGGTGAAGTCCCTTTTCTCATAGCCAGTCATACAACCTCCAGAAGCGCTTTCTCACTTAGAGGCCCGCATGCTTCTTCCTGGGCAAGGTGGCTGAACTGGAGCCCCAGAGCCAGGGTCTGTTCTTAGAGAAGGGGGATGGAATTCCCAGTTACCTGCTGTACACAAAAGCACCTTTAGGAAAGATCCCATTGAAATCCTGACATCCGAGCCAAGCTTTGAGGAATCTAAGGTGAAGCCATGAGGCTCTCTGGGAAAGAGGGTTCTAGGCAGGGAGAACCACTGCTGGGAGCTTCTTAAGGAAGATGTGGGCCTGGCACACTTGAAGCTCAGCAAGGAAGCCAGTGTGGCTTAAGCCCAGGGAGCCAAGGGTTGGGATGGGGGTACCGGGGGCATCACGCTGACGGCCCAGTAAAAACTGGAGGACTATGGCTTTGAGTGAGTGAGACGGGAGCCTTGGGAGGATTTTGGGCAGGGGCGTAACACGATATGACAAATAACACTAAACAAGAGTTATCACACTTGCAATGAAAATAAAATACTGGTGAGGCACAGAGGACTCAACAGAAACAGGAAGAGCCACTGGGGACCAGCTTTTTCTGTGGCTTCATGCTGAGATGGTGGGATGAACAGGAGACACACCTAAATGGCCGGTGGAAGGCCCCAGAACAGGATACTTTGTGGGACCCTAGAAGAAAACCCATGTCAGGTCAACCAGAAGCTTCAGCCAAGCTCTCAGCCCATGCCCTGCATCCTCTGATTCCAGAAGAGTGTTCAGAAAGAAACATTCAGCCTGATCAATTTAACTAAAAGTAACAAGGCAAGACCACCTGATCAAAGACAAAGCCAAAAAGGAATAATAGTATCTTTCCACATTGGATCAGAGCAAAGAGAAGATCTGGGCAGAGCTCTCCATGTTAAGCGTGAGAAAAAAGGGAAGAAAATGGCATTTCAACTATGCAAGCATTCTAGAACACAAAAGGGAAAGGAAAGACAATCTGCAAAAGAACAATAAAAAACTCAGTATGGAGTCATTTATACAAGACTCAAAAACAAGATGATGAAGCAATATGCTGGGTTGAAAAGGCAGATTACCAGGTTAAGGAAACAATTGCAGGTCAAAGCAGCATCCTTATGGATCAAACAAATAAATGTAAACCGTGGAGAACAGACTAGGCACAACTAAAAATTCAAACAATGACAAAAAGAAAAGGCTTTAGCACCTCACAGTGAATGCAAAGGAAAAAGATAAATGAACAAATCAGTTACAGATGATGATAAATAGACTTCAAAGTTGGCCCACATAAAGAATCATTTATATTTTTTAAGGAGAGCAACTAACAAATGGGAGAGTGTTTCAGAGATGTCATTTCATATATATTTGTGATACTAGAAAAATACTAAATCTGCAAATCATAAGAAATTAATATACTAGAAAAAAACAGTACAATTTACAAGGAGGCACTGAACTTATCCTGATCAACATTATCTACAGAGGAAGACTTTATCCAGACAGATAAAAAGGGAGTGAGGTGGGATCCAGCTGGCCTCAGACTTCACCACAGCAACATTCTTCGAGAAGAAATCAGATTTATGTCCCAAAGCCCTGACTAAAGGCAAATGTAACTCAAGAATATTAAAACTGAAGACATTCTGAAACAGGAAAGAACTCAGAAACTATATGAGCCCTCTTGCAAAATATACTGGAAGACTAATCCAATCGCAAGATGAATTTATTAAAACACACACCTCTAGAGTGAAGAAGTTATAGTTCAAAGAACTAGTTATGGGGATCACATTCATTTAAATAAGGTTAAACAACAGCACAACAGCAAAATTTTTGATTGGTGAACACAATGTGTTATCAATCATTTTAACTTTAAAATTGTAAAAGTAACAAAACTCAGGACTAAAGAAAGGAGGTGGGAGAAAGTCAGAGGATGAATCACTTATCTTTTTCTATTTTATTGAAGTATAATTGATGTACAATATTATAGAAGTTACAAGTGTATAATACAGTGATTCATAATGTTTAAAGGTTATACTCCATTTATAGTTACTAGAAAATATTAGCTATATTCCCTGTGTCGTACAACATATCCTTGAAGCTTCTTTTATACATAATAGTTTGTACCTTTTAATTCATTACCCCTCTATTACCCCACCCCTTTCCCTCTCCCCACTGGTAACCACTAGTTTGTTCTCAATGTCTGTGAGTCTGCTTCTTTTTTGTTATATTCACTAGTTTGTTGTATTTTTTAGATTCCACATAAGTGATATTATACAGTATTTGTCTTTCTCTGTCTGACTTTTCACTTAGCATAATGCCCTCCAAGTCCATCCATGTGGCTGCAAATGGCAAAATTTCATTCTTTTTTATTGCTGAGTAGTATTCCAGTGTGTGTGTGTGTGTGTGTGTGTGTGTGTGTGTGTGTGTGTGTGAATGTATATCTCACATCTTCTTTATCCATTCATCTGTTATGGACACTTGGGTTGCTTCCATTTCTTGGCAATTGTAAATAGTGCTGCTATGAACATTGGGGTACACGCATCTTTTTGAATTAGCATTTTTGGGCTTTTTCAGATATATACTCAGGAGTGGAATTGCCAGGGAGAAAATATTTGCAAGTAATATGACTGATAAGGGGTTATTGTCCAAAATACATAAACAGCTCGTACAACTCAACATAAAAAAACACAAACAACCCGATTAAAAAATGGGCAGAAGACTTGAATAGACATTTTTCCAAAGAGGGAATGCAGATGGCCAAGAGGCACATGAAGAAATGCTCAACATCAATAATCATCCGGCAAATGCAAACAGAAACCACAATAAAATGTCACCTCACACCTGTCAAATGGCTATCATCAAAATGAACACACATAGCAAATGTTGGTGAGAATGTGGAGAAAAGGAAACACTCGTACACTGTCAGTGGGAGTGTAAGTTAGTGCAGCCACTGTGGAAAACAGTGTGGAGGTCTCTCAAAAAACACTTTATCTTTTACAGTAGGAGGTTATTTTTAATTAGTATTGCCTGAAAAATTGGAAGATGTATATTAAAAGAGAAAAATGAAACATTTGATCTCATCAAGTTTTTACTTAACCCTACTTAGAGAGATATTTGAGGAAATACTATCACTGGCAATGGAGGAAAAAAGAAACATGATCTAAATTTCAGCAGTTTCTTCAGTTTCACTTCAGTTCATTTTTCTTTAGTTACAATCAAGTGTAATTACACAACGTTTTTATTTTAAAAAGCATTATGATCTCTAACTAGTTAGCTAGCTTTTTATCTACCTAACTAGCCTTCCGTTCTTCCAACCCATCCATATATGCACAGGGATGTTTGGAATGATGTCCACCAGAGTTAATGTTGGTTATTTCTTGCTGGTGGAATTCTGAAGTGATTTGCTGATTTCTTCTTCATACTTAAAAAAAATATTCTTTAAAATTATTTCATTATGAACATTTATCATTTAATAAGAAATAAAGTTGTGATATTTTAAAATACATATGTTGGGAATTCCCTGGCAGTCCAGTGGTTACGACTCTGTGCTTCCACTTCAGGGGCACGGGACTAAGGTCCTGCATGCTGCACAGTGTGGCCAAAAAATATTATAATAATAAAATAAACTAAATATGTTTACTTAAGTCTTATATAGTAATAAATCAATATTTGATGGTGTTCTGAAATCAGAATTATTACTCAAGAGTAATTGATGTATTGTGGGTTTGCTATATATGCTGAGCACACTGTAAACGGGCCTCATATAGACAATGCTATCTTTTTTAAACCTCACAACTTCATGAGCATGTCCCCATTTTAAAGATGAGGAAACTAAATCTCATATATGTTAAGTGATGACATCACTCACTTCCAATCAGCTGAAAAGGAGCTCAAATCCATGTTCTTAATTCCAAGTCCACTCATTCCTTTATCAATTTTGTACAGAGGCCCCACTCTGTCCCACATATTATATACGCTCCACTATGGCACAATCCCTAGACTTCTTCCCGAGGACAAAGTTAAGCTTTTCCTCTTTAGACAGTTAAAGAAAAGTGCATAAGAAAGATTTTACAAAAGAAAGATTCAGAGACCCTGATTCCTAAACCATCCTGAAATGGTACCCTCTATTAGCTTGCCTTTTATCTTCTCTTCTCTTTTATATTCTCTTTGGAGATGATATCGTGACTGATTTTACATATACCTTGCAGATTTATTTTATTTAAAATATAAAATACACTGAAATTGGGACCAGGGTGCTTGTGTATGATTCTTTCAGGTGCACGTGGATACCTTGCGTACTTTCTGTATGTGGCTATATTTCACAATTTAAAAAAAAAAAAAGAATTTTACAGCCTGTTAGCAAGGTTTATCAGCTTGTTTCACTCAATAAATTAAATATTGACCTGTGATAAATAGTAAAACATAGATGATCAACCATATTTAGATAAATGTCTATAGGACAGTGTATTATTTACCTATTGCAATATATACAAAATACCCCCCAAATTACCACTTTAAGCCAGCAAACATTTGTTTATCCCACAGCCGCTGGGTCAGGGCACCAAGCGCAGCTGAGCTGGCTGCCTCTGCTCGCTCTTTCTCACACACAAAAGCCAGAATTCGTGTGTTGATGGGGCAGCCATCATCAAGCTCGACGGGAGAGGAGTTGCTTCAAAACTCACCCATCTGGCTATTGGCAGGCCTCAGGCCTTTGCTGGCTGTGGATCAGAGTCACCAGTTACTCAACCACAGGGATTTCTCGATAGGTCTGCTCACAGTACGCAGTTTGCTTCTCCCCAAATGAGCGATCTCAGAGAGAAGAAGAAAAGGAGACTTAATATGAAAGCTGCAGTCTTTTTATAACCTCATCTCAGAAGTTATGTTCAATTGCTTCTGCTTTATTCTGTTCATTAGAAGTGAGTTACTAGATCTAGCCCTCACTCAACAGGAGGGGAGTACACAAGGGAGTGAATGGCTGGAGGTGGGGGTCAAGCTAGAGGCTGTTTACCATAGGCAGAGACAAAAAAGCCATGTACAAAAATGGTAGCAGTAGCTGCCTCTAGTAGTGGATCGGAACTATGGGTGCTCTTAATACTATTTTTATTGTTCGCCTTCTTTTCTAAATTATCAATGGTGCAGAGGTAGACATGGTTGAAAGCATGGGCTCTGTATTTAAATTCTGCTTCTGTCATTCACCACCTGGATAAGACAGAGCCTTACTAAGACTCAGTTTCCCCCGTGCCTACTTCTCATGTTCTTGTGCAGATCGACGTAATCTGTCTGAAAAGCACTCACAAGTAGCACATTTTAAAAGCTCATTAAATGTGGGCATTTACCACTGATGAGTATATAATTTTTGAAATATGAAGAAGAAGGTGGGTAAAAGTTATAATAATACAAAAAATTATTATCCCATTTATGCTTTCACTTATTTTCATTAGCAGGGGAGGGACACGAACACATAAAACACAGGAAAAGTGAGAGCAGATAGTATAAGCAAATGCTAAATTATGTAGATCAAACCACAAGTGAAGTCATTAAAAATAAAGGGAAAATGGAAGATGGAGCAATTGTGGAGAGGAATGCATTTCAGAAAAGGCAGGGCAGGCTGTGGAGAGGCTGATGGGCAGGATTAGAGGATCTGAAATTCTGGTCAGTTCCTCATTTACTGAGTGCCTCCTCCATGCCAGCCACTGAAGAGGCAGCACCGAATAAGGCAGAATGTCTTCAGAAAACTCACAGTCTAGAAGGCAAGGACATCACTAAGAGATCCTTTCAAAGTATTTGGTGACTTCAGAAAGAGAAATAAGCATTTAATCAACAGCTATTTATTGAGCAACTACTATGTGCAGGCATTATAGGAGATACCAAAACCCACTGTCCCCAAAGAGCTCATTGCATAGTTCAGGAGATGGACAATTAAACAGGCAATCTCAAGGCAACGTAACACATGCTGAAATGAGAAGAGCATCCTTTTTTAAAGAGATTACATGACATGGAAGAGCAGAGGAGTGGTTCAGGGAGTCAAGGAAGGTCACATATAAGCTGAGACCATGTTAGCCAAGCCAAGCATTTAAAGAGAGGGTTCTAATTGAAGGAACATCCTAAGCGCAGGGTTCTGAGGAAGCGCAGAGAAAGATGACATAACTGGGAGACAAAAGGCTGGCAGGCTTAGGCAGGTTAATCAAGGCCAGATCATGGAGTATTCAGAACTGCAGACAACAGAAAATAGAGTGCACGCTTAAAATTTGCAGAGGGCAATGACATCGTGGAGGCTCTATTTAAGGAGGAAACTGTGTTTCCCTCAGAGGAAGTGTGGATAAGTGGTGAGCTCAGAGTCTGGAGAGGAGGTGACCTTTGACCTCAGAGGTTCATTTCACCTGGAGTGTTCCTCTCAGGATGACTCCCTTAAATTCCAATGACATCTGATCTGGAAGTCCATTGTAACTCCGTCTAAGCTCTGCAGAACCATATGATGCTTGAAGAAACAAGTAGTCTCACGCGTCGCAGGCAGTGCCGGAAAGAATGACAGAGAAGAGAGAGCTTTCAAAACAAATAAAAACACACCAGGACTCAGCTGGGGTCTTCGTGGAAGGCATATTCAATGGGGGACACGCCTGCAAAAGCAGAATAGAGCCAGAAACAGGATGGGAGAAGTTCTTAGTTCCCACCATAGTGGGACAGCCATCTGATTTTACTGTTCTGGAGCAGGGTGACATCGGGCTAATCCCCTAATCTTTTTTTTTTTTTAATTTATTTATTCATTTATTTATTTTTGGCTGTGTTGGGTCTTCGTTTCTGCGCGAGGGCTCTCTCTAGTTGCGGCAAGCGGGGGCTACTCTTCATCGCGGTGCGCGGGCCTCTCACTGTCGCGGCCTCTCTTGCTGCGGAGCACAGGCTCCAGATGCACAGAGCTCAGTATTTGTGGCTCACGGGCCCAGTTGCTCCGTGGCACGTGGGATCTTCCCAGACCAGGGCTCGAACCCGTGTCCCCTGCATTGGCAGGCAGACTCTCAACCACTGCGCCACCAGGGAAGCCCTCCCCTAATCTTTTTGACCCAAGTTTCATGTCTGTAAAAGATAATAACCTCTATTTCAAAGGACTGCTGGAGGGATAAAATGAGATTATCTCTATGAAAGAACGAAGAACAATCCAACGGTAAGGTAATTTTACTATTATTTTTAGGTAGGGAAGAAAGTATAATTCTTAATGCTAGAACTCTGGAGTTTAAGCCTGGGTTCAAATCCCAGTCTTGCAGTTACTAACTGTGTGATCTTAGGCAAGTTCCTTAACTTCTCTGGGTCTCCAGTTGCTTGCTCATAAAATGGAGAAAATAATAGTAGCCACTTCCTAGGTGTTTTAAGAGACATAAATAATTAATTCATGTAAAATGCCGAAACAATGTAGATGTATAATGAACTCTCAATAAATATCAGCTAGTAATAGTAGTTGTTGTTATTGTTGCTATAATAGTAGCATCAGTTGTAACTGTGTTAGTAGCAGTAGTATTTTTGGATTCTATGACCCTGATTTTTATGTTACAGATGGGAATAGAAAAATAACATATTAATGCAAATGAGATTTAATTAGCACCTCAACGTAAGTTCATGTATTTTGTGTTTTTCAAATCTAATAGCAAGGCTGCAGCATTATTTCCAGATTAAATTTGAGGAAATAGACTTGAAGAAGTTACATGAATTTCTTATGATCACACACCCAGAAAAGGCTATGCAAGGAGTTGGCCTCAAGTTTCCTGATGCTAAATTCAGTGTTCCTTCTGACAAGATGAGCTGTCTCTCTTTGCTAGGTATTGCATGCTTTAAAAATAATAATTTTCAGGCATTTCAGCAGGAATTTCCTTTAGGTTGAGCTAAAATTAAACTGTGTGGTATTAGCAAGTATTGTTGTTCTTTCTACAAAGCTTTTGTCCTTTTTGGTATTGTCTTCTAGCTTTCTCCTCTAAGAAATTTTCAATTAGCCATTAGCTTATGTCACAAACATTTGTTCTTAAATGCACACATTCATTCTTGTAAGTGATTAAGGATGATGGGTATACAAATATATAAGTACATAAATGACAAGCCAACCATGTACATATGGTAATTTAACTTTGAGATGACTACCATGTTTATGCACTTCTATCAGGCTGCCTACTTTTGATGAATGTGCAATTTCTTTCCCACAATTTTATCACTGCCAGTATTTAAGTAAATATTCTAAGCGCAGGACTAGAGAAAACCGTCTATGCCATCCAGATAATTTGCAGCTGGGAAAAATAAACAATAGGGTTCTGTTTAGATTCTAAGTCTGGTAAGTTGTTGCTCCCCACAGGTGTCCAGTGATTTGGAATGTGCCACCACTCTGTGACCACCCTGAACGCACCTGATCTCATCTGGAATGTGCCACTGAGTGAAAGAGCACCGATCCCAGATGGGAGTATAAGACTTAGGATGAAGTTCAATCATTTGACTGAAAATTCCCAAGAATATTTCAGACATTATCACAGATTACGGAATTTTAGAGTTACTTAAGTAGACAGAGAGGGTACAAAATCTAGCTAAGTGAGATTAACCCTGGATAAAAGAAGAGGAAGCACACTCCAGAAAGCAGGAACTGGATGAAAAAAATAGGATGGTTCTGTACAGGAACCCATAGGAAGTTTGGTGTTGCTGAAGACAAAATGGCAGAGATGAGGCAGAGGTGGGCAAATGTCAGGTGGTAGAGGGTCCTGAATGCTACACAAAGGGGTGTGAACTTTACCCTGAGGCCATGGAAGGTTTTAGGGAAGAAGTGGCGCAGCCCATGTGCATTTCAGGTCAATCACACCAGTGGAAATATGAAGAGGATTTGGCAGGATGGTGTCATGTCAACAGCAGGCTGGAACTCCCAGCATTCCTTGCTCTTCACTCACAGCTGAATATGTTCTGAAGCTTTCTGAGCACCACTCTCCTCCCTCCACAGCAAGGAGGCTTAGAGAGTGATTCTGGGAAGTCAGGAACATTCTGGCTTGTCAAAGTCAAAACTGAAAAACCATTCCTGACCAAGAGCAAAGTTGAAATGTTATTAGGCTTCCTAGAGGACAGTGCTGAGGGATGGGAGCCCTTCAGATATAGTGTGCAACCAGAATTGAGACTCTGGGTGGCCATTCACTTTCCTAGTGCTTTGTTGCATCCTTCAGGGTGTTGGCTGGAGCTGAGTGACTGCACAATCGTGGGTTTTGCAAACCTGAGCTCCTAAATTTCTTTCCTCAAGCTGCCTCTTCCCTGTACCTCATGCTGCAACTTCACCCTTCTATGAACCTCTGACATCTCAGGGTTTGAAGTAAAACTGAAAGTTCCAAAAGGACCACAAGAGACCTTTCCTCCCCAAACTTCTCCTGCCCAAGTATACCCTTTTCTTTTTACTGCATGTCTGTTTCACAGATGTTGGGTTTACTCTGAGTCTGAACTTTGTAGTGAAAGGATGTGATGCTTGGAGTCCAGGCACTTGGGTTTGATTCTGGTTCTGCAGCTTTCTGACCACCTGAACTGCCAATCCATTTAACACATTGAGTCCCAACTTTTCCATCTGCAAAATAGGAAATTAACTAGATGATGCCTGAGGGAGCTTTAAGCTCTCTAATATTCTGTGATTGTAAGAACATCCTGTTACCCATCATTGTCCTAGATGCTGAGGAAAAATAAAGTGAAACAAGCCCCAAGCCCACCATCACCTTCATAATATAGTCATGACACCGATAATAGGCAGATATGCAAATGATGTTGTAGGCAAATGCTTACGACATGGAAAATTCTTCAGCTCTATTGTCAAGTGAGAGAAAAGGCGACAAGGAAGCACAGTGTGATCTCATTTTTGTAAAATAAGTAAATACATAGAAAAAAATACCCAAAAGGTGATCTCACAGTCGTCTCTGGTCATGAAATTTTCTGTGTTTTTGTTCTTGTTTATTTTTATTTTATGATTTTTTTACAAAGAAGGTACATTATTTTTGCAATAATAAAATAAATCTTATAAAATAATAGGAGTATCCTCTGGAGGATCATGGATCTATTGACCATTCTTATGAGGAATTAATGAAGACTTTCCAGATGGCCTGACATTTATTCTAGAACGTGATGGTCAAATAAGAGTAATTCATTTCTCAGCAACCCCTCCATCCATCCCTTTCTTTTCTCCTGAGTACGTGATATGGTTTCTCATGAATAAGCATTGACCTCCGCCTCTAAAGTATACACTACTTGAAAGCAAAAGACAATTCTCCTGGTTCTCCAGTATCCTCTCTGAATAAATACCAAGCATTTGTCCCACAGAATATACAGAGTAAATAAACTTGCACTTACGATGCGGATTTTGTTGAAGGCAGAGATGTTGATTTATACTCTGCTCATGCTTGTGCAAAAATCCTCCATCTCTGGTTTCTCAGTGGCTGGTGCACCAGTTTCCCGAATCTAAGGTCATGAGTTTACTTCCTGCATCACTTAGCTTCACTGTCTTCTTCTGTGGCTTGGACCAAAATCCCAACAACATGTGGCAGTCACTGCACTGGGAAAGCTGAGTAGAGACAGAAAAATAAACCAGCAAAGTACAAGGGACCTAAGATGTGAATGGATGGTTCTATCCTATGAGGTATCATGGAGTTATTGGGGTAGAGCAGAGGTAGAAGGAAGAATGGAGGGAAGAGAAATTAGGGAAAACCCCACTTCTTAGACCTAGGCTAAAACAAGGTGAAATCAATCTTGGGAAAAGAGCAGTTGTCTGCTGCACTGCATCTCTTTAAATACCGTCTATCTACATGCCAGCAATGCCCAAATTTATGTCTCTAGCCCAGACCTAGCTCCCAAACTCCAGATTAAAATTCAGCTCTCAACTTGATATGTCCACTTGGATACCAAACCAACCTCTCAAACTCAACATGTCCTAAACCAAACTCCTGATCGTTCCTATCCAAGCTTAGGCCATTGGCTGCTTCTCCATCTCAGAAGATGGCAATCAGCTTTCCAGTTGCTTAGGTGAAAATCTAGGAATAAAATACAGATGGCCAAAAAGCACATGAAAAGATGCTCAACATCACTAATTATTAGAGAAATGCAAATCAAAAATACAATGAGGTATCAGCTCACACCGGTCAGAATGGCCATCATCAAAAAATCTACAAACAATAAATGCTGGAGAAGGTACGGAGAAAACTCTCCTACACTGTCAGTCGGAATGTAAATTGATACAGCCACTATGGAGAACAGTATGGAGGTTCCTTAAAAAAACTAAAAATAGAGCTACCATATGAACTAGCAACCCCACTCCCGGGCGTATATCTGGAGAAAACCATAATTCAAAAACCACATGCACCCCAATGTTCATTGCAGCACTATTTACAATAGATAGGACATGGAAGCAACCTAAATGTCCATTGACAGAGGAATGGATAAAGAGGATGTGGTACGTATATACAATGGAATATTACTCAGCCATAAAAAAGAATGAAATAATACCATTCGCAGCAACATGGATGGACCTAGAGATTGTCATACTGAGTGAAGTAAGTCAGACAGAGAAAGACAAAAATCATATGATATTGCTTATATGTGAAATCTTTAAAAAAAGGAAAAAAAATGGTGCAGATGAACTTATTCGCAAAACAGAAATAGAGTCACAGATGTAGAAAACAAACTTGTGGTTACCAGGAGGGACAGTGCGGGGGAGGGATAAATTGGGAGATTGGGATTGACACATAGACACTACTATATAAAGATTAGATAACTGATAAGGACCTACTGTATAGCGCAGGGAACCCTTCTCAATACTCCATAATGACCTATACAGGAAAAGAATCTTAAAAAGAGTGGATATATGTATATGTATAACTGATTCACTTTGCTGTACACCTGAAACTAAGACAACATTGTAAATCAAGTATACTCCAATAAAAATTGTTTTAAATAAATAAAATAAAATCCAGGAATAGGAATTATCTGTGCTGTCTCTCATACCCCACATTTGTCAGGAAATACTCTTGGCTCTATCGTCAGAAAATATTAAAATTCAGCCATTTCTCACAAACCCACCACTACCACTCTGGTCCAAGCCACCATTATCTTTCACCTGCATTACTGTAATAACCTCCTGACTTTTCCCCTCCTGCCTTAACCTCCTACGGTCTATTCTAAGCACAGCAGCCAAAGTGATCCTCTTAAGATACACATTATTTTATGCCTTTCATGCCCTGCTCAAAATATTGCACCGGCTCTCCATTCCACTCAAATAAAAGTCAAGTGTTTTGTAGACAATGGGTCTGCAGACCCGATGTGATATGGTTCCCATTAGTTCTCTCGCCTCTCAACACTCAGCTTTTACCACATGGCTCTCCTTCCCACTCCTACACAATCACCCACTGCTTACTATTCATGTTTGTGTACATCTTATCTAACTGTTGAGTAATAGGAATAGCTAATCTTTGAAATCTCATATTTGCGTAGCAGTTAACAATTTACTTCCATATATAATATTTCATTAAATCCTCACAATAGTGTTGTAAACTAAGTGTTCCTTTCCCCTTTTTACAGGTAATCAATTTGAGGCTCAGAGAGGTTAAGCACCTCACCAAGCTTCACATGGTTAGTAATTGGTACACTTGTATTCAAATATAGGTCTGTTTGACCCTAATGGGTGAAAAGAAGACTTAAAGTTGATTGATTCCTCTTAGATGAAGGTCCTTTACTTAATGATTTTATTTAATCTCCTTAATCTATCATCTTCTCTCCTTCCGTTAGGCCCTACTCCGTTACGCAAGGTGTCTTGTACATAGCAAATGATCATAAAATGTTGATAAGCATCATTGTCGTCCTCATCATCATCCTCATCCTTACATTACAAACTCTATCTTTTGAGCCCTTGCTTCAGTCTTCATGGGTCATGTTCTTTTTAGTTCTTCATTCATGAACTAAAGAAAGAGACTTGTGGGCAGCAAGGATGGATAAATTCGGTAGGCAATAACTGTCTGTGTTTCTTTTTCTTCTTTCTAAAAATTGCTACCTATTTGTTCCCACTGTCTGTGACCATTCCCAAAGAGATGCTTGGTTCATTGAGTTCCTACCTAATTCCCTTCCCACCAGCAATGCAGTTATTCAACTTGCCAATTGCCTGTTTCCAAGTGGCCTCACAGTTCCCATTTGTAAAAGTCAATATGGTCTAACTCATCATTATTCCCTAAATGGTTCACTTATATCCTGGGATATAATTCCTTTTCAGAAAGTGTTCAAAGCTTGTTCAGTTATCTAGTCAACAAGTATTTGTTTAGCAACTAACATAGCCCAACCTCTGATATAGGAATTGGGAATAGACAAAGAGACAGGACCTTGGCCTTCTGATGGTATAACAATGGACAAAGATAGGAACTGAGGTAATTTTAATCTGTACCTAGGATATAAATATCTGAGATTTACCTAGAAGATCAATCAATCTCCATTTTACGGATTTTAAAACTGAATCCCAATTTTTAAAAACAGTTTTCAGTTTTTTATACTAATTATTTTTATCCCAACAGGCTTTAAGTTTTTAAAAGATCATGTACCCATTTTTTAAAATACTATTTTTAAGTGATTTTGATGGTTCACAGTTTTCTTAATTGAAGATGCCAGTTAAGGCTTCTAATTAGCATGAGGCTGTGTTGCTACACTAAATTGATTTCATTCCAGCAAAATTAGAAAAACTTGACATTTTGCTGAGCCTGTGCATTACTAATAAGTTTAAATATATTTTTTCTATTATAATTGCCACAATTTGTGTGTGTGTGGATTCCTGGGGATTCAGGGAGAACAGTTTAAGAAAGTCTGCTAAGATAGGAGAATAATGATGCCAGCATCAAGACCAGGGCCCGAAGTCTTGTTGTCTACCCATATTTCTCCATTGATCATTCATTCAACAACCATTCCTTAAACCCCAGCTGTGCTCTGGTTTCTCTGGTATGTACTGTGATACAAAGAGCTACAGAAGCTCTCAGATAAGAAGGAGGCTGAGAATTGTAGGCTTGTGAGCAGTGAACCGTTCAAAGAAGTCAGACTAAGTGGAGGAATAGTGAACAGAAGTTTGGAAGAGGTATGAAGGGATCTGGTTTTAAGAATTTAACTCTATTTCTGCTTTGTTTCAGAACTTTTCTCTTTTGTTGTGTTTCTCCTTTTAATTATTGTTCAAAATTCTTTATACCAGCATGTCATAGTTTATTCAACCTGACCCCATCGTTAGATATTTGAAATTTTTACACTGTTAAAAATAATATGTATGACCTTCATTTATTCCATAAACACTTACTGAGCATCTACTAAGTGTATGACACAATTCTCTCGTATGCGGTTAGGAAGTTGATTCAGGCAGACATTCTGCCTGCAATAAGTTTTCAGCCTAGTAGAATATAGCTAGATCATTAGGTAGATCTACTCATGCCATAAGAGGAATTGCACGAGTGCTGTAAGAGATGCCCAGTTACACTTCTAGAACAAATGATTCTATAATTCAGGGTCAGTGAATTATAAAAGACAGGAAGATTAAATTAGAATAGTTAGGGCAAATCATTCAATGTCTTGAGCTCCAAGTTAGAGAGTCTGTGCTACTTTTAGAGATCAGTGGGTTACCATCCATTAAGGCATCATAGAATAATGGTTAAAAGAGCACAGATCCAACAATAAAACGTTTAAATAAACCATGATATGTACAAATAAAGGAACACCTTGAAGCCATTAAAATAAGTGGTAGAAGAATAACTAGTGGCTTGAAAAGGATTTATAATACTATCTGCATAGAAAAGTCAAATCATAAAGCAGTATATCCAGTATGATCCCAATTTTGTATCAGAAACAAAATATAGAAAAAAGCTGGAAAGACAAGCTCAGCAATTTCTTCCTGGTTATTTCAGAGTATAGGGATTATGAGGGATTTCATTTTTTTCTCTGTGTTTTGCTTTCTTTTTTCCATTTTTTTCAACTGAGCACTTAATACACCCCTAATTGTTCAGTATTTGGATTGTTTCCAGTTTCATTATTGGAAGTAATGGTTTGCTGAACATCCTTGTACATAAATATTTGTATGCGTACCTGTCCATTCATGTTAAGTGGAATTTGGGATCATGAGGTGTGCCCACAGGACACATATTAGTTTGGTATTTAAATTTTTAACTTAAAAAATAAAAAATACATGGACTCTGGAGCCCGACTCCCTATGTTTGAACGTGAACTCCACTGCTTCCTAGACTGTAACCTCCAGCAAGTTACAGTAGTTTTCTGTGCCTCATTTCACTCTTTTTAAAATGAGGCTATTAACTGCACCCTCCTCATGGGGTTGTTGGGAGGATTAGAGGCATTAATTCCTACAAGGGCTTACAGCAGTGCCCGGCATATGGTGAGTGTTTAATAAATGTTAGAAATCATGGATTTTTATTGTTGATAATACGATAACGAGTTTTCTTATTTTGTTTCTCCCTGGTGCTTTTTTTGGAGGGGGTGGGGGGTTCATTTAATCTTTTCTATTAGGACAGTATTTCATACCTGCCAAGTAATCTTTTACTCTCATCATTTCTTCCTATAACCACTTTAGAAAACGCTTTTCAAGGATAATCCCCAGGTCACACAGCATACAAACCATTTGTTCTTCTGCTCTTGATATGAAAACTTATTTTTTTAATATTCTTTCAACTATCCAAACACTAGTCACAACATATTTTGGCATGGAAGTTAGTTAGGATGTAGTTCTACAATGTCAAAATCAATTTTGAAAGAACACTGGGCTCCCTAAAGGATTTCAAGCTTCACTTTTCAAGGGAATATTACAGCTCGAACAAGCATTTGTTCCCAACATTGCCCTCTGGGGCCTTACTGAGATATCAGATGAAAGCAAGAGAAGGGGTCTTTTTTTTAATAAAGTAAAAGACGTTCCTGCCAGAAGCAATTACTTAGCATGGAAGAACACATCCTTTAAAATGTGGGGGTTTTGTAGAGGATAAACCTATCACACAAAATGTTCCGTTAAACAAAGCCTTCCTTGCAACGTGAAGCTCCTTTAGGATCCAGACTATTCTATACAGTGGCAAAAGAAATAAGCCCTTTCCAGAATCCTTTGCACTTCCCTCCCTACATATCTGTAACTGATAGAAAAATAATACGTATGCCTCACAGGAAAGGAGTACTGCAATCAGGATACCTTGTGTTTAGACCCGCTCTGCTGCTAATTACATGGGTGACATTGCACTAACAGTTACAATATAACTTCTCTGAATTTCCATTTTCTATCTGTAGAAATGAGGCATAGAATCAGCTGATTTCCAAGTTCCTTTTGGTCCAACATTCTAACTTGCTTTTCCTTCTTTTGTCATTTCCTTCCAGACTTGGCTCAGAATTAGGAATGCATTAAATATTACAGCAGAATTCCCCTTAGCCCTTGGAGAGTGAGGGTGAAAATTCCTAGGCTAATATTTTCTTCCTTAACACACAACCCATATTTACAAGAAGCTATTAGGCGTCAGATACTGTTATGTGGTGGAGACACATCGTGCACAGAATAGAAACAGTCGAAGTCCTTTGAAGTTTACCATAGCTCAGACGGTGAAGCAAGGGATGACAATTAAATTCGATAGGTGCTCTAACTTCGAGGAGAGCCAGCTTTGAGATGCTGTGATTTTAAAGCTGGACCAACAGGAGAGAAGATTCTCATTGTACCGATGTGTCCGTTTCTTCAGTCAACCCTCCCTGGTCCTTCTCAAAATCTTTAGTCCAGACTGAGGAGATGTTCCTCCTCAGGGCTCCCACGGCACCTGTGCTTACTGCCATCTGATCCTTTAATACGTTGCTTTCACAAGGTCTGTGGATCTGTGTCTACCCCAATAGACAGCAAGGACGTCAAGAAGTAAGACGATTTTCATGTCATTTCATTCCTCCACCTACTTTAGCATACAGCACAGTTCTTGATGCCTAGCTGGGGACCAGAAAATGTTTGCTGACAAGAATTAAGAAGTAATCCATTTACCACTTGAGAAAAGCTGTGATAGGTGGTGGGACTCAGGATCTAATTAGAGTCTGATCAGCCCAGGAGTCAAGGTCCATCTCTGGCCAACATCATACCGTCTTACATAGAAAATGTCCAAATAAAGGTAATTCTTTGATTATCTTCATTCTCATGTACAGTTTTCTTTTACTGCTCAGGTATCTGTAATTCCCACGTTTAAAAAGCCATCTGGGAGCATGACATTAGCAAAGCTCTATGATTTCTCTGCAAGAGGTGAACACAGGTACACACAGAATAACTTGACATTTCTCTGGCTTTTTCTGTTCAGTATTGGAGTCTTATCAGCAAGGGGTCCCTAACTCTCATTTCAGGGTGCACGTTTCTAATAAACTCAATACAAGTCCAAAATTAACAAAAGTATTTTAATACAGCTCTAAAGTATTGGCACCACTGTGCCGATTGTCTAAAAGCAGACAAGCCACATTCTGATGAAGTTCTGGGGTACCCCTGCCAGGCAACCTCTTTTGCCAGCTTGAATCAGGAGGAAAACTTTCTGAGTGTGCAGCTGGCTTGTTGTCTGGGGATCTGCGGGTGAGTTATCAGCTAACACCTTTGCTTCCTCCGCCACCTGGCCCTGATCCATCTTTCCTCCTTTTATTTCTTCAGCTCCTCTCGCTCTTCAGAAGCGGAGTCTCTTTGTTCTCTCTGAAAGCCCAGCTCTCTTCCACCTCCTTGGCTTTGCGTGGAATGAACTTCTGGCATCAACACTCTTCCACTTTCCAAACCATCTTCACTTATTCAAATCTTTCTCGTTTCCAAGGTCCAAATCACATAGCAAATGCTCCAACATGTCTTTTCTGATTGCTCCAGCTTAATATAGCCTTTCCCTCCTCTGAGCTTTATACGGAACCCTCTATTTATACATATTCTTCTTATAACTTCCTGCCTGGTGTTCTGGGAATTCATGGACTGGCCTTATCTTCCCTGCTAGCTGCAGGCTCACTGAAGGATGATTCATTGCTGTATATTCCCAGCACCCAGTACCTTTGAGACTGTAGCGTGGATTGGTACTCCCACTCTTGGATTTCTCATTCTTCAAAATAATAGACGAAACTGGGGTTTGAAAGGAGTGAGGGAAAACTGAGAGATTTGGTGGCTATAGAACTTCCTCAGATTGCATCCTTTGTTTCCTCTGGTCTGCGCTCAAGGTAGGCTGATTCTTGGATGGAAAGCATTCAATTCCAAGGAAACAGTGTGAAAGAAGGCATAAAGATGTGAGGAAGCATTGACTCCTGTAAACTGTGGAGTGACTTGAGTGCTGAGTCCACAGTGGAAAAGGAGATGTAACTGGAAAGGTAGAGAATCTTCAGATGGAGAGCTACCCAAGGATGTTAAGCATGTGTGCTTCTGAAAGATGACCCTGAATGTGGTTTGATTAAAGACTAGGAAGGGGCAGGGCAACCAGCTAAGGGAAAGTTCATTGCGATTCATTGACAATACAATTTATTTTCATTTACCCTGGGGTGGAAGAAGAAATGGTACATTTGGAGAGCATGCAAACACCTTTTTGACAATTAAAAAGACTTGCAAAAAACAAATGAGCTAACTGTACATGGAAGCCTTCAAAAAACCAAGGCAACACACAAATGTAGGATATGTATTTCCCCAGGCTAAGGGAAGAAGGCCACTTCAAATTAAGCTCTGTTTCCAGGCACATCCTATTTATTCATTTTATTTGCACAGTGATTTACACCTATTTTTATTTGCCACATCCATTGTTCCCTAGAAAATGAGGAGGACAAAGGTACTACAGAAGCTGGCTGAGCTAAGAGAGGGGAGCAAAGCACAGACCATTAAATTCAAAAATGTATTTTAAACTAACACAACATTGTAAATCAACTATACTCCAATAAAATTTTTTTTAATGTATTTTAAACTAAAAAAACCCCAAACATACTCTTTTCTTTTAACTCTTCATACTTAAGTGTCTTTGGGTAAATTTTGGCTCATTTCCGTCCTGGGATTAATGGCCGAATTCAAAGTAAATAACTAGTGTTCACTGAAAAAGGTATTTCCCTTCATCTTAGTTCCTTTTTTCTTCTGTTTTGGATATTCTGCCTTCTTGGGGCTGCCATTTTGAGAGTTCTAAAAATAATATGTAAAGAGAGATGATAAGTGGAGAGAAATTCGAGGGGAGGAAGGAACCCAGAGTTGGTTACCTTGAATTGTGCCCTTCTTCCCCCTTCACTGGGCAGAGCACTTGATGAAGAGACACAGGACTGACATTCTTGTCCAGGGTCTTTTATGAATTCTCTAAAGTCCATTTTCCTATATGATAAGTGGGATTAACAATAATAACAGCTAACCTTTAGAACCCTTTGCTCTATTATATATCTCAGGGGCCGGCAGCTATAGTTTGTAGACCAAATCAACAAATCCAGCACACCACTTGTATAGCCAAGAGCTAAGAATGATTTTTACATTCTAAATGATGGGGGTAGGAATCAAAATAATAATGATGTTCTGTGACATGTGAAAATTATGTGAAATCTAATTTTGGTGTCCATAAATAAAATTGTATTAGCATACAGACATAACCGTTCATTTATCTATTGTCTACAATGCGTTCCCCATTGTCCGAGTTCAGGCTGCTATAACAAAATACCATAGACCAGTGACTTAACAGAAATTTATTTCTCAAGGTTCTGGAGACCAGGAAGTTCAAGATCAAGGTGCTGGCAGATTCAGTGTCTGGCGAGAACCCTCTTCCTGGTTCATATACAGCTGTCTTCTCACTGTGTCCTTACATGGTGAAGAGCAGAGAGAGATTAATTCTTTGTCTTCTTATAAGGGCACTAATTCCATCAGGTGGGCCCCATACTCATGACCTCATCTAAACCTAATTACCTCCCAAAGGCCCCGCCTCCAAATACCATCACATTGGGCGTTTAGGGTCTCAACATATGAATGTTGGAGAGACACAAATATGCAGGTCATAACACACCGCAGTGGGAGAGCTCAGTAGCTACAACAGAGACCACGTGGCCTGCAAAACCTAACGCATTTACTATCTGATCCTTTACAGAAAATGTTTGCTGACACCTGCTCTATGCTTTCCACAGTCGTACTAGTGAGTTTCCCCAATTTTCCCATTTTACAGGTGAGGAGACTAGGAAATAGAGTGATTTCTCTAGTTAACTATTACACAGGTAGGAAGTGGACTCAGAATCCATACCACCCAGGTAGTCAGACTCCAAAATGTTCATTCTCCTACTCTATACAATGCTGTCTTCCTACTCTTCTGTGTTGTTCCCCAAAGCAATCATTCAAAATCCCTTGAATGAGTTTGAAGTTGAAGTCCATGGGCTCTGAGAAGTCTTTCTCCACTACTTCAGCCCCTATGACTCGTTTTCTCTTCCTAAATTTTCATATCACTTTTCGTTCCATTCTTAGTGGCTCTTAGCCACCCACTGCAGTCACTGGGTTCCTCTCCCAGTAGATTGTGAAACCCATTGAGAACAGGTGATATGCCTTTATTCTTACACCCCTGCCATTAGCACAGTGCTGACTTGTGACAGGAGCTCGAAAACTGCAAGTTGATTGAACAAGTGTGACTTAATAGGTGAGCATGACTCTTCTCCCCTCTACTGAAGTAAGATCATTCAGGACAGGGATCAAAACCTCAGCTTCCTCTGTTTCTCCCCACAGGGAAGAGAACAATTCTAGTTCCCAATGGTCCACTATTAGAGAGTCCCTGCACTGATTGAAAATGAAATTAAAGATGTTATAACCCTTGTTTATTGACAAAGGTGTTTGACCCAATCCACTGAGAGGGACTGCCTGCTTTGGGGCCATTTCAGGGTTTTCTTCTCGGTTCATCCTTCCTATTGCTAGCCGGGTCATTTCTGTTCTCTCTTCAAGAGCCTTTATTGACTCACCATTATCTACAGAATCAAGTCCAATTTCCTCAGCTTGGCAATCAGAATCCTCGTGCGTTTGAGCTCAACCAACTCTCCAGCTATGTCTTTCCCTCTGTTTTCTCACATCCTAGATTCCTCAATATTCCCCAAACCGCTATCCTCATCCCGTGACCATGCCTTTTGACCATGCTGGTTCTCACCCACACGTCTCCATCCACCAATATCTTCAAATGCTAAATGCCATGTTGAAGTGCCACCTCCTTGAGGACAAGGAATATGCCTCAGTCATCTCCACTTGTCCTATAGTGTCCTTAACCCAGCAGCTGCACACAGTAAGTGCTCAATATTGGCTTGTTTGCTGTTAGGTTCCAATCCTTTATCCATCTACCTAATCTCACCTGGATCCTTTATGGATAGATAGGGGTAGGGGCACCTTGTGAGGGCAGGGAAAGGAGCAAAGGCTTCTGTGTCTTCCTCAGGCTCATTCACTCATTTCATCCAGCATTTATTAAGCACCTACAATGTGCCAGGCAACATGCTGAAATTTTACATTTATTATCATTCTGTCACTTACATTCCCATGTGAGAGGTACTATTATTAGCTTCGTTAGGCAAAAAAAGAGAAACCTGGGCTCAGAGAGGTGGTACAATTTGCCCAAGGTCACACAGCACATTTATGTCTGATCATAGAACAAAACCTATGGTCTTTCCATTATATGTCATCACCCTAAGACAAAAACCCTGACAGCAAGGAGCTCATACACTTAGAAAGGATTTGAGTTTTATAGCCTGTTCATTGATATATTCATCCATTCATTCTACAAATATCGCACCAGGCATCGGGAACACAGCTGTGAAGAGCAAGCAGGGGTCCTGCCATCTTGGACATTACATTAAGTGGGAGATGTGTAATAAACAAAGAAATAAACAAAATAATTATAGACTGTGATAAGTGCTATGATGAAGGTCACCATTTGCGGTAGACTTAGGGCAAGGTTCTTTGAGGAACAGACGTTAAACTGGAGACCTCAAGAACGAGAATGAGATTCGTCATGGGCCAGGAGGAGAACTTTCAAAATAGCGAGAACAGCTAGCGCAAAGGCCCTGAGACTTGCAATACACTGGGCTGATTTGCAAAACAGAAAGGAGGCCAATGTGGCCCAGCAAGAGAGATGGGGGTGAGGCCAGGTGAAGTTGGAGGGCTGGAAAACCGCCATGTGACTCCATGTTGTAGAAAGAAGCCGTCCATCCGATGTGATCATAAGCACTTTGTGAATGGTAAACACCCCACAGAGGTAACTGATTAGTACAGTTCTAAAAACTCGAATCCTGGTGTCTTATTCATCACATTTTTAGATTTTAGAGAGGTAATGTAGTGAGTATAGAGAAGTTATGAAATACCTTAGCAGGGACTAGAGTATACCCCGTAACCAAACACATTAATATTTCTGCAGTGAAGCATGTGAATACCCACACTAAGTGGGATAAATAAAGGGGACAGATAACTTCATGGCAATTCAAGGCAAGTGTTACTGACAAATAAGTTTGTCAGCTCAGTTTTTACCCAAAATGGGTGACAAAATTTTGCTTTTCACAGTATATTAGATTTCAAGCTTATACATAAGGGACGGTGAATTGGTGTTGGTCTCATCCCTGCTCTTCTCTTTTCCTCTCTCTGCCAGAAATGCTCCCTGCACAGCTGCTTGGGTCCTTACCCACCTTGTTAATCTTCAAAGCCCAGGTCAGGTGCCACCTCTGAGAATCCACTCCTGCACCCCATTCCCAGGGGAAGTTAATTTTTCTGGCTCCTAGCTTCTTCTGTACATTGCACGAATAGCTGTTGCCTTGTCGAGCTGTACTGTAAGTCTGTATATATAGCACTGAGCCCTTGAGGGCAGCAAACACGTCTCACCCACCCTTAGTCTCAAGACTGAGCACGGTGCTCCACTCAAGATGTTGTTCAAACATTGCTTGCCGAATTGAGCTCACTGACCTTCCACCAGGTCTCCCTTCCTTTGGCATGATTCTTCATCAACAGCGTGCACACACTCTCTGTTTTATCTGGATAAGACAACTGCTTTGACTTACTCAAAAATTCGGCTGTGGGGCTTCCCTGGTGGCGCAGTGGTTGAGAGTCTACCTGCCGATGCAGGGGACACGGGTTCGTGCCCCGGTCCAGGAAGATCCCAAATGCTGCGGAGTGGCTGGGCCTATGAGCCATGACCACTAGAGACCCTGGCTCCTTTATTCAATGGCTCTGACATTTTCTAGGACCTTGGAGTTTCCACTGGACCCTCTGCATCCAACCAGCAGGCAAAGGATGGGAGAGAACATGAGAATTTCCTGGCAGGGAGGACAGATCTGAAAGTGATATTCACCATGTCTGCCCATTTGTTATTGGCTGTAACTTGATTACACAACCACATCTAACTATAAAGGAGGCAGGAAATTTCATCCAGTGGTATGCTCAGAGGAAGAGGAAGGAGGTCTAGGGAGTGTCTGGCTAGTCTCTGAAACAATCTCCATCAACAAAACTTAGTTTTCAATGGGAAAAATAACCTATTTTCTGTTGAAAGAAGGCAACCACTGTTCCAACATCTAATAAACAACCATTTTCTTTGACTCTAGAGTCAAAATCCTAGTGCAGTCCCTCAGTGATCACCCAGGCGGTATCCCATGATGATGACATATTTCAAGAATGCTGTACGTTCAGCAAAGCCTACAGACACTTCCAGTGCCTCCCTCTCATCATCTGTGGATTACCTCCTTAGAATTCTTCCCTTCTATCATACATCTTTTTGGATGATCTGCTTCTTGCCCAAACCCTTTGGATAACTGGGTCCCTTTGGTCCGACTGGAAGGCGGAGAAGCAAACTGACCTCAGTGACCTTTCCCATCTAAAAGAGTGATGGGTGTGTAAAGAGGCGGAAAACATAGGAAACCCAAGAGAGTAAATCATAATTCATTGAGGAGGTAAAACAAAGGACGTTCATGTGACTTATTCACATACAGATTTTTTTTAATTGTCAAATGAGGAACTCTACAAACCTGGGTGGGGTTTTCAACATGATTGGTCTAGCTGAAACAGAGGGGGAAGTGAAAGTCAAGGGACAGAATGGAACATTGATTTGGGGTACAAAACCTGCACTATCACAAATGTTTGGGTTTGTTTTTCAAACACCTTAAGATCTGTGTTGCAAAGAGAAAACCTCTGACAATCTGGTGGGTGGCCATGAAAACGTCCTGCTCAACTCTTCCGCGATGAGAAGCATAGTTGACTAAATGCCCTGTTGCTGGGCCCGCTACTGCGTTCGTGCCAAGACCACACACACACCCCCAAAGGATGCTCCCTGCAAATGACTGAGGATGGCAAGGTGACTAGCCGTAGCCCATTTCTGCAGGACAGAGAACTGCTGTCATGGGCAGTTTGGGCTCAAGGACTCCCACTGGCTAGCCAAATACTAGATTTTAGATGTGCACTCCGATGTGAGGTTCTTTCTCCCCAATTCCTCCTTCCCCCTCTCCTTTCACAGGTGTGAGACCTGTACTGGGGTCTGAAAGCTCTCCCTGCCTCCTCTACTTCCTCCTCTTTCTTCACAGGTGTTTCCTCCAACAAATCTCTTGGGCATTTCCTCCTGTCCTAGTGTGTGCTTCTCAGAAACCAAACTTCCACATTAGTCCATTCAGATTTCCAGGTGATCCAGTCAGAGATATTTTTTAATAGCTCCTCTTACATTTAGTGTGAATTTTATCCAGAAAGTTGGAAAGAACTGATCATAGAAAGACAAGTGTTCTCACAGTCCTTGACCCAAGGAATTTCTGGCATCTGAAGAAACTCTCCTCTCAGACCCCGCTGAGTAACAGTAATAATAGTTACCACAACAAAATCCTCTCATCTTTACTCTGCAGTAACCAGCTAAATTATATGGGTGGGTACCAAATTCTCACTTTAGAGGTCAGAGGTCCCAGAATGCTGAGGTGGCTTGATGAAGTGACCACGCGTTAGTGGACGGCACGGTGAAGACCGACATCGTCCAGCCCCTGGTCCTCTATGTCTCCCATGCTGCCACATTACATAACCTCATCTTTCACACCCAACCGCAGGACGGAATCAACTCAGGAAACCTGAAGTGGCCATTTGACTGACATGATTAGCCAACTCAACCTAAAGAAGCTCATTTACGCAAAACAAATAGACATCAATTCCATGGGTATTTTTCAACCACCCTTAGTTGACTGGTCAGAGTCACTCTCAGCAACCTGAAAGGCCCCATCAGGTTCTGAATATAATCCCAGTGCCCAGAACCATGCCAACAATACAGATGTATTCTTTGCCTCACAATTATTGGACTGACACTGGGGTTTCCCAAAGAGCAATATCTGCTTTTCAAATATGACAAAGTTACAGCTGTCTTTGTAGAAGCTGCTCATTTCGATGGCAGACTGAAGACCATAACATGTTGTGGCAAAAAGCAATTACCGATAATAGCATTTATTGCACCCATACTTTGCTGCAAATACTGTGCCAGAACGCCCTCAATTATTGCCCCATTTTGCAAATGAGAAAATTGAGGCTTGGAGATATTAAGCAACTTACCTAGTGAGTCACAGCTAATAAGTGATAGAGATGAGATTCAACTGAGATTAGACAATCACTCTATCATTCTATCTCCTTCCCAAGAATACTCTAGAATCGAGCATAAAAGTGTCCATTTTGACCCAATAATGGGGGCAAACAAGACTGAAATCATGAAAAATCCAGGAGAATCACCTACTTAAAAGAAAATATTTTCTACTGCTTCATTCAAACTGGATGAACTAAGTGATACCTAGAGAGGGTGTTTAGACATTTTGAGCTATGAGCTCAGTGGAAGAGGTTTATAATTATCTCATTAAATGCTTAATAAACTAATGCTTCTAAGGTGCTTGGTGACTTCAAACCATCTCTCTGTAATATTTTCTGCAGATCTCTGTGATTTTGTTGACATTCTAATAGATGAGCTTGAAAAGCCATAGGAAACTGCCCAGAGAGAAGATGAAAGAGAACAAGGTACCGTGATTTTTCATTTTGCTGAGAATGGTCTTGGTCATGCCCGTGCAAGCAGGCCTTGAATGTACCTTCCAGTCCTCTCCTTGACCACAATGATCAACCCACACCAAAGGCTGCAAATGAGCACTGTGATAGGTCAGATTCATTTCTTACCATGTTACCAAATTTAGGAGGGCTCATCTTCAGACAGGAAGAATAGCTCCAGGACAGCCAGACTCAGAGAAATGAGGAAACCAGAATAAATGAGGAAAAAGGCCAACCTAGTCAGTATATTCATCCATTACTTTATTCATTCCCCAACAAATATATATTGAGTGCCTGTTTTAGGTCAGGCACTGCGTTAGGAACTGTGAACAAAACAGACATGTTCTCTAGCCATGAGAAGGAAAGAGAGATGCCAAAGAAAGTACTGCCTGCCCCATGGCCATGACCCTTTCCTTGTTCCAGCCCCAGTGGATGAATCACGATGCTTTACAGCTAATCATAGTAACTGCACTCGCCTTGCCAGAGACGGGTTTGGGGCTGGACATGTGACATACTTCTGGTCCACGGCACGTAAGGAGGAGCACTTCTTGGAAAGATTCCCTCCCTAATACATGAAAGGAGCCCTTTTCGCACACATTCCCTCCTTTCTTATCTGAAACGATGTCTTAAGAAGAAGACATGATGCTTGAAGCTGAGGCAGCCATGTTGCAACCATGAGGAGAGTCATTGTCAAAACTCTAAGGACGGAAGAACAGAAAGGTGTGCAGTGCATGGGCCCTCGGTGATGTGCATCAGAGTCTAGCAAACATGTGATCAGCTCAGATGGGCTTAATCCTTCTTAGGATGTGTGACGTGTCATGTTTTATACATAATTACAATAAAGAAACGTGAAAACCTGTAGCCTCCATTTATTCCAGCTCTATTTTGTACCAGGTGATGGATAAGATGCTTTTCACAATGTCTTTTTTCATCAGCACAACAGAGGTGAGCTGATGCTCACAGGAAAAAGGTGAGACAGCCACCTCCTACTTACCCACACCAGCTGCAATTTTTAATCTCTAGCATCCCTTCCGCCCTTCTTCTGTTAACAGCACCTCAGTTTTCCTGTGGGGAACCACATTCCACGTAGTTCTGGATGAACCATCAATCATGGTATCCTGGTCCCTCTGCCACATATCTGACACTTAGTAAGGCCTGAAAAACTACTAACGGCCTCTCTAAAGCAGACTTGTCTTGTTTTCTTGACTCCATTTTATATATGTTTATATGTAAAAAATCTGTCCTCTTCCAAAGACTTGACTCATTTTTTTTCAAGTGGATCATTTCTTTCATATCTTTTCTAGGAAACCACTTACTCTAAATAGATTTGCTATATAACAAAGTTTCTACCTGAGAGACAAGTAAAGTTCCGGTCTCCCAAATTCCAAGTTTTCTCTCCACAGACTAGCTCTGGAGGTAGGTAAAGAAGGTACACCATTACCAGGGAAAAAGGAGTTAGAGAGGAAATATGTGGGGAGACTCTCACCGCTCACACTTGTTAGAGAAATATTGTAAACAAACGCAAACTCTGAAAACACAGATTTCCCTGAAAGTACACGGCCACTGCCAGGAAAATATCGCACGTGTTTAACACTGGAAAGAAATGCAGAGATAAGCTTTGCCTAGAAAGTTCACGAATATTTGCAATCTGTTGATGTGGCTTACTACGAACTTTTAGATTCACACTGCTCAGACTGTATGGTGCAGAGGCTGGCAAAGCATAACTCGAGGGCCAATCTGGCCTATCCCCCTGTTTTTGTTAATAGGGTTTTATTGGACCACAGCCAAGCCCACCTGTTTAGATATTGTTTATGGCTGCTTTTACACCACGATGGCAGAGTTGAGTCTTTGTGACAGAGATCATTTGTCCTGCTAAGCCTAAAATATTTACTCTCTGGCCCTTTATAGGAAAAGATTGCCCATCGCTGGTCTAGTTTAACAATATCAGCGATGATGATCGGTTATTGAACATCTGCACTGATCACCACATTTTGGTCTCAGACCCTCTGAAACAGATACCCAGTCTCATTTTCCCAAAACGGAAGCAAAATGAAGCATAGAGACCTTTAGCAACCTACAAAAAAGCAACACAGACAAAGCAAGGACTCAAGCCTAGACATGTACATTCATTTACTAATATTTGTTGATCAACTGCTATGTGCTGGGCATGAACCAAGTGCAGAGAACACAGTGGTAAAAAAAAAAACAAAACACTGCATCACTGCATTGGGAATTCCCTGGCGGTCCAGTGGTTAGGACTTGGTGCTTTCATTGCCTGGGCCTGGGTCAGGGAACTAAGATCCCACAAGCTGCATGGTGTGGACAAAAAAAAAGTGCATATTATATATGGTTACCAGTTGTATGAGAAAAGCTGTGAGAGAAAAGTATAGGGTAAAGGGTATTAGAGAAAGAAAAGTGGGGGTCAAGTGTAAGTAGGAGGTGGGGTGGGGGTGGGGGTCGTCCCTCAGGCTGGAGCCTGCAATAAGCTTACTTGCAAAGGCTTATAGCCTTATAGCAGAGCCTGCAATAAGCTTACTTGCAAAGGCTTTATTGGGAAGTGGAGTCCAGGGCAGCGAGGCAAGGAATGAGGGAAAGCAGATGCAAGGTGATGTTTACCAAGCTGGCACCAGCCTTGCAAGAAAGTACAGCCAATGGCTCAGACGATGGGCCAGATGGGAAAACTTGGACAGCTTGTCCAGGAGAAGGAAGGGAGAGAGATATATCTATTGGCTCGTTCCCTTCTCCTGCCTTCCCTGAGGAATGCTGAGACAGCCTGAGGTGTTAGGAGGCCAGGTGATACTCAGAAGGTTGGGCTGCCCATCAAGAAAGTTGCCCCAGCACAGAAGATCAGAAGAGGCTTAGAAAATCTAGGAGACCCACAAAGTGGATCAGTCAGGGGCCAAGGTCAGGGAGCCTCTCTGAGGAAGTGACGTTTCCACTTGAAACTTGAGAAATGAAGTGAATGAAAGGAAGGAAATGTTATAAAGGCTGAGGTGAAAGGTAGTGCAAAGGTCCTGAGGCAGGGAGAGATGGGCATATTTGGGAAACTGAAAAAGACTTGGGGCTCAGAAGTTCCACTCCACAGATCCATATGCCTGCTCTACCATTTACTAGCTGTGTGACCTGGGGAAGTTTCTGAACCTCTCTGAGCTTCTGTTTCCTCACCTGTAAAACGGAGATCATACTTGTTCCTATTTCAGAGAGAGATCGTAGGATTAAACTAAACATCATGCGTTAAGTACTTAACACAGTGTCAGGCTCATAAAAGGCAAACAGTAACGCTAGCCATTGATTTTATTATTATTAATACTACTACTATTACTTACTCTGACCTATTGAATTAAAATAGCTGAAGACGGGCCGTGGAATTGGCATGCTTAGCAAACCCCTGTGATGATTTGTATTACAATTCAGTCTTCTGTAAAAGGTTTGTGCACACAAACCCTTGCCACACCTCCCTGCAGGGCCAGTGAATTTCTCAATTCTACTGTTAGGTTTGGCCCATTGGATTTCTTTGGCCAGTGGACTGTGAGCCACACCCTGCAAAGGTCTAAGGTGACTCTGCCTACCTGAGGTTGCGTTCTTAGACTCTTGCCTTCTGCCAGAACTGCCCATTGTGCTTTGGGACTGTTCCTTCCAAGGCAGTCACAGATCAAAAAAGCCTATGGAGGACTTCCCTGGTGACAAAGTGGTTAAGAATCCACCTGCCAATGCAGGGGAAATGGGTTTGAGCCCTGGTCTGGGAAGATCTCACATGCTGCAGAGCAACTAAGCCTGTGCGCCACAACTACTAAGCCTGCACTCTAGAGCCTGCGAGCCACAACTACTGAGCCCAAATGCTACAACTACTGAAGCCCGTGCACCTAGAGCCCATGCTCCGCATCAAGAGAAGCCATTGCAATGAGAAGCATGCGCACAGCAACGAAGGGGAGCCCCCGCTCAGCGCAACTAGGAAAAGCTTGCGTGCAGCAACAAAGACCCAAAACAGCCAAAAATAATCAATCAATCAATAAAGCAAAAACAAACAAACAAACAAAACCCTAGGGAACTGACCCATAATCAACACACAGCCTGAAGCAGAGGCCCTGCTGACTGTAGGCATCATGTAAAATGAAAGGAAAATAAATTTTAGTGATTATAAGCACTGAGATCTAGGGAGTAGGGGGGTTCTTTGTTATGCAGCAAAACTGATAAATACACTCCCTACTGATTCTTTTATGCATGCAATTATGAAAATATAAAACACTGAGGCTCCGCTCTGGGCTCTTAGGAGAGCTTCTTTTTCGCAGGGACAGATATCTGTGCAGAGACTCGAGGAGATACACGTATGTATTGAGATGGAGGCATGGGAAATGATAGTATCAGAGAATTAGCTCTCCTGGCTGGCGTTCACAAATACCCAGAGCTAACATGAATGCATTCACTCAAATCTCTCCAGGCTCTTTTGTAAAGGGGGCAGCCCCTTCCTAGCTTTGACATACACCCCTCCTTCTGCACATACCACCTGGGTGATTTCTGTTCCCTTCTAGGCATCTTGAGATGGGCATTTTCATTTTCTGCTGACAGCAGAGGGCACTGGATATGAGTGCCTTTCTAAGCTGTCACATGGATGCTATATTTTTTATTGTCATAATTAACACTATCATCATTATCATTGTCATCATCATCATCAGGCTTGGCCCACAAATACATCAAGATGTGTACATCGATTTGTTGAGTGTGAATTAGCCTGTGGGATCAGAGTCCTGAGCCCAAGGTCACTGGTCTATCACAACCAAAAGCCCTAGAGAAAAAGAGAACCTGGCAGTGTTTAGGATCTGAAAGGGAACGTCAGCAGAGCTTGCTGACCTGGTGTGAACCAAGTATCCTGAATAGGCACTTCACAAAAACCCACAGAACTTTGCCCGCTTAGAGTCTCCACACTGTCCCACTGACACTCACTGAATGACCACACCCAGTGCCTTTCGATGACTCTGCAGGGCACCATGCCACCACCATAGCTAAGATGATCTTTCATTCTTTATCAACATCACCACAGTTTTGTTTGGTTTTGTTTTTTAATATTTATTTATTTGGCTGTGCCGGGTCTTAGTTGCGGCACGTGGGATCTAGTTCCCGGACCAGGGATCGAACCTGGGCCCCCTGCACTCGGAGCGCAGAGTCTTAACCACTGGACCGTCAAGGAAGTCCCCTCACTGCACTTTTACAGGCTCTCTACAGTGTTGTGTTTTCAGGTTTTCTTATCTCCTGAGCCTTTTTTACACAATCCCTGTTCTTTTCATTCTTTCCGCTACGCTGTCCAGGCAACTGGCTTTTCTTGCCTGCTTCCATGCATGTCACAGACTGGCACACTCCACAGCGTTTGCTCCAATTAATTCTTTGTTTTGTTTGACTTCTAGCCAACAGCCAGCCACTCCCTGGTTTACTCCAGGTTGCTCAAATAAATAAACTGAATGTTAATGTGTTGCTCGTTGATGATAATTAAGTACAGAGACGGGATAACCAGAAATAACGGTTTTCTAGGCGCCCACAGTAGCACAGTAGTGGTATTGGGTTTTGGTTTGGTTTGGTTTAGCGAGGGGGGTGGTGGTAAGGATGTCCCTTCTTTAACATTCATTATCTCATTTGATTCTCTCAACAGCCTGGCAAAGTAGACAGGACAGGAATTATTATCTGTATTTCACAGATGAGGAACCCAAATTCAGAAAAATTACATGACTTACTTGCCCAGAGTGACACAGCTCAAAAAAAGCTAACTATGGGGCTTCCCTGGTGGCGCAGTGGTTGAGAGTCCGCCTGCCGATGCGGGGGACACGGGTTTGTGCCCCGGTCCGGGAGGATCCCACATGCCGCGGAGCGGCTGGGTCCGTGAGCCATGGCCGCTGAGCCTGTGCGTCCGGAGCCTGTGCTCTGCAGCGGGAGGGGCCACAACAATGAGAGGCCCACGTACCGCAAAATTTAAAAAAAAAGCTAACTGTGGCTAAAACTCAGCCAACCTGATTCCCAGTCAGCCAAACTGTTGTGAGTGGCTCCATTTCCCATCAGGTGGAATAATAATAATACTTTACATGATGCATTATATACACGCTGACATTTTCTGGATTATCTGGAATGCTTTCCATTGACCTGCAGTTGTGTGAGATGCTCTATAAGAAAAAATTTGTGGTCAAATACGTCTGGACTATGTTATATACTATGTCCCCCTCTGTGTTTCACCATGTTGATTAGTACATGACAGCCCCTGAGAAGTCCTGCTGTACACGACTTAAACAAATGTATGACCCAGAATTCTCCGAACATATTTGACCATGAGGAGGTAAGAGTGGAAGCAGAGAGACTACATCCCAACAATACAGGCAAGAGGTTGGGGATATCTGAGCGAAGGGGAATGGTAGCAGAGGGGCTGAGACAAGTAGATTCTGGAATATTTCAGATGCAGAGCCAATCGGGTTCACTGGTGGTAAAGGGTAAGAAAATGAGTGGAGGCAAGGATGACCTGGAGATGTTAGGTCTGAGCAAATAGATGAATAGAATGGCCACTTCCTTAGAGAAGCTCTCCCTGGACTAATAACCCCGCCTTATCTTACAGCAGCAGACCCCTTGCCTTCAGAGATTGCACAGTTTAATTTTATCTTTGTGGCTGGGATTTTTACAGTGGTTGAGCTTATAGTTTTTGGCTTACCACTGCACCCCAGTGTCTAGCACATTGTAGTCAATAAATATTTGCTGAATAAATGAATGAACAGAGGCTACCATGTAGCAGCCGCTTAACAAACTGTAGCTACCATATTATTAATCTACCTAGTATGTAGGTCTTATTAACATTACTAGTTGATTTAGTATGAAGTGGGGTGTTGGAGAAAGGTGCGAGAGGAGTGACTGCTAATGGGAAGGAAAAGAGGGTCAGAAGACCCAGTTCTTATGGGAGCCCTGTCCCTATATTTCTGTACTTGGGTGAGTCCCCTCCCTTCTCTGAGTCAGTTCTTCCACCCCATTCAACAAGGGGTAGAACAATACGATTTCCATCAACTCTGAGCCTTCCCGCCCATGAGCCTAAGTAGAAGCATGACCTGTGTCCTCAGGAATGTGCCATGTAGCACCGCCCAGTACAGACCATGTCTGACCAAATGGTCCATCATCTAGTAGAGCCTAAGTCCTTTAGCACTGCAGTCACCAAGAGGACTTCCTGGAGGTTTTCCTTCCTCCTCCTTCCAAGAGCCTGAAGTAACAGATGAATATGGTGAGATTCAGTGGAGGAAAAGCCTTTTCCTGTTTTCATTCCTCTCAATCCAATGGACAAGCCTGCAGTAGGAGCTTGCCTCTTTCCTGTCCCCAAAGAAGGACACTTGAGCAAAATCCATTGCTCCTCTAGACCTCGCTATGCTCTGAACCTTACTTCCTACATCAGAAGTAGTACTTCTCTTCTCTTCGAGATAGGAATACAAAAAAACAAAACAAAACAGAACATTTCCCATCTGAACATTTTTTTGAACCATTCTCCCAAAAGGCTGGTGTTGGGTTCCCAGATCTGGGCAGCTTGCATGACCAGTGGCCTCACCGTAGTACACGCAATGGGTCTACACGATTTCACTCGCTCTATGAGAGCTCTTCCAGACAGGGCTACTGGGCAAATGATGTTCATCTTCAGTTCGTTCAATGTTGTTTTTCACTTGGTTGCCCAGAGCAAACATCTACCCTGAGAGATTCTCCCCCTGGGGACATTCTGTCATTGCTTTCCTTGGTGCAGATGTTTTAAGAGTCCCCCAGTGCTAAGGCCTTGCTTGCCTCTTTCTTTCCCCAGAAGAGGTCACTACTTGATTAAGAAAACAGTAGCCTGACCCCAGCCCTCAGTCCCCCCACTGCTATTTAATGAACAGTTCTTCTCAGCGGTTAATAACCAAACACCAACAGCTGCCCAATCCTTCCTAATAGTCTCATCATTGATTTTATTATCATTGTTATTGTGAAAAATATTCATATCGCCACATCAGTCTTGCTTTGCATAGATCCCAGCATGACGGTCATTTTATTTCCTCCTCAAACTGACCCTCGTGGCTACTTAGCCTAGTTTACAGGTGAAAAGACTGAAGAACAAGGAGATGAACTGGCTTACGTAAAGATTATCAACCCACATCTCCATAACAAGTTCAGGTGTGGAAAGAAAAGGCATCAGAGTTTCATTGGCTGAGCCACCCTTCTAAAGGCAGGAGAGAAAGACTGGAACATGGCAACAATTCAAGGTGAGAAGTGTCACCCTATGAAGACAGAAGGGAGGTGATCTGAAAGCCGGTGGCTTAGCTGGAGAACAACCCAGCATCCTTTCTGTTTTCAGGATTCCCAGAAAGTAAACAGCAGAAGCCCAGCTACAAAGACAATGGCAGCAGAAGAACCCACCTGGCCATCATGGGGATGGGATCAAAGATCAGGCTGATGAACCGTGGATTCTTTGTCACTGAATGAAGTGCCTGAAATGCATGGTTACATCACTGTCAGTGATGGGTTTCCAGTAACATATAGAGGAAAAATGGGGTAGAGTGGACAGGTAGTGATTTACTAGAGCTGTACCAGAGACTCACAGGAACAAGAGGCTTAGAGAACAAGATCATAGCAGTCTGGACGATTAAAGAAGAGGAAGCTCAACAGTGACCTTAGAGGAAAAAGGAAGAATGCAGCTGAATACCACCATCAAAGTTGACCTAGTCGTATTTATTTCTAAGTGACCATTTAGCCTCAAAATCTCAGAAGCAACAGTCATACAGCCAAGATTCCAAATCTGAGAAGCAAGGTCCCAGAAGTATCCGATGGGCCAAGCCCTGGACATTTGCTCAGCTCTGGTGACCTAGGGATGAGGGTTGAGTCTATCCTCTCTGACATCTGTGGCGGGTGAAGGGCGCTTCTCTCCAAGATTACAAAAAAGAGATTCCATACCAACAGAGGAGGAGGTTGGATGCTGGACAGCTCCCTAAATGGAAGTCTAAGAGAGCTCACCACATGTGAGGTTGATATGCACCCGTATAAATCCAATGGTTCTTCCAAAGTGCCCTAGAAACTGTGGCGCATTCTCACATTCATGGTCAATATCGATAGTATCTGTAATTTAATGAGTACCTACTATGGACTGAGCAAGGCAGTAAGTTATTATCTTACACGTATGATCACATTTGATTTTCACAACAGCCCTGCAATGGTTTTTATTAATTCTATTTCACAGAAGAGGGACCTGAGACTCAGAGAGACAAGACAACTTTTCCAGGGTTACAGAGTTTACAGTTAGAATTACAACCCAGATCTAGACATCTATGCAGAACCGCAGCTCCTTATACTACCTGATCCCATGATCTCCTGGCTAGACCAGGTACCATGTGTTTCCATAGCAAGAGAACTTTGATGGAAGAGGAATGAAGAATCCATGGCAACCAAGTTGGAGAAGACACTGTTGATAAGAGTTTGAACAAAGTGAGCATCTGACATCATCCCCCAAAATGAGAGGGAAGTAATAAATTACTGGGATAGTTCCATCAGTACATTATTTCCAATGTGTATGTTTTATTATTTGATTCAAACGATAAATAGGCAAGTGTGTGTTGAGCAAGACACTGTACTGTTAGATCCTACGGAGGATGAGAGAACGTGTAAGCCAACATGTTTCTCTGTTTTCATTCAAACGCCTTGAAATCTCATTCTCTTCCTATATGCTTAAAAAGGTAACTAGCAATTTGAATTATATTGGCTCAGATATGAAGTGACAAGGGTCCCAAGGAAGGAGACTCAGGGCAGTTTCACAAAATAATTAACATCTGAGCTCTCCACTGAACATTAGGTTTGAACAAGTGAAATAGAGATAGGACGGCATATACCTAGAAGAGATAATGGTCAATGCAAAGGCAGAGAGAGATTGTTCCAGCTAGAGCTGAGAGTTGATGATATTATGGAGTGAGAGAATTAAAAAGCACGTTGAAATAGGTATTTGCAGAGATTTTGAATCTGAGGTAAAGGAGCTTGACATTTATAGTAAAAGCGAAGGGAATCTGAGGGAGGTATTTGAACTAGTCAGGGACATGTCCAGCACCAACTATAGTGCTCGGAACCTGTATGTGTTTACTAAGTGGGGGAATGAATGGATGCTGTGTACAGGATGTGCTGACAAGGAAAGAGAAAAAAACCAAGGACACCAATTAGGATCCTATCACAATAGCAGCCTAGATGATATAGGTAGAAATAGAAAAGCTCTAGAAAGCTTGGAAGCAATGAAAAAGACATCATAAAAGGAAAAAAGAGTTATTCTAACTCCAGCATTATTTCCTGAGCAGAGTTTACACCAAGGGGGAAAAAATCTTCAAATAACCTCCAAATTCAAGAACCCACAATTCTACCAGCAGAGCTAAAGATGCCTGTGCATATCTCTGGAAGTACAGAGATTGAGTCAGGAGAAGAAAAGGAAAAGCAGAATTTTTAAAAAAGAAAGTAAAAATATAAAAGCTAACATGCTAATTTTTTTTTTTTTTTTTCCGGTGCGCGGGCCTCTCACTGTTGTGGCCTCTCGCGTTGAGGAGCACAGGCTCCGGACGCGCAGGCTCAGCAGCCATGGCTCACAGGCCCAGCCACTCCGTGGCAAGTGGGATCTTCCCAGACTGGGGCACGAACCTGTGTCCCCTGCATCGGCAGGCAGACTCTCAACCACTGCACCACAGGGAAGCCCACACATGCTAAATTTTAAAGCTAATGTTTCACCTTTTTGTTAACTGGGTAGTTGATATTCAACTTACCTGTGGTGAATAAACAAACACAGAAAGACAGGTCTTATTATGCCCATTTTGCTGACGGGAAAACTGAGGCTCAGAGACTTGACACCAGGAAAACTGATTCTAAATCCTGGTTGTTTTCTTTTTTTCTATTTTCCCACATGGAAAAAGAAGAGAGGAGATGAAGAGAAAGAGAAATAGAGAGAAAGAGTCAATCCTAAGAGGTCTCATTGGTAGATGCCTCAGAAAATACATGGTGGGGCTGTACCACAGTGGGGACCCATGTTTGAACCTATGCTAAACTTTTCTCTTTGCCATTGGTATGGATAACCACTTACTTACCTAGGAGAGTTAGCAGTGAGTGATAATCATTTTCTCTCCTGAGAGTGAGTAACTTTGCTTTTTTAATGCAAAGAGACTTCATATATGCAGTTGGTATTGTTTTAACAAGTCTGTGTTGGGTCAATAAACATCCACCCTCTCCAGTTCTCCTCCCTGCATCATTCAGTCATCAAATTCCAGCAGATGCCAGGGAGCTGGCACCCAAGCCAATAAGCCCCAGAATGACGTGAAGCTACAGTCATTCTCATCAAACAAGATCTTACCACTGGGAACAAGTCCCATAGCTTCAGCAATTTGGTTTCTTGGGAAGAGAAAAAAAATGCTAAGTTTTCCTCCCTGGAAGGATCAGAAACCTGGGAGAAGTCATAGACGGTGTATTCTTTATGCTTAGCATCCTTCTTCATGATACAGGACGGGCCAAGGGGATGAAGAGATTTTGTAAACGCTTTACGAGACCCAGTGCAGTACAAAGGCTCTGAGCCATAGTCGCCTTCACAAAGACCAGCTGCTGCCATCACCTCTCTAATAAAATAAAGTTTCAATAGAAATGTCGTCCAGATTCCTTTCTGTGTCTACCAGGTCTTGGGAGGCTCCAACAAGTTATGCATCTTCATTATGATTCATTCAGACTCACCAAGTTCTGCTGACAAGCGGGAAATGATCCAGAGTTAGCCTCCACCATAACTAGTGACTTAGAAATTGTTGCCTGAAAAACGTGCTTGAGTTTAAAGCCACAAACAGCTGCTTACACTCCACGAAAAGCTCACAAATTTGACACCTCTTTACCCGTGGCTTTTCTCCAATTCTCTGCCAACACCACCTCCTAGCCTTGCTCCCTAAGAAAATGGCTTCTTTCTGAAACCAGAATCCAGCTCTGGGGTGTATCTAAACTCTTACAGACAGGAGCTGCCCAAGAGTATGGAACAGTGAACTGATACACAAAAGATGGGTTAAGATCATGCCGGGACATTGCTCTCCATAGCCCTCTTGGGTAGCTGAAGCCCCAGGGGAGTTGGTCCCTGGTAGATTCTTCTCTTTGCCCTCTGTCATTTCTTGTGTGTGCCTAAATTATCCTTTCTTATATGTGCCAAAAAGTTTTTTGTTTTTTTTTTAGATTGGGAAGGGTTGTAATAGATTATTTGAGGAAGCCTTTTTCAAGGACAACTAGGCAGTATTTATCAAAAGCCTCAAAAAGCGCATGCCCCTTAAACCAGAAATGCCACTACTGGATTTATTCTATTTTAACAATTAGGCATGAAAATGTACAGGTATAAGGATGCTTATTACAGCGTCATTTATAATGAAGGACACTTAGAAACAACCCACATATCTACAAACAGGGGATCTGTTACGAACAATGAGGTATATTCGTACTATGTAATATTCAGCAGTCATTCAAAATGGTATAAAAACTCTTTTCATTGATCTGGCAGGAAGCTTCTGATATATTTTTAAGTGGAGAAAAAACATGTTAAAATAATAGTTGGAGTCGTATTGCATTTTTTGTTCAAAAATATAACACACTGAAATAGTCATATATTCCTAAGTGCATATATTACGAATATAATAAAAACCTGTGGCATGGTGGCACCGGGGTAGCTTGGTGTATAATTATTGCTACAGTGATGGTATTGCTCTAAGATTTTGCATACCTGGATTTAGGTAACTCTAAAGCCCTGAGAGAAGAGAGAGGGTCTTTTCAGAAGTAGGTACCATCCTGCCTGCTATCCGTCTCCCGGGAAAAAAAGGGCTGTCTCTCAGAAATTAAGCATTAAAAAGAGAGATTTCCTTCTTTGGTCTTTTGTCCCTGGAACAGTCCTCAAAATTTTTTGCGACCCATAACACTTGAGAGTGAACTAGTCAAGGGAGGAGTATGTCCAGATGTTCTCAGTGCTGAATTCTGGGTCATTTGACCATTTAGGAGGTAGGAAAATCTTTTCTATTTTCCATCTGTTCTGGGGAGTCAGTATAAGTGATAGTAATAACTACCATCCTCAGGGCCAGGTGCTTTGTATCTATTATCCAATCATCCCCACTGCTACGTGTGAGATGGGAGAGAGCATCCCTGTGTCGCCGGAAGAAATGGCTAACATTCCTGAGAGTTTATGTTAAGCCAGATACTCTCCTAAGACCTCTACTTAAATTCTCATGTAATCCTCATAACTACCTTTAGAAATAACAGTATCACCTCCACTTTACCACTGAGGAAACTGGTGAAGGGCTACAGAGAGACGAATAGATTTCCCAAGGTCACACAGCTTGTTTATGGTGGGGAATTGGGATTCAGATCCAGGCAGTATGGCCCTTGAAGCTCTAACTACTAAGCTCTCCTCCCAAAGGACAGAAACATGAGAAGGAGGTTTATCCCTATTCGGGTCAAAGTGTTGAATCAAGAAACAGAATAACGCTGGAGGCCAACCTGATGGTGGCAGAAGGATTAAAAGGGAAGCTACGCTCTCCAAATGGAAAGTCAAATCTCCCAGGGACATGGATGCTGGCCTGTCCTTCACCACCTTGCCACCCCCAAGACTCTCCAACCAGTGCTAACTTTGGGCAATCTGCCTTCCATTTCATTCTTTAGCAACATCAAGAGGAAGCCTAGATCTCCCTATGAGATGGGTTTATTTAGTCCATCTGATACACATTGCTGACCCAGAAATAAAGTGAGGTGCTAAGGTTACGAGGCTAAGGTGTTCCCAGCCTCCTGGTAAACATACCAAGAGACCAAATTATGGACTGAGGCAGACATGTGAACAAGGGTCTACAGAGCAGGGAGGAGGGCCACGGCAAAGCCCATGGACACCTACCTCTCTGTCACGGGCCAGCAGGCATGAATCCCAGCATGTTTTCAGGCTTCTTGCCACTGCTGGAAGTGGGAAGTACTTGGTCTCACCGCTGAAACAAGCTAAGATGTCTGAGGCAAGGATCCCTTAGGGATCCCCTGAGACCCCAGATAGATATCCCATGGGGTCATCATCAGCTATTCCTCTTTCTCCTTGACGGTCAGAACAGTGACAATAGCCAAAATGGCTGAAAGGAATCAAATAAACCTGAACCACAGACCAAGGCTGCCTTAAGACCCAGTACAACAGAGTTCCCCCCCTCACTCTATGCATCACCGCTCCTAAATCTCTTTCAACAGGATCTATATGCCCAAACATACACACACACGACCCACTCCCATCCAGTGAAACACATCCGCTCATGCATGAGCACAGATTCTCCTGCAGCAAATATTATTTTAAAATATTTGAGGCCAGTGACCTGCAGGTCTATTGAATTTGAATCACTGCAGCAGTAATTTTCCTTTCAAGCCAAGATCAGATGCTGTGTCACTGAGTAAGAATCACATGTGGATGGTGTCAAATTGAGCCCAGCGTTCAACTGATCCATAATCGTGTTCGCTAAGAGCATTTAGCCTTCCGGCTCCAGCTTCTCTGATGTCTGTCTCAGAATTGTGTCAGGAGCTAATGGCAGAAAAAGAGCCAGTGTCACTCAGCTTAACTGGGCAATCATTAGGACTTCCTCCAATAAAGGAAGTAAGCAAGGGAGCTACAGCTGACCTCCCTGGGGCTGTCCAGGGGTCTTGTGCCCTTACACAGGATAAATTACCTTACACAGGATAAATACATCTGAAGTTGCCCAACTTCCCAGCCTGATCTAATTAGTAAACACCTTCAAAGGGATCAAGTGCCACACACAGCAGAGGTGGGCGAATAAATATTTAAAGGGCACATCTGTGTAGGTGGAACAGGGAGAGGAAAACAGATTAGAAACAGATACGAGTTAACTTTGGGAGCTAGCTGTGTTGTGTAATTGTCCTTGACCTTTGCCCCCACACTGGTCAAACTTGCCCCTTCTCCAGGGTTTCAATGGGACCTGACTCCCCAGATACTCAGCCACCCAGTCTCCAGAAAGAACTATCCCAAGACACGGACTCAACCTGATCTAACCCTGGTCACTCAATACCACCATTGTTTTGGAAGTGAGAATTGAATAAAATCTATTTCAGGGTCCGGAATGGAACAGTGCTATTCAGCAAACTCTTATTAACATGCAAGTGACGGCTAAAATCGTTGTTGTTAAGCCAGCAGTGATTTAAGCTAAAGGACTAACACTCCAAGGATGGCATTTCGGGTAACACCAGTAGTTACCAACCGCACCTCTGAAAAAGATCAGCCCCGCTACACAATTCCTGACTCTTCATGCTTTTTCAGTGGCTTGTGGCCAATTATCACAGAGCTCCCTACCACACCGTGCTAGAACGGCAACTAATGAGACCTCCTGGGTTACACAAAAGCTTTCAAAGAATCAAAGTACATGGCTCACAAATGAACTATAATCAGCTCCACCTCCCCTGCCAACATTCTGGAACAGCAGAAACATTTTCATAACTGGATTTAAGCCTAAGAGCCATCCTTGGACTTGAAGTTCAGTTCTCGTGAGTGGATCATCTGGGTAGACCAACAGAAGCTTCTTAATACATTTTATTTGCCTTGTCAGAGGGGGAGGGTGGAGAATACCATTCACGGAGCACCTGCTGCACGCCAGGCACGATGCTGGGTGCTGTCTGTTCTTTCTCTCGCTTAATCCTCATGACACACCTGCAAACTAGGTGTTATTATCCTCATCTCACAGAGGAAGCTGAGGCTTCAGTACCTCAATGGGCTACATACACTCCAGTCTTTTGTTTTGTCTTTTTGTTGGCTTGGTTTTGGTTTTTCTGTGGTACCGTGTGTACATTGATCATTCATTCAGCAAAATTATAAAATCCTTGAAGGCAAGAACCTCATCGGTCCTCTTCCCACTAGATTTGCAACACACAGCTCCATGTTGAACCCATATTCTTTCGTACATTCATCCATTCAACATATATTTATCAGACACTAGGAATAGAGCAGTAAGAATTTAAAAAGTGCCTATTATTACAAAGGTTATATTTTAGCAGACAGAGACAATCAATCAAGCAATAAGCAACTAAGGAAGGAAGGAAGGAAGGAAGGAAAGAAGGGAGGGAGGGAGGGAGGGAAAGAAAGGAAGAAATAAAAAAGGGAGGAAGTTATTTATCCAAAAGTGGTAAATGTCATGTAGGGAACTGGGATTAAAAGATGTAATGGAGAGAGGCAGGTGGTACCATGGATTGGACACTCAAGACAGGATTCTTGAAGGAGGTGACCTTTAAGCCGAGATCTGAATGACAAGAAGGAGGAAGTCATAGAAGACCAAAGGGTAGAGATTGCAGCCAAAGAGACCTCAAAAGCCGTGAGGTGGACGGGAGATATAAGGACACAAAGAACCGGGGTGGGGGGGGGGGAAGGCCAGTATGGCTTGAGCAGGTGAAGGTGTGAGGGGGAGAGTTACACAAGATGATGTTAAAGAGACGGGTAGGAGCCAGATGACACAGGGCTTTGTAAGTCAGGGTAAGCCTCATTCATCAAATATTTGTTGAATGAATAAATACACAGGTCTTGGAGCACTATAGGAATGTACAATAAATACCAACTGCCTTTCAGGAATTTACAGTTTGTCAGAAAGAGAAAGAAATCTACATCCATTCATCTAAGAAGTATTTACAAATGCCCTAGAGTGTGCCAGGCACTGTGGCAGACAGAGGGGGTACCTGAATGGATAAGCCATGTTCCTTGCTTTCAACCAGCACATGGCTTTAAGGAAAGATACAAGACCACAGTACAGAGCAGCAAGTTCTTTAATTTGAGGAAACGCTACATGAGCACATGGAAATCAACCATCTAACCCCGGGAAAAGTCAAGGAAAAAGCTAAGACAGCATATGAATTACAGCCAAGATGAAGAGTTGAGAGGATGAGTTGGTCGCTGTAGGCTGGAAAGGTCAGGAAACTTCCCAGAGAGAAAACTGGACTTGAGCTGGATCTTTGGGAATGAGTAGAACTTGGATATAAGCAGGAGGGGCTCCCGGTTGAAGAACAAATGGGCACAGGTTAGAATCAAAGGTCAACACCTTGGTGGGGCATTCGAAGCACCCCACAGCATCTGTTGCTCCTAACCTACACCTTCTCTGCACACACACACACACACACACACACACACTCTTACCCCTCCGGCTCATCTTCCCTCCCTGCTGAAACACAGATGAAATGATCTGCTAATCATTCCCCAAATTGCTTAGCCTCTTAGTCACTCTGAAATGAAAGTCTGATCCCCATTCCAACTAAGAAGACCATGTACAGATTCCTGATGGTTGAATATCCCGTGGGTAGGAGACTCCTAATATAACCACGTGTTTCACTTTGGGACAGTTCTTTTTCTCGGCAAAGGGATCCATCCTTAAATGCAGCGGAAGTCTGCTTCCTTGATGCGGCCATTCCTTGATTCTTTTTTTTTAAATTAATTAATTAATTTTTGGCTGCGTTGGGTCTTCATTGCTGCGTGTGGGCTTTCTCTCATTGCAGTGATCTGGGGCTACTCTTCGTTGCAGTGCACTGGCTTCTCATTGCAGTGTCTTCTCCTGTTGTGGAGCACGGGCTATAGGGGCACGGGCTTCAGTATTTGTGGCGCATGGGCTTCAGTATTTGTGGCGCACGGGCTTCGGTAGTTGTGGCTCGTGGGCTCAGTAGTTGTGGCTCACAGGCTTAGTTGCTCCGCGGCATGTGGAATCATCTCAGACCAGGGATCGAACTCGTGTGCCCTGCATTGGCAGGTGGATTCTTAATCACCGTGCCACCAGGGAAGTCCTGCATTCCTTGATTCTAATTTTAATCTCAGAAGTATTTTTGGTCACCTAAAAATGCTAGGTAAAAATCAATATTGAAACCATAGGAGCATACAGGAGTAAGCATCAATCTTTCACTTATGAATATATGGGTTGCCCAGTAGGGCTGTGTTGCATGCTGCAGGGTGGTGAGGGTGTCTCTGTTCTACATGTTCTTCATCCTCTTCTGGGACCAGTGGGCCAACCGGGATTTTGTTATGGTGGTGATAACAGAAGTACAGAAGAGTGAGTCCTCTAGAAGCACTCTAACTTCTGCCTACGTTTCATTGGCCAAAACAAGATACGCATCCAAACCCAAGTACAAAGATAGTGCTCAAGAGAACCTACGCTCTGCCCACCATAAGGTGATGGCAAGAATAGATGCAATGGGATAAAAATTGCAATCACAGAAGTTATAAGGAATCCATCCCACTTCGCCCACTAATGTCAATTCTCAGAAGGTATAGCATATGTTCCTACAAATATCCTCACCTTCCACTTGGTACGTCCTCAGAAACCTTCTCCTGATCCCGACCTGCAGACGTTCTAGTGTGTTAGCATCTCTAGCTAATGTTGATGGTGATCGGATGTGGTCGTGGTACTGTCTTCCAGCGTGGATTTGCCAGTGCAGGAGAGTGGGTGCATCTGTAAGGATTTGACGCCTAACAAAACACTCCCAAAGCTAGCTCATTCTTGTGGAGGTCAGCGAGGCAATTCTTCCGGTCTGGGCTGGGTGTGGTTGAACCCCTCTGGGCTCACTCATATACCTGCAATCAGCTGGCAGATTGGCTAGAGGTTGGTTGGTCCAGGATGACTTTGGCTACGACACCTGGGGTCTCTTTTACATTGTCTGCCTTCCTCCTGAAGGATAACCAGGACTTATTCACATGCCCATATCAGAGTTCCAAGAGTTCCAGAATGCAGGCAGCATGCTTGAGGGATCGGTTCCAGAGGGCACGTCACTTTTGCCACATTCTATTGGCCAAAGCAAATCACAGGGCCCACACAAAACCAAGAAGTAAGGAAACAGACTTTACCTAATATGGGAAAAGTTGCAAAGTACTTTGGCCATGTTTGCAATTTCCCCTTACAGGGGTCCTCTATACCATATGTCCATGAATGCATTAAACGTAGCGAAGCTTACCTTAGGTTCTGGTCTACACGGCACTATTGACTTACGGAGTTAGAAGTCAGTTAGCAAGTTCAGACTTTGAGTCATGAACTGCTGTCAAGTAAATTCATATTACATTTGTATTTATGCTGTTGATCTAAACCAAAGTATAATCCTTTGCATTCAATTTCATCTCCTTTGCTTCAGCCAGCTTTGATCCTTCCATAGCCATTCTTGTAACAATCCTCTGTATAACTTTTTAAAGAACTTGCCAAATTCTGAACAATATCGTCATGTATTCCCTTACCATATCTGGTGTAAGCAACAGCTGTTATCTTAACAATTGGTTCTAACAACAAGTTAAAGACAGGGGTGATCACGTTTTCTAATCTTGCTGTATATTCAATGGCAACCATCATACTGGCTGGGCGCACAGCTGGTCCTTGGTTACCACATGAAGTCACACAAGGATGAATCAACATTCAATATAACACAATTCCAATGGTTAATCAGTGGCTCTTCGATTATTTTTTCAGTAGAGTCCTTTTTTTAAAAGATGAACTGTTAGATGAAAATCCAACTTGAAAAACAGATAAACGTGGGACTACTTTAGCTAGAAGAGGGCACATTCCTGAAGCTCTTCCTACTCAACTTCTCCCACCTCCATCACCATCTCCCTTAAGGGATCTGAGGCCTCCTTGGAACAAAATTTGAAAACCACTGGATGAAACCAGTGTTTTTGAAATTTGGCAAACATGACCCTCAATAAGTAACGTATTTTACATAGTGACCCAGAACACACGCACACACAGATCACTAAATCAACTGTTTCTCAAGACAACTTCACCATCAGTTCAATATATTCTATGTTTTCTATTCCTTTCATTTCACTTTTGGAATATTGATCATGAACTACTGTCTTGATTTTACAACCCACTAAATCGACCATGTCCCACAGTTAGAAGCCATTGGACTTAGTGACTTCTTAAAGAGATCTTTCAATGTTGAAACTCTATGGGTCTATTGTTCTAAAGCTTTCATACCCTCAATGTCCACTGTTTATTCTCAGGGATGAGAGAGGCTGGTGATGGGCAGCACCAGAAAGAGCGGAAGTTAAGTTCTAGAGAAGCGATAATAATGCTCCCAAGAGTAAAGGAGACCACGTGCCCTCATGGACACTAAGGAAATCAGTAGATGAGCTTGTGAGAAGAGTTTACTCTGGAGTCTGACTTACCGGAGTTAAATTCCCAGTTATGCCAGCCTGGGTTATTTGGGCTTACTTAATCTATCTGCATCTCAATAATTACCTCCTCTGATATTTAGGTCTAATCATTAGTATTTACCCTTCAGGGTGGTTAATAGCTTAAATAAGATAGTGCATATTAATGCATGTAGTACAGCCAGGTACACAGTGAGCGGTCAGAGTTCCTTAGTATCAATAAGGGAGTAGATGGCTTTTTTTTTTCAAAGGAGTGGGTTCGATAACCAAGACAAAATGTGGATTGATCTCTCTCCCTCCCCCATTTTAATAGTCAGAGGGATCTCTGTTCAAATTTTTGCTCTGCCACGTGAGAGCTGTGGTCTTAACAGTGGTCTTGGTTGACTCACACTTTCTGAACTTCAAGATCCTCAGCTGTGAAATGGGAATAACAGAACCTATCTGACAGAGTTGCTCTGAGGATAGTCGAAATAATGAATGTAAAACAACTGGCACAGTGTAAGAGCTCAATAAAAAGGAAAGAGACACAGAGAGAAAGAGAGAGACAGAGACAGAGAAACAGAGACAGAGAGAGACACAGAAGGAGAGAGAGAGAGAAACACCCTGACAATATTTGGCCAAAAAAAGGTACTTTGAAAAGCAACTGTTCATATTTTGAAAATGATTGAAGAACATTCCAAGTTGTGTAAGGAACATCCAACCACAACCAAATCATATTGGTTTTCTTAGCTATGATTTAGTGCTCTAAAATGCAGAGCCCTACCAGAAAGTTCCAGCAACATGCAGTCATAAAATTCATCACTCTTTGGGGTGTGTGTGAATGTGTGTGGTGTTTGTGTGTGAGAGAGAGAGACATCTCTTTGGCTCAGCAAACACAGCTGTCTCCTGTGTGCCACAAAATCTGTTGGGGTTACATGATAATTTAGGCAAGTCCCTTCCATCAGGAAGCCTATAATCAATGAATATCTCAACCTCAATCCTTTCTTTACTGAGCACTTTCTATGTAGCAGGCACTGGGCCAGGTACTTTACAGACATCCTTTTACCTAATCCTCAGAGCAACCTGGTCACATAGGATTTGTTATTCTCATGTCACAGTCAAGAATCCCAAGGCCACATAACTATGAAGAGGCAGAGAAGCGTGAGTTTCCCTAGATTCCATACATGTTGCAGCAGGAGAAGGCGTAAGCTGCAAACAAACATCTGATGGGTACTTTCGACTCGTAAGCTGTGTTCTGTCTCCAGTTCAACGCCGGGAGAGGAGCATTTCAAAGACAAAGAATGGAAGCATGAAGCAGTTAGCAAGAGTACATTGTCGGAACTGCTGGCAGCAGATAGGCCACGAGCATCAGGCCAGCAACCCGGGGTGTCTCTGATGTTTCTGGGAATAGAAGTTTATCTTAAACCTAAAAAAAAAAGAGGCAGGGCAAGAATGTGAACCCAGATCTCTCTGACTATTAGAGCCTAAGTCCTCTGTAACATCCCAGTTCTACTCGCATGGATTCGTAGATGTAGATATAAAGATCACGAGATGTAACATACAATACCAACTGCATGGCACGTCTCTGTGCCTATCCTAAGTATAGGGTAGTGGTTAAGAATATGGGCTTCAGACTCGGCCAGACCTGGCCTCACATTCTTGCTCTACCACTTAGCACCTCTAAAGTTCAAGAGAGAGAGAAAGTCAGATGGATACATCACATAATAGAAAGTTTATGTAAACGCACACATACACATATACACACTCACAATAGATTCACTGCGGAAGCGTACCTTAGAGAACATCCGATACAATGTCCTTACTTAGCAGTTGAGAAAGCCAACACTGGCTGGAAGGAAGACCACCAGGGAGGGAGCACTGGGGGCATCAGACCCCCCACTCCAGTGCTCTTTCCAGAGCCACACCCCAGTCTACCTCCCTCTATAAATGTGCTCAAGTTTTCAAATGGTGACTCCCCAAATCAAAGGAAATGGCCGCCCCAGATAAAGCAGATCTTTGCAAAGAAAGAATGTCCATCGCATTCTGAGATTTTCCTCTATCTGCCCATTTGCAGAGGTCACAAGAGGGGCAGGGGAATGATCTCATGACATGACTCCTGGGTCTCCACACCCAAGAATGCAGGAAGGTTTAAATACATCAGACTGCAGGCAAGAATGCAGACAGGCTCCCCGACATGTTCTGTGCTTTTTGTTTTTTTCCCTGATGGATACCATCAGCTGTCCTGTTGCTAAGAGACGGGAGTGGGTGGGAAAGGCCAACAGCCATATTTTTCAAATTTATCTACAAAACCGGTTGTGCCTCTGCTCTCTCCAGGGATTCGGCTTCCTTAAGAACAGGATATTACAACCCAACAGACAGAGACAGTGAGAGGACTCTTTTTCGAGAAATGGACGGAGCTTTTCCTGGACCTTCAATGTCATCCAGCAGAGTCCTGGGAGCTGCCAATTACCGGTCTGATGCAATGTTTGGGAAAGAGCCGCAGAGTACACATGACTCAACAGAATATTCTGATTTACATTCCTATCTCTTGGGAAGTTTCACTTACCAGCACCAACAAGTGCTGCTGGGTCGGTAAGAGCTCTGGGCTGAGTTTGTCATCGGAGAATTAAAAGGAATTAAAAAGACAAGAAGAGGTTGTGGGAAGGTGAGTATTTGAATCACTCTGGGACTTTCCTTTTTGGTTACATTCCAATCGGACAGACCCAAACCTGGAAGAGTTATTCTATTGCTCAATGTCAAAAACATTCGACTGGAATGCAGGACATGTGAACTTGGACACCCCCTGCAGCTTCCCTGTGTGGCCCAGTAGGCTGCATCCACTCTAAGCACACTGGTCAGGAGAGCAGAGGCAGAGCCCAGGGCACATTTCATATAAAAAAGGCAGGGACCCAAAAGCTAAGCTCTCAACAGCATTCCTCCCCCTAGGCCTTTGTACCGACCCACAATACACTCTGATGAGCCCAGCAGAGATGGAAAAGGAGCCCTTGGGAACAGGTTGGCAGATTTTTTGGTCCTTAGAAGAAAGCAAGAATGTGAACTAACTTCCTCCTTCTCTGGGTTTATACTTGGCCACACGAGCCAGAAAAAAAACTTTTTGTTTGCAAAAAGAAAAAACCAAAACAAAAAAATCTGCTACAATCGCTTATTGCCAAAGAACTCTAAGAGCAACATATAAGGGCACCTAATTCCCCATTCTGCCCCCTGCCCGTGGACCCCTCCCACCTTGGCTTAAATAGTCAAGGGAGCAATCCTTGTCACACTAGTATAAATGAGAATGTAACTCAATGTATCCAAAAAACCCATTTAGACTCTGCAGCATGTTCCAGAGCTCAGTGCCCCAGCCGCTTGGCAGAACCTTCCAACTAACTATATACAAATCACAGCATCCTCCTTTCCACCTCTAAAACTAGTACAGAAAAAAAGGAAGGCATCACAAGCTCTGTGTCATCAGCAACAGAGAACAATGGAGTTGAGTGCAGGGTGCAGTGTGTGAGGGTCAGGGATACACAAGTTCTAGAAAATAAAAATAACCTAAATCAAATGCTTACCGTGAAAAGGCAGATGGCAAGAACTTGATGGCTGTATCCTATTTAATTTTCACAACAACCAATGAGGTATCTACAATACCTTTTCAGATTTGCCACTCCCTAGGACAGACTAGTCAAAATAGCCTTGGAAGTCCCCCCTACACAGAAGGTGAAAACTTACTGCTAAAGAGGGGTGATTATCCAGGCCAGCTGTCACAGATGATGCAATCTTTCACATAGGACAGCAATTAGCTGAAATAAATCCCAAACCACTGTTACCCTCAATCCCTAATTGCCCATCTGGGTTTGTAGTTTTTGTCAACCAAAAAGACACTTGGAGTAGCAAGTGAAAGGGCTGTTCAAAGAAGATTTTAGAATGAAGTGAAGCGTCTCTTTTTGGAAGACTGACAGGTGGGCAAGATACCAGGCAGCCAGCCAAGGAGTGAGACTAAAGGCAGGATGTCCAGAATCGAGCTGGTTGCCCTTTAACCTCTGGAGCTGGGGAGAAGGGGGTGGGGGTGGGAGGGGTCACGAGATTGGACTGCGATAACACTGACCTCAAGACAGATCCCACTGCTGTTTTGGTTATGGACTGACGGTGTGACACGGACATTTTATTTATGGAGGCGTCAGAATGCAGTGGCCTGGGCACCAGCCACCATGTTTCTCCCACACAGTCTATAAAACTCATTGTGTAAAGTCATTTCCCCCTTGTGGGAAAAAAAGGGTTGAACCAAATGATGGCATTCAAAGCCACAGTTACAATCTTTATCAAGTCATTCATGAGATATCTATCACAAGATAAGGGCTGATCATATTGACATATCATCAATAGATAAAACAATGGGTCACACTGATATCTAGATTTATATTTTGAGAAGGCAATAAAAGAGTGTTTCAGATTCTCCCTTGCTTTGCCCAGAACGTAAAAACTAATGCCATTCTCACAATAGATGCCCCTTAAATAGAAAGATGCTTTGTCGTGGGTGGAAGAGAATGGTGATCACTGCGAAGTTAAACTTTAATATTGTTTACTGAGGCTTTAGGAAAATGGCCAAAAGGAAGTGGTCAGCATCCTATTCCTAGCACCCAGCACAGTGCAAATCACGTAGCAGTTGCTGAGTAAATCTTTGTTGAGTAAATCAGTGGCTCAAAGGAACTCAATTAGATGGAGTAAAAGGAGATCTTTCTCCAATGAATATTTGGGATTTTGTCCATTTAGGACAACTTGAGCCAGTCAATCCATCCAGGCCATGACTTGCATCCCCACAGTCTTGCCCCCTCATCCTGTATTTCCTAGGTTGGTTAATGGTGCTTCCCCTCTATGAAATGCTCTTCTCCTACATTAGCCTGGCAAACTCCTACTCCTACTTTGAAAACCTTCTCAAATATTCCCTCTACTGGAAGTCTGTTCCTGCTGCAGCTCTAAGGACAACTGATGGCTTCCTCTTTTGTCTGCACTTTGATATATAGCACAGAGCACAGTGCCTGGCAAACAGAGCCACCTCAATACATTTTGATTAATAAGCAAATGAATAAATAAATGGTCAGCAAGAATACAGACAACTTGGGCTTCCCTGGTGGCACCGTGGTTGAGAATCTGCCTGCCAATGCAGGGGACACGGGTTCGAGCCCTGGTCTGAGAGGATCCCACATGCCGCAGAACAACTAGGCCCGTGCGCCACAACTACTGAGCCTGCGCATCTGGAGCCTGTGCTCCGCAACAAGAGAGGCCGCGATGGTGAGAGGCCCGCGCACCGCAATGAAGAGTGGCCCCCACTCGCCGCAACTAGAGAAAGCCCGTGCGCAGCAACGAAGACCCAACACAGCAAAAATAAATAAATTAATTAATAAACTCCTACCCCCAACATCTTTAAAAAAAAAAAATCCACTGTTGTTCCCTGCTTTAAAAAAAAAAAAAATACAGACAACTGAAGTAAATCAGTCTACAGCAATTAGATTCCTACGATGTACAAGGCACTGTGCCCCTGCCTTTAGCTAGAATCACATTTCACAGAAAACGTCTTGGAGGAGGTGGGTAGGGGAAAAATCTAGAAAATGAAAATCCATGTAGCTTTTGTTGTACTCCCAACAACCTCAGACTATTTGGATTGAGCCCAATTAATAACATTCTCTAAAACTGAGTATCCAGAAGGGACAGTAACGCCAATATCACCCCTTAAATATTAACCATGTTAAAGTACAGTATCCAACACCATCTCTGAAGGACATCTACTCACTCTCAAAAGAAAAGACAAAGCAGAAGCAACTTCCTTCCTCCTCCGGAGACAGTATATGTTTTCAAATAATGTTGGTCATTTTCACAAGTCCCTTTGACTCATGGAATTTGTCATCCAGACACATATTTCCTCCTGGGCCTGTCCCATTTCCCCTTGGATGGGGAAGGATCATTCTAGCCAAAGGGGCCAAGTCCTTCAGGAGACAGATCTGGTCTAGGGTAATAACCTCCAAAGCAGAAGCCCAAGGACCAGAGCTAGAAGAAGTGGTGGCCATGCAGAAAAGTCAGACTATCAAGGGGCTTCCAGCCATTTCCAAATTCAGTGGGCATCCACCCCACACAGGAAAGTTGTGGGGAAGCAACGGAGACAGTGGGACCTCTTCTTCTCTTTGCCAGCATTTTATTCTCTTCATGAAAGTTCTGTGAACATTCAGGTCACAGAACATTCGTGCTTCTGGTGAGGAAGTATATATGTCTGAATACGTACATTTCAAATCCCCAGGAAAATGTCGTGAAGGGCACACATGAAACTTGTCACTGCGCCTTTCTCTGGAGGGATTGATGGGTGACCAAAAGGAATTTTTACTATCTACTCCAGATGCTCCTGCCTAGTTTGATTTTTCTTCAACACAAACACCTATCAATTTTGAAATTTTAAAAAATTAATAGGGCTTCCCTGGTGGCGCAGTGGTTGAGAGTCCGCCTGCCGATGCAGGGGACACGGGTTCATGCCCCGGTCTGGGAAGATCCCACATGCCGCGGAGCGGCTGGGCCCGTGAGCCATGGCCGCTGAGCCTGTGTGTCCGGAGCCTGTGCTCCGCAACGGGAGAGGCCACAACAGTGAGAGGCCCATGTACCGCAAAGGAAAAAAAAAAAAATTAATGAAGTTGTCAAAATGGGGATAAATGGTCGGTTTGGGACGGTTTGACCTCAAAGGCTTTCTTTCTCCCTGGCAGCTCTGAGTTTCTGTTCTGTATGATTTTCCCACCCTAGTCATGGAGCCTCTGGGGGCACAGATTCTCTTGCATTTCAACATTTACCAGATCTCTTAGGAGGGAATGGGGGGCTCACAGGGAAGAGAAGATGCTGGCTCAAACTGGTCCCAGCACCGGGTTGAGTCTTTCATGATCTCATTTTGATCCTCCTAGAACCTCCAGAACCTATGTACTACTGGCTGCATTCTGAGGATGAAGTTCAGAGACTTCATTAACATGCTCGGGCCACACAGTGACAGAGCAGGAATTAGAACTCAGAACTGCCAGGCATCCCAGCTCCTGCTGCTGCAATGTGCTCCTCGCTCAGTTCTAATGGCCACCGTCCCTCAGCTTCTCCTAGGAGTCCTGGCCGGCCAATGACAGCCCCACTAGACCAGTCCTGGCCTCTCCACTCACCCACTCTCACATCAGAAGTCACTCTTTCCAGATGAGTTGAGAAGGAAAATGCAAAGCTCATGCATTTTACTACCCCTGGGGCTCCGGCGTGTGAAGCCAGTTTGATCAGCAACTTCTCACTACAAGGCTTATTCTTGGACTTCCTCATCGTTCATGGTATGATTTGAATGCCCAGGTTTCTCATCCACCTGTCTGCTCCATAATAAGTTCACTCATGTCCAAAAAAAAAAAAAGAAAAGAAAAAGAACAAGTAGAGGATAGAGGAGACATGACCAGTATGAAAATGTCTGGGGGGTTTTAGTCAAAGTTGGTCCAGAATGAGTCAGCAGGGAGATGTGGATGACAGGAGAACAAATTTGAACTTTAGCAACATTAAAAGGACTAAAGTACCAAGAACGGAGAAAGTAATCAAGCTCCTTTATGTAGCACAAGGGCAAGTTTCTTGAGCCTCAGTTTCCTTGTTCGTGGAATGGAGCTCATGACAAAGAACAAGCAAGTAAATTGCTTAGCAGAGCACATAGGAATCCCTCCAGAAACAAAGCCATCTTTCTCATTTTCTCAACAACATTAAGAGAAGGTACTATTAGTCTATTTTACAAATTAGGAAACGAAGGTGACAAAGCGGCAGAAAATGACTAAGACCAGGTCTGCCTGACTCTGAAGTCCGTTTTCATGACCACTAAGCTGTACTTCCTCCTCCAATAGAAAATTTAGAACAAAAAGAAAATCCCCAGAATCTCATGACCCAGGAGATAAACGCTTTGACTCTTTTAAACACTTTTAGATTTTCTTCTGCACATTCGTAACTATTATTGTTCAAAGTCGAACAATAATACGTTCTATTTATAACTAGCTTTTTTACATTTGCCAGGACGTATTATAACCCTACTTCCAGGTCAATAGACATTTATTCCTGTAGTCATTCTTGATGGCTCCTTAGTATCTGTTCATATGAACGGTGAACATGCTGTAATCTATTCAACCACCATCACCGGTATTTAAGTGGTTACGTTAAGTTTTTCACAAATGTAACCAACGCTGCAGTACGCACCCTTGTAGCTAAGTCTTTCTTTTAACTATTATTGTTAAGGTTGTATAGAAGCACTGGGGCTGGTTCTAGGTTAGCAATTGGGTGGATAATGAGACTTTATGCCCTGTTCCCTGAGAAAAGTATGGAGGGACTGACGGGTGTCATCCTACCTAGAGAGGTCAGACTCCAGAGGCAAGAGTGGGAACAGGACCACCGTCGTCCGATGGCTGGGGAGGTGCCTTTGGCACCGCGACTGAGCTTTCTCTAGTGATCTTGAGCGAGTAGGACCACAGGGCAGTAGAATTGCGCTGACTGTGCAAAAGCACTTCTCCACAAACTCAATTGTCAAAGGACGTGTTAATCAATCTGCCTCAAGAAATGACAAGTTCCCCAAGATGTAAGAAGCTCAGTTTCATGCTGACCTCCCCCATTCCTCAGGGATGTTATAGAAGAAAGTAATCAGTCCTCATTTTAGGATTGCCTGAATTTGGAAAATCTAAACTCTATCTCTGACTTACCAACTTACAGTTAAAGTTGGGAACCTACTAAAAACCAGGCACTTTACAAACATATCTTGTTTAATTCACAGAGTGCTCTAATAAGGAATGGAGCGCAAGGAGATAAACTAACTTACTTCAATGAACACCACTGGTAAGTCCCAGGAATTCAAAGTTAGATTTTTCTGATACTAAAACCCTTGCAGTCAGATATAGTGATTAAAAGAAGATTAAAAGAATGGCTTTTAGAGGAAAATAGACTTGGGCTCAAGAATATTCCTTCACTTAATAATAAAGTTTGCATACTTTGTTCAGTAAAGTATTAATTCTTCTCTAAAACGAGCCCATCTGTGTTATCCATGAAGACTTTTGAGCTCCCCAGCTTCCTGAGATGAAGTCTGTAACACACTAATACACTTCATTCATTCATTCATTCACTGCTGGGCCCTGGACTAGGTGCCGTGACTGTAATGAATGACCAATATGGTGGTAGAGCCTGGCCTAATGGAGCTTCCAGCTTCGTGGAGAAGACAGATCCTAACATGGGACAATAGTCAAGGGTGGAGAGGCTACTATAGGGAAAAGCAAGGTGCTGTGGGAACACATTGCAGGCACCTCACTTTGTCAAGGGGAGTGAAGGTAAGTTTCATAAATGGATGTTCTCTAAGCTGATCCCTACAGGAAGAGGAGGTGGTGACAGACAACAAGGTACTGGGTGAGCAGAATTACTTAAGGGATAAGCATGAGGGAGTGAGAGGTCATGGTAAGGTTGGAAAGCTTACCATGAGCCCCTCAAGCTTACAGCAAGAGCCCCTGTAAGTTCAATTAGACTTCACCTTGAGGGCGATGGGGCTCCACAGTGCAGGGTTCGAGCCAAGAAGGAATAGAAAGAGACTGACATTCAGAGAGCTCACTGGGGTACATGAGTGGACTAAGGGGGGCAAGCCTGGAGGCAGAGGCTTCAGGGAGAGCTTCACTCCAGAGCACCCGGGTGCACAGAGATTTTCTTTCTGAATTCTGTGTAGAGCTTAACGTGTTCGTTTCCACTAGGATGTTAAAAGGCCAAACCAAGAAATATTTTGGTGTCAGACTCCTTTATCCTTCTTTGGTTCCACAATGCTTAAATCATAGCAATTCAGAAGACTCCCTTGGTAAACAGAGCAGAATGTTTCCAATTTCTGGTCCCAAAGGCACACCTCCACGGAGCCTCAGCCTCAAGCCAGTGCAGGAGACGGAGAGGGAGGGAAAGCTGGAAGAATCAGGAAAACCAGTTCTTAATAATAGGTCTCCTCCAATAACAGCTCTGGTTCACAGAGCACTTTCACAGACATTCTCACAGTCAATGGGGAGTCGGGGGAGGAGGGAACCGGGCAATTAGCATTAGCCCCACCCTTTCAAATAGGCCCACTGGAGATTACAAAACCGGTGAGTAGTGGGGCTGGGAATGCAAGTTTTCTGACTCTCACTTCACTGCCTCAGCTCCCTCCCTTAGAGCTATTTTTTGGAAGGTGAGAATGGTTGTTCAACAGCGTCTGTGTGCCCATTACCTCCTAACAATGGGGAAGTCAAGGCTAGGAAAGGACGCCTGGGTGGATGGGGCACAAAACAGGACAGTTTTGAATGCCATGGGCAGGGGATACTAATAAGGAAGCGTGCTCTCAGTGTGTGTCCGGGCTGGGGGCGAGCTGGGTGTACCAGAGGCAGGAAAACGCTAGCATGTGTCTATGCCCAATGGGATTACGTTAGGGCGAGGAATGGGGAAAGGAAAGAAGAGTAGGAACTCCACACAAGAGTCAGGGGCTGCTGGACGGATGAGCCCTTCAGCAGGGTCTGAAAGACCATCTGGAAGGCAGGAAGCAAAAGCAAATTCCACAAACAGCCCCACCGTTTTTGAGCAAAGGGCATTCAGGTAAAGGGTGCTCGCTCTGGCGCTTGTTCGGGTCACCAAAGAGCTGATATGAAGCAAGACCCGAGGCTCTGTGTCTGGACAACCCGGTTGAAATCCACAGAGCAGAAACTAGCTCACGTGGCCCCGCCAGCCCTGGGGTCTGGCAGCTGACCAGGAAGCTGTGAAAGGTTCCTGTTTGGGGAGCAGTTGAGCCGTGTCCCTCCCACCCCCAGAGAACCACAGAAAGGAATTTTGCAAGGCTGATCCACAAACAGCCACCTAGGAAGGAAGGAGGGAATGGTTTCCCAGGATCCTGCTGGAGACCCACATCAAAATGGCCCTGTGGACAACATTCTGAAGTGGGGCAATTCAGGGCACATGCATGTCAACCCACAGGCACCCTAGGCACTTCCTGCAGACCTACCATACCCCAAATCCTACGCAAAACCCTTTATGTTTAACCCCATTCAATCCTTACAACACCCCTGTTCTGTGTTGAGGAAACCGAAGCCCAGAGTGGGTTAGCAATCTGTTCAAGGTCGCATAGGTAATGAACTGCAAAACTGAGATTTTCTGGGAGGTCTAGAAGCTCAGAACCCATGTCCTTTCCACTCCCCACAAAACCTTGTGAGTTTGTGTGCTTGAAATAGCACAGCAGGGAGAGGAGAGGAAGGGGATGTGCAGCAGGGTGGACACTGTGTCTTAAGCCACCACCCTGACTCACTCCCCTTAATAAGCATCTAATGACAGCTGAAGTGTCTGCCTTGGGGGAGTGGGGTTTCTAGAATAGTACTGCGGAGGGGAATCCAGACTGGTTGTGACTGGGGCATGAATCAGCATGGTGACTTCCAGGTTAAAGAGGAAGCCTTAATTAACAGCAGCCCCAGATGCAAAAAGAACAGTGTCAAGGCTTTCTGACAAGCTTAGGACCCAAAGGGACTATATCTTGGTTTCCTGTTTCCAACTCCAGCCTTATTTCAAACCACTTCCTAAGATGCAAACTGTTCGTAACCAAGCCTTCCTACAGTTCACCAATATGAGGACCCCCATTCAGCCTCTGCTCTTTCGTCCTGCAATGGTCTCCACTGGGAACGCTCTAGACCTCTCCTCTGCCTCTCTAAATCTGACCCATATTGCCCGGGGTCGGGGTGGAAGATAAATTAGAAGTTTGGAATTAACATACACACACTACTGTATAAAAAATAAGCAACAAGGACCTACTGTAGAGCACGGGGAGCTCTACTCAACATCTTATAATAACCTAAAGTGGAACACATATGTGTGTATGTGTTTTATATATATAACTGAATCGCTTTGCTGTACACTTGAAACTAACACAACATTGTAAATTAACTAAACTTCAATTAAAAAAGAAAAAAAAGCTGAACCCAAGTCTTCCTTTCCACAAGCTCTAGCAGACCTAGCCTAGTACAGAAGAGTGAGTCCTCTAGAGTGATTCATTTGGACAACATCTGTTAAGCATCTGCAATTCCTGGGCACCATGGAAAATATTAGGATGCAGTGAAGGAAGACTGTCCCTGCCCTCTTTGCCTAACAGGAAGGGGAAATACATGGCAACAGAGCTAATAAGAACAACAATAAGAGCTTGGAAGATGCTTCAATGTTACAAAATGCTTAACTTTTCTGGGTTACGGAGGGTTCAGGAAGCCTTCCAGAAGGAGGCAGCACCCCAAAGATGTTTTGAATGGTGGGTGAGATAAAGGAAAAACCTTTTACTCAAGGATTCAAGAGATCTGTGTTCTAGGTAACACTCTACTTCTGTCTGTGCTGACCTGGAGCAGGTCATCCCACCTCTGAAACTCATGAAGGGGTCGGACTGGCACAGCAGCCAACATCTCACTTGCTTGAGCTCTGGTCTCCATACTGACTGACCGCCTAATTATTGCTCATCTCACATCTTGCATCTCCAAGTCTCTATTTCCTTGTATGTAAAATGGAGATGCTAATAACCAAACCTCGGGACTCTAGAAAATTCAACAGAAGAATGTATGGGAAAGTGCTTCGGAACTGTTAATATGCTGTGTACTGGAAGAGACTGTGTGGCTGTAGGTCATTTCTCCACTGGATGAAGCTTCTCTATGTCTTCTTCAGGGGGTCTAGTTCAAGGATGGACACACCATATAAGCATCATAACACCTGCTGAATTGAGCCATATTTTTCACATGCACACACACACACACACACACACACACACACACACACACACACATTGCTATCCCTGAATCTCAGAATATTTTCCTCCTTCACTCCTATAAAAACTCTGTCCAAACCTCACTCTACCCAAATCCCCAGCAGCATCAATCCCACCATAGGACACTTTAATTCATCCCTTCCTTTTGGTATTAATTACAGTAATTGACTCGCTTCTCTCCTCCTCACCATGACTCAGCCACCTGCCTACCACGTGTGAGCACCATTTGGGGGTCCTACCTTCTGAGTGTCCCTTGAGGCATCTCAGACCTCCCGTCCTTGCCGGTGTACGTGGTTGGTGAAGCTGCCGTGATCATCACAACCACTTACTGAACACGTGCTCTGTGATCAGGCTCTGTGACAGCCTCTCACTGACCCTCACAACAGCTCTATGAGATGGGAATTGGGATTCCCACTTGACTAATAGTAATTGCTGTCACAGAATGAACTCTTATGATGTGCCAGGCGCTGTACCAAGTGTCTTATAAATATAAACTCATTTTAATCTTGGCTACAATATGATGAGCAGCTGTGTTTTTAGTTCCATTTTACAGGCAAGGATACCAAGGCACAGGGAGGTTAAGTAATCTTCTCAAAGTCACAAATTTAGCAACTGAGGAGCTGGGATTCAAACCTGGGACTCTGACGCAAAGTCATTCTGTAACGTGGCCAGTTAGACGAGACCTGACAGTGACCTAAAGGCAAGGTTCACAGTAACAAGATAGACATTGTTCCTGGGTCACACTGAAGGCTGCAGCTTATTTGGGGACAGCTATCTCTCTGGGGTCTGACTTTGTCCCTTCTTTGCCCTGATGTGGCTTCAAGGTCACCTCACTAAGGAGGCCTTTTGTTTCTTTGTCACAAGCTGCTAATTCCAGATAGTTATAAAAGGCAGGGAGCAGATGTCAGCCACATGCGTACCTCTGCAGCCCAGTTGGACACCACTCCGTACTCCACTTGTTCCTTTCCACCTGCCTCTGATTGCAGAAAGGCCGTAAGTCAGTTTCAAATGCACGTGACGGCCTCAGCCCCTTATCAAATGCTGAGTAAGTGTCACTGTAACCAGTAGCTGTAAAAAAGTATGTATTTTATAAACTTATATTAGAGAGATCCTTAATATGACAGACTCTCTTAGCAGTTTGCCAAAACCTGTTACCTCCTCTTCCTGGGCACACAGGACGACATTTCCCAATCTTCCTGGCAGTTGGTTTTGGTCATGTGACCAGGCTATAGCCAATAGGAACTGAGATGATATGATACACAATGCTTCCTTGTCTGGCCCCTAAGAACCTTCCTTGGATGCTCTCCTCCATGCTCTTTTTGCTTCCAGGTGACTGGGATAGGGGTCAGCGTGATCTTGGAAGCCATGGGATGTGGACGGCATGTAGATGGACGTAGACTCAGAGTCTCTGAATGCCCACATGGAGCAGATTTCCAAGCTGTCGCTCCTGGGAATCACCCTGACACATACTCAAATCCTATACTTCTTAAAATGCATTATATTTACTTGTTCATGAATATCTTTACCCAGTAGAGCATAAACTCATTGAGGACAGGCATATTTAGATCCTCACTGCCTAGTAAAGCACCTGGCAAAAAGTGGTACCCAATAAAGGCTTATTGAGTTATCAATATCAGATGACTATTAAATTCATGAGCTGCTTCTTGTTTTTTGTGTATTCTTCTTGGTTTTGTTTTGTTTTGTCCATAACCCTGACTGGGGAGGTGTTCTTGGGAGAATACAATAACTATCTCATACCCACAGGCAGATGCCTAAATTTCATCCTTAGAGTATCCTCACTTTGATGTAAAAATTCGAACTCTCCTTACATACAAAGTGACCTGAAACAGTAATGCTTTAAGCGATTGAGTCATTGATACCTCTGTGTGAAAGAGAAACCAGAGTCACTTTTGTAGAGGACCAGAGAGAATTGAAGACCCTTAAAGAAAGAGAGGTTTCTACTTCCAGCCAAATAGGAGTAACAGCGATAGGATTTGCTTTTCCACCTGAAATAAGCAAAAAGCAGACAATGAAATAATGATTCACAGAACACTGGACATCAGGCAATGGGCACGATACCTGAAAGCTGGTGTGGAAATAAAGAATATTGGCCAAGGAGGCAAAAGACCTGGGTTCTAGCTCAAGTGAGCCCCACAATCGCCCCAACTTACCGCCTTCAGAAAATTTCCAGGCCTCAGCACAGGAAGGAGGAACTCAGTCAGAGCCTGGCAACCAGGGTGAGTTGAAGAGATGAAGCTGGAAGTCCAGTAGAACAACGTGGCTAGAACTCACAGAACCCAGAACCAGACAGGAGAGAGCTGCTCAAAAAGACATCTTCCGAAGTCCGCACTGTACACTTATTTGAATGGTTAAAATGAAGAAGACTGACCATAGCAAGGGCTGGCAGGGATGCTGAGGAACCGGAACTCTCTTCCATGCTGATGGAAATGTCAATGGTATGAACACTTTGGAAAACAAAGTGTTTGGCAGCGTTTTTAAAAGGTATCCGTATTCCTACCATATGACCCAGCCATTCTACTCCTAGATATTGTCACAAGAGAAGTGAAAGCCTATGTCCAACAAAGACTTGTGCAAGAATGTTTGTAGCAGCTCTGTCTGAGATAACCAAACATTGGAAACAGCCCTTATGTCCATCAACAGGTAAATGGATACAGACACTGAGATACAGCCCTATGATGGAATACCACACAGCAGTAAAAAGGAACAAGTGATTGATATATGCGACAACGTGGGTGAATCTCAAACTAATTATGCTGGTCGAAAGAAGCCACACATACGAAAGGGCATATAGTGATTAACTCCATTCACATGAAATTCTAAGCGATGAAAACTAATGTACAGCAACAGAAAGCAGACCATTCGTTGCCTCAGGGATACGTGGGGAGGGAGGGGCACACAGGTAGGGGTGGGAGGAAGGGATTATAAAGGGACACAAGAAAACTTTTGGGGCGATTGATATGTTCATTATCTTCATTGTCTTGATGTAGAGAGGTTTACATGGGTGTAAATACGTATGTCAAAACAGACTGTATACTTTAAATCTGTCAGTTATACATAGATAAAGTCGGGTTTGGTTTTTTTTTAAAGAAAACAGAGATGTAGATGTCAGTAATAATGAAAGCTCCTCAGTCTTGCATAAAATGAGCTCTAAGAGACATATCTGCCCTGTGATTCAGTTATCCCAGGAAAAGTCTCATTCAAGCGTTTGCTGGGACCTCCCCAGAGGTGGCTGATATAGAAGAAAAGAATATTAAGCAAGAAAAAAAAAAAAAAGGCCTGGTTTCTAGCTCAGACCCCCTTTTACACACTGTGTGTCTTCGCGTGGAAATGCTCTCATGAGTTGATGGGGCAGGGGCCAAGCTTTCATCGTGGGAGGCAGCAAGACATAACAGAAGAGCAGGGCTTTGCAACCTAGATTCACCGGGATTGGTTCTTCTACCTTGTCATGGAAGAGAAACGACATAAAAGGGTGTACAAAGCCTAAGTGCACAGTGATGAATTTTCACACCCTGAGCCCCCTCTCCCAAGTGACCCGCATCCAGACCGAGGGTCAGAACATCATCAGGACCCCAGGAGCCCTCCTCGTACTCCCTGTCAATCACTACATCCACCCAACAAACCTCGACTGGATTTCTACTTCCTCCCCATTAGCTGTGTGTCTTCTGGTACATTTTCTCATCTATAAAGTGGAGTTAATAGTGCTAATTTACAAGTTTTATTTGTTAATGAAAGAAGAAAATGAAATAACATGTTTAAATCACCTAGCCCAAGGCCTAACACGTCAGAGGTGTTTCATACCTAGGAGCTCCCTTCCCGAGAAGAAGCTTGGAAGGGCCGGATCCCAAGGGGCAGGGGAGACTGAGTGGGGAATGCCTTAGCAGTACAGCCCTGGGTGAGTCACTTAGCCTTGCTGGGCCTCTGTCTCCTGTCCTGCACAATGAAGGCCCCATAGATGCTGGGCTCAACATCACACCCCTCCAGGGCACCTTGCTCCGAATGCAAGGATGGAATAAGACATGGCCTTTGCTCCTAGTCCTGATCAGCCATGAGTGGGAACCCAGTTTCTGTGCAATAGTGTAAATAGACGTGAATGCACCAACGGGGAGACCAGCGTCCCCTTTATCTGACTGCTCATCACATACACCAGAAAGCTTTTAAAACCAGAGTGTCGCCCCCTCAGCCTCCCAAATCAGAATGTGGATGTGTTGCTAACCCCAGGGGATTCTGGTGCTAACGGTCTGCAGGGTGCACGTGGGAACCGCTAGCGAAGGAGTTCCAGTGAAAGCTGTGCTGAGCCCAGGACATACAAGTAAACCATTGCTTTTTAAAATACATCTCTAAGACCAATTTGCTTCCTCTTCATTTGCCTCTTCCCCCTAACACGTGCCAAAAGCGCACTCTCACTAGTTAAGAATGTCCAGGTGTTTGAGCTCCAATCAAGCAATTCACTTCTTCTTTCAAACCAGGGTCTGAGTTGCCATCTCTACTGAACATGGGCTATCAGGAATGATTTCCCTGGGTTTTTTTTTTGTTTTTTTTTTTTTGGCCGTACCACGCGCCATGTGGGATCTTAGTTCCCTGACCAGGGATCGAACCCGCACCCCCTGCGTTGGAAGTGCAGAGTCTTAACCACTGGACCGCCAGGGAAATCCCGATGATTTCCCTGGTTCTGACAGCACCTGATGGTGAGGTGACAAGTCAGTCCCAGGGCCTCCTCTGAACAAACAGCCACCCAGCATGGAGAACAAACTGTTCTGTCAACCGGCAACCAGCACGGATGACACCTACACCTGTGGTCACGGTGCTGATGGTGAGTGACACCCATCATTGTGGATGTCTATAAGAGCCTTCCCAAAGAACGGACCTCTGCATTCCATTTCCAGCCACAATTTGTGCAAAATAAAGATTAATAATTAATAATAGTAGTAGCAATAGCTAGCATTCACAAGGCATAGACCATATGCCCAGAAATCCTTGGGCACTTTGCATATGTTATTTCATTTAATCTGTGTTACAGATTGAATTATTGGTCTCAATTCTTTATCCCTTTTTTTTTTTGTTTTGCTCTTATCCATGCCCTTTGCCAGGTGACTTTTTAGTTCTTCTCCCTAAAGATGGAGTGTACTTCCCTACTCCTTCCCCTCAGACAAGTCTAGACTAAGTCAGCCAACCCACAGACATACGAGTAAGAAAAGTGATTGCGAGCTGGAGTCACCAAGTATTGGGGTGATCTGTTACATAGCAACAACTAACCAATTCAGTCCCCTAGAATGGACCAGGATCCAGTTCTGAGTGACTTGGAAGGTTTTCCCCCCTCCCAGCTGCCATTCCATAAAATTTCTGTCCCATTACATCACAGATCAGTGGGGGATTCTGGTCCAGGCTGCAATCTCATCTCATATGCAAATGTAATGATATCTGCAAAAGGAAAACCCCATAAAATACTCACTGCTAAAATGATGTTGGATATAACTGAATCTTGCTTTGATTCAGAGGCACCTCAGCATTCTGATGGCTCAAGGCCATTCATACAAACAGCAGGTGTGGAAATATTCAAGGTATGTCATGGTTCTTACGTATCTAAATTTCTTGTTGAAACCATACGGTATGTGACAGAAAGAGAGATAACCAGGCCTCATTTGCCTCCTGTCAGAAGTATACAGCCCCAATAACATAGCATTCTTGCCTGAAAATCAAACCTGAATCCACTCAAGTGCCTAAGTACCATTTACAGAAAACAGAGTAAACCACAGGGATGCAACCTGAAAATCTCAGACAAAGCAGACAGCTCAGTTTATTCAATAAACAAAGTGTGAGGAAAGGGGGATGCTATGGGCTGAATCGTGTCCCCTCTAAAACTCGTACGTTGAAGCCCTAACACCAAGTACTTCTGAATAGGACTACCTTTGGAGACAGAGTCTTTAAAGAGGTAGTTAAGTTAAAATGAGGTCATTAGGGTTGACCCTAATCCACTATGGCTAGTGTCCTTAGGAGACATTAGGACACACAGGTACAAAGGGAAAAAACCATGTGAAGATAGGAGATGACGGCCATCTACAAGACATGGTGAAAGACCTCAGAACAAACCAAACTGCCAACACCTTCATCATGGACATCTAGTCTCCAGAACTGTGAGAAAATAACTTTCTGCTGTTTAAGCACCTCTCCCACCCCAACTCACCCACCTGTGGTACTTTGTTACAGCAGCCCTGGCTAACTAACACGGAAGAGGAGACTCCATGATGGAAAGAAAACTAAGAGACATATCAACCAACTGCAAAGGATGGATTTCATTTAAATAATGATTCAAACAAAAAACTGAATCCCACACACATATTTGTTGAGCACATAATAGGTTCTCAATAAATATTCAAATGAATGAATTCATGTTTGTCCCTTATCTCCAGAGCTGGTGCTTGGTGCCTTTTTATGGAACTGAAATCAGCCTCCAGTGATTTCCACGACTGGTCTTTCATCCCAATTTCTGATATCACCCAGAAAAAATCTTTCCTCCCTTCCCAATGTGAACCATTTTCTGTGAGCTGTGCATCTCCTCTTTCCTACCCTCAACATCCTTGCTCCTTCACCTGTTTCCATCTCTGGCCACCAGACCCTCCCCCATCAACATGCTGGCCACTCACCCCAGCCAGCCCAGGTCCTACTCCTTTCTCAGGAACTTGCTGCTCCCTTTGCCAGAGACCATTCTGGCCCCAGGTATCTGCCCAGCCTACGCCTTCATGTTTTTCGGGTCTCTGCCCAAATGGTGCCTCGTCAAAGTGGTTTTCCTGACCTTCCCTGCTAAAAAGAGCATCCCCAGCCTCTCTAGTCCTTCTGCCTTTAGCCTGTGTTGCTGCTTTTATTTTGGCCGCGTCATCCATGCAGCATGTGGGATCTTTGTTCCCCAACCTGAGATAGAACCCGTGCCCCCTGCAGTGAAAGTGCAGAGACTTAACCATTGGACCGCCAGGGAAGTCCCACTGCTTTTCCTACAGCACACAATATATACACTTATTTACAGCTTTCCTTTCCGTCCACTAAACCGCAAGCTCCCTGAGAGCAAGGATTCTGTGAACTCCCGCTGCATCCCCAGTACTTAGGACAGACTCTGTCGCATGGCAGGGGTTCCATCAATAGTTCTGAATGAATAAGTAAATGACAGCTGTTGTTAAAGTGGGACTTTCTGGTTCCCGTGACAAATATCTTTTCTTATTTTCCTTCTTCCCTTTAAACGGACTCAGCAAGGAGCCTAGCAAAGGAAGCTCTGTCAGCTGGCCACACTGCCCCTTCAGCACCCCCCTCCCTCCAGACTGCCCAGGCTGCAGCTGGACAAGCCGGCAGCCACTCTGCAGCCATCTGCAGACCTCCAGGTCTGGGGCAGCTCGGCCATGGAGACAGCAGGGCTCCATGGGGACACATGATTCAGGCAGACTCACACCACCAGGACACATGCGACTTTCTCCTGCTGAGATTGCTTCTTTGCATCTGCCCATGTGTACTTTGGCTTGCAAAGCCTCTGTTTACAAATCTGGGTCAAAGAAGGACAGGAATCCCAACAACATGTGATTTGCAGGAGCCGGCCATTGCCTCCCGTTCCTGCTTTTTCCTCATAAGAAGGCAGTGTGTAGAAATGTTGTCATCAGTTTGACTTTGAAGCCACACAGACCCAGTTCATGTCCAGCTGTCATCTTTATTTACCATCCTTGTGACTTTGGACAAGTCACGTAACCTCTGTGAGCCTCGGTTTTTTCCATCTTTTAAAGGAAGGTAATGATGCACACTTGTTATCAGAATTATAACCAACATATTAAAGACAGCTGTCCATGGAAGTCCTTCAGAAATTTGACATTGTTATTTACATTTCCAGTGTGTCATTTCAGGCAGAATCCTGGAGTTGTCCTGGACTCCACTCTCTCCCCAGAACAACTGACCACCACTGGAACCATTCTACCTCTTAGTATATCACGAATCCATCTACTTCTCCCTCTCCCTGTGAGGGTCCCCACAGAAGACTGGTCGTTACAAGAACAGACTCAGGAGCTGTCAGCCTGGAATTTTAACCATGTCTCCATCACTCTCTAGCTGGGTGATCTGGAGCAAGTTACTTCTCTTCCGTGGGACTCAGTTTCTGAATCCGCCAAATGGGGATGACAATGCTAGCCGCGGAGCAAACGCTGTTGATGGACTGCTTTAAAGCCTCTCCCCACCCCCTTCCCCTCCCGCCTCATTGCCACCTTCCCTGTGGGAACTTGGAACCCAAATCTCAAAGTTCCCAGCCCTCCTTGTAGCCAGGGGTGTGTGTGTGTCTCCTTCTGGCCCAAGAGACACAAGCCAAAGTCGGCCAGTAAGTGCTGACAGAGCTTGGGATTGAAATGATCATATTGCTGTCAATGCTTAGGAACAGGCTTGGCAAGCGGTGCATAAATGCTTGGGGTATGAAGGTAGAAAGGGAGAAATTGTGCATGAGTCAGAATTCAGCAAGAGGGATGAGGTGAGGGCTGGGGCGCTAGGAGAAGGCTTCAGGGCGGTGGATGGTTCTAGAAGAGAGGATAAGAGGAGGGTGGACACAGGACGCAGGCTTTGTCCAGGAGAGGAAGAGCATGTGTTCAGGCATACTTGAGCTCTGGGCCTGGACACTCCCACCCCAAGCTGCCCCAGGACATCTCAGAAGAAGCCTGTCCCTCGAGGGAAGCCAATGAAAGGGTCGACTCCAGGGACCCACCATTCATCATCAGACTTTGAGTGCTGATGAGCTGGTCTCCACATCGCCTGGTTTACAGAGAGAGCATTCCAGTCGCCGTAGTGAACAGTGTCTTTCATCTACACTGCCCGGCAGCCTGCTAGCCAGACAGGGCAAAGCTTTGTGGGTAGCCCCAGGGCAGAGGGCTGCAAACAGCAAGGTCCCCTGGGCTGGCCTGGAAGAGCAGTAGTAACCAGAGCCCCACTCGGGAGGTGGGAGAGGGGGATGCGAAGCAAACTGCCGTGTCTGAAAGCCCCTCAGGTACCCTGTCCCCGGCGACAACACTGAACCCAGGCCCTGTGATGGCATGGAGGTCATGGGCAGCAAAAAGAGAAGAGGAAAGTTCCCCATGAAGGGATCTGCTCTGGCCAAAGAGACCTCTCCTCACTTTCCTGATTCTGGGGGGGTGCCTCCCATTCACCCAGCCACCCACGGGCTAGAACTACAGATCCTGGGGGAGAAGCCAGTGAACAACCAGGGGGGAACTATTCCCCTGAAAGTGTGGCTCTGAGATACTCCACAGGGGTGACTCATCACTGTGCAGAGGGTGTGTCCAGAGGCTGAGGCTGGGCCGGGCTGCTGCTTGCCCCAGCTTGGAGATTTCTCAAATATGTAAAAGGTTCTATTATGCTGGGCACTCAGTAGCCTTTCTGAAAACATGTTTTAAATACCTCCAGTGAGAGGGTGGGGAGAAAGGGAACCCTCCTGCACTGTTGGTGGGAATGCAGATTGATAGAGCCACTATGCAGAACAGTATGGAAGGTCCTTAAAAATCTAAAAATAGAACTACCATACGACCCAGCAATCCCACTACTGGGCATATACCCTGAGAGAACCATAATTCAAAAAGACACGTGCACCCCAATGTTCATTACAACACTATTTACAATAGCCAAGTAATGGAAGGAACCTAGACGACAGACGAATGGATAAAGAGGATGTGGTACATATATACAATGGAATATTACTCAGCCATAAAAAGGAACGAAATTGGGTCATTTGTAGAGACGTGGATGAATCTAAAGACTGTCATACAGAGTGAAGTGAGTCAGAAAGAGAAAAACATATATATTAACGCATATATGTGGAATCTAGAAAAAATGGTACAGGTGAACCGGTTTGCAGGGCAGAAATAGAAGCACAGATACAGAGAACAAAGGTATGGACACCAAGGGGGGGAAGCAGCGGGGGGTGGTGGTGGTGGGATGAATTGGGAGATTGGGATTGAACTGTGTACACTGATGTGTATAAAATAGATAACTAATAAGAACCCGCTGCATAAAAAATAAAATAAAATTCAAAAATAAATAAATAAATACCTCCAGTGTCCCGTTTCTTATGGGCTTAACCTGGAACACGACCATGGGGAGTGTTCTTTCCAAAATGCAAACCAAACAAAGTCGCTTTGCTACTCAGAAGCTTTAGTGGCTCTACTTTTAGGATGAAATTGAAGCGTAGCCTGGCAGATGCTCCCCCTGTTTACCTCTGTCTTGTTTTTCTTTGTATGCTGGACATCCTCCACTAATTTCTACCCCCCAAACACTCCACAACACTCATACCTGATTGCCTCTGTATGTCATTTCATTCATTCATTGAACAAACATTTATTAAGCAGATACTGGATTCCTTCCTCTATGTCAGCTGCTACGATACAATGTTGAATGAGAGGAACTTGCTGTCTTCAAAGACCATAGCGTTGAGTGCAGGAGTTCCCATACCCTGCAGCACATCAGAATCACCCTCAGGGCTTCTTAAAAGCACAGAGGTACCCTGGGATGGGAAGAGATGGGAAGGAATCAGCAAGCAAAAATGTTACAAAAGGAAGTGGGAGCTGAATTCTAATTTCTCCTGATTACCTTCCTGGGAATCAACAGGATAAATGGGGAAAACTGGGTTTTCGAGCCAAAAAACTGGTTCAGAACTCAGGCATCTGTATATTCTGACTAGCTGGGACATTCCACCTTTACACCTATTGCCTGGTGAAAGTCCTAAGAGTCTCCCCTTGCACCCTCAAAAGTGCCCTGGTTTGGATAATAAATTATATGGTCACCTTATTCTAAACTCAGCTTTACCCTTCCTACTTGTGAGAACTTGGGGAGATTCTTAAAACTCCCTGAGCCTCAGTCTCACGGTCTGTGCCCCAGGGTGAGCGATAGTGTGTTAAAAGGTGTAAGAAGTAAATGAGGTCATGGCTGCCGAGTGCCTGGGAGAGTAGGTGCCTTATTCACAGAAGCTGTTATTATTCTCTGCCTTGTAGGAAGTAGCCCTCATTTGCTCTGCATTGTTTCCTGACAAATGAAATGAGACCTTAAAGACAAGAACACATTCAGATGAAAAATAGAGCATTTATAGTCGTGGAGAGAATGGACTTGAGTCAGCAAGACATTGCTCCGATAGCTGCTGGCTGGGTGGCAAAGCTATCTTGAGTATCTCTGTGACAATATTTAACCTTCAGCTCGACCTTCTAGAAAGTACGGCTGTACCACCCTCCTCGTTGGTTGAAATTTCTTATAGTGTTGGATCACATGCCTCCAGTGGGCCCAGATGTAGGCTATTTTGGCATCTGGGGCCAAGCAGAGTTGACAGAGAGACTGACACATTATCTGTTCCGGTGGCCATCTGCTCAGCCCCACTCATGACTCATCAGAGGGTGAGAAGGACCTGTCTGCACAGTGATTCACTGATGCCCACCAGGAAGCCCTCTTTTTAACGTCCTCTTTCTGAGCTCCTCAATTAGCATTTGAGGCCAAAGGGGACCCAGAGGAGAGGGAGGCAGAAAGATCTGCCAGCTGGATGGAGTGTGGTCTGACTAAGCAGCTGTGGGAGACAGGCAGAGAGAGAAGGAAACTCTGGCACAGCTGGACCCCCTGGGTGGAAACTTACAAACAACCGGAAAAAAGAATGCTAATAAAAGCCCTCCAGAATGGCAAGTATTCATAATATTGCAGAGCTCCTCAAAGGTTAAGGATCTCGGCCAAGGACAAAAAAGAAAGGCCAGAGCTTCACAGAAATCCAGAAATCTCTTTGGATGAGTTTGCATGAAGGAGTAGCCACATGAGCAGATTGTTTAAAAGTCTAAGTATATCCGTCGAAGATGAAGTAGATCAACGTAGAGATGGTGCGTGGAGAGCCTGGAATAAAAAGCCAGGATGGGAATTACCCAGCCCTGTTCTAGAAAGACAGGTGCTGCGGCTGGCAGCTACTCAAGTCTCTAGAATTATTCTGCGTTCTCTGGTGTGGGTCTAAAAGAAGTGATTCCTTTTCCTAAAGCGTGGTGGGCCAAACGATTAAGGCATATACACAGAAAGAAAACTTATTTTAGTGGTTACGTGTTCACTTATACACTCGTAATATGGAATGCATCATATCACGTTATTTTTCTTCGCACACAATTAAGTCAAAGGATGCAAACTCCTTTCCCCAGACACACCAAGCCTTGGAGCCCTTGCAGTTCTCTCTGCCTGAAGTCTCCTCTGGCCAACCTTCACCCACCCAGCTTCTGCTTGCCTTGCAGGCCACACTCCAATGCCTCTTTCACAGAGAGAGGCCTTCCCTGACCACCGTGTCAAACATGGGTATCCCCTGGTGGTTCTTACTCCAGTCTGCTGTCTATTTCTTATAAAGCACTTCCAGGGTCTTGTCCATATCTCGGTTTACTTGATGGTTATATGTCTCTATCTTCTAGAATGTAAGCTTCACAAGGGCAGGAACTCTTCTGACTTATGCTTGCCTCAATTCCCAGCATCTTACCATGGGACGACCTCCTAAACCATGGTCGAATTTATGGCCATGAGAGGGCCCTGCCAGCTAGAAACTGGCACTTGCCATCTACCTGTACAAGGATTAAATGATGAGTCGCTGCAGCTGCTGACATTCAAAACCCCCTGAAAGGAGTTCAGGGTAGAGATCAGGAATGAGGCCCTCTGTGCTCTGGGAAAAACTGGAAGAACAGGTCTTCAGATAGTTAGATATTTTCAGGAGAAGATTCTATGAGCCCAATTCTTTTTTTTTTTTTTTTTTTTTTTTTTTTAATTTTTAAATTTTATTTTATTTTTTTATACAGCAGGTCCCCATCAGTCCTCAGTTTTATACACATCACTGCATACATGTCAATCCCAATCCCCCAATTCATCACACCCCCACCCCCACCCTATGAGCCCAATTCTTGCATCTCGTCCTATCTAGAAAAAGCACTAAAATCTTCACGGTGACGTCTGCTCCTCGTAGCTAGCAGCAGCGTTCTTCAAAACATATGTGCTCGACTGCATGTACTCTCCCTTCACCAAAATCACATATATACAGACCTTCCCCCCTACCTCTTTGGAGCAGTTTCTGAGAGCTCTCTGAGATGCTGTCTCCTGAGCTACAGTCCTCATGTTGCCCCAGATAAAACTTAACTCACACACACACACACACAATTCCCAGCATCTTGCCCATTGGTTGGCTCACAATAGATTATCTAATAAATATTTGTTGAATGAAGAGCCATCGAAATGAACTATGGCCTTAATAGTGACATTCTTGCACAGGAGAAAAAAGTCCGAGTTGTGGCTAGAGCATGGCGAATTGTGTGCCACCCTGGATATGGCCGTGGGAGGATGTACAATGTTTGGTGATAATTATACCCCTCTCTTCTCTGGCTGAGCCGCAGACCTGAGAGTTAAGTAGGGACAGACTGTTTGCCTTTTGGTAGTAAATATGGATGGGGGAACATGGCTTAGAACTGAGTCCAGAAGAGGCTAACTGCGCTTTCTCCTTCTGATGGGTTCACTCACCCAGCTGCAGCTCTAAAACTTCAGGCCTTCCTCCATCCTTCCCTCCCCTCTTATCCCTCCATCACCCTGACTCAGGGTGAGGCCTGCTCCAGTGGGCTGACCTTACGGCAAAGGTAGGAGGCAAGAGAACACATGTGACTCTGAAGAGACAGAAACAATGAGTAGCATGTCAGTGGCGGCCAGAGCCCCAGTCCCAGCCTCACCGGTCAGAAAAGCCATCTGTCACGGAAAGAAGCAAGCCAGGGTAGAAGCTTCCTCTCCAAATTCTTCTGAAATTGTAGAAGTTCCTATGTGGAAATGGGTTAACACAGGAATGGCTGGAAAAGAGACCGGTTCTCCGTAGAATCAATGTCATGGTCATGCATGTGTCTGGGTGAAAAGGGAAGTCAAGAACCACCCTGAGCAACCATGAGCCTTTGGGTGTCATGGATTATGTCTTTCACCATTACTTGGATACCACTGGCCCTAGTGTTATCTCTGTGCCTAGAAAACTGTAGTGGTCAGTAAATGTGTGCTTAACAATGTGTGCTGAAAGAATGGAAGACTGTATGAATGATTAAATGCATTACGGATTGAGTAAAATATGCATTATACATCGGTCTCTTACGAATCTGGTTAATTTTAATCTAATCTTAATTCCTGATCACCTTAGGATATATACCCCAAAATTGAATTCACAAATATTCAAGGCAGGGAACCAGAACCTAGACAGCAGTGACCCTGCTCATTTCTGGCCGCATTGTAAACCCTCTTGGAACAACTTTTAGCTCCAAGCAGGCTGAATTAGAGTGAGTGGTCCACATCATTTGCGATCAACGAATAAGCTATTTCTATGTGCTTCCCACCTCTTGAGCAGGGGTTCTTAACTTGGGTCCACGGATTCTACAAGGGTCAGGGGACATAATTCTGGGAGGGTGGGGGGACTGTGAGTTTGGATGAGAAAAATATACAGCTTTATTTTCACTCACCTCTAACTGAAATTTGACATTTTCATTACTTGTGAATGTAGGCAACAAGCCCCAGTGTATAAACAGTATCTATGATTTTATCAACCACAGAAATCACAGATAATTTCCTATCGTATGTCAGCTGTTGCAGGTACAGACAGACCTCGTTTTATTGCACTTCATAGATACTGCATTTTTTTACAGATAGAAGTTTTGTGAAAACCCTGAGTTGTCAGATGACGGTTAGCATTTTTTTAGCAATAAAGTATTGTTTAATTAAGGTCTGTACTTTTTTTTTAAAGACATAATGCTATTGCACACTTAATAGACTACAGTATAGTATAAACGTAACTTTTATAGGCACCAGGAAACCAAAAATGCATGTGCTTCACTTTATTGTGATATTTGCTTTATTGCAGTTGTCTGGGACCGAACCTGCAATATCTCTAAGATGCGCCTGTACTCCCATCTACTTCAAAGTCACCTTAGTTATTGGACCTCTCAGATCTTATTTAACACCTTCATAAATAAATGCATACTGTACTTGTGTAGCCAGGCCTCTGGGGTGATCCTTTAAGATCCCATCTCCTGGTATTCACGCCCTGGATAATCCTCTCCCATGAGTGTGAGCTGAACCTAATTACTTGCTTCTAGTGAACAGAGGATGGCGAGAGTGAAGGGATGCCACTTACGAGATGAGGTTATAAAAGATGGTGGCTTCCATCTTAATCCTACTTCTTCTCACTTACTCCTTCTCCTGAAGCAGCTGCCATGTTGTGAGTTGCTCTACAGAGAGAGGAAGTAAGGGTCACCTCTGGTCAACAGTCAGAGAGGAACTAAAGCCATCAGTTCAACCTCCCATGAGAAACCAAATCCTGCCAACAACCAGGTGAGTGAGCTTGGGAAGCAGGTCCATCCCCAGTTGATCTTAAGATTACTGTGACCCTGGCCAACACCTGGATTGCAGCCTCATGAGAGATCCTGGACCAGAAGACTCAGCTAAGCCACGCCCAGATTCCTGACCCACAGAAACTGTGAGAAAATAGATGTCTGTTGTTTTAATATGTGTTTGATGCTCAGTAATGGTAACAAATATAGTTATCTATTGACTGATAACTATATCTCCGTATAACTAGTTCTTTTTGAGGTGGGGTCACAGGCTTCACCAATCTGCCAAGGTGGTTCATGCCACCCAGAGGTTAAGAGCCCCTGCCCTAGACTCTGCTTCAGAGAAGACATGGGTCCCGGAAGGGGTATTAGGTTGTAGCTTACATGTGAAACCACATCCTTCTGACCTTGGAGGTAGTGAACGGAAGGAGAAAGGAGAACCAGGGTGGGTGGGGTTTGGTTCAGCTGATACGGCATCACAGGTTGGAGCAGATGTTCATCAAGACAGCAAGAGAGGGCTTCCCTGGTGGCGCAGTGGCTGAGAGTCCGCCTGCCGATGCAGGGGACACAGGTTCGTGCCCCGGTCCGGGAAGATCCCACATGCCGCGGAGCGGCTGGGCCCGTGAGCCATGGCTGCTGAGCCTGCGTGTCCGGAGCCTGTGCTCCGCAACGGGAGAGGCCACGGCAGTGAGAGGCCCGCGTACCGCAAAAAAAAAAAAAAAAGACAGCAAGAGATGCCAAAGGGAGACGAGAGAGCAGAGAACCCACATGGCAAGTTTGTGCCCAGAGTCGGAAGGGTGACAGAACAAAGGGCAGACGGAGAAGCCAGGGGTGGAGCCAGGTGTGTTAGACCTTGCGAAAACAGAGCTCACCTGACTGTGCAATGCAGGAGTCCCCAGGGAATGCTGTGTCCCGAGGTGCTTTGGTCTGGTGTTTTTAAAAGGCAAGGCCAACCAAGAAAATATAGTTCCATCTCTCACCGAGAGCAGTAATCCCATGCTATGTGATTGGCATTTGTACACTACTCTCCCGCATTGTAACCAAAGCCTGCCTTTTATCTAGATGGTAAACTCCTCAAGGGCAGGACCCCCATGCCCTTGTTTCCTTTGTATCCCAGAGATCGATCACAGTATAACTTTTCATGAATGACATATCTGCTAAGGGACAGCGCTGGGCCCGGGAACCAGAGATGAATTGGGTTCCAATGTCTGTCTCAAGTTGTTCATAGTCGAAAGAGGAAGCCAGATAAATACAGACATTGACATTAGAAAGCCGTAACTCAAACATGAGCTGCACTTCTGACCAGGTTTGGTGGCTCTCCAGGCCTTGGAAGGGAGTGACACTCATTTCCCTAATTTGTGGAACATGAAACGAGATTATATGTTTAAACTGCCCCACACAAGGCCTGACATGTCACAGGAACTCCTACCTTGCTTCCTATTCTCATACTGCTTCCAGTCTTCTGGCCTCAAGGTCTCAAGGGTTTGTGTGAGATCTGATTCCTGTGTGGGAGCTGTGGCAGACTTCCGAAGGTGGGCCCCCCTCCCAACAGGCTTCCTTTCTCACTGCCAGATGCTATTAAGCCACGTGCCATGTTCTGTGAGTTCTCAGAGGCAGGGGCCATGTGGAACTCATTTTCGTCACTCCAGCAAGTAAAAGAGCGCTGCCTCCTAACAGGGCCTGTTCAGCACATGTTTGGTAGCTGATTAAAAGTATAAATGAGAAATCCTCGAAAACCCTCCAAAATGCTCTGCAAGAAAGGCCATCATGGGGCTTCCGTGGTGGCGCTGTGGTTGAGAGTCCGCCTGCCGATGCACGGGACACGGGTTCGTGCCCCAGTCCGGGAAGATCCCACATGCCGCGGAGCAGCTGGGCCTGTGAGCCATGGCTGCTGAGCCTGCACATCCGGAGCCTGTGCTCCACAACGGGAGAGGCCACAACAGTGAGAGGCCCGCGTACCGCAAAAAAAAAGAAAAAAAAAGAAAGGTCATCATGAACTGGGGAGTAGGGGCTTTGACCTGGATCTTAAAAGTGCGGAGGACTCAGATGAGTGGAAGGAAGCTGGTGGTGGTAGAAGGAAGACACGGAAGGCTGCACACCAGCCTTAGAACAGCGGTGACCTCTGGGCAGGAAGGAGAGGCATGTGATGGGGGGGAGGGGACCACAAAGGAGCTTCAGTGGCCTCTGCCAGGTGTCATTTACAAAAACAAAACGAAACATCAGAGGCAACTGTGGCAAAATGCCAACATGTGTTAAAGTGGAGTGATAGGTGCAAGGGTGACCGTTCTATTCCCTGTGCTTCTTGCTATGTTAGAAATAGTTCATGATAAGAGAGGAAGGGGAGGAATGGCATGGGCAAATGCAGAGAGATTGGAAGATTGTGACAAGTACCGAATAGGAAAGCCGTGAAGTAGAAGACTTCTTCCACAGACTCTATAGACATGGAGTGTCCCCACAGAGGGGAGGGAGCAAGTTGGAGCTGTCCTTGGTCCTGAACCAAAGCCACCCCCTTGGTCACTGCTATTTCTGGTTATCCTGGAACACTGGGGGTTTCTGCTGAATTCCCCCAGTGCTCATAGGTTTCTTTGGTATCCTCCAACTTAATATTTTTAAGTCTGATTTTGCCCAGTTGCTGCAAAAACAGAAGTGGAAGACAAGAACAGGGGTGTTTCTCAGCCTAACAATAGTGTCTGCTATTTATCGAGTTCTCATGAGTGCCAGCTTCCATGATGGTTTCTGTATGTTGTCTCATATTGTTTTAATTATCCCCATCTTACAGATGAAGAAACAGACACAGAATGGTTGCAGTCAGGTAGCCCATAAACGGCAGAGTTGAGATTAAAGCAGGTCGCATAAGTGTATGTCCCAGGAATTAGCTGATTACTCCTTGTGGCACATGCAAATAAGGCCTTAGCTTGGAGGAAAGTATCCCCAGGAAGTCACTGTCTCAGTCCCTTCTAGATTCTTTCCATCTACAAAAGCAGGATCGTGGATTCCCTAAAAGGACAATGTAGGTGAAAGTACCCCATAAACTATCAAGTCCTCTACAAATGCTGGCAGCTCTGTCTCTGTTTGTTTTTGATAGTAGTGGTGATAGTGAGAATTATAAGCCTTCTGCAGATGTCAACAACGTAAACCATATTCTACTTCTATTGCTCAGGGAAGTAAACCAAGGCCAAAGGAAAAAAAAAAAAAAGAAGAGAGAGAGAGAAAGCCCCAAGTTGGAGTGGGACCGATCTGGATGGATGGCCCCATTTTAACATGTATTAGCAGTGTGGTTGTGAGACAGTCATTTGATAGCCACCCAGTCTCAGTTTTCTCCGCTAAGAAGTTGTTATGTCAGTAAGGTTCCCTATTTCCCAGAGTGGAAAGGTAGCCTAGGATAACTACGATGACTCTACGAGGGGAGGGCAGCTATCATTTACCGAGTGCCGGCTGCCTCATGCCAGACATTGTGCTAGGCGTTTTATGCATATTAGCTTCAGTCTTCATAATGGTCCTAGGAAATTTATTATTATCTCCATTTCAAAGATGAGAAAACTGAGGTTCAATGAGCCCTTAATAGCCGTCAGCTAAGTCAGATCCAACTTGGCTCATCCATTACCAGATGGCACTTGAGGAGCTGGATGACAGGGACTGGTAGGTGGGAGGTGGCTCCACTCGTTAATTTTTCCAGAATCTAGGCAGATACTCCCATGAGCAGGTCCCATTCATAGCTGGAGCCTAGGAGAGAGAGCCTCTCATGACAATGCAGTTTACCAAAATACCAAATTCCAAATATGGTGGAATCCAATCTGGCTACCCTGATGCTCACTGTAAAGCAATTATACTCCAATAAAAATGTAAAAAAAAAGGGCTTCCCTGGTGGCGCAGTGGTTGGGAGTCTGCCTGCCCGCGCGGGGGGCGCGGGTTCGTGCCCCGGTTGGGGAGGATCCCGCATGCCCGGAGAGGCTGGGCCCGTGAGCCATGGCTGCTGAGCCTGCGCTTCCGGAGCCTGTGCTCTGCAGCGGGAGGGGCCACAACAGTGAGAGCCCCGCAAAAAAAAAAAAAAAAAAGAAATGTAAAAAAAAAAAAAAAACAGAGCAGCTGCCACTGGCCCTCCTCTGCCTCTCCTCTCCCCTCGTCTCTGGATCTAAGGAAAACCTGCTCTCCAGGCTGGCGCGAGCCCATGCAAGGGAGCTAGGCTCCCTCCTCCCCGCTCAGAAGCAGGGGAGGGAAAGGGAAGGAATTGTGCCAAAGGTCACAGTGTTCCCGGTCAGTGTGTTCCAGCTTTGAAGTCAGAATGCTGTCAGTGCCCAGGCAAGAAAACCGCTTCAGGCTGCTCCACCTGCCAGACCTCCAACAAGCTCCAGCTGGGCCCCGGCCTCCACAGCAGCTGCACACTGCAGGGAGGGCTGTGCTCACCAGAAATCCCCTTTCCAGCCCCAGCAGCATCCTTAGGAAACTGTGCCTGCAGATACGGCCAAGCCGTCAAGCACACAACAGCCTCACAAATGTGCCCAGGTACCTTGCTCCCATATCCTCTGAAAGTCAGCCATGCATGACTCCATCACCAAATTCCACGGGGAGAATAAGCATTTCTACATTCTCCAGCTCTCTCCTCCTTCTCTCCCTTGACTCATAGCTTCTCTTTAATTTGTTTAATCCTATACCCCCCAAAAAAGATTTATTGTGAACCCACTATGTACCTGACACGGGTCAGGTAATGGTTAAGGTCTAGTTATGAAACCATAATTTTCCCTGTTCTTGTTAGTTTATAGAGGGAAGAAGAAAAACGAAGGAATTAATTAACAAATTAAGACAAATTAAGGAATTAAACAACAAATGAAGGAATTAATACAGAATTAAGAGTTGTGATCAGCACCATGAAGGAAGGAGAGGAAGGTGCTTTGGGAGAGAAGAGCCACAGGGCAACCTGAAAACTGGAGGCCAAGGAAGCACTCCTCAAGCAGGAGGGAAATGAAGTTGAGGACTGAAGGGTCAGAAGGAGGCAGCCTTGTGAGGCCAGCTTGAGAGTGTGGTGAAGAGTTTACCTAAGTCACAGCACGTGCAAAGATCCTGAGGCAGGAGAAAGAATGGCATGTTTGAGAAACTATAACAGTATAGCATAATGGGTAGATGTGAATCCAAGATTAAACTGTGGGACCCTGAAGGATATACCTGAATTCTCTACACCCAGTTTTCTCAAGTAGCGTCAGGTAGGGATTCAGGGAGGAGACACATTTGAGCTGATTAGTCTGGGCAGATTAGAAGATGAAGAACCAGATGGAAAATGTTCCAAGTGAGAGGTACTTTAGCAGACATCCCAGGTCTCACGGTTAAAAGGAATGGAGCAGCAACTGGAACCCAGCCTATTAACTTAAATGTGCATGATTCTAGGTTTCCTCCAGAATCGTGGTGCATGGCAAACACTGTGTGTGAATGGAGTGGCACTAAACCACAGGTACGATACTGTGCCTGTCTCCTCTCATCACTTCCGTGTTCCATTGCCCTCCACACTTCACTTATAAAATTCAAGATCAAAGATAAAATGATTGAGAATTTCAAGCTGGCCATGACAGAACATTACACCAAGCGTGGAGCTCAGCTGAGCACAGGGCCCTATATGACATCCCCTGGCTGGATACACATGAAGCCAGCCCTTGAAGAATGATACTCTAGGCAGTAGTCTTGACTATAAACATTTAATATGGCTAACTGTTTGGATTGTATTAAAAGATTTAACCTGTCCAGGTATAATGTTAATCTTCCTAGAGATTTTTGCCCTGTGGTTTTTCATATCAAATGGTAGTAATGGGTATAGACTTGAAAGCCAGGGGAAAGTTCTCATAGTAGAGCTCACGCTGGCTTAGGTAGAGCCAGATTCAGAGCCCTCTTTCCTCACTGAGTAGCTCAGTAACCTTTGGCAGGTGGCTTGGCCTTCCAAAGTCTCAATTCCCCATGTTGTAAAACAGGGGTAATGGCTACCATATCATAGAGGAGCTGCTAGAATTTAAAATAATCTGGGCCACGTCCCTGCATATAGGGACACAAAGTTAATGAGTGCTATTGTTTTTTTTAATTAAAAAAACCCCAAAAAACCCCAAAAACTTAGGTCTCTGAACTTCAGATGTCCTGGTTACTCTTAGGACCCCAGACACTCCCCAAGCTGCTTGTCACCTGCAAACACATATACGGCAGAAGAGGCAGATTTGTTCTATGAAGTAAAGTGAGGGGTTCAGTGGGTCCCTAACACAAGCAAATGTGGTTCCAACTCCAACTCCATTCACTGCTTCACCCTGAGTGAATGACTTCACCTCTCAGGGTCTCAGTTATCTCATGGATAACTGGTAGAAGAGGGATGATACTGGGACCTACTTTGGGGAGCTGTTGCGAGGATTTCGCGGGCTCTATGTGCCCATTAGCATGCTGCTTGGAACAGAACGGTGCTCAGTCATTTATTCCATGCCGCAGTTTCCTTTCTGCAAAGCGGGGATACCGGTAGTCCCTACTGCATGAGGTTGTTTTCTGGAACAAATGAGAATGTCCATGTAAAGTGACTGACACGGTGCGTGGCACACAGTTAGGGCACAGTGAATGTGAAATGTGAACAATGATAACAGTGGGTAGTTATCACATCACTGACGAGAGTGGATATAACTACCACACCTCTCTCTTCTACTCCTTCCCACTGCACGGGGTATCTCTGACGATGCCCAAGAGCATCTGCTGGTCCAGGGTTCATTTTCAACTTTTGCTGGTGCCGCTTCGGCACCCCTCCCCCGCCAGAAAATACAGTTTACCCAAGGACTGAGTCTATTTTCGTTTCTAAAGAAGGAAAACAGATGCACGTGCCAAAGCACAGACTTCTTCAAAACAAGACAGAGCCCGAGACAAGGTCACGGCCCTGGCTTTCAGAATTAGGAGGGAGGTGTACTTTCCAGTAACCTCTTGGTGGAAGATAATAACTGCATCTCTCAACCAGCAGTTATATGTCAAGGTCACTTGTCCTCATGTCTAGCACAGAGGGTCACAGGCTTCCCTATTTGAAGCTGGGAGATTATCCGGCTTCAAACAACATCAGAACATCAGCCGTTGTCCCTGTAACCTGGCGCCTTCCGCCCGCCTTCTGTAACGAGGAGCCATTATGAACAGTTTGAGTGCCTTATGCAGGCCACAAGGTGACCACTGTCTGTGCACCTTTCAGATAAACCTCTCGTTTCTCCCAACCCAACTCAGGCTCACCCTGGTTAGCTCAGTTTTGCATTAAACAGACGCTTCTTGTGAACCATGTGCCAAGCATAGTGCTAGACGCTCAGAGATGGACCGGTTGAGTAAGATGCAATCTGTTTTCTGTAAGCCAGACTTTAAAGAGCAGATTTCAATATAATGTGTTAAATGCACTGAGAAAGAAGAAAAGAGAGCACCATGGAAACCCAGCAGAATAGAAGAGGGGCTTAGCCCTGCGTGGGTTCAGCGTAAACTGGAGAAGGGATACCCGATCTAACCAGGAAAGGAAATGGCTAGTTTTCACCTGTTACTTTGCTAAGTCATTCACCTTACACACGTGGATGAAGTGACCCTTCTTCCAAACCCACTCATATTCTCTGGCAGCTCCTCCAACCCTCTCGCACCTTAGCACTCAGCACCTGGTTCCACAGGTACACATTTTATTGTCTAACTCCAGACCAGAAGCTCTACGGAGGCAGCAACCGGACCTGCCGTGTTCTCTGCTGTGGTCACAGCAATTAACATGGTGCCTGGCACAGAGCAGGCGCACAGTCAACACTTAGCCCATTGAATAATACATCTTGTGATGACCTAGGCAATGGTGATGCAACTTAGAAGAATATGCCTAAATAAGTAATTAACAATAGAAGTTGACAAATGTAAATACTAAATGAATGGCACAGACTGTAGAATGTTCAATTCGGTTCAATTAAGCTCAATCCAGCAAATACTAACTGTGTCTTCTATGTGAAAGGAACATTCTACGAACAAGAGAGGATACAAAAATATATCAGAAAAAGGAACCCCTGCTCTCAGCTTACTCAGTGTTATCCTAGAGGACAGGATACAAAGTGCACAAAATAAAGATCAACATAAATTGGAGGCTGTGAAGATTCAAGCAGAGGGACATGAGGAAAGACTTCAGAAGATGATCAGAATACATCTTAAGTAAAGCACTTCTTCCATGAGGGTTCAGAGGAGTGAGAAGAGATCATTCCAGAAAGAGAGAATATCAGAAACAAATAAGAAGGAAGCTGGAACATGACTGATGCTTTCTACAAAGTCCAGTTTGATAGTCGTGTAAAGACAGCGTTTGGGAGTACAAGGACCTTGGCCTCAAGTACTCAGTGACCCAACCAGCTCTTCCAGGAAGGTCCTACATCCACAGTGCTGGAGCCTCATGACCCCAGACCTTGATAGCCATGCTGAAGCATTGATCCCTTTTATTTCTTGCAGCAGGGAAGCGGCACAATCAAAGCTATGTCTTAAGAACACTTATAGGCATCTGTGTAGTGGATATACGCTGCTTTTGTCTGCCCAAGACCTCTGCAACCTTGGAGGACCTTCCCCTCCTCTGTTGCAAATGGTCCTAATATAACTTCAATCAGAGTAGCCCACCCCAACCCCCAGGCTCAGGAGTGGATACAAGGAGCCCCATCACAAAAACCAATCCCACTGCAATAAAGACTTGCCCAGTGGTGGTGGTGTGACTGAATGGGGACCATTAGCATCTTTTCCTGGACTGATGCACAGACATCAGGAAAGAGAAAGACACATATAAGTGGGTAGGAAAATAAAAAGAGCTCCATCGAGGGGAGCCATACAGAGCTGGGAACAGCAATGGAAATGCACCTGAGATGCTTAGAGGAGAGTGAGTGAGCAAATATGGATGGATGCCCCAGAAACTTTAGGTAAAGCACAATGGGCCAGACGCTCAAAGGAGGACGATGGATTCCTGCTTTGGTGGACTTGGATGCCAGGCTTAGGGAACGATTCCTTCTCAAGTGCGCGATGAGGAACCATTAAAGGTTTTTGACAAAGGAGAAGGAATTCCACTCTCTGCCTCAGCAGATCATAATTGTATTCTTCAGAAAAGTGTGGTGAAGTGGAAATAAGCATAAGCTGGGGTTCAGGAAGTCCATTCCAATCCTGGCTCCGCTCTTTCTGTGTCATCTTGGGCAACCACACCACAAGGGTGAGAGCAAGGGAGAAAATCAGAGCTACATCAGGAGGTGCCCCATCTCCCACAGCGGGTATTCTAGAATAGGGGTTGGCAAACTACTTTATCTTTGTAAACAAAGTTGTACACACTGTCCGTTTACACGTGGTCTTGCACGCAACAGTGGCAAGACCAGTAACAGTGACAGAGACTATATGACTTGCAAAGTCTAAAATAAGTACAGTCTGGTCCTTTACAGGAAACGTTTGCGGCCCCTGCTCTAGAGTCTTACGGAATAAAACTTGATGTAACAGGATGGGCAATGGGCAGGAGGAGAGAAAAAATAAAGACGACTTCTTGATACACACATAACAACTTAGGAAGGAGGGAAAGCTAATGGGATTGGCAATTCTTCCCAGACTTAGGGAAAAAATTATTTTCTCCTGACAGATGGACAATGGCAGTTGTATTGAGAGATAAAGAGGACTGAGATAAAAATGGAGAAATGCAGACGAGAGAACTGGGTAAACTGAAGGCACTGCAAGAACCATGGAGACACGAGAAGAGAAACAGAGCCATAGGGGAGACAGCCAGGCAGAAGGAAGGCATGAAGAAAAACACCTATGATAAGAGAGATGGGAGCTTTAATATATATACAAATTATACTTAAATATTGAAATATTATAGTTACATTTATCTATACGAGTACTTATGTTCATTTATATAATGTAATTTGTATTTATATAATTTATTTATATATTTGTATACGTATGCACATCTGTATCTATATCTCTATATATTCTGATACTTATCTATAGATAAATAAGTATATTTATCTATAAACAGGTAAATATAGATATCAGCATAGATAGATAAATAGATCAGCATATGTGTGTGTGTGTGTGTCTGTGTGTGTATGTGTCTGTGTGTCTGTGTGTGTGTGTCTGTGTCTCTGTGTGTGTGTGTATGTGTGTGTATGTGTCTGTGTGTGTGTGTCTGTGTCTGTATCTGTGTGTGTGTCTGTCTGTGTGTGTGTCTGTGTGTGTGTGTGTGTGTGTGTGCGTGTGTGTGTGTGTGTGTGTGTAGAGAGAGAGAGAGATGGTGGTAGATCCTCTCTGGGGTTTTGGCAGAGTGTCAAAAAAATGACCTTAACACAAAGAAAACTTCTTGGGTAGAAACATCAGAAACCCATTTCTTCATTCCAAACTGTCCTGCAATAGATAATCAGGATGTATTGACCCAAAGGGTAACCATGTTGACAGAGACGGAGACAGAATCAATACAACGTTTCCATAGCAAAGTTTGCAGAACACTGAGGTAAATAAGAGTGTGTTTTCTGCAGGCTTTTATCAGAAATGTCTGCTTCAGGTTTACGACGCTTCCTTCCCAGTCTGTCTCTTTCTGAGCATATAAAATGTGCTTTTAGGGCATGTCTTTACTGATTGCAAATAGCACAAATGGGAGTGATGAGATTTCTAAGTTCCCCCCACCTCCAAAAAACAAAGCTATTTAACGATTTTAGAGACAGGAAGAGGGGCCTATTATCCTCAAGAAGAAAACTCCAGTCCGCCTCAGGAAGAGTCGCAATCCCTTTCAGAGTGCACACCATCACCCAGGACAACAGTCTGATAACTGGACGGCATCAAAAGTCTTGACAGAGCTAGAGGAGAGGGCTCAGGATAAAGGGAAAGAGAGGGAGATACGGGGGTCCTTCTATGCCACTCACTACTCTTACTCTGGAACGACCCACAGCGCCTGGCATGGATGCAAGCCGACCAGGATTTGAATTCCAAATCTGACACACGGGAGCTGTTCGATCACGGGCAGGAAGTTCCTGAAACTCTCCCGGCCTCGGTTTCATTTGCGGAAGTACAGATAGTTTCCTATAGTTGGAATAAGCAGCGCTTGTGGGAACTTCGCAGGAGACAGTGGTGATGGTAATGTAAATACAAAATAATAATAATAACAACAACCATCATGTCCTGAGTGTATCATTTGTGTCAAAAGCTGTTTTAAATGCCTTTAAATATGACTCATTTTATTCTCACAACAAACTTAAGAAGTGAAATATTACTGTCATTAGCTCCCTTAGAAAACGGAGACTCAGAAAGGTTAAAGTGAAAAGGCCAAAAGTAGAATCCGGAAAGCCCAATGTCAGGGTCTGTACTATTATCTGCTGTCTCTACAATGAGGTTGGAAAAAGAAGCAGGAGTTAGATCATTGCATTAATTTCCTAGGGCTGTCATAACAAATTACTACAAACAGAGTGGCTTAAAATAACAGAAATTTATACCATCACAGTCTGCAGTCCAGAAGTTTGCAGTCAAGGTGTCGGCGGGGCTCTGCTCCCTTTGAAGGGTCTAGTGGAGGACCCGTCCTTGCCTCTTCCAAGTTCTGGTGGCTCCTGGCAATCCTTCCCTTCCTTGTCTTTATAGGTGCACCACTCCAATCTCTGTTTCCATCTTCATCTATTCTGTGTCTCTGTGTGTTCTCACCTCTTCCTGTAAGGACAGCAGCCATTGGATTTAGAGACCTCGACTAATTACATCTGCAAAGACCCTATTTCAAAATAAGCTCACATTCTGAGGGTCCAGGCTGACATAAATTTTAAGGGGACACTATTAAACCCACTGTAATCATGAAGCCCATCAGTTCTAATCTTATCTCGTAGAGGCTTAAAGTGACAACCAATTATTATTATTTAGTCAGGGCTCCTTGGGTTATAAGTGACAGAAACTCAACTCAAATTGGCATAGGCATAAAAGGAATTTATGGGCTCAGGTAACTAAGAAGTTTGGGTATAAACTTCAGGTATAAAAAAGGTCAGACATATCTACTTTCAGGAACCCAAATGAATGCCTTATCTCATCTCTCACGTCTAATTTCTCTTGTGTTGCTTTCTCTGAAGCAGACTCTTCCCAAGAGATGTCAAGGTGGCTTCCATAGCTCCAGAAATAGGATTGAAAGGACAAATGGCCAGGTCCACATTTTTATTTTATTTTTTATTTTTATCTGCAGTTATTAGTAGTGCAAAGTTAGTAAAGATTATATCCTATCTTCTCATCAATTCCAGATGAAGGACATCTTTTTCCCTACGTTTCTAACAAAAGTCTAGGGAATGAATCACAGTGGACCAACGTGGATCACATTACATTCTCTAATCATTGTAGTCAGAGGAGGGGATATTCTAATTAGCCTGAGTACATGTCCACCCCACTCAGTCACCACTCCTGTGGATGATTCCAGGACGGTCCCCCAAGGAAAAATTGGGATATTGGACCAGAAGGTAGGGTAGGTACTGGATAGGCAAAAACAATACATTCCAATCATAGATTCAAAAGAGGAGAGTGACAGAGTTGAATAAACTTGAGTTTGCAAAAGAAAGCATACAGGTGTTTTCTATTACGTTCAAACTTGCATCTCTAAATCAATGTGTTGCAAAGCAAATGGCACCTGAACTTCTATAGCACAATGGTCAGCAACAGGTTACTCAGCATTGAACCATCAAAGCTCCTCCAGGCTCATCTACACGTCGCCCCAGTAAGACTGACTTCTCCTTGCAGGCAAGGATTACGATCATTATTGCTTCTTTGTCTATTCCAGCTCAATTGCATATAGAACCCTAACCTCCGGAGCTTACATTTCACTTGGGGACACAGCCTCTATGACTTACACAGGAGACAAAGAGAGATGAAATGAGACCAAAGTCCAAAGAAGGGACTCAGCCTAGCAAGATGTCTGAACTAGACAAACTCTTCACCTCACCCTGCACGTCTTAAATTTTTCCCAGAGTCAAATCCAATTAGAAGAAATGGCACAGGAATGGAATGGTCACATGATTCCTCCTGTAGATGACTATTATAAAAACCCGATTTAAAAACAAACAAACAACAACAACAAAAAACTATTTAAAGGCTTTGGAAAGCATCCAAAAGCAGAAGCCAGAGAAGAGTTTAATTTTGAAAAAACCACAACTGTAAGGGGAAAGAATTGGGAATTTGTGGATTTCTGACCCGTAGGTGCTCCACAACCCTCAGGGCTACAACCATGAAAACCCGAAGCCTCTGTGACCCAAGGTGCCAGAGATCAGAATATAGGGCTAGGAAAGCAGGTGAAAATTGAAAGAGGAATTCCTGGCAATGAGAGAACCACAGAAGGAATGAGATGCAAATACTGAGTGTAATCTCTGCCCAGATCCCTGGCTGACACTAAACTCTGCATTTACAGAAGAGATTCAGAGGGGCCAGGAAAAAGCGTGACGAGATCAGGAGGAAGCCTCCTCTAAAGGTAGAGCTGCAACGGGTGAGATCTGTTTGTTTTGTTCTTTAACTCCGGGGGTTTGTTTTGTTCTTTAACTCCGTGTATGCCCAATTTTGCACAGCTTGGGTAGCAGAAAACTAAAGTTTTATGGGCTTGACATGGCAGGAAATAGAACCCGAGATTAGCAGACAAACTAGAAAGTAGGGGAGAATCATAGAAGAAAAAAATAACTACTGAAAGTGTCAGTCCCATTGCTGCCCAAATTCTTGGCAAATAACCAACTTACACGGGCACCTGGGAGACTCCCAGAGAGCCACACTAAAAGAGCAGCAGTGGGAAGCCATAACAATAGAGCAAAGGGCTTCCCTGGTGGCGCAGTGGTTGAGAGTCCGCCTGCCAATGCCGGGGACGTGGGTTTGTGCCCCGGTCCGGGAAGATCCCACATGCCGCGGAGCGGCTGGGTCCGTGAGCCATGGCCGCTGAGCCTGCGCGTCCGGAGCCTGTGCTCCGCAACGGGAGAGGCCACAACAGTGAGAGGCCCGCGTACCGCCAAAAAAAAAAAAAAAAAGAATAGAGCAAAAATATCAGGTGCTACATATCTTTGAATCCAGGCAGGTCGAGTGCTTACTATAACAAAACTCCAATAATCCTCAGAAGAAGACAACATGACACAGATTTACTATTATGTATTATCTACAATGTCCAGTTTTCAACCAAAAATTACTACACGTGCAAAGAAACAGAAAAGAGGAATGCATACTCAGGAGAAAAAGTCAGGCAATACAAAATGTCATGGCATGGGAAAGGGTGTTGTCATTATCAGACAAAATTTCAAAATAAGGTATTAATGAAGGAGCAGATAAAGAATGAAGAAAACAACCACCGAAGATGTAATATAAAGATCAATAGAAACTCTCCAATCCACGCAACAGAGATTTAAAATACTGAGGAAAAGTAAACAGAAGCTCAGAGACCTGTGGGACAATGTCAAGCATGATCCAACATGTGTGTAATTAGAATCCAAGAAGAAGTAAAAGACAGAAGGGGGAAGAAACTGATTTGAATAAATTATGGCCCCAAACTCTTCAAACTGGGTACAAATAGGGTAGGGGAGTGAGCCTTCTCTGTATAAACTCAGATCTCCATCAGGATGGAATTAGCCTCAGGAACATTTGACTCAAAGGCTCACAGCTGAAAGATTATCTTTTAGGTCATGGCCACTGCTTTCCGAGGGAAAAGCCATCTGGGAGTCAGAAAAATCTAACTTGGAAAGCTCACGTCATTCCCTTTTACCTGTTATGTGACACTGGTTGAGTTAGTCCATGTCTCTAATCCGTAGTTTCCTCACCTGAAATATTGAGGTCATACTATGTAGGACATCTTGCCCTACTGTCCTGAAGTAGCATATGTGAAACATATATAGTTTAGTAATTTTCTTACTAATATATTTTATCTCTCCCACCAGAATATAGATTCCAGGAATGTGGGGACTTTTTTGTCTGATTGCTCACTTTTATATCCCCAGAACCTAGAACAGTGGCCAAGGTATGATAGGTACCCAATAAACACTGGTTGGAAAGAGACATGCATGACTTTATCACGATGAATGAATTGCCAACAGAGAGTCTGGTTAGTGCAGACACTCCACGAATGTTATTTTCCTGCCCTGTTTTCTTTTCCTCCCACATTCCAGGAAAGGCATCTACCAGTTACTGTGAGACCGAGTTCACAGCTCTGGACCCATTCTCATCCCAGTCAAAATAACATGATTATTTGGCTGAGGGAGACAGGAAATGACCAATAGCCACAACTAATGACACAGTCCCTGGCCAGGAAGACAAAAGAACAGCTTCTGTGCAGTGTAAGCTGCAAGGAGCCACAGGAATGTGAGACAGAAACATTTTTTAATGATTATTTTTACTAAACTGATACAGCTTGCCTTCCAGTTATTCTTTGATAAGACTGACACTCAACGCATACGACTCAAATGTGATTTAGTCAGCCTGAATTCTCCTTGCTCCTACACCCACTTCTTCTGGGGAAAGGGATAAGTCATACTCAACAAAGGAGAGAATTCGAGTTCCTCATCCTTAGAGTGTTACAGAACTTTTCCAGGACCTGATGAATATTATGAATCCTCTACCCAGAAAAAAATACACATACAATGTTTTGCATACATTTTTAGGGGGTGGAAGGACCCCATCCTTCAGATTCATGAACCATGTGGTCTGAAGCAAAGTGCTCCATTTTACAGATGAAAATACCAGGGTGCAGAGGGGAAAAAAAATCTAGCCCAAGGTCACATAATAAGGTCACTTATAAGAAATAGCTACAAACCGACCCCTGCCCCTGGTACCTTCTAATATCAAGACCAATGTGATTTTCATTACTCAATAACTATTTTGGTTTTTTATAAGCAGCCAAAATACCTGTAATCATCTCTGATGAGTCAGGTGTGTGACTCAGCCTGTTAATATCCATTTTGTCGGGGAAAGTATGAGTAGAAAATAATGACATTAGGGTTTGTACCTGAGAAGAATGCAGATTTAAATCTTGACCCTCCTCTTAGCTGTGTGTTCTTGACTCATTAGTGAGCATTTCTGAGATCGTGTTTCTCTTGTCTGGAAAATGGAAGTTAAGAGAACCTACCTCACAGGGCTGTTGTCAAGATTAAATATGATAATGCTTGCAAAGCATTAGCTGTTGTCAGTAGTAGTAATATTTTATAATTTTAAAGCCGTTTTCAAAATGGAAGTACACAATATTTTGAGTGATGACAATATCATAGGGATAAGTGTCCAGTTATCTACAATATAACTAGTCAGTTCATACGAGCACTAATCTCATAATATTTAATAGAAAGAGAATGTTTCCATCAGGATAGGCTGTTATCTCCTGAACCAAATAATCTTCCAAGGCTTGAAGGCTTGCAAAATTAGAGATTTACTTCTTATTCACGTAACTTGCCCACCAGAAGTTCCACAGTGCGTCTATTCCAGGGCCCCGCTGTGGAGCAGATTCTATCTAGAACATAGCTGGGCATCAGGTCAGAAGGGAAAGAAATACATGACAAACCGCACGCTGTCTTCTGCCTACTAGCAACACATATTGCTTCCACTCACACGTCACTGGCCAGAGCAAAGCCACATGGCCAGGCTATATATTCATGGGGTATAATCCCACCTCCATCATGGTTTACAGATCCCAATTTGTGAACCATAATGCAATCTACCTTGGTCGATGGGAGCTGCTCTCTGCAGAGACTGTCCTAGGTAATGAAATGTGACTATGGAGCTGAAATACTCAAGTCTAATCAAAATGACCAGGTGAGAAAAAAAACAAGAGTCCTCAGAGGACATAGAATAAAAGCCAAAACCAAATCCAAATGGTCCCAACTAGGCAAATGTGAAAGAAGTTGTTTAGTAAAAAGACCATAGTCTGCATGGAGGCTAGAAAAGGGGGGCGGGGTAGGGCAGTGTAAACCATGAATGTCACCATCACCGCTCGGGAGAGAAGGTTCTTAATCATTTGGCAAGAGTTATCTTGGTGTGCTTGGCTGGCACGTTTTTGCCGTGGTGGTATCTGTAAGTGGGGTCATAATAATACATGCCTCTCAGAGTGTTCATGGGAATCATTAAGTGAAATAATGATTGTGATGTGCTTAACACAGCGTTTGCTTCGTGTGCTTATTAAATGCTAGCTGATGGGGATAGAGATAGAGACACAGACATAGATATATTTCCCATCATATTTGGGGTCTGGACCCTGCAAGACTGTGAGCCTCTGTCCCCAGCTGACCCTGGTGCTGCCTTCTGTCACCAGAGGTGGCCTGGCCTGGAGCCCTGACCTCTATATCGTGCTTTAACATTTGCAAAGTACATTCTCGTCCATTTTATTCCCATGTAATCCCTACAAGTCCATACAGCCTGTAAGTGCAAAGTCCCCCAGCCTGTAAGTGGCAAAGCCAAACTCCAATGCTGATTTCATCTGAGGCCTTTGGGCTCCAAATTCTGTGCTCTTTCTCCGAGGAAATTCTGCCGCATCCTTTGATCTCTGTCTCTCTCTCTCTCCCCTCACCCTCTCTCTCTGCCATAGTTACTTCAAAGGGACAATAGTTGAAAAATAATGATACTCAGCCATCCCGTTTTTCATTCAGGGTGTGCATCTCCCTCTCAACGCTCCGGTGTGTCTGACCCAAGATGTGACTGGCTTTGGGTGGTTTGGGTCCCAGTTCTGGGCTCCGTAGGCCCTAGCACAGAAGGTTGGGCCTGCTTCTCATTGTAACAAGGTTGCACTAATTAGCTGCATTTGATTTTGCATATGGAGAGTAAATGCAAATGAATGCAAAGCAGTATGCAAATCAGCAACATCCTGGCTCCCCAAAAGAAAGAGCCTGCGATACTGATGTCATGACGATGTATATTAATAGTCCGTCCCACCAAGACATGCTGTTTTTTCAAAAGGGGCAGGCGTTCGGGTTTTTCCTTGGGGGAGGAACAGTAGTGACTTTATATTGAATTCCAAGTTTATGATCCTTGACAAGAAGTCTATTGGCCACAGTGCTATGTTCTCTAGAGAAGATTCTTGTAGGCAATGGGGTTTGTTGGAAAGAGGCACAGGCTTGGGAATGGAGCCATATACCTTGTGATTCAAAGTCCTGTTCTTTGCCTGGTCTGAGACCTGAGTCTCAGTCTCCCCAGCTGTGCAATGGGGTTAACCAACCTACTACCTACAGAGCTGTCGGTGAGGACACAATGAGACAAGAGGCGCCTGACACACAGTAGGTGCTCAGTAACCGCACATTCCCTGCTTCACACTCGTTCCTTCCTCCTTCGGAAGTCTAACTTGGCAAATAGAAGTAAAGAGGGCTCGTCTTCTCATCCTTGCTTGCCCTGCATTGCTTGCCCTCCCCCTTCAGGATCTTTCTAGTACGAAGCTGTATCACAGACCAATCATTTTTAACAAAGGCCCTATGACCTCTTAGAGTCCTCCAGACGTGAGAAGATGACTCTGTCCTGTGCCCCAAAGTACCACCTCCTGAAAACAATAGCAGCTTTTCTTACAAAGCTGGTGAATTCCTCCACTTTCTAGATCTAGTTCAAGCATCGCTGTCTCCAGGATGCCTTTCATGGGGTCCCTGAGAGACGAGGGGCTCCCGTCTGTGCCCCCAGAATGCCTGGTGTCCCCTCCACGGCTACGTTCTGTTATTGCAGCTTGCTAACCTTTTACCCTAAACACACTGGTTGTTTCTCATGATGGGGACTATTTCTGAATCATTTTTGCAGCCTTGGCCCATGGAACAGGGCCCGGCAAAGAGAAGATGCACAGTATGTGTGGGAGGGAGAGGGAGAGGGAAGGCGCGGGGGAGGGAGGATAAAAGGAAAGAGGCATCATCACATATTTCGCTGGAGCCAAGCACACACACATGCAGTTACTCCTAACGAAATCCCGACTAAAATCAGACACATTCTGGAAATGCATGAACACCTGAGCTTGCGTTTCCTGCCACCAAGTCCCATCCCAGAGCAAAACGAGGCCACAGGGACACACATCTGCTCTCAGGCAAAGGCCTCACTCCCACGCGGGCAGTGTGGGGACAGAGGGGCTTCCGTTTAGGGCACCGAGCCTCCCCAACCAACCTCATCCCCTCAGCTGAACATCTGAACGTTCTCGCTATATGTTGAGGATTCCTATTCTGTAACTGGACCCTCGAGCCGGATGCAAAATGTGGTGGCTCTTGATCAAAGTGCTCGAGGCCCACCCATGGGGAGAACGCACGTGCGCACACGCACACACCATCGCCACGTGCACACGTACGGGTGCTTGTGTGTACACAGACCTACCTTCATACTATACGTATGTACATCACGCAGACTCTCGTGTGTATGCACAGACTCACCTTCATACTATCCATTCACAGACACATGACACATGCACACAGACACAGGCACATATAGGTGTGCTCGTGTGTGCGCACAGAGCCGCCTTCACACTGTACAAACACACTCAGAGGCACATATGTAGAGCTCCTTACAGGCGAGAGACACATGCCCTGAGACTAGCTTTATCTTCCTCTTTGGTTCCAAACACGCAGGCACCGCTCTTGATGGTCACTGGCATCTCTGAAACTCCCCAGAAACTACAAAGGCAGCCCCAGAGTGCCCCGCCTGCTCTACCTGCCCAAGCCCATGGCTTTCGGCCTCTTAGGGCTCCACCCCCAGGAGGCCCCTGGCCCCCCTTTGAAGGCTGTTAATAAATAAACTTCAGGGCCAAAAGGCAGAGGTGTCAGCTGAGTGACCTGGGTGACTAACAGGAAGGAATCTATTTGCCACCCTCGCCAGCATTTTTTCATGATGGCTCTGGGGAGACTGAGTCTCACTTTGCAAGTGAAGAAACTAAGAGATGAAGTGAGACGCCTGGGGCCACCAGCAACATCCTCCCGGGGCCTGGGGCCCGCCTTACTCCCTGGCTCTGAGCTCTTTGCAAAATAAGCTCTTAGGAAGACAACAATGCAAAGATCTAGGGTGAGATTTCTCAGCGCCAGAGGCTTCTGAGAACCTCTCCACAGGAGCATCAGGGGAGGACACGCACTGCCCTCCCCTGCGGGGAGGATAAAGGCTCTCATTCCGCCCCGTTGCCGGCGGGAAGCTCAGTGGAAGGAGGAAAGGGTAGAGGAAATTGGGGAGCAAATGAAGGAGAAAGAGAAGGAAAGGGAGAAACAGAGGGAAAGAGGGAAAGACGGGAGGAAGGGCAGGCAAGCGGGCCATTTACCTTAGAGGGAAGAGTGGGCTCTCCATGGAAACAAAAGTGCCTGTGTGTCTTAAGACGCCGCTAAAGAGGAATATTGTAAATGTTCCACCCAGGAGGCAGGGATGATTGCCGGGCTTCGACAGCTGAATTCGAAAAACATTCCTATCCGTCACCATAGATCCCGGCTCCCACCTAGGCCAGGTGCTGTGGGGGCGATGAATGGCAGGCCTCACATACCCTATTTTATCTTAAACGTTCCTCTTAGACAAATAATATTCTGGGATCATTTTCTCTCTTCCTCCAACTGAAAAGAAAAGAAGGGAAGGGTAAGCTGGGATGAAGTGAGAGAGTGGCATGGACGTATAGACACTACCAAATGTGAAATGGATGGCTAGCGGGAGGCAGCCGCATAGCACAGGGAGATAAGCTGGGTGCTCTGTGACCACCTAGAGGGGTGGGATAGGGAGGGTGGGAGGGAGGGAGACGCAAGAGGGAGGAGATATGGGGATATATGTATATGCATAGCTGATTCACTTTGTTATATAGCAGAAACTAACACACCATTGTAAAGCAATTATACTCCAATAAAGATGTTAAAAAAAAAAAGAAGGGAGAAACAGAGAAGAAGGAACAGACAGATATGGGCAAAAGGTATGTACCTGCCATGACACCAGGGAGGGTCTTTCATCCAGACAAAGGTGCTGGAGGTGGACGGACTTAAATCTGAAACTCAGCAGCCCTTGCGCCGAGCAACAGGGCCGGGGGTCGCTCTCACCCTCTGACCCTCTTACCTGGGAAGAAGAGGTAATTTAGCCCACACTCTCATGGGATGGTTCTACACACCTAGTTTATATACGGCTTCTGTGAAAGGGCATAGTGGAGAGTCAGGTGCAGTGAGCCTGCCTAAAATGCCTTTCCTTCCCTTGCACGTGGAGCCTATATGGAAACATGCATATACGAAAGCACCCCCTACTTTCTTCAAGGTAGAAATCCCTCCTTCCCCAGAGATAACCTCTTTCCTGATGTGCGGTCTTTCATTCCCTTAAACGAGAACAGCAGTGCTTACAGTCTGCTGTTTGGGAGCAACCCCGTCCTGGTATATTCTCCGTTTGCCCCCAGTCCCAGCCACATCCATTCTCTGTGACCCCCAAAAATGGCATCTCCCGGTCTCCCTTGCCTTCTGGTTTCTGACCAGGCTCAGCCAGTAGAAGGGCCTGGAAGGAGACTGGTGGGAGGAAGAGAGAGAGATTGGAGTACTCACTTCTCCCCAACTGCATCTCTGCTGCGGTTCTGGGCTTCTGAGGTGGCCCCCCTGATGAGACTCCAGCCCCCCACTGCATTCCTGCAGCCAATGCTACTGCACTGCTGTGGAAACTCCCGCCTTGGTAGTTCCTAGAGGCCTCAGTACTTCTTGTTTCCTTAACTCTTCAAGGTTGATTGTATGCTCATAACAGACCACCCTACAACTTACCGGCTTGAAACATTAACCCGTTTTTTAATTCATAACTCTGTGGGCTGGTGATTTGAGCAGGGCTCAGCTAGGAAGCTCTTCTGCTCGCCGCAGTCATGGCTGGCTGGACTCACTGATACATTTGTAACCAACCGATGTTCACCTGGGAGCTGGCTGGCCCCGGATGGTCTCACTCGGGTGTCAGGTGGTTGCTGTTGGCTGGTGGTTGGGTCTTTCTCTCCATGAGGCCTCCAGTAGGCTAGCGTGGGCTTCTTTTCGTGATATCTGAAGCATTCCAAAAGGGTGAAAGCAGAAATTGCAAGACCTCTGGAATTCACTCCAAGTCAGTTTTGCCATAATCTATTCGTTCAAACAAGTCACAAAACCAGCCCAGATTAAAAGGGATGGAAACTAATTCCGTATCTGGATGAAAGGAGCAGCAAAGGAAGAATACATAATGGGATGGGAGGCATCTGTGGCCACGAAACAATCTATCACACCTGCCACCTCTGTAAATGACTCTTTCCTTTCCTTCTCTTCAGAATTCCAAGGGTGCCTTCTGTTTCCTGCTGGGACCCGGACTGGCACAATACATAACATTATTTATGACATCATACTCTACCTTATCCTTCTTCGAAGTGCTTTTTATGCTTAACATTACGTTTTTGAGATTCATCTGTATTTGCCACGCGTAGCTCTAGTTTATTTATTTTCACTCCTCCATCATACTCTTTGTAGGAGTTTATTTTGTCCATTCTCCTGTGGATGGACATTTAGCTTAGCAGTTTTTTGCGTTATAAATCCTACATTTCTCCTTTGCACATGAGAGTTCTCTGGGGAGTGTAGTTAGGAGTAAAGTTGCTATAGTGTGAGACTGCCACATTGCTCTCCAAAGTCAATACGGTCTTTAATAGAACAAATAGAATCTGAGAGCTGAACGAAGTTGAAAAACTGGGTTCATTTTACATTATGCAATTAGCTGTGTTTTGCAGAACCGTAGCAATGGCTGGTTGGAATGAACCTCCCACCCAAGGTAAGAATCCTTTCAACAGTGTTCCCAGGAGATGGTCAAACAATCCTTGCTTGAACTCTTAAGAATACACAGGGGAAGCTTGTTACTTTAACTGTGATTCCCTCTGCAGAGCAAGAATAATTTTGGAAAAAGAATAATCCTTTCCTCTTGCAGTACAGCCAAAGCCCAGGGTGTATGGCCTAAAGGAGAAGCAGCAAGAGATGATGAAGTTAGCAGATGTGGTTTTCAAAAAGTCAGCCTACCTGCAGTGTCCAAAATGGAGGCAGAGGGACCAAAGAGAGAACAGTTACGGTGACCCTGCGGGGAGATGATGCTCAAGTGAAGAGATATTAAGGATGGAGAAAGGAACTGGCTTTTGGTGGTTGAGGCTGGGATCTGACATAAAACTTCCATTTGGTACTTAAGTGCCCTGCTCACCTCCTTGCACTTTTGTTTCTTTATCTGTAAAAAAAAAGGGTAATGATAGTACCTATTTCATAGGGTTGGTATGATGACAAAATGGGATCTTACATTTAAACAGCTTAGTGTCTGCCTCATATTGTGTGCTCAATAAATGTTGGCTATTCTTCTCATTGAAGAACTATTGTCAAGAATACAGAAGTTAGGGTAGGTTAAATTGCTATCACTGAGAGACCCAGAAGTGCATAGGGTTGAAACGCTGCAGTTTATTTCTTGTGCCCATGACGGTCCAAGGAGAGCGTCTTTGATGGCTAGACAGCTCTCCCCACGTGGCGATTTAGGGCCCCAGGTGGCTCCGTTGTCACCTGGGACCTTGTTGTTCTCTTCCTCCAACCTGAGGAAGCGGAAGGAGGTCCGTCCACTTATTAAAAGCTCTGCACCTGGGTGTGGGCACCGCACTCCTGTTCACACACCATTGGCGAGAACCAGTCACGTGGCCACACCCAGCCTCACAGGAAGCTGGGAAATGCAGTCACTGGCTAAGAAGCCCCTTCTCTCTCCGCGTCGAGCTGTTGGTATTGCAGGCTGTAAGAGTCTTTCTTGTGGGGCGGTCTTGTGCATGGTAGGATGCTGGGTAGCCTCTTCAACGTCTATCTCCTAGATGCTAGTAACACAGACACACCTAGCTCATGGCAAACGAAACTATCTCCAGACATTGTCAAATATCTTCTGGGGTGCAAACTCACCCCCTAGAAGAGAACCACTGCTCTACAAAAGAAGAGGAAAATTCTGTGGGGGGGTGGGGGGCAGGGGGGGCAGTTGGCCACCCCTGGAGGAGAGAGAAAATTCAAACTAATAGCTTAGCTCAATTCCTTGTTCCCTCTAGAAGGTGAGCTCCCCAAGGCAGGGGTCTTCTGTATTTTGTTTACTGCAGAACTCCCATCTCCTGCACCCAGAGTAGCACCTGACCCCTAAAAGGCAATCAATACATAGTTGTCAACTAACTGGATGTGCTCTGTAGACTGGACCAGCATTCACCATTCAAACATACTTTGGGTGCTTTCCATGAAGCAAGCCCTGTGCTTGTAAAGGATGCCCTCTCTCCTTGTATCAGGAAATATCATTAATAATAATATTAATCATCATTTTAAAAGCCCAGACCCACTGGAAACAGTACGTTACATGGGATCTGCCCACCCCCACCCCACCTCTGGAGATGCTGAGCCCCTGGTACCTAAAGGAAAGAGATTCCAGCTCAGGCTGCTGTTCCACGGCTGCTGATTTCATCTTCCTGAAGGACCTCCCAGTGCCCGAGCTTTGCAGATCCCCCTGCTATGCCTGATGCCAAGTTATTGCATTCTCTGGCATTGGGGCCAGATTTGGAGATGATCAACATTCATGTATTCATTCAACAGATATTTATTAAGCTCCTACTACATGCCACCCATGATATTAGGACCTGGATTCAGAGCAGTTAAATCCAGTGGGGAAAAGAACATTTTTTTTTTTTTCCTGCTCTCAAGTTAGTCACAGAGATACAGAAAAAGTAAATAGACTTCGAAACAGGAGTGGTAAATCCAGTGGGACTGGCCAGGAAGGGCTGACTGAGATGAGTTTCCAGTGTGAGTAGTTGGGAGCTCAGCAAAAACTTTGTTAAATGAATGAATGAATAGGTGAGAGACAGGGACATCCAATCTGAAAAACACCAAGTGCAAAAGCAGAGAGACGTGCAAAATCACCAAAACCGTCAGCAAGGAAATAAGTTGCTGTGGTTGGTGTGTGCCAAGGTTGAGAGGGTAATACCAAGAGTAATGATGATAACAGAGAGATAGTTGGCACGTCTCGACAGTTTCCCATGCACTTGGCACTGTTCGAAGGGCTTTAGGCATATTATTTCATGGAATATGTACAACATTATTAGCCCAACTGTACCGATGGGAAAACTGAAGTCCAGTGAAGCTAAGAATTTGCCCAAACTTGCACAAGTGGCAGAGCTGGGATTCCGACCCATGCCAGAGACTTCACTCTTCACCTCTGCATCTTGGGGAGGGTTTTGCATTTCACGGGAAGTCTTTTGACCTCAGTCTTGCAGGTAATGAAGAAGCCAGGAAAGGAGGCCACGCGGTCTTTGATCTTAAACACCTCACATTCCGTGAGGAGAAACAGGCACGGGCAAAAGCCTTTAGAGTCTGCACAGGCCATGACAAGTGCTGGACCACAGGCATAGACAAAGAGGCCTGTCTCCCCCACCTCTGCTCCAAAATGAGGGCAAGTTGAATGTTCATTTGACTAACCGATGAAGGCTTCATGGAGCTGGTGTCACTTGAGTTGAGTCTGGAGGGAAGAGAGCGCATTCAGGCAGATGTCACCGTGTATCCAAAGGCATGAAAACTGGAACCTGCAGGTGTTGGAGGCGTCTGGAACAGTCTGGAGCAGCAGGGTGGGGAGAGGCAGGAACGGCATATTTTCCACTTGGAGCTTGTCTGTGGCCCTGAGTTCAGGCTTTAGGCCTTGAATAAGCAGTAGCCACAGGGCTCCTCCAATGCTGGAGAGGGTGACCCTGCGTTGCTTAAGATGGTAGAAATGAAACTCATGCAAGAAACCCCTACAGAAATGCTACAGGCTTTCAACGTGCTCAGCAGCCGTTCAGCTGAGCACCTGGGCCCCGTAGAAGGCAAGGCTGCCGGCAACCGAATGCACTGATGGACCCAAGAAACGTTTCTTTCCTCTTCTCTTTTTTCAATTTTTACAAGAAAAAAAAGTCCCTTGAATCTGGCTAATATGAGAAAGTCCACTGAGAGCACCTGAAAAAGCAAAAGATGAAGGGGGAAAGAGCCTGAGATCAAGTCCTAGCCTGGCTCTGACCAGCTGCATGTTCATCGCACCATCACCTCCTCCTGAGGAAGACTACATTTCCCAGCTTCCCTTGCAGTTGTTTGGGGCCACGTGACTGAGTGTTGGCCAATGGGGTGTGAGCAGAAGGCAGGAAAGTCACTTCCGGACCTCACCCTTTAAAACATCCTACAAGACCCTCTTGCCTTCTTTCTTCTTCCATGGCAACTCTGGGGACCACAGGCTCCAAACAGTGCATGGATGGAGGAGAGCCAACTAACGCCAACAGGACTGCAACTTGAGCCAGAAATACATTTTATTTGTTAATTCACTAACATTCCAGGGTTCCCCTGTCCCTGCAACACTGATTCTCCAGTGCTTCTAAAAGTGTGGTCCACAGACCTCCAGCATCAGCTTCACCTGAGAACTTCTCTGAAATGCAAACTCTCCAGCTCCATGCTAGACCTACTAAATCAAAAGTTCTGTGCGTGGAGCCCAGAAACTCTCTTTGGGGATTTTGATGCAGCCAAAGTCAAGAACCACTGGTTTACTCTATATGCTACCGTGTGGCCTTCATCTTTTGAGCCTCAGTTACCCTCTCTGTCAAATGGGGGTGAGAACACCTCCCCTTGCTGAATTCAGGTGAGCATTAAACGTTACTACGTGGTGTGATATGTATAAAGAATCCAGCTCAGGAGCCCACACACGTTCCACCTACAGTCCGGAGCCAGATGACTTGGGAGAGCCACACAAATAGTAGGTGGGAGTCCGCCTTCTGCCGCTGTGAGAGGCATCCTCTACGATGGCCCCCCGTGATCGCACCTCCCAGGATCCAAGCCCTTGAATAATCCCCTCCAGTGTCTGGGCTGGACCTAGTACGTCGGGTCTGATGAACCTTCCTTCAAGGCCCACGGGGAGAATTCTTTGCCTCTTGCAGTGTCTGGAGGCTCCAGGCATCCCTTGGCTTGTGGCTGCACAACTCCAGTCTCTGCTCCATCCTCACATGGCGTTCTCCTCTTCTGTCTTCCCTTCTGTCTCTTGTAAGGACACTTGTCATTGGATTTAGGGCCACCCAGATAACCCAGGACGATCTCAAGATCCTTAACTTAATTACCTCTGCAAAACCTCTTTTGCCAGATGAGCTCACAGTCGTAGATTCTGGGATGTGGACGTAGATTCTGGGATGTGGACGTATCTTCTGGCGGGGCCACTGTTCAACTAACCACACGGCCCAAAGACAGGGATGGGTCTTATTCAACATTATATTCCCCTGGTCAAGTCACCCTGTGTAGTGCTTGACCCAAATAGGAATTTGACACAAGTTTGTGAACAGAAAGGCAGCAGAGCATTTAAGTGACCGGGCTTTAGAATTAGCTAAACCTCTATTCAAACCGCAACCGCTTACAAACGATGTGACGTTAGGCAAATTACTTAACCTCCCTGAACCTCAGTTTCCTCCTGTGGGCATTTTAATAATACGTATCTCATGGGGTTATTATGAGCATTAAGCTAGTAAGTGCAAAACAGCTACACCATATCTGGCACCTAATGGGGATGCAAAATGCAAACACAGTGCCTGGCACACAGGGGTCCTCAATAAAGGCCCGCTATTCTGACTAGCATGCTCATGATTGGCATGGCTGTGGTTCCCACTCTCACACACCTCCCAGCCTTTTGCTCTGACTACCACAGGGGCCCCTTCCCGTGCTCAGAGTCCCTGGGGTGATCCAGCAGCCCTCCATGGAGACAGCTGTGGATAAATAACCCAGCCCTGCCCTCCCACCCGCAGGCCCCCTTCCCTTCCCACCGCCTGGCTCGCCTCCTCCAGTGATGTCTCCCAGAGCAGGGCTGGCAGTGAGCTCGCCTAGGCCCCTCATTGTTATTCCTGGCACGAGGTAATCCTGCCAGCATCCTCAGAGACCCGTAAAAATACCCGCAGTTTGTCTTTCATCAGAGCAGCTCAAAGCCCCATGGCATCCGCTCGAGAAGACAGTGCTCCCAGCTGAGTTCTGGGAGCCGGCTACTTCCCAGGATGGTCTGGTATTTGCAAGGCAGAGGGAGCGAGTGTGAACTGAAATAACCCAGCCCAAGCACTGGCATACCCAGGCTGCCAGGGAGATACAAGGCTTAGTGTATGGAGAGCTCCTCCCTGGAATTTTCTGGATGTCAGTGCTCTGAGTCACACGCGAGTGGGTCTGCATTCCCACTCGGCTACTGAGTAGCTGTGTGACTTTGGGCATTTCACTTAGCCTCTCTGTGCTTCAGTTTTTGGCTCTGTAAAACAAAGTGGAGATGACATCCACTTCCTAGGTTTCCTGGGAGGGTTAAAAGGGATAGTCTAGGCACAGATAGAAGAAAATATTTGCAGCACATATATCTGACAAAGGACTTGTATCTAGAATGTGTTAAGAACTCTTGCAATGCGCTAAGACAAACAAGACCCTTCCCCAGATGCGGGAAAGACATAAACAGACGCTTCGCAAAAGAAGATATATACAATAACTACATGAAAAGGTGTGCAATGTCATTAGTCACCAGGGAAATGCAAATCGCAATGATGAGATACCACTTCACACCCACTAGAATGGCCAAAATGAAAAAGACTGTCAATATCAAGTGTTGGTGAGGATGCGGGAGCAATTGGAACTCTCACACACTCATGGTGGGAGTAAAAAGCTGATATGACCACTTGGAAAAAAGGTTTGGAAGCCGCTTATAAAGTTAAAAATACACTTAGCGTATGACCCAATGATTCCACTCCTAGGTATTTCCCCAAGACACATGTCTATAAAAAGGCTTGTATGTGAAAGCACATAGCAGGCTTATTCATAATCACCAAAAGTTTGAAAAAATGTCTGTCAATAGATCAAAGGATAAACGGAGTGTGGGCTATTCAGGCAACGGAATATTAGATAGTGATAAAAAGGAACAGCTGCTGGTATTCCTGGATGAAGGCCATAAATGCTCCATGGAGTAAAAGAAGACAGACATGAAAAAGCAAAACTTCCATTCGTAAGTTCTAGAAGAGAGAAACGAAGCTGTGGTGACAGAAATCAGAGCAGTGGCCCCCTTCGTGTACAGGTGGGGAAGGAGGCTGAGTGGAAGAAGGCCCAGGAAACGTTCTGCAGTGGTGGAAACATCCTATGTTCCTGTATTGGGGTGATGGGTACATGGGTGTATACATTTATCAAAACTCACCAAAATCTGTACTTAAAGGCCTTTGCATTTTGCTGTATGTAAATTAAATCTCAATGCAATTGGAAAGGGACCATGTGTGTAGAAAAGCTCAGCAAGGGGGCCAAGTGGAGAGACAGGACTCAGTAAAGGTCAACTACGATCAGAAAACGGTAAAAACAAGTAAAAAGCATGTGCGTTATTCAACTGTATGTTGGGAGTTCAACGTGCTAATCTGGATTCTGACCTGAGAACCCCATCTGAGATGTGGCAAAACTCACAAGAAGGCACCATGGGCTAAGCCTTTTGTGCCCAGCTCCCCACTCTTCCTTTCTTTCTCCTGTGAACAGAGAAACAGAAAAGGAGTGCTTTGCTGGCTGAAGATGCTCTTCTTAGAAGCAGCGGGGCGGACGGAAAGGGTACCTTTGGGGGAGTGGTGAGAACAGGCTTACTAACTATAAAGATACACAGATGCCTCAGTGGGTCCACAGCCCACACGGTTACATCCAGGGTTTCAGAGATGCCCAAGGCAGCTGTGGAAATGAGTTTGGCCCAGCTGCTTAGGCAGCGGGCTCTTGAAGACAGAACAGTATCCAAGGTAAGGAAACTGGCTGAGGCCCAGCTGTCCCCCAAACTCCCATCCAATCCCAGGCCAACTTTCCCCATTACTAGTCTCCGCTAGCAGGATCTCCCTGCATCCCTCACTCTTCCTGGACTGTTCCATCCTCACGATATGGTGGATGTGGGCCTGTACCCGAGCAAGGAGACGTCACTCCCAGCAGAGCACATTGGCTGTTGTACTGTAATCTGAGGCCTCTCACTGGATGCCCTTCGCAGTGGCCCTGGAATCGCCTGGAGTTGCTGCTGACTCTGTCCCCAGGGGTTCTCATCTGTTCGACATGAGGACGACCAGACCAGGAGCTCTCCCGCCCCATAGCTCTGAGATTCCTCCTTCTTCTAGCGCTGTGGCCTAAGTTGCCTCCCAGGAGTCCCGAGGGTGGCACTGAGTTGCCGAGACCGTCGGCAGGGCCTCCATGCCCAGGCCGTGGGGTCCACCTTCCAGACCTCCGAGGCCTGGCTGCAGCCTTGCAAGCCACAGAGATGCCCATATTTGCTTAAAGTACTTGCCCACAGCATCTTTTTTTTTTTTTTTTTTTTGCGGTACGCGGGCCTCTCACCGCCGCGGCCTCTCCCGCTGCGGAGCACAGGTCCCGGACGCGCAGGCCCAGCAGCCACGGCCCACGGGCCCAGCCGCTCCGCGGCACGCGGGATAACCCCGGACCGGGGCACGAACCCGCGCCTCCTGCATCGGCAGGCGGACTCCCAACCACTGCGCCACCAGGGAAGCCCGCCCACAGCATCTTTTAAAGAGAACACTCTGCATTGGGAATTACAGCAACAGAAGGAGGGAAAAATAAGATGTTCCTATCATCCCCTAGCAAACAGGGCTGCTGGCTGGAAAACAGCCCATATTTTGGGTGCAAATCACACTGACGACTTAGGAGGCTTTGGGGAAGCCATCTTTGTGGGAAGCGGCAAAAGTGCCCCCCTTTGGGGCCTGCAAGAAAAGCCTTTGTCTCTACCTGTGGATCAAAAGTCAGAACAAACCGCCCTGAATTACTGAACCCGGAATACGCATTCGTTGTTACCCTTGTCGCTGTTTTGAAGGGGAAAGGAGCTGCCATTTCATTCCCACCCATGACTTGCTATGCACCCAGGGCCGGCTGCGTAACTAGCAAGGTCCACCAGGTGCAAAATGAAAACGCAAGGCCTCTTATTCAAAAAGGAAAAAGAAAAGCTTTTTATTTTATTCTGCGATCTCTGTCTTTGTCGGCTGTGGGGCTTTTATTTGCTAGTTCGTGTCCTGTGCCCTCAGGCCGGGGGTACTTGCAGGGGAGCGCAGCCCCTCGTAGACGTCCACAGCTCTGCCCGACCACCGGGCCCCTCCCCGTGCCCAGGTCCCCACCAGAAGCAGAGGGCAGCTGCCGGGTTTGGCCAGGGCAAGGGATGGGGCGGCCAGGAGCCCATCTTGGGGGGTGAGAAGGTGACCGGGGCAGGACTTCACTTACAAAGCACACATTCGAAGATAAAATTTATTGAGAATTTCAAGATGGCTCTGGCAGACCTTTAAACTCCAAACGTCGACCTCTCTCATCTCTGTGTCAGTATAGCTTAAGATTAAGACCCTGCCAGCCAGCATGGGTTCAGGGCTTAGCCAAGTTACTGATCTTCCCTATTTATAAAATGAGGATAATACCAGGACCCCGTACATTAGGCTGATTTGAGAATTAGATGACCTAACAAGAATTGTTAACTCTTGAGATGTCCCTGGTGGCGCAAAGTTTAAGAATCCACCTGCCAATGCAGGGGACATGGGTTCGAGCCCTGGTCCGGGAAGATCCCACATGCCGCGGAGCAACTAAGCCCGTGCGCCGCAACTACTGAGCCTGCGCTCTAGAGCCCGCGAGCGACAACTACTGAGCCCACGTGCCACAACTGCTGAAGCCCACGCACCTAGAGCCCATGCTCAGCAACAAGAGAAGCCACTGCAATGAGAAGCCCGTGCACTGCAACGAAGAGTAGCCCCTGCTCGCCGCAATTAGAGAAAGCCCGCGCGCAGCAACGAAGACTCAATGCAGCCAAAAATAAATTTAAAAATTAAAAAAAAAAAAGGAATTGGTAATTCTTAGAACAGCACTTGCCGTGCGCCCCACACTGTTTTATGTGCTGTACAAGTAGGAACTCATTTCACCCTCATAACAAGCTGATGGGTAGGTTGGTATTGTTCCCACTTTACAAAAGCAGCAGCTGAGGCACAGAGAAGTAAAGTGACTTGCCCAACTCCACACAGCGGGTAAGTGGGTAAGAGGTGCGGCCAAGGTTTGAACACATCCAGAATATGTGCTTCTAGGTCAAGACTCGGCATAGTTCAAGGTCCCTGGAAAGTGAACAAAGGTTATTTTTCCATTTCATGTACGCCTCACAATAAGCCAATGAGGTAGGGGTTTATACTCATTTGAGATCATTTCAGAGAGGACATGGGAGCTCAGAGACGTTAAGACAGTTACCCCAGGGCCCTCAGCAGTACTGACTCCAGGAGAGGAGAGGAGGTGAGCTAAGGAGATGAGGAGAGAGGGTGAGAGTTGGGCCTCTGGCAGAAGGGACTTGCACGATGCCTTGGAAGTTTTGGTGTAGGCCATGTGCTCTAGATATAATTGGTAGGCTTGAGTTTGAGGGGTATGAAAGAATTGGGTGTTGTAGCCTCACGATGCTAAAATCCTAGATCATCAACGCAGGACAGCAGCACAAAGATTATTGAATCTGAGTCCTAATTTTGTGATCGGGGACACTGAGGCTGGAGCAGAGATGTGGTTAGCCTGATGTCCCAGAGTCAGAAAGCACAGTCCCAGGAGCAGATAACCCCTGGCCGGAGTGCTTGCCGGGGCTGTAGGATGTCCTGAGCACATACCAAGGGTCCTGGGTCCATAAATCCAACAGTTAAAACCCCTGCCAACAGGCTACTCCTTGATAACCACTGACACAGCAGTCCCAGGCACAGTGAAATTCTTATAAAATAAAGTCCCTTGCTACTAATAAGGCAATTTCTAGTTAGGGTTGCTTTTTACAGTTGCAAAACTTAGCTTAAAAAACCCCACTACTTTTTAAGTCAGACAGACCTAGATTTGAAAAGGGCTCCACCACTTAGTGGCTGTGTGACCTTAGGCAAATTACTTAACCTCTCTGAGTTTCAGTGCTCTCATCAGTAAAATGTCTCTGAACTGAGATCACTTCATAGTGAATGAAGATCTCTGGAACAGATTAAACGAAAAAGGAGCTACAGAGGGTAAAACTGCCTAGTTTGAAAGCTGGCACATAGTAGGTGCTCAATAAAGGCCATTCTGTCAGAGTCCAAACCTACATAGCACGTGACAGACGAGTCTCAGGGGAAATGTCAATTCTAAAAGGACTTAAAAGTCTATCAGCACCATTTTTTCAGCAGCATTTGCTCACTTCACGTCTCTGTGTCACATTTTGGGAATTCTTGCAATATTTCAAACTTCATCGTCATTATTATACTTGTTATGGTGATCTGTGATCAATGATCTTCGATATTACTATTATAGCTGTTTGGGCATTTCATGTTTTGGCAGTGATGTATTTTTTGAACTAACTTGCATTTTGGAGGAACATAACGCTACTGCACACTTGGTAAACTACAGTATGGTGTAAACATGACTTTTATATGCACTGGGGAAAAAAATAAATGCATAAATAAAAGGACTTAAAAGCACCCAACAGACATCTCCATCTAAAAAGCCAGGGAGGGAAAACACAGCAGAATTTGGAGAGGTCCACCATTCGTCCTGACCCAGGAGCCAAGACTGGGAGGTCCTGGTGACAGGAGGTGGGGAGGGGAAGTTGAGGAGGAAAGGGAGTGTGAGAGAACTGACATTTTTGGAGTTTCTTTTCTATTTAAGGTTTTGCTAACCCGTTGGTAAAACTCATTTCTGGTTCGTGTTCTTAGCAGGAAAACACATTCAGGCTAAACAGTAAGAATGGACCCTGGCTTGGAAAGTTCTCAAAGGTTCTCACATCTCTCTGGCGTCTACTGCAACTGAGGAGTGACATTGGTTAAGCAACTCAATTTGAATAATTGTACACTGAGGATTTCCAGGGGAAACACCCAGGGCAACTTTCTGACTGGGGATCTTATGACACAGATGGATTTAAATGAAGAAAACCTGTAAGTGTGGAAGATTCTCCCTGGACACAGAGACTGAGGACATGCAGCGAACAACACGGACGCCCCAGAGCATAGACATTCTATCGGGGAGGTTTCTAAAAGAGAAAAAGAGAAAAAGTAGAGAAAAAGTAAAAGGTGTTACAAGTATCCAACCAGCGTTGTGGTTGGGAGTCCAGGCAAGCCCTTCAAAAAGGTAGCATTTAGGTTGAGAAGCAAAGGATGAAAGGGCTGGGTATGGGCTTCCCAGGGCTGCCGTCACAAAGTACCACTAATCGAGTGGCTTAAAACAGTAGACGTGTAGTCTCTCACAGTTCTAGAGGCGAGAAGTCTGAAATCAAGGGCACAGAAGGGCCACGCGCCCCCTGAAACTTGTAGGGTAAGATCCTTCCTCGCCTCTTCTAGCCTCTGGTGGTCCTGCCAGCAATCCTTGACGTTCCATGGCTTGTAGAAGCATCGCTCCAATCTCTGCCTCCATCTTCACACGGCCTCCTCCCCTATGTGTCTGTGCCTTTCTTATCAGGACACTGGTCGTTGGGTGGAGGCCACCCAACCAGGATGACCTCACCTGAACTGGATCACACCAGCAAAGACCCAGTTTCCCAAGAAGGTCACATTCACAGGCTACGACTGGAAACTGTCTTGTGGGGGTGACCCAGCTCTGTGGAATGCAGGGAGCAACACAGGTGTGTGAGCAGCCAGGAAAGCCCTGAGCTGGAGATGGTGCCTTTGGGGACACGAAGAGGCCAGCGTGCCTAGAGCACGGTGAGGGGAGGGAAAGCGGTCCCGGGAAACTGGAAAGTGGGAATGGAGCACATCATACGGTCCTAGGAGACGGGGAGGAGCTTTTCAGTCTCTGAGAAAGGCCCACCTTTTCCAGCTCATGCTGGAGGGGGCCTGAAAGAGGCTGACACACCGCAGGCAGGGAGTCACGGCCACTGGTGTTTTCATAGTCTGATGCACCACACCTGTGACTGGCCTGCCACTCTGGAGAACCAGATGTGAGGCAGAAACCTTCTGGCAATGATGTGCTCTCTGCTCTGGAAAACCAGAGGCTAAAATTGTCCCGTTTACTGCACAGTTGCTGCCTGAGTGCATCCTGACAGGCAGCCGGGGAAACCAGAAAATGAGAAAGTGTCCTCCTTTGCAAAAATTACGGCACCTTGGCTATATATAAAAAAATATATTTTGGCCTTTGAGAGAGAGATATGCCATATATATATATATATATATACACACACACATATATATATATAATGTCTATCTTGATATATATGCTATATTTATGGCATTTATTGAAAATTTCAAGCATATATTAATATATAAAACACATATATCTTATCACTTTATATATATATATATATATATATCATATAGACCAAAAGGTTTATGCTTGAAATAAAGGTTTGTTTTCTGTGCGGGCTGTCTTTGGTATTTACTCCATAAGTATTTACTGAGTGCCTAGCATGTCACAGACGCTGTTCCAGGCAGCTGACTTTCTAGTGGGATCGGGGAAACCAATGGATCAACTCAAACAATTGTAAGGCATATTAAAGGCTGCCGAGAGCAACAGAGGAACATCCAGCTAGGAAGGAGAAGAACGAGCACTGCAGAGCGTGGGGCACTTTGGGTGTTAAATACAGTGGCCGGGGCAGGCCTCACTGCTGGAGACGGCTGAGCACGCCCGCGGAAGACCCGGAGAGAGCAGTGCGGGTGGGGGGAGAGACAGCAGCTGCGGAATCCCGAGGCGGGGCTGCTGGGGTGTCTGCGAGACGATGGGACAGGATGGCATGGTGGGACGAGCTAGATGGAAGGAAATGGAATATGACTGGGGCAGCAGAGCTGGGTCACACGGACCTCGTAGAGCACTGTAAGGACCATGGCTGCTACTCCGAATAGGATGGAGACTGGTGGCGGAGGGCGGTCGAAGCAGAGAAGGCTTACGCTCTGGCTTCTGTTTCAAAGGGTCACCCTGGGCCGTTTCGAGCATGGATTGTAGAAGGGCGAGGGCAGAGGCAGGGAGGACATCAAGAGCTGTCGCAATCACGCGGGCAAGAAATATGATGGCGGGCACCAAGGTAGGGGCGGTGGCGGGTGAGAGGAGGTGGTGGTCTGGGTATATTTTACTGACGGCCTGGATATGACGGGTGAGCAAGGGAAGTCTAAGGTTGACCGACGCCAAGGTTGTAGGCTGAGCAGCTGTAAAGCTGGCATTGCCATTAATGAAGATGGAGAAGATCACAAATGGGGAGACAGGGGGAGGATGAGAATTTTGCCATGATGGCTAGACACCCAAGTGGAGATGGGCAGGGAAGCAGCTGAACGCCCCAGTCTGGAGGCCGGTGGAGAGGGAACACTTGGAAGTTGTCAGTGTAAGGAGGACACAACAACCCTAAGACCAAAGGAGCTCTCCAAGGGAAAGGATGAGAAACGGGCAAAGGGGCCCAAAAGGAGCAGCCGGGGGGGAGAGGAGGCCATCCAGGAGAGTGGAGACCTCGGAGCCAAATGCGGGAAATGTTACAAGGGAGGACGTATTAACTGTGTCAAGGACAGGTGAAGGTCAAGTCAAAACCAGACTCGGAACAAACCCTGGAGGATTTTGGAACTGAGGACGAGGGGCCTCCTGACACACATGGATTTTCTGTTCTTACCTCTTGCTCCAGACACAATAATTACTAGGTTATCTTAAGTCTGAATCTAACCTTAGTTTCTGTCTGTCCTTCCCACTAGGAGTCCACTCACTCCTAGTGTTAGAACGCTCCCGGTGTTATAGGCTGAATTGTGTTCCCTCAAATTCATACACTGAAGTCCTCCCTTCCAGTACCTCTGAATGTGACTGTATTTGGAAATAAGGTCTTTAAAGAGGTAAGTTAAAATGAAGCCAGTTAGGGTAGGGCCCTAATCCATAAGAGAGACATTGGAGATTCTCACAGAGAAAAGGCCACGTGAGGACACAGCGAGAACGTGGCCATCTGCAAGCCAAGGGGAGAGGCCTCGGGAGAAACCAAATCTGCTGACACCTCTCAGCAAATTGGACGTCTAGGCTCCAGAATTGTGAGCAAATGAATTTCTTTTTAAGCCACTCAGTCTGTGGCATTTTGTTATGGTGGCCTAGCAAACTCATCTCACTGACAAATAGGAAACTATTTTGTTTGCTTTACATCTATGGTACTAACACAAATCATGGCCCCCAAAGCAAATGATCACTGAATAAAAGGGCAACAGGGCTTTTGATTTCCAACACACGGTGATGTGAATAGCTGTATTCCTTAAGATTAGGTTTGGCTGTCAAACAAGATGGAATGTATTTTTCCTTCCGGTACGTGAAGACAAGAGGGAGGGAGTCCAGGACTAGCAAAGGAGTCCTTAGTTTTTGAGATTCTTTAATACCGTTAGGCTACATTCCACCTCATGTTTCAATAGAGCTGCTTAAGTGTCAACCGTCACTTCTCTATTCTAGCGAGCTGAAAAAAAGAAGGGGTGCTCCCTCCTCCCCTCTTATTAAGAAATCTTCAAAACACACATTCAGGACACTTGTGCTTCTGTTCCATTGATGAGAAACTAGTCACATGGCCATACCTAGTAGCAAGGGAGGCTGGGAAATTTCGTCTTTATTTTGGGCAGCCAGGTGCCCAGCTAAAAACCAGGGATTCTATTATTAAGATGAAAGGAAAATGTAACCCTTCCAGGTACTCTTCCCTGAGTTCTCCCAGTAGAGTGTTGTAACCAGCTGTCCCTGGCACAGCAGCCCAACCAACCTTCCCGAGGGGCCTCTCTACACAGCATCCCAGGGAGCTGGCTGGAAACCACTGGTCTAGACAAGCAAAGTGAGAATTTCCTCTGCAAATGAGATGTGCCACCTCCAGAGGTCCTCACTGGGAGCCAGTGGCAGGAAGGAGGAAACAGCGGAATAAAAACGGTCTTTGCAGCCTTCCTGAGGGGATGCACAAAAAAAATGTATGTGAAGGAGGGGGAACACTGAGAACAAGCCTCTCTTGCACCAGAGATGAGGTGTGATGGGACCTGTCCTGGGGTCAATGGACCACATCACCAGCCAGGATGCAAAAGAGGGAAGAGATGCTGAGGGAGGTGGGCGGAGGTCCTCTCCAGCTCTGGACATCTCCCCTGAGAGATCTGCCAGCCTTCTTAAGCGTGTCTAGGTGCCGGCCATCAGGAGGCAGCATGGCTGTATCTCTGCAGACCCAACGGGGGCTCGGTTGTGACAGCTCTTGGAGCACCAGCTGTGGAGGGCCTGGAAGGCACGCCTCCTCGAGCTTGGATGTGAAGCTGTCGGTGCCACCGGGGAATCACTATGAAAGCACTCCCGCCCGGGCAGCTGACGACACTGCACAGAAACTGCAGAGCACACTTCTAACAGGTGAGGTTAAACACAGCATCCAACTAGGACAGCCCAGGGTGGGAATGGGTTTGAGATGAGGTGCAAAGAGCTCTGAGCCTGGGGGACCTGACTTGTTTCAAGTTCTTGTCCGCCACTTTCTAGCTGGGTGACCTTGGGCAGGTCACCTCCCCTTGCTGAAGCTCAGTCTCCCAAACTAAAAGTGACAAGACTGAATCGCATCACGCCTGGGGTCCCCAGTAGCTCTGGGATTCCAACTCCAGCTCCGAGTGATTCTGAGTTACAGCCACAGCCAGCCGACTGGGAAGGAATGTGGGCAGGAGGCGGGAATGGGAGGGACACACCTGTGAGCTCTTCCTGGCATCCCCAGCTCTCCATGTTATTATATTTTTCTCTGCCCCATTTTCCAGAGTCCTTGGCCTCATATCTCCTTCAATGCTCCAAAATAAAGCTTGTCTTCTTGCATTCCCAAGTCCCAGAGGCTTCAACTCTTCCCTCCCCAACCAGAGAGATCAATCTCCACACAGCAGCCCGAGTGGCCTTAAAATACAAATTACCCACAGAAAATCCCTTGGTGACCGTCCACTGCTCTTACTGCAAAGCCAGTCTCCCTACTGGAACCTACGAGCCCAGCATCACCTGTCTCCTGCCGACCCCCCAGCCTCCCCACAGGCACCTTGCTCCCTCCCTGTTACCGATGGCCACACCTGCCTTCTTCAGTTTCCCAGGATGACAAGGTGTTTCCCATCTCAGGGCCTCTGTCAGAACATCTTCCCCGTTCCCTGCAGCCGCTCCTTTAGGTCTTAGCTTAATTCTCACCTCTGCAGAGAGGGCTTCACTGGGTGCCCATCTCAAGTGTGTTCCCCTTTATCATCTCTCTCAGCCCTGTGTTTACTCTTGGTCTATTTACTTATTTATTTATTTGTTTTAAAGTCTTTATCGAATTTGTTACAATATTGCTTCTGTTTCACGTTTTGGTTTGCTGGCCGTGAGGTATGTGGGATCTCAGCTCCCTGACCAGGAATCAAACCTGCACCCCCTGCACTGGCAGGTGAAGTCTTAACCACTGGACCGCCAGGAAAGTCCCTCTTGGTGTATTTAAACGCGATTTAGTGATCTATTTATTTTTCATCTGTTGATCTAGTTTGGGTCTGCATTCCTGACTGGAAGCACACTCCAGGGGAGCAGGGATCTGGTCCATGACTAGGTACAATACTACCTGCTAAGGACCCAGCACTGGAGGCACTCACAGGATATTTAAATAAATGCATAGTTGCATAAATATTAAAACGTTTAACAAAGCATTTGTAAAAGAAAGGACAGAAGAGAGGAAGGGAGGGTGGGAGAGAGGGAGGGAAAGAAGGAGGAAGGAAGGAAGGAAAGAAGGAAGGAAGGAAGGAAGGAAGGAAGGAAGGAAGGAAGGAAAGAAGGAAGGAAGGAAAATTTGAGGAATTTGCAGACTCAGCACTTAAGCCCCGGTCTTTCTACTTCAAATCCCACTTACTTTCCTTGCCTCCATATTTCCACCAATTAATGAACAAATCGGTCCTGGGACTGGCACCATGCTGGGGAATATGGATACTTAAGGAGCTTACCATACAACCGAGGAAGTAAACCAGCACACACGTAACACGACGGTGGACATGGAAAACCAAAAGAAGCCATTAGCAAAGTTTTTCTGTAGAAGAATATTTAATTATAGAGAATGACGCTTATGACACATTTTTAACTAAAAGCAAATTAGAAAGCTGCATGTTTTCTATGTGTATACCTACACATGGTGGGGGGAGGGAGGGAGGTCTGGGCAGATGGCGATAGAGAGAATACCCATAAGGATGTGCCCAGCTAGGAAACTAGGTGCTGCCAGCTTGCTGGTCATAAAGGAAGTCTCTCCAGAGGAGGGGTCGGTGGATGAAGGGGAGCCCTGCAGAAAACATTTTCATACTGAGCACCTACTGTGTGCCAGGAACCGTATTATCTCTAATAAAAGACCCGACCAGGTAGTTATCATCATCACCATTTGAAAAAAGAGGGAAACGAGGTGCAGAGTGCCGAGTAACCTGCCCAAGGTCACACAGCTAGAAAATGGCCCCTCTGCCTTCACTCTGCCCACAGCGATTTCCAGCAGCTGGCGTGAAGGGGCCGCCACTGGAAGGGCGGGTGTTGTCGAAGCGCTGATGGTGCGGTGGGGAGGGAACGAGGGTGATTTGAGAAGCTCTCTATTTCCATCGGCAGCTCTTTTTCCATTCTCACCTCCTTCTGTGCCATGCGCCAAGCCTGTTGATCACAGAGGCACCACCCCACCTGCCCAGCTTTGAAAGTGCACTGTTCCCCGGTTTCCGAAGCTTCCAGCGCCGTTCCTTGTGATGCTCTAAATCCAGAGGCTTCTCCGCCTCTTCCCAGGATGGGAGGGTCTCAGTCGCAGCCCTGGTACTACTGAGGGGCCAAGGCTGAGGAGTCGACCACACCCCACCACCTCCACCCCTATCCTCTGGTTGGGGTGAGGGATCTGGGAGCCTGTTGTGCTGTCCTTGTGGAGGAAAAAGCAAGAAAAAGATCTGCTGACTATGAAAAGGTAGCAGAACAAGGGTGCAGCCAGCATGACTCAGCTGGCACAGTGGGCAGGAATCCTTTCCAGTGAGAACTGCAGAGCGCTTGACAAATGCCACTCAATCCAGGAAGATCCCTGTCACCACTTCACAAAACCAAGGTCCCGAGAGCCTCCTAACTGTGGGTCCTGACTCTCAAAGGGAACGACAGACAACATGTAACCACGGATCTTTGAATCTCTCTCTCCCAAACTGACAGATACATAAGTTATTGTATTATAAAAATAGATGACTAGGTACTATGTTTTTTGGGCACCTGACACCTTAGCTGATTTAATCTCCACAACCCCCCAAATTGGTAAGTATCACCTTTGCCATTTTACAGGTTGGAAAATTGAGACTAAGCGAGGCTAACTACAGTGCCCTAGGTCATTCCATTCATAACAATGGAAGAGTGAATCAGAAACTTAGCATCCTTATGCATATTATGTATGTAATATTACATGTTATGCCACCAAGGAACCGTAAGTATAGAGCGGTTGCTCTGTACTGAGCTGAGTCCACAGCCAGGGTTAAACCCAGGCTGTTTCGTGCCACAGCCTTTATCCTTCAACACCTCCACGTGCTTACGATACTCCTCTAGTGTCTGAGAAGCACCCTTGGGGGACAGAGTTAGTAGGAGAGAGAGATGGAGGAAAAACGTCTGTCTGGGGCACACCAGAGTCCCTGTTACCTCCCCAGATGAGAAGACAAAGTGCCTGCAGGGGGAGGGGTGGGTGAATGAGCCTGCTGTGTGACACGGGGACTGGAAGATGATTCTGAGTAAAGGTCAAGTTTTTCCAGAGCGAGAAAGCAGGCTGAAGGGTAGTGGCTCTCTCCACAGCGGCACCGGCTTAGCAGGCTGCCAAGGTGAGCGCTGAACTTGGCCTGGGATACGGAGTTGTATAATCATCTCAGCCCTACCGGGTCACTCCAGAACACCAGGGCAACCTTCGTACCAGAAAACAGGCTCATGAACGCCTGCCACCTGGGACAGTTAGAGGAGTAAACAGAGGAGTCATCGCACACCAGGGACCCCCTAACGCCATCCCTGTCCTGCTGGGCTGATAATAGTCATGTACCAACATTGAATCACGCACATACAAGTCAGGCATTTGGTCTCAGAAGCTTTACGCGCACTATCTCTTAAATCATCCAGAAAAGTCCCTGAAGCAGGTGCTAAAATCATCCCATTTTACACAGAAGGAGCCTGAAGGTCGAGAACTTGCCTCGGATCGTTGAGCTAATCCACAGTGGAGCTGGGATTTGAACCCAGGGACCCGATTCCAAGAGGGGCAGCCATGGCCTCTGTGCTGAAGTGGGGCAGCCGGCATGTGGCAATGGGAAAAACGATCTCAGATCCCGGGATTCTATGGAGTCAGATCTTAGCTCTAGCACTTCCAGCTGGAGCTGAGTGACCTCGGATTAACTATGTTCAGTGTCTGTCGTCCCATGGGTAGAATGCGGATCCCGGCTCCTCGGGTGGTGACGAGGGTGGGGTATATAAGCAAAGTGGCTGCTGGTAGTTCCTTCGTAACTGGTGCCTGGTCTCAGGGGGGCACATAGCCTCTGCCACCTCCCAGAGTAGAGCGTGGATGTTCTCTGAACCTCAGGCTTCTCTTCAGCCCCCATAAGGAATCACCCCACTCTCCTGGGCTGCACTCTGTTCAGTGAACTCCCAACTAGAGCTGCAACAAATGACCCCAAAGGCCACCCCCAAAAACGTGTTGTCTGATCACCCAGCCCCAGGCCTTCCTCCCTCTCCTTCAAAGTCAGCCTTTAATCCCACCCACCCTCTTGCCAGTTTGATTATCCCCCTTCCACCCAGGGAACAACCAAGGAAGTTTAAAAGGTAGAAATTCAGCTGAGCCAATGTGGCTCATTTCTAGACGTTTGGGCACACAGTCTGGTGAGAAGAGAAATAGAAACCTTGAGCTCACCAAAGGCAGACGAAGACAGTCTTCTATGGAGTTGCCCAAAACTATCTGAAAGCAAAACCTCCCATCGGGCCTGCCTTGGAGGTAATCGATTCCACAAACATAGACTTACCAACCTCAGGAAAGACCCTGTTTCCTTGTCAGCAAAGCATGCTGCCACTCCTCCATTACCGTCCAGGTCCCCCTCTCCCGGGGAGGGGAAGCGGGGGGCCTGGTCCATGCATAGAACTGTGTTTCAACATAATTGCTCTCCTTTGTAGTCCTGAGTGTTCTACTATATGCATTTTGAAAGCATTATTCTAAAAGGGCGTCCATAGCTTCCCCAGTTAGTCAAAAGGGGGTCCATGGCACCAAAAAGAAAAAAAAAAAAAATCCCAAAGCTCTCTGAACCTGGCACGACCAGACCCTAGGAACTCACAAGTTCCCTGTCCTTCATGAAATAATTCCCTGAAGGTTTCTAATAGGTTTACAGATAGCACCACGTTGCCTCACCTTTCAGCATCCCTGTGGAAACCTCCTGTTTTGTCTGCGGACGTGCATAACCGAGAGACGGGGAGAAACAAAGCAAGGATGACTCTATCCTGATATATACATCCTTTTCCAGTGACGCTCCCTGCCCTGAGAAGCCTGATTGCACGTATTCCTCACGGCCTGCAAATTTGGGGAAGGCAGGAGCAATGCTGAATCTTATATCCCAGCACCTGAAACAGCAACTAGAAAGGGCAAGTCTCTGATAAGTGTTTGCTGAGCACACGAGAGAGACCAGCCGGGGAGAGGGAGGGTTTTACTGCACACAGTTTCTTTCCTCGAGTCCATGGGAAAATTTCCCCTCCCTCGGGCAAATCCCTAGATGTTTTCTCGCCACCTCAGAGGTCTGTTCAGAGTTGGTCGTGGCCTTTTCTTCTCACCTGGGCCACGTGGAGGACAAGTTGGCATAGGGTCTGCCTTCTGGGGTCAGGGGCTGGCCGTGCCTTCTCACCCACACAGACGGTTCCTCTTTCCCCTCCTCTGAGCACCACACAGAGTGAAGACTCTTCTCGACCAGGCAGAGAACCGGGCTTTGCACAATTGCTATCCAGGGAACGCTCTACCCCAGACCCGGAGAGTACGCGTTCTTTTCAAGCGCACGTGCAACCTTCTCCAAGACAGACCATGTGCTGGGCCATAAAATAAGTCTCAATACATTTCAGAGGACTGAAATCATACAGAACATCTCTGAGGACAGTGGGAAAAAAAATTAGAAGTTAGCAAGAGTAGATACGGAGAAAATTTGAAGGAACTCTTGGAAGGAACTCTCTCGGTGCTGGACACAGACTAGGTCGTCTATCATTTCTGCCCCGACGTCTCTCTCCACCACGGCTATGATCCTTCGGCTGCAGCTTACTGAGAATGTCAACTGCCAGCCAAGGACACGGCTGTGGCCCCAGCATGGCACTCGCTGCCCTCTCTGTGCAGGGAGCTGGGACGACGTGTTCATTCCGGAGCCCCCTCTGAGCCCCTCGACTTTCACCAGGTCCACACTGAGACAGGAAGTTCTCCACCGTGCTGCCCAAATGGGGTCCCCCCACTCTCCACTCTCAGGAGTCCCAGGCTTCTCAAGGGGCTGCCCGGGTGTGGCCCGAGAGCTTGACTTTTGCTCTATTTACTCAGAATGTTCTCTGGCAGATAGAATCCATTTTATTTAGAGAGTTTAACTAATACCTCTTGAGGAAGAAATGAAGCAGCTTATCGGAAATGCCTGCTTTCCTTTGTCTGCCGTTTTAGAGGGTTCCTCTGAGATCAGCAACGTGGTTTACCAGAAGGAAACTCAACAAGCCAAGTCATTCCAGGTAAATGGCGACTGCAGCCCTGACATCCTTTGGGCTGGGAAATAAAGTGGGATCTGAATTTCCATTAAGGGTTTACGTGAGCTTTTCAAAGCTGATGATCTGATCCATGTTTTTAGTTCATAATATAAATGGGCAATTGCGGGGCTCACAGTCCACTACCCGTAGGACCCAGGAGGTGGAGGAACCTCTTATGGGCACAAAGGAACAGGGTTTTACTGAGAAAAGGCTGCGTGCAGCATCATTTTTCTACGAATCAAGGTGAAGACCACTGAGACAAAAATGAGTGAAAAATGATGTCCTTAATGAAAGCACACCTGAAGAGGTTGGGGCATGATGAAACCTCCTCAGAACTCAGTCCGTGGGAGGTTTCCAGTGGGATTCCACTGAGAGAGGGGAGTTCAAGAAGATAAGAATGTAAGTCCAGTTTTGTCATATTCCAGCTGTGGAGATGTGAGCAAACGACTCCACCTCAGTTTCCTCATCTGTAAAATGGGGCTGATGATAAAAGCACCTACTTCCCAGGCTGGTTGTGAGGACTAAGTGAGGGGACGCCTCAAGATACTTTCCAGGTGCCTCTCACGTAATAACAATACCAAGCCCTTACCGTGAGACCTAACCAAACGCTCTTCATTTCAAGACAGTCCTGGGAAGTGGATACTCAGGTTATTTCCAGTTTGTAGATAAGAACATGTAAGCCTGGGAAAGCTAAGAAACATGCCCAAGAACACACGCTGTAGGTCACAGAGGTGGGATTCGAACTCAATCTAACTCCAGAGCCTCAAAAAACTTCCAGTCTAATAGGAGTGACCAATAGAAGCCACCAACGCCAGGAGGGCCACTAAGCTGCCCCAGGGACAATGCACTGGGAGCCAAGGACAGTCAGGAATCACCCTGTAGGAACAAGGGTTCAGGTGCCCCATGAGGGTTGGGCCTTGAGAGGTGCTTTGGTCCTCACAGGAAGAGGAGAAGACAAGAAGAGCCTTATGGGTGGAAAACTCACAGTGGCAAAGGCAAGGTAGGTATTAAAAGGAATTCCCTGTTTGGGTCAGGCTGGAAAGACAGCTGTGCTGAGAGACCTGGGCTACCTGGAGTCTCATTTCCATGTCTTTGCAAACATTCTGATCATTACAGCACTGTGGGTAAGGGCACAGGCTCTGTGTCTGATGGACTAAGTGGACATAATAAAGCTGTGTGACCCTGAGCAAGAGACTTAACCTCTCTTGTCCTGAAGGGGGCTCACCTTTCAAATGAGGGTCAACATACCAACCCTCCGGGCAGCTAGACTGGCGCCACGGGGCTCCCTGTGTACAGGCTGAGCCTCAAGCCTGCTAGCGCTCTGATGCTTCTTTGCATTTCTGCCCTACTTGACGCGGCCTGGGTCTCCTCGGCCGGCCTTCCCACTGCTCAGACCTCTTCTGCTCCCTGGCTGACATCCCTTAAGAAACTACTACTGAAAGTCCTAGAAAAGAAGAGACTGCAAAATCAACGAGAAATGGGGCTTGGTCTATGACTATTGCTCGAGATGAGTTTCCACTAAAAAGAACTTATCTGCTCACAGCCAGATTTAGGGATCTGACTCATCCCTCTTAAATAACTGTGATGCAATGTTATTTGAACTGTAACCATTTGACAGCTGCCCAAGGAAGGTACTTTCTGCCTGGACCACAGGTTGCCTCTGTTAATTTTTATAATTTAGCATATCGAATGGGAGGGCCGATTAGAAACTTTCCTACAAAGGCAGATTTGCTTTAAGCTCTCCTCTCGCTCCTTGTAAACTCAAATTCTGGTGTGTGTGTTGAGGGGGCAGTATGGTTCAGTGTCCAGGCTTAACTAAGGTGTTTGTGTTATTCACCCTTTGAATCAAAGGTCCTAAGATATACATCTTTCAAATTTCAGCATCTCCAAAGAATGTTATGTGTCCCGCAACCAACGGCATTCAGTAGGTCAAGTGGAAGCATTTGCTTCGTTCTTCTTTGTGGCACACAAATTAATCGTGAGCTGCATAATCGACAGCATCTCAGAGGTGAGGAAATACAGCATGTGCTGGGGACCACGCGAGGAGCAACCACCACATAAACATATTGTCACTCCTAACTTACATCTGAGATATCTGATGCCTAAAATATTTAAGAAAATTTTGCTTATGACCGCCTAGTACGTAGGAGAAAGAGCACGGACTTCTTGTTACTGTTGCCGAACACAAATTACTGCAAAACTTAGCCTCGTTAAAACCAATCGTTTTACGTTACTCATGAGTTTTTGATCAGGAATTTGGGAAGGACTAGGCTTTGTGGTTCTCACTTGGGGTCTCCCATGTCCTCGTAGTCAGATATTGGGCTCTGGTCATCTGAAAGTACAGATGGTCTAAACATCCAAAATGACAGCTTGCATGGCTATCGGCCAACCCTGGGTGCTGGCTGGGAGCTCAGCTGAGACCACAGACCAGAGCACCTACAGGCAGCTTCTTTCGCAAGGCAGTCTCCGTGCTTCCCCAGAAGCAGTATCCAAGGAAACCTGAGGGTGCTGCATGACCATTTGTGACTTGACTGCCTGAACAATTACCAAGACTAAAGGAAATGACGTAAGTCCCGGGTCTGGACTGTCATTGGTAGAGAGAGTAGAAGGAGTGGATGAGTACGTAGACTGAAGGCAGATTCCACAGGATTTGGCAATGGACACATCTACCAATTGACCCTTAAACTACAGGAACATGATAGGCTTCCAAAAATCGCTTAGTCATTGCCTGAATTCAAATCCAGTCTCTACAGAGGGTGGCAATGTGGGTAGTAGAAAGTGGGAAAGCCCCAGGTGAAACCAGCCCCCTCACGCACTGGCCAGGGGGCTTGTCCCTCCTGGCACAAAAGGGCCTGGACTCCCGGCATCACCTCTTCCTTCCCATCCCCAGCCTCCCAACCGCCGGCAAGAAAGATGTGAGGAGATGCAAAAGAATAAGACACTGGCTGGAAAGACCCTTTCAAAAACAAGTTCAAAAATGTCTACAGCCTTCTAAAAGGGCTGTCAGGGGAGACCCACACCCATTTGCATGGGCGAGTCTGGGGTAATTTGGTCTTTTACTCCATGACCTGACTTGGTAGTCACAGCCCCTCCTTCTTTACAAGTCAGTGTTCTCTGAGGAGCCTTTTCCGTCAAAAAGAAACCACCACTGTTGCTGGTTTGAGAGACACTTTAGGGGCATCTTCATGCTCCATGAGTCTTGGTGGCGACAGGTTCAGTGTTCTGCTTAAGGACCACAAGTGGCCCAATAGATCAAGGTCCAAACCCAAGACTATGATAGTGGCTATTTTTCTCTCAAAAATTTCTTTAACAAACATGTGTGTAGCCACTTACTATGTGCCAGGCAATGTTCTAACCATTTTATAAAACATTTAGGGGCTTCCCTGGTGGCGCAGTGGTTGAGAGTCCGCCTGCCGATGCAGGGGACACGGGTTCGTGCCCCGGTCCGGGAAGATCCCACATGCCGCGGAGCGGCTGGGCCCGTGAGCCATGGCCGCTGAGCCTGCGTGTCTGGAGCCCGTGCTCCGCAACGGGAGAGGCCACAGCAGTGAGAGGCCCGCGTACCACAAAAGAGAAAAAAAAAAAAAAAAATTTAGTCATTTAATGCTCCTAACTATCGTACAAGGGATGTACGGCTATTATCCTTCACCCAATACTCAGCACACGTTGAGTGAGCGTTGTATAGATTAGGACGGTGAGTCACAGAGAAGCTAAGTGACTTGCCCAGGTCATACAGCTTGTTAGTGGCAGAGCTGAGATCAGAACCCAGAAACTCCGGCTCTGGAATTTAGGCTCTTCAGCACCATATGAAGCTGTCCAACACTGTGCTTTGGTGGAAATCTGCATATCTATTAGAAATGCTTTCAGCAGCAAATAAAAGACAACTCCACTTAAGAGTGGCATAAACAAGTAGGAAGTGTTTCAGTAACAAAGTCTGGAAGTAGTAGTCTTCTGTCTTGGGCTGGTGGAACCACTTAAGAATGCTGTCAAAGATCCAGACTCTATCTTTTCCCCTCCACCATTTTAGTCTGTTGACTCGTCGCCTCATGGTTGCAAGACAGCTGCTGTACCTCCAGGTATCGTGTCCAAGATCCAGGCAGGAAGAAAAGATAAGAATGAGCTCCCCCTGTGGGGGGGGGGGGCTTTGTCTTCTTATTTGGAAAGAGAACCTCTCCCTAGCATGCTTCCCCTAACAAAGCTAGATAACATACCTGCCATTACTGTATTTGGTTTTAACCAATCTTGATTCATCTCGTGAGGATGGGATTGCAGCTTCCCTGAGATCTGGGGCCTCCTTCCTCTCACCTGAACCTATCAAGGTTCTGTGCAGCGGAGAGGCAGTGGCTACAGAGGAGACAGCAGAAAGCATGGGCCACAGGTAGGTATTACTATCCCCATTTTACAGACGGACTCATTGAAGCTAGAAATCACAGGGTCAAAATCACATGGCTGGCAAAACGGTAGCCCCAGAATACTAACCCGGGTCCATCTGATTCTAAATCTCGTGCTCTTGACGATGGCAAGGTACACTGTTGAGTGGACTCAAGGCTGGAGGGATGCAATTTGGCTTTCCACTAAGAGCTGTGGAGCCTTGGGAAGCTACTCAACTTCCTTCAGCCGCAATCTTCTCATCTCTAAACTGTAGCTAACAGTGGTACCTAACAAGAGAGTGGCTGTGATGGTGAAATGAAATGATGCACGTAAAGAGCCTGACAACACTAAGCAATCAGTAATGTTGGGCCTTTTTTATTGTTGTCACTATTATTGCTGCTGTTGTTGCTTTTGTATGCTGCGAGACTTTGTAGCCACAATGTACTCTGTCCAGATGAACACACCACTTTGAGAATCTCTGGGGGACACGGTAGCGGGTGGGCTTGAAAGTGAGGAGAGGGTGAGCATTATAACAGTACGTATAGATTCCTGAGTCCTGAAACTTGTTTTGCTTGCATTTAGTGACCCAGAGTCTGGTCACTCAAAATGTTGGTCCACCAATCTACAGAGCATAAGAGTTAGCTTTTAGCATTCTTTCTGCCAAGAGTAAAATGCTGTTTGGCCAGAAGCACTTTGCTTCCCATTTTTGGACCTCCATGTTTTTATCTGTGCAGTGAGTTGGTTTTTCAACGTGTCATGAACATTCATTGAACACCTATTGCGTGCACTATGCCATGGAGGTGCAGTGATACCAGAGACAGATGTTGCTCTAAGGAAACTTAGAGATTTAAAGATCTTCAAAGTTCCTTTCAGTAATAACACTCGATGACCTTAATCCGAATGACATTAATTGTTTTGAGGATTAACTGTGCTAGTGGTATTGTAACTAAAATCGCTAAGCAAATGCTCAAAGTGAAAATAGTCTTACCGTGTGATCCAGCAATCTTGCTCCTTGGTGTTTACCCAAATGAGTTGAAAACTTATGTCCACTCAAGAACCTGCACACGAATGTTTATAGCAGCTTTATTTATAATTGCCCAAACTTGGAAACAACAAAGGTATCCTTCCGTAGGTGAACTGATCATTAAACTGTGGTATAGCCAGACAATGGAAATTATTCAGCACTAAGAAGAAATGAGCTATCGAGCCATGAAAAGACATGGAGGATCTTACATGCATATTACTAAGTGAAAGAAGCCACTCAAAACAGGCTACATGCCCTCTGATTCTAACTCTGTGACATTCTGGAGAAAGGAAAACTACAAAGAAACTAGAAGATCCGTGGTTGCCATGGGTTTGGGAGGACGGAGGGAAAGATTGATAGGTGAAACACAGGGCATTTTTAGGGCAGTGAAAATATTCTGTAATGGTGGACACATAAAATTATGCATTTGTCAAAAACCCAGAACTACACGACACAAAGCGTGAACCCCAGATGTAAACCATAGTCTTTGGTCAATCGTAATATATCAATATTGGTTCATAAACTGTAACAAACGTACCACACTAATGCGAAACGTTAAGAATACGGGGAATGGTGGGGGGGGGGGTGAATATATGGGTGCTCTCTGCAGTTTCTACTCAATGTTTTGTAAACCTAAAATTTCTCTAACACATAGTCTATTTACTTAAATATAGATAGATTTTAACAACATTCATATCTTTGAACCAGTGATTTCACTCCTGAGAGTCTCTTGCGATGTACGATGTAGTAGAAGGAAAGCTTCATTTACAGAAGGGAAAAAATGAAGTAACCTATGGTTCATCACCAACAACCACATGGACAAAAGCAAATGAAAAAGAAGTAGTTGAAAAGGTTTTGAAATAACGTGAACAGTGCTTTGCCAAAAAAGGCAAATGGAAGAAAAATGCAACGCTCCTTAAGATATTAACCACTATGGAAAATTTTTGCATTAAAATAACACCAATGGTTTATAATGAAAATTTCTATGATGCTACCAAAGGTCATGACAGTACGGTTAGCTTAGCTTTTTTAGTCTTTTCCCAATTTCTTATAAGATTTTGATATTATTATTATTTTTTTTTTAAAACAAAGGTCTATGAATCCGCTAACTGGGAAAGAAAAGACAAAAACAGGCGGCAAAGCCAGCCAGCTAATAACAATAGCACCACGTCCACCTCCACCACCATTTCTTAGGAGCTCGCTGCATCATGGAAGCCAGGGTTCTTGGTACTCTGATCCGTTGTTAACTCATTTGGGTAACTCACTGAAAGTCACAGAGCTGCGTGGCCCTTCCGGGACATGCAACCAAAGTAGCTGCCACCTGAAGCTCTGGCTTAGTCAAAAGATACTATTGAGAGCCAGAGTCAGGAGTTACCCTAGGCACACAAAGGCAGATGGGAAATAGAAGTTCAGAGGCCAAGAGAGGGGTTGAAGAACCTATTCGCTCACTCACCCACCCAGAAAGCCTTTATTTACTGCTTCCTAGAGGCCGGGCACTGGGGATGCACTTCCAAATAAAAGGAAACCTCTGACCTTTAAGAGCCCGCAGTCTAGTCTCCCCACAACCCTGTATTTCCAAACTGTGATACTTCTGTTCGTGGAAAGGCACACTACCCGTATAAAAGGCTGGATGGAATAACAGGCATCAGCTGGAACTGTTTCAGCGATCCTGGGCATGCGGTCACCCTAAGTCCCCCCAACGAAGTGCAGCTCCCGGAGGGCAGGAAGCCCCCCCACAAACCACAAGATGATAACTGCCCCCCCCACACCACCCATGTTACCTCACTTAAGCTGAATGTGGGGTGTCAGGGAATTTATTTCTGACTCTCCCTCCCACCCTACCTCCACGACATCAAGCATTTCAGATCAAGGATCTGTGAATCATAGGTCAGGTTGACTCACTTCTTAAAGTTTCCAGGTTGTGAATGACAGCGTCACTGATCAGTTGAAGGAGGATCAAATCGGTGAGAGACAATGCAACCTGCTCTGCGTTTATCTGCAACAATGGAAACCAGATTCACAAGTATTTTATTGAAAAGGTGGGGGTGGGGGGCGGTCAGGGTCCGGGGGGAGGGGGTGGGCAGCTGCTGAAAACTTGGCAGCAAGTGAGGGTTGGTAAATGGAAACCACCCATCATTCCTTTGTATTATTTCCTGTAATTTAAGATATGTACGGTATTGATGATATTCTTTCGTTGTGCTCTTTGTTTTCTTTTGGTTCACGTGGAAAATGTTTATGTTAGGCTTCAGGAAGCTCAGTTACAGATTCAGAGCCTAGAAGATTATGTTCTTCCATTTAAGAAAGGGAAAGGGAAGGAAGGTAACAAGGGCTGAGCACCTACGCAGAGTTTTCTCATAGAAGACCCAGCAGCGCGGGAAGCAGAGGCTGGAGAGGTGGAAGCACCTGCCCCGGGAGCTCTCAGGAGAGCATCACAGACCGGCCTCATTCCCATACAGACCTGCTCAATCAGGGAACGCTTAGCCCAAGGGGTGTTCAGAAACAAAAGCTCACAGTAGAGGTGCAAAACCATGCTGGGAACAGGAAAACCAAAGCCCCAGAGACCTTGTGGGCTAGGGCTCCCACGCAGCTTTCACACCCATTCACCCTGACCTTTCACCTGCAGAACCCCTGCTCTCTCCAGACTCATGTGAAATGCCAAGGGGCCAGAGCTCTCGCCCCACGTGAGAAAGCCTTCCTGGGACCCCCAGGGAAACCGACTGGGGTGTGATTCAGCCCCTGTGACCCCTGTGGTCCTGCATCTCCAAGCAGGGGAACACACGATCAACCCAGCCTTGGGGCTCAGGGGGGAAACTCTACTAATGAATCATGGCAGTGCAGAAGCTTCTCTGGGCCTCCCTGGGAACCCACTGAAAGGCCTGGTGTGTGTCACCAGGGGCCAAGGCAGCTGCACGATTCTCATGTGAAATGAGACCATTTCATGGGTTTTGGTGGTCTCTTAAGATGCCTCATCAATTCATGAGATGATCTATCCGCAGGTGACAGGGCTCAGAAATGTCAGGTGAAACATTCACAAGTGAGTGTGTTTTTTTTAACGTTTTTATAAAGTGGATACTTGGCTAATTTGGAATCATAATATTAATAGATGGAAACTCAGAGAAGGTTCGGGACTTGCCTAAGGACACAGAGCTGGAACTAGACAAACCTGCAGGTAGAACTCAGGGGTCCATAACCCCTTCCCCAATACCACCCTGCCTTGCTTAGAATGAAAAGACCACACAGAGCAAAGGAAAAAATATATACGTTTTAATTGGATAATAAAGTAATAAGAAAGAAGAGTAAGACCCAAAGTCAATGCGTTCCTGGCAATCATGGATTGTTGATGACATCTAAGAGCTCTGGGCCAAATCTCTATTTTAAAATTTTAAAATATATTTTAATGAAAATATAATAAAATATATTGAATTAATTCAAATGAAAATTTAAATATAGTTTTAAATATCCCCTTTCCCATTCCGACACAAAGTGGCATGTAAACTAATATATTCTGTAGGTCAATCTGGTGGTACTGTCTAAACCCTATTATTCAGACTCTAAGAGCTGAAAGAGGTTCACAGAGCCCACTGTACAGATGAGAAAAGTAAGGTACAGGGAGAGGAGATGACCTGCCCAATGAAACCCAGTCAGCTAGAGGCAGAGCTGACTCCGGCTCGAACATCACTCCCATATCCAGACCTGTGGAATTCCCAGGCCCGAGAGCACTTCCCGAGCTTCTGCAGACAAGGGCATTCAGGTGCCTCCGGGAATCCTGAGCATCTCACATGATTCCATCCACAGGTTTGGCATAATCTCCAAGGCAGGTGGCTGATTTTCATGAAATGTATTGTAGCTACCAAAAGACAGCAGTGGACATGGTTAGTCTGTCAATGTGTACAGGAGAAGGGATCCTGAACTGTAATGAGCATGGAAGCAGCTAAACAGTGGATTCATTTGGTCCAAATAAAAGATATTATAACCACACAATGTAATAAAACTACGTAGCAGTTACAAAGGGTAAGGCAGGGGCTTCCCTGGTGGCGCAGTGGTTGGGAGTCCGCCTGTCGATGCAGGGGACACGGGTTCGTGCCCCGGTGCGGGAAGATCCCACATGCCGCGGAGCGGCTGGGCCCGTGAGCCATGGCTGCTGAGCCTGCGCGTCCGGAGCCTGTGCTCCGCAATGGGAGAGGCCACAACAGTGAGAGGCCCGCGTACCGAAAAAAAAAAAAAAAAAAAAAAGGGTAAGGCAGCTGAAATGGATAGCACTCCTTGATATATGGCTGAGTTCGAGAAGGCAAGTTGAAAAAAAATCTGTTTATCAAAAACAGTACTCTGTGTGTTTGTGTGTGTGTGTGTGTGAATGCACTGGAAAGGTCTGCAAGGATGTGTTCCAAAGTGATAACCTAAGCAGAGGGGATGAGGAAACAAGACTTGGGGCCAGTGATCAAAAAGGACATTAGCCTTATTTGGAAAGATTGTTTTTCCCCAAGGTGAAAACATTCAGTTACTACTTATATAATAAGTGATTGATTTTTTAAAAAGAGAAACATAGAAATAGGATATTATTCATTCATCTATCTATTCACTCAAGTATCTGAGCACCAACTACGCACCAGGAATAAAACAAGATGAAAAATACAGCCCCTGCCCACAAGGAGCTTATACTCTAACGGGTGAGCGGGGAGGTTTGCTCGCTTGGTATATGCACAATCAGGTATGTTATATGTGCTCTGGTGAAAGAAGAAAACAGCACAGAGTGGGGAAAATGAAGTGATTTCCATGTTTCACGGCAGATCCAGCAGCTGAAACAGAGTCATCAGTAAATTCTGCCAAGACCCGCCATCTTGAAACAAAAGGACCACGACACCACTTTGCAAATGGACAAACCTCCGGTAATTTTAAAAGAATTTCAACTGTCTTTGACTTCGGTTAGAGTTCACAGAGGAATATGATAGTACCAGGAATAGTTTATAGGTCCCCAAAATTGAACCTTGTTCACAGAGGGAGATGGTTTTGCTGCTTTTTAAAGGCACCGACTCTTTGGCTGTGTTTATCAGTACATATGGTTTACGCTGCTAGGCTGGAGCATCCACTCATTCTCCCATCCGCCAAAATTGCTGTTTTGATTTGAAATTCCAAAAATAACTCATGAGAAGCCTGCAGTGTGAGAGGAAGATGGTTGCACACAGCTCCAGGGAGGAAAAGAGAAAGCATTTGATTTGAATTACCTAAGAGCTGAAATTGGGTGCAAATATCTCCTTGTAACAACTGCTATATAATTAGCCAACCTAATGGAATCCTTTCAAAACCAAGGCAGTTCAACAAGGAAGTTTAATTGAAAAGAAAATTTCCAGACCAACTATTCTGTCAAAACCACATTAAATGAAGATAGCTCAGCACTGACCAAATCACCAGTAAAAGGTATTATGTGTTTGGGGAGAGGGGGTGAAAGGGAGGGGGTATGCTCTCCTAGATGAGGGAAATGCGGTGATGTTCTAGGCTCCCTTTTCCAGTTTCATGTGTCTTCTAGTTACCGGGCAAAAGGATTCATTTCTCTCTAGGCCAGTGTTACTGCTGGGACCATCCCCTTTGTGAAGTGTTTCCCAGTCTCCTGAAAAGAAGAAGCCAGGATAAAAATCTCGGAGATGGGGCTTCCCTGGTGGTGCAGTGGTTGAGAGTCCGCCTGCCGATGCAGCGGACATGGGTTCGTGTCCCGGTCCGGGAGGATCCCACATGCCGCGGAGCGGCTGGGCCTGTGAGCCATGGCCACTGAGCCTGCGCGTCCGGAGCCTGTGCTCCTCACGGGAGAGACCACAACAGTGAGGGGCCCGCGTGCCGCAAAAAAAAAAAAAAAATCTCGGAGATAAAGAGTGGGAGAGAAGAGAAAATGACACTCACCATCCAAACCTGTTCATTAAGAGCAGACCCCTCCCATTCCAGGAGGACCACACTCGTCCATGGGCTCGTGGGGGACCACAGTGACAAGAAATGACCTTCACACTTGGACTTTCACCTTTGTCACTTACTAGCTGTGCAACATCTGCCAAGTTGTTTAACGTCTCTGAGTAGCAGTTTCCTCATCTAAAAAATAAAAAAAGCATTACACTAGCACACCTCAGTGGATGGTGAGGAAGACGAACTGTGACAATGTACATG